>NC_089587.1:34877523-35513683 GCF_019320115.1 Miscanthus floridulus
GGAGGGACTCGGTGACCCCGATCGTCTTCGTCGGTGCTGCGGGTCTTCCTGCACCGCGTCGACTCGCCACTGCACCGACTCTCCACCGCCCCGCTACCCTGACCTCACCGGCACCCTAGGTATAACCCCTATCTATCCGTATGTGGTCTTTGGTCGCGTAACCTAGTTAGGTGTCTCCCGTCCGAAAGAGATACGGTTGGAGGTATACAGATCTTTGTATATCTGCGACCGTATCTGTTTCGGATTGGTCCATGTTTTTTGGACAGGCCCGCAGATGCGTAGATAAGTTAGTTTCCATGGTCCGCTCCGGTCGAGATGGTGTTTCGGCAATCACCCCCGTTGTTCTCCGGATACACACTCTCCTTGCAGGACGTGCATCGAGAGAACAGCGGGGAGGTTGCTACCGAAATTCTATCTCGGATAGGGAGGGAGCATGGAAACTAACCCATCTACGCATCCGCAGGTGGGATTAGGAACCTATCCTCACCCTATAGAGAGTAGGAGCACCGCGTAGATGCAATTGATGGTTACATTACTATGTTCTGTATATGTGGAAGGATGGAAGACCGTCAGGGGATGTACACGGGCCGGAGAAGCAGGAAGTGAGCTTTACATTGAGTGGCGGTGAATGGGACAGATGCTTTCTTGGCAACATGCATGGAGCTCGGTGTAGCTAAAGGACATCTAAACTTTGGTGTCCCTGTAGCAAATGTGACAACAACAGAAGGGTAGACAAGGTGACCATGGGTAAACATCTTGTGTACAATGGTTATATCGGTTGGCTACCACCGATGGATCCACCCATGGTGAAGCAGATCGTATAAGAGCGGGAGGTTGGTGAGACCACGCCTCGAGGCTTTTGAATGATGATGCCTTGGAAGTAGCAGACATGCTAGATGACACTCACCAAGCTCACTTCGCAGAAGACGTGAGAAGGAGGAGATGGAGGAAGCCGCTAAGGCCTTCTACGAAATGTTGGACTCGGCACAGAAACCCCTTCATGAGAGTACAACGGTTTCCCAGCTGGATGCCATTGGACGTTTATGGGGTTGAAGGCCGAGTTAAATCTGAGTTCGCGAAGGCTTTGATAAGATGTTTGGCCGTGTTTTGGCAGCATGCTACCGGAGAAGCACATCTGCCGAAGAACTTGCACGAGTCACAAAAACTACTTCGTATGCTTAAGATGCCATATGACAAGATACATGTTTGTCCGAAGGGGTACGTCTTATTTAGGAAAGATCACAAGGATGCAAAGTACTGTCCGAAGTGTAAATCCTCAAGGTACCTGGAGGTAGACTCTAGAGATGGCCAGAAGAGGCAGCTTACGATCCCCGTGAAAGTCCTACGGCACCTTCCGTTTGTGCCGAGGATCCAACGGCTTTTCATGACCGAGGAATCCGCGAAACAGATGACATGGCATAAAGAAGGTGTACGGTAACAAGCCATGGACGATGGTGCATCCGTCCCGATGCCGAAGCATGGACGTACTTTAATGACAAACATCCTGACAAAGCTGCTAAGGCTCGTAATGTACGTGTCACGCTGGCAACAGATGGGTTCAATCCTTATGGACAGTTGTCTGCCCCATACACATGTTGGCCCGTGTTTGTTATCCCCTGAATCTCCCCCCCGGCATCTCCCTTTCAAACGGGCATAACGTCTTCTTGTCGTTGATACATTCCTGGACACCCGGGGAGTAATATGGGTGTGTACATGGAGCCTATGATTGATGAATTGATCGATGCTTGGGAGAAGGGGGTATGGACATACGACCGAGCTACAAAATCATCCTTCAAGATGCATGTTTGGTACCACTACTCCCTGCATGACTTCTGGCGTATGGGATATTCGGCCGCCTGGTGTGTCCACGGGAAATTCCCTGTGCCCAATATGCAAGGAAGCTGTGAGGTTCATTTGGTTGAAGAAGGGTGGCAAGATTCGTCGTTCGACAGGCATCTGTCAATTCCTCCCTTCTAAACCATCCATTCAGACAAAACAGCAAGAACTTTACGAAAGGTGTTGGCAGTGATAGACCCTAACCGCTCATGAAGAGTGGTGCTGAGGTGCGTGCTCAGATAGATGCTCTCGTGCCCAATGAAGGAGGTGGTTTTGTGGGATATGGTGAGGAACATATGTGGACTCATAAGTCCGGCTTGACGAGGCTCCCCTATTTCGAGTGACCGTCATTCTGGCCACATAACATTGATGTAATGCACACTGAAAAGAATATCGGCCGAGGCACTTTGGGGGAACTCTCACGAACACTGACAAGTCTAAGGACAACGTTAAGGCTAGAGTGGACCTAGCGACATTGTGTGATAGACCGAAGCAAGAGATGCAGCCTCCTAGTGGCCGAAACAAACAATGGAAAAGACCTAAGATCGATTTTCGTCTTGGAACCCGATCAAAGGAGGGAAGTACTAAAGTGGATTAAGACGTTAATGTTCCTAGATGGATATGCAGCGAATCTGAGCAGGGGAGTGAACTTAGGCACTTTACGAGTGAATGGGATGAAGACTCATGACTACCACATATGGATTGAGCAGCTTCTTTTGGCGATGGTCCGAGGCTATGTCCCTGACCATGTCTAGCAAGTGCTGGCAGAGTTGAGCTTTTTTCTTCCGTCAGCTTTGTGCTAAGGAGATATCTCGGACCGTCGCTCAGGACTTGGAAAAAGCGGCACCTGTGCTGCTCTGTAAGCTGGAGAAGATCTTTCCACCCCGGCTTCTTCTTGCCCATGCAGCATCTGATTGTGCACCTCCCGTCCGAGGCACGTTTGGGGGGGCCCGTGCAAGCCCGGTGGTGCTATCCAATCGAGAGATGTCTAAAGACTCTTCGCAAGAAATGTACAAATAAAGCCAGAATTGAGGCTTCCATTGCAGAGGCAAGTCTAAGGGAGGAGGTGGCAAACTTCACAACACTATACTACAAGCCGAAACTTCCTAGCAATCATAATCCACTCCCTCGTTACAATGTTGGTGAAAATGAATAGGACCCACAGCCTGTTCCAAGGCCAACTCGGTAGCGCAAGTGGATCGACCAATAAGATTATGGAAATGAAGAGTGGCGAAGTGTCATGCTATATGTGTTGACCACCTTCCTGAGGTGCAGCCGTTCGTCGAGTAAGTTCTCAACTGAACTTGTTTTCAATATGCCCTGAATATTCTTCATGCAAACCCCACTGATTCTCGTTCGGACAGGGAATTTGTTCGTGAGTCCTGGCATCAATCAAGGGATCCTACCTCACAGGAACATGACACCCTTCTTTCTCGGGTGCTGGGTGCGGGGAGGCCTGATTTCATTTCTTGGTTCAAACAAAAGGTAATGTCCAATTTAGCTCCCACGTTCCATATTCCAAGTTTCTCGTTCGTCGATAATATAACGACCTATCATGCTTGAGCTTGCAGGCCCAGACTGACTCGTCCATGAGTGAGGAGTTGAGACAGGTTGCAGGCGGCTATGACGTTAGGGTGCAGTCATTTACCGGTTATGACGTGAACAGGATATCGCTTCCACACAACAAGATATGAGTAGACTCGGCCCAAACAGAAAACCACAAATAGCGGAGTTTGCACGCCCGGCACTGATGGCCTCGACTATCATGGTAGAGTTGAGGAAATATATGAACTCTCATTTCATGGTCACAAACATAACCTGTCATGTTCAAATGCCACTGGTTTAATCCTCGGAAACGAGACGGAACCCCTCATCTTGGGCTAGTCGAGATTCGAGAAGATTTTGTCTATCCAGGAAAAGATGTCTACATTATGGCTCAACAGGCTGTGTAGGTGTATTATACGCGATATGCCAACCAAGACAAAGCGGATCTTAAGGGTTGGGCTATTGTGCAGTAGGTGTCTCCACATGGTAAACTACCTACCCCAAACGATGACGATTACAACTTCAACGCAAACACATATGATGGACAGTTCTTTCAAGAAGATGGGCTACCAGGCACGTTTGAGGTAGTCTTACCCGAAGCGATCGAAATGGAAGTAGACAACAAAACGGAGGATGATGAGGTTGATGGAGATGTGGTGCAAAATGCCAAGGACATAGAAATGCTTGACCGATTAAGGCTAGGCAATGACAACGAAGACAACATAGAACCTTCAGACTAGTGTTGCCCTATTGGACAATTTTGACAGTGATGACGACACCTATGATCCTAATCATGAAGATATTCCTAATACATGTAATACTACGTTTGTTTTAGTTTTGTGTTTTCTTTATTTATTTTGAATCTATTTCTAATATATATACTAATAAGTCTTGTTCATTCTTTGTGATTGCAGGTGATGGCAAGCAGCCGTCCACGACGTGAGACGGCCTCCCTTTACTGGGAGACCACGCCCTCCCTTTCAGACGAGGGGTCGGGGTTAGGGGTAGCGTCCACAGGAGGTCAGAGGAGGAGGACCAGGGTCAGCAGGAGGCAGCGGACTCCTTCCCCGCCACCTTCAGACGAGGTGATGGAGGAGGAGCACGTGACGGCCACGCCCGAGGACGAGGTCAAGGACTGAGGACGTCCTGACAGACCCAGGACAAGGCAGCCGAGGCTGAGGCCGCGAGGGCGATAGTTCCGCTACCCCGACTGTCTACCAGCGAGGTCCCACGAGCCTCCCTCAGCCTCCGCTTCCTCACAACCGGGCACTGATTCGCCCTATGGCGAAGAGGTAAGTAACTATAGATGTTATCACAACTACTTCATATGGTAATGTTGGAAATCAAAAGAGAAACTGATAAATTTTCTAATCACTTGTGCAGGGCCTGGTTGGTTTTGTCGGGTACTTTCTGCACCCTCCCCCGCGAGCATCCTTGGGTTTTGTGTAGGAAATGGTACCCCGGCCTTGTGAACGTGTCCGAGGACGTGCGGGAGCCGGCCTACACGTGGGACAGGTACCAGTTGGCCCCTGACGACATGTACCGCAACAAGCAGGAGCGGGTACTGGCGGAGTTTTGGGTAAGTCTCTCTCACACAACATTTTCATTGGGCAAGTCTTTTATTGAAATATGAATGGATATATCGGTTTTGTATGTAGATGTTGGATACATCGGTTTTTGTATGCAGATGTATTTCAAGCCAGAAGAAGGACTTGAGGCCCGGGCAGATTAGGCGGCTGCCGCCCTGTAGGAAGTACGTCGCCGACATGCACCACAAGGCACGTGTGTAGGCCCACAAGGACTACTACGCCGTGGTGTTGAAGCAGTCCATCAGCAAGCCTGATGCAAGACAGGTGGAGGTCCCAGGCCCAGTACCTTGAGGTAGACGAAAAACATTAATAATGATTCGTTTTGAGATTAAGTCGGTTTAATTTTATCTTTTTCTATGTCAAATAATCGATGACTTGTAGGTGGTTCTCTGGTGGTGCCGATCCCATCCTTGTGCTGGGAGATGATCGTGGACAGGTGGTTGTCCAACGACTTTGCTGAGAACCATGCGAGGCAAGTGGGACCAGCGTCTGCTGAGGCGAGGTGCTACTCACCATCAAGGCAGCCGCAGCCTCCCGGCCTATAAACAAGCATATGTAAGTGATTTCTTTTATCTTATTTGACACTGAGTTCTGCCTTATTTCTCACCATCTTGCCGTCTTACTCGTAGGAGGCTGCAACACCCGGGCGTGGAGGTCTCAGAGTCTCTGCGTGGGCTATGTCCCACATGGGCAGGGCGTCTTCCTTTGTCTCCTTCGACCCGTCTACCCCGCGTGAGGTGTACTCCGACCTGACCGTGCACACTAAGGTCCAAGAGTACACCTCAAAGGTGAGGGAGGTCCATGGGGAAGATTACGATGTGCGCACTAAGCCCATTGATGCAGAGGACCATCATGAGGCTAGGAGGAGGCAAGAAGCATGGGCGGCTGTGGATTGCAGACGGCGCCATCGACTCCACCACTGTTCCCTCTCTCGACGTGCTCCGAGCACGGAGCACGAGCTCCAGCCAGCCCATACGCCCACGGCCTAGTCCGTCACTGCAGCGGGTCGACGCTCTCGAGGTACGTCCTGTTTTACTCGTCGTACGTTCATCTTTGCACACCTAAGTTACATTTGCATTACTGAAACATTGAAGTTTGTATTGCAGGCCGAGCTGCAGGCCCAGAAGCTCGTGGTCGAGGCTCAGAGCGCGCAACTGCAGGCCCAGAGGGAAGCGTTCGCGGCCCAGGAGAGGAGGATGCAAGAAATGGAGGCCTTCATGCGGAGTGTCCAGCAAGGGAGTGTACCTTTGCCGGTTGGCAGCACCTCCACCGCCTACTCCTACAGCCACTCCTGTAAGTATGAAAATTCACTCTTACTAGATGCTTCCTTGACATACAACCATGGTTGACATACAAACTTACTAGATGCTTGACATAGAAACTTACTACATGCTTGCACTAGCTATGACATACACCAATGCTTCACATAGAAACTTACTAGATGAATCTCACACATGCAACCTCTTATCCTTTTTGCAGCTTCCGTCGGGGGTTCGAATAACCCCGCTAATGCGTCACCGAATGAACCATCGTGTCATAGGCCGCTTTTTTGAGGAGTTGTGCTTCGTCATGTGCTTGGACTTGAGCTTCACTTGTGGTTGTGACTTGTGCTTTGACTTGATGGACTGTGTTTGTGAATTTATGACTTGTGGTTGTGATATTTGACTTGTGGTTGCGATATGTTGTTATTTGAGTTGTGGTTGTGATATAATGTGTGAAAATGGTTTCGTTGTGATATATATGTGATTATTGTGATGTTTGTGATATATATGTGACATGTGATATATATTTGAACTGTTTGTGTCAGTGGAATGCAAAAAACAAAAAAAAATTGCAGTTTCGGTTGATTTGCCGAGTGCAATGGTCATGACACTCGGCAAAGCTGGGAAACTTTGCCGAGTGCCAGGACATTGCACTCGGCAAAGATTTTTTTTTAAAAAAAAGCAAAAAATCTTTGCCGAGTGCCAAGCTGGGGAGGCACTCGGCAAAGAGTTTTTTAAAAAAATAAAAAATGTCTTTGCCGAGTGCCTTGCCGCCGTGGCACTCGGCAAAGAGTTTTTGAAAAAAAAAATGTCTTTGCCGAGTGCCCAAACTGTCGGCACTCGGCAAAGACGCCGTCAACGGAGCAGCGCCGTTGACGGCTGCTTTTCTTTGCCGAGCGCCGCCGTTGGCCCTCGGAAAATGCTTTGCCGAGTGCCCGACAACTGGCCCTCGGCAAAGAGCCTCTTTGCCGTTAAATTTTTTTCCGAGGGCTCTTTGCCGAGGGCGGCGCTCGGCAAAGCCTTTGCCGAGGGCTTTTAGGCCTTTGCCGAGTGCCCTGGGCCCTCGGCAAAATGCTCTGTCCGGTAGTGATATATGCAACACTTAAATAAAGTTGGAAGTACAAACTTTATAGATGACAATGAAATACTTGGTGTTGATAAATAATGTTGCTAGCTTATATTTCTAAGGGTTTGGAAAGGTAACTAGGAATAGAAAGTCATTCAACACTTAGAAGATTTCATGAACTTTTGGTGAGCTAGACATTGCGATGTTTGGTAATTTTGTAAGACAATCTGGTAAAGAAGTAGGGTAGTGTTATGGGTTGTTTTAGTGACCTATGTACCCTCTAGGTGATGGCATAGGTGGTTTTGGAATGGGATCAACAGTTTAGTTTTTGTGAACACTTTAAAAAGCGTGCACGGCGCGTCTTCAGTCGCTTCCCTCGCGTGGGCACGATCATCGCGTTCCCAAACTAGACGTCACCGACGTTGGATGCCTATGCGCTTCCCTTCCATGCTCGGTTGGCCGCCGTGGCCTCTCCCGTTCCTTCGCCTTCCGCCTCTCTACTTACTTCCCCTACCCTGGCCTCCTTACTTCCCGCTTTTGTTTGCTGCCCCTCTGTCCCTCTCTGCCTCGCTGTCGCTCATCGTGTCACGCTGCTATCTACCTCATCGCTGTTTGCTGCGCCGCTGCCACACGTTGCCGGCGTGCACGTGGGGTGCCCCTGTTGCGCTCGTGTCGTCGCCTCGCCTTAATGGCGCTGCGGCCGCGCGAGCCATGCCACGCCTACCCGTCTCGCGCGTGCACGTGGCCGGTTGTGGAGGGGCGCTCGTCGTTTGCACCTTGGATGGAAGCACTCTCAGTCGCGACATACGCATCCCACCAGGGCGCACAGCCGTGCCATTGCCGCCACCGTATTTTCCCCTTCTACACACCTCTACCCGCCATGGTCACATCACGACCACCGAGGGCCCAAGCGCGGGCACTAGCCATCAATTCTTTGTGCTTGTGGGTGCGCCCGGTTGCCAGCGTCTCAACCGCCACCTCACTACTTTGATTTGCATCGCGACAAGCCCTAATTTGGGAGCTTCCTCTCCGCCGCCATTTTAGGCCGCGTAAGGCCGCGCCAGGGGCAGCCTCCAGCTCACCTTTCCAGGCTAATCCAGCTACGCCTCTAGTTTAGCCTCCATCCCACTTTGCCCTGCGCCCCCACGTACACCTCTTCGCATCGCCGTAGCCACTGACGTGGCCGCGTCGTCTCGGAGCGTCGTTGCATCCCACCACCCGCACGTGGCCTGCCCTATTCAGGGAACCTCTGGCCAAACCACCACCACAGCCACAACCAGGGTAAGATAGTGATGCTATAGCGCTAGCTAGTTCACCCCGCGATGGCTTAGGGTGGCCGGCATGGCCGCGCCACTATCGCGCATGGGCGCACGCCGTGGTCATCACTTTCGCGAGCTCCACCGCTCCTGTAACCTAGGCTAGTGTAGGGCTAGGATTGTAGACGGGGGTCGGCCGTTAGTGGAGCCAGCGTGGGTCCCAGCTGGCCGGCGTGGCCGTCCAATGCCATCGTCCGCATCACGCGCGCGGGGGTGGCCAGAGGACTGAGCCGTTGTAAAGGAGAGAAAGGGGAAGGGCTTATTGCATAGGAGCAGTCTATAGGAAAAGTGTTGTGGACCTCGGGTTGAATTGCCGGTAGCTCAAGGGTGTTTTTGTGAAGGTGTCGACGCGCGCGGGCTTCTTTGTCGTGGGCCGATTTCACGCATGGGCCACGCCCCGCGTGGGCCACGTTGGGCTAGAATTGGTTTATCTTTTCGTAGAGAAATAGCAATTGCTTTTGATTTTAGTTATGAGCCGAACATTGGAAATTAATATCAATTCACTTGGGTGTCCAAAAATCATGAGAGAAATTTTGATAGGCTCCTAAAAATATTGTCTATCGGATGGTATGATTAGATTATGTAGGTCTGGGTTGATGCTGAGGCCTATTAAATCAATTGCGAGTGTTTAGTATTATTTAGATTAGTATTTGTAGGAATTTTTATGGCAAATGGGTAATAGTTTTGTCCATGAAATTTTACAGTAGGTTCATTGTATTATTATGTGCTCACTGTAATTTTTATAGCCTTAGAATAGGTTGATAAATAGGGTAGCTAAGTACTCTTGTTTAGTATATATGAAATCGTAAATAAAGTAAGAAATGCATTTTTGGTTGCTAAGATAATACTCGAATGTTTCATACCTATTTAGTGGAAAGGATGGGAAGCTTAGCATCTTAGTCATTAGAGTTAGCTTAGTAGCTTAGTAGATGTATTCTTATTTTAAGAGTTGTTGCTACTGAAATGCTAAGTGTTGTATCATCGTCGCATGCATGTAGAGAATGAGTTGGCGGAGATCATGACCATCGGAGATCACGAGTTCGAGGAGGTGATTGAAGAATATGAGGAGGAGATCCTCGTGCAGGAGGAGGTCCCAGAGCCGCCATTGACTGACTGAGCTGACACCACGCCTGCCCAAGGCAAGCCCCGATGCATAACCCTTATTTTGAATAATCACTAAATATATATATATGATGTGCAATTACGTTACATGATTTTTATTAAAACTACATGCATAGATATACCTACCTATGAGTCATACTAGCTTAGATCGAGTAGCTGCTATGCTTAGGTTTTTTGGTAGTGTGAGTAACCTGTCGTTACTCACAATAGGTGATTATTATTACCACTCTCATGATAAAATGGTGAAAAGAAATACAGACCGGACAGGGATATGGTACGGGTATTGGTGGATGTAAGAGGTTGTGTCCCGTGGCCAATGGAGCATAGCTTAGTTACACTGTTTTTCTGTCCGTGTCGGTTAAGGACCGGCCGTTGTATTGAATTCTAGTCAGGTCACAGACTTATTATCGTGAGCACATACTTGTTTATGGGAGCAGGGAAGGCTGGTTGCTCTCTTGTTGGGGGTTCCGGCTCTTTTCGGACCGACTGATTGAAGACGGGGATGGTAGATGTCTAAGCACTACACTGAGTCCGGGACTCAAGTATGGGGGCTTAGAGTCCAAGTTTGGACGAGGACCTGGACCCCTTGATAGGAGAGTGATGGGTTGATCCTGCTTGCTGGGGTACAAGCGGGGTGTGTTTCGGGGTACCCAGCTGGGCACATTGGTTCACGAATCGCCGGGTAATCTGGTATGACTTGTCTACGATCTAGCACCATTGTAAGAACTGGAAAATGAAAGATAGTGAAATGGATCTGTTTGCTCAACTCTTGCTTGAAAGTAGAACATGTGCTTACCTAGAATGGTTAGATAATGAACTAATCAGGACTGCTAATAAGAAACATACATAAGGCTTCACTACTAGTATTGCTTTCCGCAAAACGGAAACCCAGCAAACCATAAAGCTTATCATATCCTTTGGAGTTGAGAAATTATTCTCACTAATCGGGTAAGTCTTGCGAGTACATTGTGTATTCGGGGTTTATTTACCCCTGTTGCATGTGCAGTTTGAAGAGTAGCGTTGTGTGGAGGATTCTTCTGGTGGGCATAGACGGATCCTTGTATTCTATAGTTAGATGTTTATTATAATTCTACTGTGTAAATTCCACACTCTGAACTTAGTATTGTAATAATATATTTCTAAGAACTCTAGTGTATGAAATGGACTAAATATTGTAAACTCGTTTTTATTATTAGATTCTGAAGGAAAACGTGGATTATTCGAGTTCTCCCTTGGGGTGTGCTCGATGGAATCCGTCCGATGTAGCTTGCTTTCGGGTGGTTAGTATCTGGTGGAAGAGACGAGCGCCTCCGAAAAGTGCTATTTCGGACGGTTCTGTCACATATAGACACTACAGAAAGAAATCATATTTTTTAATGGACTGTTTCTTTAAAATAGGAGTGTCCAATCATATATCTTCTTTCTCCTATCATCCCCCTATCTCAGATCTTCTTATCGATAGTGTGGGCCTAATATATCAATGAAAACGCCCAGCCAGAACAGAATGTGCCGAATAAGTTATGTAGGAGCCCAAACTGGATAGGGTATCTCTCGACTACTTGGTGAATATATTGTATATTTGACACTCAAAACAAACTCAGACGAAAAGGTTGTTAACTGCAAAGATGTAGATCTCGTCGAGTACTACAACTTTGATGTTGATTTTACCTCCATTTGACATTGTTAATAATGTCAAATATAATCCAGAACTTATATTGAATATTTAGACTTGTAAACCATCTCAAATGAAAAAGTTGTCAACCACAAAGTTTTAGATCTCTTAAACTCTACAATTTTGATATAAATTCTATCATAATTCAATCTCATATGAAAAAGATATGAATTTTTGTTTAACAGCTATCACTGGCGGTTCAAGCCACGAACAGATAATGATAAATGGACTATCACTACCGGTTCGTGGCTTTAACTGACAGTGATAGTAAACAACCTATCACTACCAGTTGAAGCCACGATTAGCAGTGATAGTCCCCAATCAGCATCGGTGGTCTATCACCGCCAGTTGAATGAAGTCACGAACCAGCAGTGATTGTCAGTTGTGTAGTAGTGTAATTTAATTGGCCTTATGTGTATTTAACGTTTAAAGAATTATATTATGACATGTCACGATGACCAATTAGTTTATTAGTGACATTTCACAAGGACCCATTCGTTTTTGGATAGGGATGCATGGTATGCATGGTCGTGCGTGCCAACCACGAAGCATCACGACTAGCTATTTGGAAGTGGTTAGTTTGAGCAAATCTACTGAATAGAGCCCTATAAAGAATCCATCGTCATAGAGTGAGCGTGAGCTTCCAAAGCTATCTTAGCTTGTTCGACACTAATTAAAACTAGCTACCCGTCTTTTTTCCACGCGTACGCGCATGTGTGTCGTATCGCCGGCCGTATATATATCCCCTCTTCTTCGCAGCAAGTGGCACTGTGTAACACATAAAAAAAAAAAATCTAGAAAGGGCAAGGCCCAGCCAGCCCACCCCCCCCTTGGCCCAGGTCGCCCCCCCAACCCTCACCTTCTCCTGCCCGTGAGGCTGACCCCCAGCGCCGCCTCTCCTGCCTCCTCTCCCCAGCACGCTTTTTTCCCACCCCACAACACCTCTCCCTCCATAGATCTCCTCCATTGCAGCGAGAATCAGGAAAAGAAGCAGAAGATGGATTGAGGAGGAAGAGAGGATCATGGAGATGTGCTAGATCGGTGTTCTCTCCAACTTCCCCTTGCGGATTTTCATGGAGAAATCTTGGGTAAGAGTGGAATCCATCTTTTATACCCTGTAATTAGGTGTTTTTGAAGGTTCTGGGCGTGGAGGATTAAAGGACTAAGGGTTGGATTGGAGTTTACTACGTTTTGGCTGCTGCTTCTAGGCAGATATAGCAGTTCGCCTAAGTCATGAGTTTTGGATCTGTTAAGGACCAAATTGGTTTCTACAATATTTTAGAATGTTGTAGAGATTTTATTCAGCTTTCCAAATTGTATTTTATTGCAATTTTTGGTGGAGTATAACTCGAGGTATGGCCAGCTTATGTTGACTGTTCAAGTTTTCCTGGCAGATTTAGTGAGTCCTGTTCATTGGTGTTTTTCTTATGGTAAATGGTCCAATTAGATCTTCTAACTATGGAGACATTTGTAGAGGGATAAAAGTTCTTTCAGCCTGCAAAAATTCATAATTTTGGATGCATATTTTAGGAGATATATATTTTTATATGTTGATGCTCGAGCTGTTAGGCAGATGAGGAAGAGCTGTTTTGGATTACATTTTAGGCAACCTTAGAGGCCTCATAAAATTTTAGTTTTGCTACCAAAATTGTAGCATATTCTCTGTAGTTTTGTAAATATCTATTTATTTAGCACCTAATCTGTTGTATAAAAATAAATATGAAAAAGAGAAGCACTACTGCTCTTCATCGAGGACGACAAGAAGGAATATTGTTTGTCGGTTGACTTTGGTGTTGGGGATTTTGGACTTATAAATACTTTATGTTCTATATGTGAATGTCTTTTGGAGTGGTATGCTAATATACAAGTGGTTTAGCAGGTGTTGTTGCCGCAAGGCGTGTATGCCATGTCTACATGGTCGGTAAAGGCAAGTGAAACGTAGCTGTTGCGTTGCTACAACTTTAACATGCTATTTTACTGCCTCCACTTATATAATGTAGCACCCATACTTATATGTGATAATCGGAACAGTTAGACATGACTTTCATAATTAATGGAAGAGGGATGAATATGATATTGCTAACTAATGTAGCTATGTGGTCGGTATTTTCCTTTCTACTTTAACATGGATTCATAGATAAATAAAGTGTTCTATAGATGATGGTTTGAGATTATGCTTGAGGTTGATAGATTATTGCACATGTGGCATATGCCTTGGTTACCTAACCTATGACATGTTCTTTTACTCTAATTGAGGTCCATAGAATCCTTAGTGCATAATAACTAATGGGTTTGTTACAGAGGTATGTTAATCTTGGTGTATGAAAGCCTCTGTAGCATTTACGCTGCTTTATGACTCTTGGTTGCTATCCTGTTAAGTAAAAGGATGTTGGGTTTGTGAGTAATGATAGGATTAATCTTCTATAAGTCTTTGGGGTGTGTGTTAAAACATAAGAACTGAATTTTGGGTGCCTCTTTATTTGTAAAAGGTCCGTTGTGATTTGATACACATGTGAGAGGTTTAGATTATTGAATTGGTGTCTTTCCTTATATCAAGATTTGTTAATGGCTGTAATTTATTAAAAAGGAAGGAGGTCTATATATATCACGGTATTAATAATTAGCTTACTAATGGTTGGCATATATGAGGTTCTATCATTTCATCCTGGTTGATACTACTCAGGTTGAAGGAGCTCTATATGTATCTCTTTATATTGAATAGCATGTCTTATTCTCTTATTCATCAGGAGGTATGTGGTATTTGGATCTTTTGGAGATGGTATTTACCTTGTGGCATTGCATCACATTGCATTGCATGGCATTTGGAGTTATGTCGCGAACCTATGGTTGCGACCGTACCGGTACAGCATCGTCATAACGATGCGGCTTCATACCTTGTTGGGTATGAAGGCAGGAGACATGGCATTTGTATTGCATATGCATTATGAATTTGGATTATGGTATATTGGCATTTGGAGTTATGTCGCCGCTTGGTAGCCGCGACCGTACCGGTACAGCATCGTCATAACGATGCAGCTTCATACCTTGTTGGGTATGAAGGCAGGTGTTCATATGCATGCATATGCATATAGCATCGTTTATTGGGCATAACGATGCAAGCTTCATACAAATGATGGGTATGAAGGCAGGAGTTCGTGTGCATTTATATGCATTGTGTATGGTTTGAAGGTTGAATGTGATGAAGTATATTGTGATATACTATGAATAATTATGTCTTACATTGTACTATGGCTTATCGGACTTTGGATATACTACATGTGGTCTGTATGGATATTAGATATTGGTTTGAATGAGTTGCATCGTAACTAATATGACAAGTGATCCTTCTTTCTAGTGAGTCGAGTTATGGTACGGCTAATGGGTTCGTGGAGATATTATATACAGTTTCTTCCTCACATTCGTAAGCACTTCAATTGCTTTAAATGCTATTTCATTTTGTTATGGGATATGATATGCATTTATGCTATTTTATTTCCCCGGTTATGGTAACCTATGTATTATGGCTTTTGCGGGTGACTTTCTATTGTTCTATATGGGTCATACATTATCATCAGGGGTAACTCATTACAAACTAATGCTATGTTTCTTAGGCCATGATCACTTAATTCTTAGAGGTGGAAGTGGATATGCGGGGCTGTCCTTTAATACTTGTTGCAATACTAAATGATTAATTAATCTAATGTGGTTTAAATAGGTTGTTAAAGTAGTTCGCTTGCTGAGATTATTCAATCTCACCATTGTTTTTCCCTCCCCAGGTTGTCCTTTGAAGATAGCATGGAGGGAAAAGGGTTAGTTGCACACCTTGCACCTTTACATGATCTCATAATGCTAAGATGTTTTCTCCTAAGTCTGAGAGATGGTAGAGTACTCTTGCTCATGTTTGATAAAGATAGAGTTGTTATGTGGAGTATCACGCTTTATTATCTATCTATCTGTCGTTGCTTCCGCGTTGTGCTCGTTTCTAGGCTTATGTTGTCGAATTTTTTTTTCTACTTCGACATTCTATGGTGTAGATGTGTGGCATCCCAGGGTTGCGTGGTACCTGGGGTGTTACAGTTGGTATCGGAGCGGGTTTTAGATTCTCGGTAAAATAAGGCTTAATTTGACACACTTGCACATGTAGGATGGGTTGGGTTTGCATAATTGCTTGTTACCTTCTTTCTTCACGGGTACGATGAGCTTCTAAAATGATACTTTACTCTTTGATATGGTTGGTTGGTATGGATTATTGTTTTTAATTCTTGGTGTAGTAGCATACACTTTTTGATACATGGCATTATTATTTTGCATTGACTGTCTTATATGCCCATGACTACGGTATTATATGTTATTGGTACCTTAATTCGGAATGCATGGTGGCCACTTATATGCGTCATTGCTTTCGCTTGTAATATAATATAATTGTTGCCAGTCTTGAATTTATCCTACAGTATGTTTTTTGTGGTTGTTTAACATCAATGTGTCGTCTTACTCGATGGTGGAGCATTATTGTGGGTTGAGAAGTTTTGTAGACCTTGTGGTTTGAAGGACCCTAGAAGTTTGAGAGACTGGAGAAAGTATAGTTTAGCAATGCAGATGGGTTGAGTGGAGGGCCCCCACAATACACTTTTCTGCATTGCTGAGTGAGGTTGCCTGAGTGTTACGTTGACCCAAGCATCTATATTCAAAGGAAATGGTTGAATGACGGATTGGTTGGCCTCCATGCCGTGCATTCTAACTATTGCTGTTGGCATATCAGATGGGTGGGTCATTATATGTTTTGTCCTATAGATATTAATGCCATTTGGTTTTCCCTTAGTCTGGTGTAGTCTTTTCATGCAAATCAATCTCTACTTTTGTGCTAGTATCAAAGATACAATGAGAGCAAGACTCAGGTAGAGTTTTGAGAGATTTGCAGAGATACAACTATGTTGCTAAGGAGTATTCATTGATCTCTTTTTGCTAATACTTAATGTTTGAGTAATGTTGCAATTGTTATTGTTTTGGATGCTAAAATGTCTCTTGAAGTCAATGAGGCTTTGTAGCACTGCTTGTGTAGCCTGTGTTTATGGCTTAAAAGGCTATGGTGTTTATCTGTGTGGCTTTAATTTAGCCGTCAGAGTGGTATAGACGATCTAATAGTGGGAAGGTAGAAGTTGCTCCCTTAACCACACAAGTTGAATTGCATGTTTTTTGAATATGGTGCTAGTAATCTATTGGTGAGGATCATGGTTTATAGTTTTACTATGGTTGTGCCTCTATGGCTAAGTCATTTATGGTGGTTGGTTGATGGTGGTTAAGTTTTTGTCATGATTCCTTGACATACATGTCATGATTGTTTTCTTTAGAAACATGAAGTTACAATACATAACTCTTAGCTTGGGGCATGCAGTGGACATCTCTTGTTGGCATAGACCAATAGGACAAAGATGTGATGCTATGCATGTGTAGGTCTACAAAGGTAGCAGCACTAGTTGATCTAGTGGCTCTTATCTTTTGCACGACGCTTAATTCAAAAAGAACATCTAAGACGTTCCAACTTTGATGATTGGAGGAATTGTTGTGGCACTGAATTGCTGTATATCTTTAAGAAAGGTCCCTTTCTTTCCACTCCTATTTGTTCTCAAGGATTGAATGGTGATATGGAATTAAACATAGTTCTTCACTTGAAGATTTAGGGTGTAGAGGATGTATGTGTGCATGTCTAGGATTTTTTTTTTTTGCAGAGGAGGAGAATTATCTGATTTGTTAAGGCTCTCTAGACTAACCGATCAATGTGGGAAGAAACCTAGGAGCTTGAAAAGCAATATGCAAGTATCCATAACTCTTTGAGCTATGTGAGTTATATCTGTTCCCTGAAGTTTTTTTACTTGCTCAAAAAGTTTATCATGACATAGTAGAATTCGGGGACGAATTCTTTAAAGGAGGGGAGAATGTAACACATAAAAAAAAAAGAATAATCTAGAAAGGGCAAGGCCCAGCCAGCCCACCCTCCCTTGGCCCAGGTCGCCCCCCCCAACCCTCACCTTCTCCTGCCCGTGAGGCTGACCCCCAGCGCCGCCTCTCCTGCCTCCTCTCCCCAGCACGCTTTTTTTCCCACTCCACAACACCTCTCCCTCCATAGATCTCCTCCATTGCAGCGAGAATCAGGAAAAGAAGCAGAAGATGGATTGAGGAGGAAGAGAGGATCATGGAGATGTGCTAGATCGGTGTTCTCTCCAACTTCCCCTTGCGGATTTCATGGAGAAATCTTGGGTAAGAGTGGAATCCATCTTTATACCCTGTAATTAGGTGTTTTTGAAGGTTCTGGGCGTGGAGGATTAAAGGACTAAGGGTTGGATTGGAGTTTAACTACGTTTTGGCTGCTGCTTCTTGGCAGATATAGCAGTTCGCCTAGGTCATGAGTTTGGATCTGTTAAGGACCAAATTGGTTTCTACAATATTTTAGAATGTTGTAGAGATTTTATTCAGCTTTCCAAATTGTATTTTATTGCAATTTTTGGTGGAGTATAACTCGAGGTATGGCCAGCTTATGTTGACTGTTCAAGTTTTCCTGGCAGATTTAGTGAGTCCTGTTCATTGGTGTTTTTCTTATGGTAAATGGTCCAATTAGATCTTCTAACTATGGAGACATTTGTAGAGGGATAAAAGTTCTTTCAGCCTGCAAAAATTCATAATTTTTGGATGCATATTTTAGGAGATATATATTTTATATGTTGATGCTCGAGCTGTTAGGCAGATGAGGAAGAGCTGTTTTGGATTACATTTTAGGCAACCTTAGAGGCCTCATAAAATTTTAGTTTTGCTACCAAAATTGTAGCATATTCTCTGTAGTTTGTAAATATCTATTTATTTAGCACCTAATCTGCTGTATAAAAATAAATATGAAAAGAGAAGCACTACTGCTCTTCATCGAGGACGACAAGAAGGAATATTGTTGTCGGTTGACTTTGGTGTTGGGGATTTTGGACTTATAAATACTTTATGTTCTATATGTGAATGTCTTTTGGAGTGGTTATGCTAATATACAAGTGGTTTTAGCAGGTGGTGTTGCCGCAAGGCGTGTATGCCATGTCTACATGGTCGGTAAAGGCAAGTGAACGTAGCTGTTGCGTTGCTACAACTTTAACATGCTATTTTACTGCCTCCACTTATATAATGTAGCACCCATACTTATTGTGATAATCGGAACAGTTACATGACTTTCATAATTAATGGAAGAGGGATGAATATGATATTGAACTAATGTAGCTATGTGGTCGGTATTTTCCTTTCTACTTTAACATGGATTCATAGATAAATAAAGTGTTCTATAGATGATGGTTTGAGATTATGCTTGAGGTTGATAGATTATTGCACATGTGGCATAGGCTTGGTTACCTAACCTATGACATGTTCTTTTACTCTAATTGAGGTCCATAGAATCCTTAGTGGCATAATAACTAATGGGTTTGTTACAGAGGTATGTTAATCTTGGTGTATGAAAGCCTCTGTAGCATTTACGCTGCTTTATGACTCTTGGTTGCTATCATGTTTAAGTAAAAGGATGTTGGGTTTGTGAGTAATGATAGGATTAATCTTCTATAAGTCTTTGGGGTGTTGTGTTAAAACATAAGAACTGAATTTGGGTGCCTCTTTATTTGTAAAAGGTCCGTTGTGATTTGATACACATGTGAGAGGTTTAGATTATTGAATTGGTGTCTTTCCTTATATCAAGATTTGTTAATGGCTGTAATTTATTAAAAAGGAAGGAGGTCTATATATATCACGGTATTAATAATTAGCTTACTAATGGTTGGCATATATGAGGTTCTATCATTTCATCCTGGTTGATACTACTCAGGTTGAAGGAGCTCTATATGTATCTCTTTATATTGAATATCATGTCTTATTCTCTTATTCATCAGGAGGTATGTGGTATTTGGATCTTTTGGAGATGGTATTTACCTTGTGGCATTGCATCACATTGCATTGCATGGCATTTGGAGTTATGTCGCGAACCTATGGTTGCGACCGTACCGGTACAGCATCGTCATAACGATGCGGCTTCATACCTTGTTGGGTATTAAGGCAGGAGACATGGCATCTGTATTGCATATGCATTATGAATTTGGATTATGGTATATTGGCATTTGGAGTTATGTCGCCGCTTGATAGCCGCGACCGTACCGGTACAGCATCGTCATAATGATGCAGCTTCATACCTTGTTGGGTATGAAGGCAGGTGTTCATATGCATGCATATGCATATAGCATCGTTTATGTTCATATGCATGCATATGCATATAGCATCGTTTATTGGGCATAACGATGCAAGCTTCATACAAATGATGGGTATGAAGGCAGGAGTTCGTGTGCATTTATATGCATTTGTGTATGGTTTGAAGGTTGAATGTGATGAAGTATATTGTGATATACTATGAATAATTATGTCTTACATTGTACTATGGCTTATCGGACTTTGGATATACTACATGTGGTCTGTATGGATATTTAGATATTGGTTTGAATGAGTTGCATCGTAACTAATATGACAAGTGATCCTTCTTTCTAGTGAGTCGAGTTATGGTACGGCTAATGGGTTCGTGGAGATATTATATACAGTTTCTTCCTCACATTCGTAAGCACTTCAATTGCTTTAAATGCTATTTCATTTTGTTATGGGATATGATATGCATTTATGCTATTTTATTTCCCCGGTTATGGTAACCTATGTATTATGGCTTTTGCGGGTGACTTTCTATTGTTCTATATGGGTCATACATTATTCATCAGGGGTAACTCATTACAAACTAATGCTATGTTTC
Organism: Miscanthus floridulus; assembly: GCF_019320115.1. Lineage (NCBI taxonomy): Eukaryota > Viridiplantae > Streptophyta > Magnoliopsida > Poales > Poaceae > Miscanthus > Miscanthus floridulus. Next base: position 34,897,738 of record NC_089587.1, read on the forward strand.
TTAGGCCATGATCACTTAATTCTTAGAGGTGGAAGTGGATATGCGGGGCTGTCCTTTAATACTTGTTGCAATACTAAATGATTAATTAATCTAATGTGGTTTAAATAGGTTGTTAAAGTAGTTCGCTTGCTGAGATTATTCAATCTCACCCTTGTTTTTCCCTCCCCAGGTTGTCCTTTGAAGATAGCATGGAGGGAAAAGGGTTAGTTGCACACCTTGCACCTTTACATGATCTCATAATGCTAAGATGTTTTCTCCTAAGTCTGAGAGATGGTAGAGTACTATTGCTCATGTTTGATAAAGATAGAGTTGTTATGTGGAGTATCACGCTTTATTTATCTATCTATCTGTCGTTGCTTCCGCGTTGTGCTCGTTTTTAGGCTTATGTTGTCGATTTTTTTTTTCTACTTCGACATTCTATGGTGTAGATGTGTGGCATCCCAGGGTTGCGTGGTACCTGGGGTGTTACACACTGTGTGGCAACCGGCAAAGTCGTCAGTCGTGACCTGATCCGGCCGGGTATATTCTTCTGACTCCACCTATAGCTATGTACCCTAGGCCGTAGCACTCTGCTACCTACTACAAAGCGCTCTATCTCTCTCTACCTTCATGGTGTTATATTGCAGAGACTGAGAGCGAAGCAGAGCGATCGAAGTGGCCTGGCAAAGCATGGAGAAGCAGGCCGGAAGCGTTGGTGGCAAGGCCCGCGTGGCTGAGGCCCTCACGAGGAGGTGGTGGCCGTTGAGTAGCCGCGCGACGATGATCGATGAGGACGACCCTGCCGGGCGTCTGCATTGTGGCGGCCGCGCGTGACCGCCGCTGCCATCGTGCTCACCGCCGTCGGCTTGGGGCTCCTCGCCGAACGAGATGCCGAACCTCCTCGTTCTTCGACGGTACGCTACCATACAAACAACATAATGCGCACTGTCGTCGTGTTTGCCAAACCCGCTAGAGGCCAGACGATATAGCCTGCATGTCTCACTAAATCGCTAATACCTAGCAATTACCGAAGCACGACAGAAGATACGCATGCAATTACGTGATAAATGTTTGTTCCAAAAAATAATAATCTTATTATGATAATAAACTTTGCTACCTTTATTATTTATTACCCTTCCGTATCGATCGTTTGATCATTTCTATATTTATATAAATTTTAAAATAAAGCTACAAATTTTAAAATAAAGCATGTGGCTGTGGTAACAATGCAGGTGCAGTAGGCAACAATTACCCTAGACCCTAGAGTACGTGTAGCTGCTGGGTTGATCAGTACGCCGTCGGACAAGGTCCGCCGTCGAGCGGTGCCATACGTACTTGATAAGCTCGCCCAGGCCACACGGCCAGCTGCCGCCTCCGCCACCACAGCACGTCAACGGCAGAGAGACCCACAGGACAGGCGCGCATACGACGTTCAAGGATGCGCGGTTGTCCATGAACATGAAGGCATGATGAACCCACAAATAAACTTTATTAGTTTCACGAATGAAATAGTTAACTCATGCATTTCAATATACTTAACTATGCTGAAAGATAAGTAAGCAACAGAGCTTTTCTACTCTCTTTCTAGAGCTAACATCACCAACCGAACTATCATGGAGCAATGGACACAAATGGTTTGGAATGCCTTGTGTAGCCAAGCTATTCAAGATCCAGCCAATTTCTTTCTTCGGATTGCCAGATATATAAGAGCTTTACTTTGTTATCCCCATCTGGGATCTAAGCAGGAGGGAAGTGGAACCTTCCTTGAATTCCAGTTATGATGATTTAGGGCAAGGAGTTAAAACTGGATAGTTGTTGAGCCAATAGGTTATTTAGCAATTTTTGCAATAATAAAGTCTGAAGGTGCTAGGTTGCATTTTGTGCTGGTTTAGACTGCAATTTCATGCATTGGTGATACCTGAGCTTTTATCAGGTGGATCCTTTGCTTTTCAGTTTGCTTGTGCTGAGCAGGAGTAATGTTTATTCTAAGCATGATTTCATTGTGCAGGGTGGTCGATGTATGCCAGCACGTAGAAAAGCTCTGTTGCTTACTTATCTTTCAGCAGAGCCTGTTCGGCTGGTATTAAAGCCGACTGATAAACCTGCTGAAGCTGTTTTGTTGTGAGAGAAAAATACTGTAGGTTCTAGCTGATAAGCCGGATGATAAGTTCAAGCGAACAGGCACTATTGATTGATATATATACACACACATTTATGAAATAGTTATTTATTCTTGATTTTTATAGACACACGTACACGTAAGCGTCTACGAACACATTATATATCCCTATAGACACCTTCGAAAGGAGGAAGGCAGACTGAAAAAAAAACATCGTTAAAACTTGAAAAAAAATCTAGATAGAGGAATGCAACATTCGGGTAGACAAGTTCAACCGCAATGAATTCAACCAGCTGAGCTACACTCAATTCATATTATTTGGTTGTAATTAATATGACTAAGATATAATACGGCTGGCTAGTAACGTACGTTGTTGTTGTTCAGATGTACATAGTATACTGTATTTATATTTTGATGGAATATAAGCACTTCGATCTTCGACAGTATAATGTTAGACTAACTCTTTTTGGATGGCTAGTTTGTGTGATAGTGTGATGTGATGGCACCAAAAATTAGATGTGAGACGGTCACACCAGGTGAGGCAATGTAATGATACATATCAAAGACAAAGGGCGAATTCCTTGTGTGTCATTAAAAAAGATTGTAATGCCCTGTGTGTCTCTGGAAAAGTTCAGCGGTTTTCAGCGTCACTGCTCCAACTTTTTTGTGCCCTCCATGCCACTGCCGTCAGTTTGGGCTCTAACGCCGTCAAACTGCAGGTGCGAAAAGTCGAAAATACCCTTAAGTCTAAATATGTCATTAATTTTTTTAGCATCTTAACGACTTCAAATAAAAAAACTCAAACTAGAAAGTTGTAGATCTCGTCGAGATCTATAATTTTTATATAAAAAATATCTTCATTTACTTCCGTAAAAAAATATGATTTAATATGATTAATATATCTTAGAAAAATTATATCTTTTTTGCGAAATTAAATGAAGATAATTTTTATATGAAAATTATAGATCTCGACGAGATCTACAACTTTCTAGTTTTGAGTTTTTTCATTTGAAGTCGTTAAGATGCTCAAAAAAATTAATGACATATTTAGACTTAAGGGTATTTTTGACTTTTCACACCTGCAGTTTGACGGCGTTAGAGCCCAAACTGATGGCAGTGGCATGGAGGGCAAAAAAAAGTTAGAGCAGTGGCGCTGAAGACCGCTGAACTTTTCCAGGAGCACACAGGGTATTGCGATCTTTTATAATGGCATACAAGAAATTCCCCCAAAGACAAAACAGATGCTGACAATGACAGCACTTACTAAAAAGATGGAAGAGGGAGATAGATCATCATACTGCAGGGCAGGTCATTTGGTGTCGGAGTTTAGTATTGACTATTTATTAGTTGTCTTAACGTTGGCAAAAGCTGACGAGTGCATTTATGCGGAATAAAGCTAATGACCACATTTCAAAATAGTCATCAGTCCATAGCCGTTTAGGTAGAGAATATGGCGCGTTGGCTTTATCAGCGGTGCTAGTGCTAGCGTCCGGACGTATGGATGCATGCCCGCGCCTGGATGTCCGCGCCGCACTCTCGTTTCCCACGCTCGGGCCAGCACGCCCTCGCCCGAGCCTGCATTTTGCGCACCCACGTGGGGCTAGCATTGCCCAGACAACGCCCGCGCCGCCAGACCACACGCAGGGACCGCTTGCGCCCCTTCCGTTTCTCACGCGCATTGCAACATGTGCAATACCCGATTTACTTTTGCAACATCCAGATAAAACACTTGCAACATACGTCCGAAACAAGCTGAAACACTTGCAACATACATCTGAAAACACTTGTAAAACACCAGAAAAACTTAAAAACACGTGTGTAGCCATTGCAAACATTAAGATGAAACACTTGCAACATACGTATAAAACACATGAAACACTTGCATATATATGCAACATCCAATCTTGTTTTGCAACATCCAAATGAAACATTTGCAACATACGTCTGAAACAGATGAAACACTTGGAACATATATACTGGAAACATGCGTGTATAGCCCAATGCAACATATGCAACATCCCGATCTACCTTTGCAATATCCTTATGAAACACTTGCAACATACCTATAAAACATCTGAAACATTTAAAATATACACTTGCAACATGCATCGTATCTCGGTGTGGCCTCCTCCATCGTCTGCATCGGGGCGCCGCAGCCGTAGCAGGAGGCGAGGCCGGAGGGCTTCCGTGCTAGAGCCCGACGCTTCTCCTTGCGTAGCGGCCTCGGTGACTAGCTAGCGGCCGATGGAGCGGTCCCCATGTGTGGGCGCGGTAGTGCCCGCATCGTCAAGCGAATCGGGCCGCAGAGCAGAAGTAGCGGGGGCGGCGCGGTGGAGGAGGGGAAGAAGCAGCGCGGGGGTGACCGTCGATGGCGGGGCGGGGCCGCAGAGCAGGAGCAGCGGGGCGGCCGATTGAGCTAGAGCAGGCGGGGTCACAGTCGACGTGCTGAGCAGGTCTCTCGTCTCCTTCTCCTTTCTTTATCCAACTAGCGCAACAGAAGAGACGAACGTGGATACCGTAATAAAAAAGTTGGTGCAGAGAGAGATTTATTGGGCTGGTACGCAGGTCCACGAAGGGTCATCCGGATAGACGTACATCCTGTACGTAGCATTTCCGCAGCTTTATCTGCTACCTTAGGGCTTCTCGATCTAGTGGAAAATTTATATGCAAAATTAGAAATTAATTTGTATTATATTTTATATTATGGCATAGATATGGACCCTCCCATGAACCAAAATTTAGGCTGTTTTAGTTTTATTCTAAGTCAAATTTCTCTAACTTTAATTAACTTTACAAATATATATATATATATATATATATATATATATATATATATATATATATATATATATATATATAGAACTACTATCCTGTAGCTGGCTACAGAATAACTTATTCTGTAGCCACTTTGAGTTATGATAATTACTATGTTAATTTACGAGATTATAGTAACTCCTTACTAAGTGGTTTAATATAACGTTATGGTAAATATCCCCATGTGTTATAGTAACCCAACTATCGTAAATATGTATTGACATTATGGTAAATTAGTATATAAAATTATAGTAAATGGAGGTGGCTACAGAATAACTTATTTTGTAGCCGGCTACTGAATAGCCTCTCCCTATATATATATATATATATATATATATATATAGAACTACTATCCTGTAGCTGGCTACAGAATAACTTATTCTGTAGCCACTTTGAGTTATGATAATTACTATGTTAATTTACGAGATTATAGTAACTCCTTACTAAGTGGTTTAATATAACGTTATGGTAAATATCCCCATATGTTATAGTAACCCAACTATCGTAAATATGTATTGACATTATGGTAAATTAGTATATAAAATTATAGTAAATGGAGGTGGCTACAGAATAACTTATTTTGTAGCCGGCTACTGAATAGCCTCTCCCTATATATATATATATATATATATATATATATATATATATATATATATATATATATATATATATATATATATATATATATATATATAAACATTCATAATAGCAAATAAATACACTATCAAGAAATATTTTGCAATAGATTTAACTAAACCAATTTTTTTGTTATAGATTTTGATGCATTTCTCTAATAACTTGGCGACAGTTAAAGATATAACTTTAAAAATCTAAATTTCGGAATGGAGCAGTAGATTTAGTAGATATTATTATTAATAATGTTTAGAGTATATATACTAAATTGATACTGAGATGTTTCTAATTTTATTATATTTTTCTAGCACGGTCTCGTGAGGGTTGACATGCCACTAATTATTAATAGTAGAATTAGTAATAGTGAGGTTTGTAACCACATGAACGTATTATGAATGAATTGCCTTGCTCTGAACATATTTTGGTTCGCAAAATTTATCTGACATACTTCACTTTCACTCCCCATGAGAGAGTATAGAAAATTCTCCTTGATCGGAACATGATGGCCAAATCTAGGTAGTAGCTAATAATCCCCTGATGGGTGATGAACAGTGAGTATTTTTTTTAGAAATTGAACAGTGAGTAATGCATACTTCTAATAAGTTTTGTGTACGTGTGGTGAATCAGGCTCGGACCCTCCGTTGAACATCACCGACGAGCATTTTCTCGATGGCCTTCTTACCGCTGATTTCAGCTACATGTCGTGCCGGAGTCGCTACGAGTTCGCCGTCTACCACAAGCATTTGTCGCACAAGCCGTCCCCCTACCTCATCGCCAAGCTCCGGAAGCAAGAAGCGCTCCAAAAGCGGTGCGGCCCTGGAACGGCCGCGCACAAGAAGGTGGTGTGGAAAGTTTCAGAGGCGCTTAGCTATGGTGGAACGGCGTTGCCCCAGTGCTGGATCGCCGGCTTCGTGTTAATCTTAATTAGTACCAAACAGCCTGGTACTAGTGGCTTACATAGGCGCCGTATGTAACAATCAGGGAGAGATATCCGGGCGGTCTCTACTATATTTAGTTACAATCAATCTCTTATCAATCTCCTATATTTGGTTAGGATCTCCTATCACCACGGGGCACGATATCAAATCCCTCATTGACTTACACGGCAAGACATGAATACAATATTTGTTTTAACACTCCCCCTCAATCTAAACTTCTCAAGTTGAGATTGCTCTTGAACATCTCCAATTGTCGTACAGCCAGTGGTTTTGTGAACCCATCGGCAACTTGATCCTTTGTAGAGATATACTCGATATCAAGAAGTTTCCTTGTGACCCTTTCTCTCACAAAGTGATAATCTACTTCTATATGCTTTGTGCGGGCATGAAAGACTGGATTAGCGGAAAGATACTTAGCTCCAATATTATCACACCATAACTTGGCAGTCCTAGGCACCTGAATTCCCAATTCATATAACAGAATTTGTATCCACATAACCTCTGCAGTTGCATTTGCTACAGCCTTGTATTCTGCTTCTGTGCTTGATCTAGACACAGTGGATTGTTTTCTTGCACTCCACGATATGAGATTGGATCCGAGGAAAACAGCAAACCCTCCAGTAGATCGACGATCATCTAGATCACCTACCCAGTCTGCATCTGAAAATGCACTAACCAAAAGAGAGTTTGTTTTACTGATACGAAGACCAATCTTCACAGTATATTTCAAGTACCTTAAAATCCTCTTTACTGCCGCCCAGTGAACTGTTGTAGGTGCATGCAAGTACTGACAAACTTTATTAACAGTAAAAGAAATATCTGGTCGAGTCAAAGTCAAATACTGCAATGCCCCTACCACACTTCTATACACCGTAGCATCCTTTGGCCTAAGAGGAGTACCTTCATGTAAGGACAATTTCTCTGACGTAGATAAGGGAGTGCTTACTGGCTTACAATCCATCATGCCCACACGCTGCAACACATCTCTAGCATATTTTTCTTGAGTCGGGAGAATACCATCTTTTACCTTGCTTACTTCTATCCCAAGGAAATAATGTAGCTCTCCGAGGTCCTTGAGAGCAAACTCCTTTCTCAAATCCAGCAGCAGGCATGTGGTGGCTTCCTGTGTAGAACTAGCAACAATGATATCATCAACGTAGATGAGAACGAATATAGTAACCGGCCCTTTATGATAAAAGAATAGGGATGTGAGCCTTCGATGCTTTAAAACCTAGGTCACATAGCTTACTACTCAACCTGGAATACCACGCTCTTGGCGCTTGTTTCAAACCATAAAGAGCTTTATCTAACTTGCAAATATAATCTGGAGTTGCTTTACTCTCATACCTAGGTGGTTGACGCATGTACACTTCCTCTTCCAGAAATCCATGAAGAAAGGCATTTTGTACATCAAGTTGTCTCAAGCTCCAGCCCCTAGATACAGCAATAGACAAAATTGTTCTGATGGTAGCATGTTTAACAATAGGACTAAAGGTATCTTCATAATCAACACCATATCGCTGTTTAAAACCTTTTGCAACTAACCGGGCCTTGTATCTATCAAGACTACCATCTGCTTTCCTCTTTACCTTATATACCCATTTGCAATCAATAATATTAACTCCTTTTCTTGGTGGAACTAAATGCCAAGTTTGGTTCTTAATCAAGGCATCATACTCTGTATCCATGGCTGATTTCCAATCTTTACTATTCATAGCCTCATCTAAAGTCTGAGGTTCACCAGAAGCTGCAAATAATCCATACCTGACCGTCCCATCTGTGTATACCTTGGGTTTGCGAATTCCAGCACGAAGACGGGTCCGAGGTGGTTCTGGTACTGATGACTCCGACGCCTCAGCACCCGCCATAGATGATCCAGGTGCAGAAGAGTCAGGCACTGCCGTCACGGTGGGTGCAGCGGCCATCTCCCCCTCGCTTGCACCTGGTGGTGTCGTCGTGGCGGCTTTAGATTGGCGCACCGCGGTGCGCGTGGGAGGCATAGCCCGCGTGGCAGCTCCCGGCTGGCTGGACGGACCGGAATCCCACGCCGCATCTGCCGCGTCAAGCACAGAACCCGAAGGTGATACGCACGGGACAGCAGCGTCTACGGCTGTCGCCGGCGCTGATCCCGGGACAGATTTCCCAGCATTTTGTGCCAAATCTTCTTCGGTCCTTGCGCCAGGAGGCAAATTTTCATCCCTGTGATCACATGTACTAGAACTAGCAGAGTTAGCGGTATTAGATGAATTAAACGCCCGGTCTGCTACATGTTCCGCCCCATGGAAGGATAAAGGAATAAGATCTGATGGTAAGAGATTGATTTCGGCACGTAGACGTGCCCCGGCATTGGCATGTAGCTCGGAAAAGGGGAAAACAGTCTCATCAAAAATCACATCCCGTGAGATAAAAACACGGCCGGATGAGGGATCAAGGCATTTGTATCCTTTATGGAGATTGCTATAGCCGAGGAAAACGCAACGTTTGGAGCGGAATTCAAGCTTGTGCTTATTATAGGGACGCAAATTTGGCCAACATGCACAGCCAAAGACCCGAAGAGATGCATATTCTGGCGCCTGCTTGCACAGGCGCTCTAAAGGGGTATCCTACTGAATAACCGCGCTAGGCATACGATTAATGAGGAAGACAGCTGCATAAAATGCCTCATCCTAGAATTTTAGGGGCATAGATGCATACACAAGAAGAGATAGCCTGACTTCGACAATGTGTCGATGTTTGCGCTCAACAGCTCCGTTTTGTTGATGGGCATGGGGACAGGAGACATGGTGGACAATTCCAATTTTATCAAAGAAGCTATGTAGTCTTTGGTACTCCCCTCCCCAATCTGTTTGCATGGTGAGAATTTTACGATCAAATTGTCTCTCTACCATGGCTTGAAATTCATGGAATTTTTGAAACACTTCAGACTTGTATTTAATAAAATAGATCCATGTGAATTTGCTGAAATCATCAATAAAGCTAACATAATACTTGTTTCTTCCAACAGAATCTAGAGCAGGACCCCAGACATCAGAGTGCACCAATTCTAAAGGGAATTTTGAGGAACTATAAGATTTACTATAGGGAAGATGATGACTTTTGGCCTGCTGACAGGCATCACAAACAGACTCTTTATTCAACTCGAAAGAACAAGGAAGATTATTGCTGCTAACAATTTTTGAAACGACTGGAAAAGCAGGATGACCCAGGCGACTATGCCATCTAGACAAGGACGACTTCACTACTCCAAACGCCTGCTTTATTGACTGATCTGACGGAAGAGGATATAGCCCTCGATGGCAGCGTCCTTTAAGGATGGTGTTCTTCATGGCCTGATCCTTAATAAGAAAATAATCAGGATGAAATTCAAGAAAAACAGAGTTATCTTTAGCAAGGTGACGAACGGAAACAAGATTTTTCCTAGCTTTTGGAACATGGAGCACATTATTTAGATGCAAATTCTTGAATTGGGTTGGAACAGTAGTATGACCGATGTGTTTAATCTCCATACCTGCACCACTAGCTGTGTGGATCTGATCGTTCCCCTAGTACTTCTCACGGAAGGACAGCTTCTCCAGGTCACTCATGACATGATTAGTCGCCCCCGTATCAGTGTACCAGTTGGTGTCAATGTTGTAGGAGTTCATCGCCGCAGCCACATGACGTTCTTCAGGCACGTAGTTCTCGTCGAAACGATGCCAACACTTGTTGGCCGTGTGCCCTACCTTGAAGCACACCTGGCCAAGGGGGCGTTCATCCACACCTCTTGTTGCTGGGCGCTGAACCCCACTGGTGCGCTGCTGGCCACGCCCGCGGATGAATCCACCACGCCCACACGGACCACCACGCCCATGGCCAGGGGCACGGTCACCGTGGGCACGACCATTGTTGGAGTAGCTGCCGCGCCCACCAGATCCTGAGCGTCCGCCCCTATTGGCGGCATTAACAGAGCCGCCCGAGCCATCTTGAAGATCTAACCACGCCTCAAAGCTGAGAAGTTGGGCATACAACTCAGAGATTGAGAGCGGTTCAGCCCTAGCGGTAATAGATGTGACCACCGGGTTGTACTCGACGTCTAGCCCATTGCAAATATGGGACGCCAGCTCCTCGTCGTCCATTGGCTTGCCCGCAGCTGCCATCTCATCTGCATAGCCCTTCATCTTTGCAAAATACTCAGCAATTGACAAGTCACCTTTCCTTGTCGTGGTGAGTGCGAATCGCACGTTCATCGTCCTGGCACGGGTGTGAGCAGAAAACATCCGCTCTATCACTCCCCATGCCTCTACCGCCATTGCTGCGGCAGAAATCTATGCCAGCACCTCCTTGCCGACCGAGGAAAGCAGCAGCCCTAGGACCTGCTGGTCCTGAGCAAACCAATCCTCAAATGCCGAGTTGGGTGCCTTGATGGTTGTACCGTCGGCTTTCTTTTCTTCAATCTCCTGCACAGGGGCCACGCCCTTGCCAGTGAGATAGCCCTCCATGCGTGCGCCGCGTACGGCTGCAAGCACCTGCGCTCGCCATAGCGCATGGTTTGTCCTTAACAACTTCTCGGTGATCTATGTACCGAAGAATGGATGGGATGCGCTTGAACTTGACGCCATGGAGACCTAGGCTCTTATTACCATGTGGAAAGTTTCAGAGGCGCTTAGCTATGGTGGAACGGCGTTGCCCCAGTGCTGGGTCGCCGGCTTCGTGTTAATCTTAATTAGTACCAAACAGCCTGGTACCAGTGGCTTACATAGGCGCCGTATGTAACAATCAGGGAGAGATATCCGGCCGGTCTCTACTGTATTTAGTTACAATCAATCTCTTATCAATCTCCTATATTTGGTTAGGATCTCCTATCACCACGGGGAACGAAATCCTCTGCAGTCGCACCGAACGACGGCGCCGTGCAGTCATCGAATCTCTGCCGATCGTTGCGGATCCAACAGCTGCAGGCTCCAACCAAGCTTCCATGACACGCTTCGTCAGCTGCGATGGGCCTCGGCCCAACAAGAGCATCATGTTGCTCAGGGTTTCTGGAACTATAGCGAGTGTTTTTGGCGCGGGGCTGCGGCAGTACGCGCCTTTTCCGTATTTTGGCGCGACGAAAAGCCTAGGGGGCGATCATCTAGAGCTGGAGTCACCTTCGATGGCAGCAGGTGTGTCGCTCTTCATTCTAATTTGTTTCTGTGTGTCAGATTGCAAAGTGCACTCCTCTTTTTTCTTCTCATCAATTTTGCCCAGATTGCAAGGGTTGGGTCCTAATTTGGTTGCTTTTGTCCTGTACCAAAACAAAATCTGCATATTTCACATGGAAGATTGAAGGAGAGATCAACTTGCCCACATTGAAATCAATTCTGCATATTCGACATGGAAGAAAAAAGGTTTGTAATGCAACCGATGTTTCTTGTTCTCCACAAAATTAGATAGACTTCAGTTCCTTTACCACCAAATCAATTAGGCATGTCGTAATTATTTTTTGCTGCAGCAGGGAGGGTTTGCTTCCTAGTTTATTACCTCAAGTTGGAATGGAGTTCAGTACTGTAGATGATGCCTAGATGCATTGGATTAGCTATGGAGGTCAAAATGGTTTTGAGGTTAGAAAGGTATGCAAACAAAAGGAAGACAGATGGGAAGGTTCGGTCCTGCAGATTTGTTTGTGCAAGTGAGGGTCATAGGAAACAAGATAAAAGGGATCATGTAACAAAGTGTCCAAGAGCTGAAACTAGAACTGATTGTAAAGTTCGCATGGGTCTTGTAATGGATCGAGAGAAGGAAAACTATAAGGTGTCTGATCTGATTTTGGAACACAATCACAGCCTTCATTTGCCAGAAACCTCGCACTTGATGGTGTCTCAAAGAAAAATTTTAGAGTTACAAGGTTTTGAAATTGAGACCGCTGATGATGCTAGAATTGGTCCTAAAGCTGCACATGAATTGGCTAGTCTCCAAGTTGGTGGCTCACTTAATCTAAGTTACACACTCCGTGACCACAAGAACTATTTAAGGGGCAAGCGCCAATGAGAGATGGCATATGGTCAAGCAGGAAGCATGCTTATGTATTTTCAAGATAAAATTGCTAAGAACCCGTCATTCCAATATGCATTGCATATGGACCGGGAGGAACAAATAGCAAATATATTTTGGGTTGATGCTAAAATGCTCACTGATTATGCTTATTTTGGTGATGTTGTTAGTTTCGACACTACTTTTGGAACAAACAAGGAGAGTAGACTTTTTGGTGTTTTTGTTGGGTTCAATCATTTTAGGGAAACTGTGGGTTTTGGTGCTGCTCTCTTGTATGATGAGACATTTGAGTCCTTCAAGTGGCTATTTGAGACCTTCCTGAAAGCACATAATGGCAAGCACCCTAAAACAATTTACACTGACCAGGATGCTGCGATGGGAAAAGCTGTTCACGAAGTGTTTTCAGAGACATGGCATGGTTTGTGTACTTTTCACATTATGCAAAATGCTGTGAAACATTTAGCTGAACCCGAGAAAGATGAATCAAGTACTTCTTCTGAAGATGTAGTTGAGGGCACTGAGGAAGAATCAAATATCCTCGCAGATTTTAGTGCATGTATGTATGAATACGAAGATGAGGAAACATTCAAAAATGCATTTGACATCATGAGGACAAAGGTGAAGAAGCAAACTTGGTTGGATAGTATATATAAGGTGAAAGAAAAATGGGCTGAATGTTATATGAAAGATGTGTTCACATTAGGGATGAGAAGTACATAATTAAGTGAGAGTTTGAATAGTGAATTGAAGAGGCATTTCAAATCTGATTTTGACATCATTCGATTTCTTAAACATTTTGAAAGAGTGGTGGAAAGTAAAAGAAATAAGGAATTGAATTCTGAATTTGAATCAAGAAAAAAATTACCTAGAATAAAAATGAGGACACCTATGTTACTGTAAGTTAGCAAGCTGTACACACCTATTATATTTGAAGCTTTTCAAGGTGAATATGAAAGGTCCATGGCAGCATGCACTACGGCGTTGGAAGGCAACAGTGAATATCTTGTCTCAATATATCATGAAGATTTTAGATATGAGGAGTACAAAGTCATTGGTGATCCTCTACAACAAACTAGTACATGCAGCTGTGGTCAATTCAACAGAATTGGAATATTGTGCAGCCATGCTATAAAAGTCCTTGATTTGATGAATATCAAATCTCTCCCTGCTCAATATGTATTGAAGCGATGGACAAAAGAAGCACGTAGTGGAGCAGTACAAGATAACCAAGGTCAAAATATAATAGAGAACCCAAGGTTAGATAAGACACTTCGGTACAAATCTATGACTCACAAATTTCTCAGCTTGGCACAACGAGCTGCTAGCCATCCAGGGTGCTCCTTGATAGTACATGACACACTTGACATCCTTAGCAAGAAAATTGAAGAAGAAATCAATGGTTGCACTACCCCAACTGTGGATCAAGTCACTGTTCCCACAAATGTTACTCCTGTAAGTAATTTGGTTAGTACAGCATGCTTAAAGAAAAAGGATGTGGAAACAAAAACTTCGAAGCGCAAGAGAACTTGGCTTGATAAGAAGCGCAAGTTTATAAAGAAGGGAACCAAGAAAAAGGAGAAAGTTTCAATGGTATGTACTATATCACAAAATATATTACATTCTATGTAGATCGTAATTGTATCAATGAAAAATTGTTATCTTACTCTTCTGTTATTAGAAGGAACAACAAACTGTCAAAGTGGCGTTCGATGATGGTGTAGCCAAGGAAGGGATGTCTGAGCCTTAATCTGCAGAAAATGTTTGTCCTAGTACTTCTTGTCCCAAGGAAGGGATGTCTAAATCTTACATGACCATTCATAGCTACTCTCAGTTATTGACAGTAAGATTTTAAAACCATGATCTTCCATCTTTCTAGTGAGGATCTGGAGCATCTGGACAGAGTTTAGTTATTGTTCTTTTATTTTGCAGGGAGCAATGACCGGTGATCTTAATGTTGAATTCTAGTAACAGAGCTAGTTTCAGAGAATAGCTTTTGGTATTTTGCTTGAAGTGTAAAGTTCAGCCTGTTCAATTGTAACAGATGCCAGAAAACAGTACTATATTTTGTCAAACCTCTGAACTTGCAAAGATCAGTAATATATTATATTCTGAACATGTCTGAACTTGCAAAAAGAGAACAATTTATTCCACAATTGCAGTCTGTACAGCTTGCTTGTTTTTTTTCTTGGTTTCTATACACAATATACTTGCACGATATTGCTAGTTCTTGCACAAATTTCCTACACAAAATTGCTATTTTTTCCTGCATGCTTTCAATACAGAAGACGCTTACACAGCTATGTATTACAAACACAAAGTGCTAATACTCTGATATGGGTGCCGCTGAACAAATAGCTAAAGAGCACCGTGCCTCTCAAGTCGATCTCCATTGCCAGAGCTTGTGTGCCAAAGGGGCTTCACCTTATCTGCGATGGAGTAGAGCGTTGACATCTCACCAGCGACCACGGCTCGAACACAGCACTTCCTGCGGCAGACGACGAGTAGCAGCCGTGTGTATGACGGCCTACATGGGGGCGCACCTGATGCGTCGGCTATGAGCTGCAGCCCCGACCTCTGGGAGGGCCACACCTCTGTGCCGCACGAGGGTAGGGAGGCGGATGGTGTGGGTCGGAGCACTGTGGCGGCGACGGCGGCGGCAGAGCGCATCTGCGGCTGCGACGGCGGAGATGACGGCACAAGGGAAAAGAAAGGGTCGTTTCTGTTTATTTGCGTTGTGGGCTGTAATGGGCCGCTCAAACTGGCCTGCTACGTAACTTTATTGGGGCTGCCGTTGGATCCGCAACAATCGGCTGAGATTTGGTGACTGCACAGCGCCGTCGGTGGGAGCGACTGTAGAGGATTTCGTTCCCACCACGGGGCACGATATCAAATCCCTGATTGACTTACACGGCAAGACATGAATACAATATTTGTTTTAACAGGCGGTCCGGCAGCTCGACTCCGGCTAGGGCGTCGTCGACGATGACGATTGCCGCTACCTCGTCTACATCAGCTACCGCGGCCTCGGCAACCGCATGCTCGCCATTGCGTCGGCCTTCTCTATGCGGTGCTCACCGAGCGCGTCCTCCTCGTCGACGGTGGAAAGGACGCTGACGCGCACTTCTGCGAGCCCTTCCCGGGGACGACGTGGCTGCTACCGCGCCCCGGCGGCTGGTTCTCCTTCTCCCCGCTGAGGAGACTCCAGGGCTACGAGGGCGGCTCGAAGGAGAGCCTCGGCAACATGTTGCAGAGCGGCGGCATCACCGTGTCCGCCGACGGGAATGTATTATCGTGGTCGGCGCCGCGGCCGCCGCCGTACCTGTACCTCCACCTCTCCGGCGCCTACGGGTTCCACGACAAGCTCTTCTTCTGCGGCGCGCACCAGCGGCTCCTCGGCGAGGTGCCGTGGCTCTTCATGTGGACGGATAACTACATCATGCCGGGACTCTTCCTCACGCCGGCGTTCAGCGGCAAGCTCGAGGCCATGTTCCTAGAGAAGGAGGCCGTGTTCTACCACCTGGGACGGTACCTCTTCCACCCGACAGACTGCGTGTGGTACGCCATAAAGAGCTACTACCACGCCAACCTTGCCAGCGTCGGCCAGCGCGTCGGCGTGCAGTGTTGGCTCTGCCTAGGAACACTCACACGAACGCAAAGAACAAGAAGCTCGGCGACGAACGCCCTGGCCGACGGACGGCCTGTATGTTGGCTTTCTTATTCACTGGACTTGGCAACTCTGAAACGAGGAGTACATGGCGTATTTAACAACCAGGGGACGCACCACGGAGCTCGCCTTCCACTCACCCGATCTTTACGCCATGATCAGCACGACCCGCTCAGCGACACCAGGGATCCATTCGCTCGTCCTGGACTGCGGCTTCCTCCATGCTGACCGGCTACATGCACACCACGAACTCCTAAAATAGCCAAGCACTGAACCGGTCCTGGCAACTGCCATGCACAGCGACTAGAGTCCAGCTCGACCACGGCATGCCCGAACACAACGCGCCCTGGACAGGCCCTACACCCAGCCTCGCACCGCAGCTCGCCTGCAATGGCACAAACACGGACACAACACACACGACACCACCACGACGCGGCACAGTGACGCACACGCCATGGGCACTATGTGTCGTGGTTTATTCTAACAATCACCCCCTAAACCACAACACCCCGTACGCCGAACCTACATGAGCGTCTGCTCGTTGTCGACATCAGTGAGGAGAGCTGTTTCCTTCTTTTTCCCACGGCAGTCCTTGCCCATGTGGCCGTGCTCGCCGCACTCATAGCATCGCCCACGGAAGCGGCTCCCGCCACGCCCGCTTCCTGAGCTCGTGGTGCTGCGAGCGTCGTCGTCGTTGTCGCGGCCACCGCCACGGCCGTTCTGCGCATCTCCCGCACGTGCACGATCCTTGTTGCGTCGCTGACGACGACGCGCCTCCCACTGCTCCTCCGTGAGCAGCAGCTGCCCGGTGCGCTTGCCTCCAAGCTCACCGCCGCCACAACGCTCCTCGGCCACGCGTAGCCTGCCGACGAGCTCCTCGAGCGACATCTTCTTGAAGTCGGCGAACATCTCGATGGAGCATGCAACTTGGTTGAACCTCGACGGCACAACCCGCAACATCTTCTTGACGACGCGCTCGTCCTCCATGTCCTCGCCCAACTCGCGCAGCTCCGCGGCAATGGAGCCGATCCTCACGGCGAAGTCGTCGATCGCCTCACCGTCCTTGAACGCCGTGTTCTCGAACTGCTTGAGGAGGTGCTGCGCCTTGGCTTCCTGCACACGCGTGTCTCCCACGCGCAGTGACTTGATCGCCTCCCAAGCCTCCTTGACCATCTTCTTCGCGACGAGCCCAGACTTCATCTCCGGCGGCACACCGCGGAGAATGATAGCCAGTGCCCATCGATCCTTGCCGCGCTTGGCGTTGCCGCCCTCCACGGCATCCCAGAGCTCCATGCCCTCCAGGTTGCACTGCACTTCAAGTGCCCACTCGCGGTAGTTCGTCTTCGTCAGCTTCGGGATCTCGACGCCACCAAAACCGCGCTCCACCACGACCGTACGTGGCGAGCTGGCTTCACCCTTCTCATCACCACCGGCCATCGCCGTTGCCGCCGGCCGTCTGCGTGGGATCACACGCTTCTTCTTCGGCGGTTGTCGTGGTGGACTGATGGAACCTCCGTAGTACATACACCGGCTCTGGTACCAAGTGTTGGCTCTGCCCAGGAACACTCACACGAACGCAAAGAACAAGAAGCTCGGCGACGAACGCCCCGGCCGACGGACGGCCTGTATGTTGGCTTTCTTATTCACTGGACTTGGCAACTCTGAAACGAGGAGTACATGGCGTATTTAACAACCAGGGGACGCACCACGGAGCTCGCCTTCCACTCACCCGATCTTTACGCCATGATCAGCACGACCCGCTCAGCGACACCAGGGATCCATTCGCTCGTCCTGGACTGCGGCTTCCTCCATGCTGACCGGCTACATGCACACCACGAACTCCTAAAATAGCCAAGCACTGAACCGGTCCTGGCAACTGCCATGCACAGCGACTAGAGTCCAGCTCGATCACGGCATGCCCGAACACAACGCGCCCTGGACAGGCCCTACACCCAGCCTCGCACCGCAGCTCGCCTGCAATGGCACAAACACGGACACAACACACACGACACCACCACGACGCGGCACAGTGACGCACACGCCATGGGCACTATGTGTCGTGGTTTATTCTAACATGCAGATCAGGTTGTTCCAGAAGAAGCAGCCGCCACGGTCCGTGCTGGACCAGCTCCTCTCGTGCCTCCGCGAAGAGAAGCTCCTGCCGGAGACGGACGCAGCCACAGAAGGCGGCAACGGCACGACCTCGCGCGCCGTCCTGGTGACGTCGCTGAGCTCGTGGTTCTACGACCGGATCAGGGACGAGCACGGCGGCAGGATCGCCGGCGGCGTGCACCAGCCGAGCCACGAGGGGCGGCAGCGGTGGCGCGACGCGGCGCACGACATGAGGGCGCTGAGCGAGATGTACCTGCTCAGCATGTGCGACGTGCTCGTCACCAGCGGCTACTCCACGTTCGGGTACGTCGCGCAGGGGCTCGCCGGGCTGCGCCCCTGGGTCATGCCCAGGGCGCCAATGTGGGCTGCCGACTGGAGGGAGGGGCTGGACCCGCGGGACCAGCCATGCCGGCGGGCAGTCTCCGTCGAGCCGTGCTTCCACGCACCGTCGGCCTACGACTGCGCGGCAGGGAGGGACGTGGACCTGGACGAGGTGTCGCCGTACATCAGCCGCTGCGTGGACGTCAAATACGGCATAAAGCTTGTCAATGAAAGTAGCGGCCAGTGGGTCTAACAGAAGTGGCCACATGGCAGTAAACTGACATGTTTGCCTCAATAACACATGATAAAACAAGAAACCAATGTTGATACGGGAACACTGTAGGTGCATGTGCATACATTATAATAATGAAAACACTATTTCAGGTGCCTGGCATGTAATTTTATCATTGTTGGGCTATAGAAAAAAAAAATTGTGAGTTGTCTCCCATAAGTTGTCCTTTTGGTTATGCAAGATTGTTGCCTAAACATTCATTCAGGTACCTGAGATATAGCAACTCTCGAAATAAAAAAAAAATGTAGAAGTGAATAGGTGATAAGGGGTGTTTTGACTTCTAGTGGAATAAGTGATGATCTTGTCAAACTCATCAGGCATCAGATCCTGCTCAAAGCAGCAGCAAGGGCAGACAACACCAGACAGTTCTCATTTTTTCCCCCAATCTGCTAGAAATGCATGCCTTCAATAATGCCGCAAATCCTGTTAGCTCCATGGAGTACAGAGTACACATCACAAAAACGTTTGGTTAAACTTAAATTCAGGATCAAATGATCACATATGCAATATATGCATCCAAACTGTAGGCCAAAATTGGCATCCTGACCATTTGTGTGCCGCTACCAGGTCAAGCACATGAATTCTACATCATTTGCCTGGCCACCACCATTTCCTTGGAGGCGGTGGAGGTGTAAGGATATCTAGCATGGTCTCCTTCTCCCTTGGAGTCAGTGGTACCCCTCGGACCAGGTTCAGAGCCATAATGTGAACATTTGTCCTTTATCTGTGCTTTTGGTAAGCCCAGATGCCAGCTGCTATACCACCCACAATAACCTGTACATGATGGACTCAATCAGAGCAACGAATTCTTCTTCTCAGATTTCAGGGGAACTGATGAGTCACTAGCTCTTGAGTAGTACATGCCATACAACTATGTCAGACAAATGGAAACATGTACAAAATGATAGATTCTTATTAGGACTTACCGGTGAAAGCCATATCCCAGCAGTCTGAAGATCAAATTTAGGGGCGTATAGTACTCTCTCCCCATACTCATCCTCTAGTTTCTTGTAGATCTCTTTATCACTCTTTCCTGCTTTTATTTGATCACGAATGAGCTGCAACATGTAATACCGTTACTGTCTGAAAGAAAATATCACAGTAAAAAGTGATAATGTCAAATTAGCATTACTACTGAATTGTCTCTTTTTCCTGGTTTCCATACATTTAAATATATATACACAAACATAGCAGAGGAAGAAAAAGGAGCACATATAGCGCTTAACATTTGTAACACTAGCATGGGAACTTCCAAGAAGTTTCAACATAGTTGCCAAAACTTCAGTTGCAAAAAGAATCTCATAATCTAAGCACTAGTGTTTTATAAAAGACAGGCGCTTCAAATATCAGGAATCCAAAATTCATTGAGACATTGCTTGTGATAGATTCGGTACCATTGTCTAAAATGCGATGAGATGTTCGCCATGTTCTTCAGTTTTCTATAAATTTTCAGATTTAAGGGCGTTCTGAAAGCCAGTAAATTTATAGGGCAGACCAGTGCCGGAGGCTCCCACATGAGTGGGGTCTGGGTAAGGGAAAAACCGAGGCAAGCCTCCCCCGCAAAATCTGTGGAGAGGCTGCTTCGAACCCGTGACCTGGTGACTCAGTGAGACAGCTCTCACCACTTTATAATGAATGTTTTTAAAAAAACACAAATGATTATGCCAAAACATATTCCATTTGACAAAACAAAGTATCTAGTAGTTACATCATTCCAATTTCTAACAAGTCGGCATCTGTTGATGCACTGAAATCTCAGAAGCTGATAAATGCACTGAAATCTCAAAAACATATGACAGTATCATGCCTGATAAATTAAGTTAATGACTAAAAATAGCCCAGGTTAACAACAGTTCTTTGTCCACCAAGAAGAAAGTTTTTTTTTTTCTCGAACACGCAGGAGAGCTGCGTATCATTGTATTAGTAGAAGAAAAATGAGTCATACATAGACCCAAACACACACACCCACACCTCCACACCTTCCCTGTTTTCTAACCAAGAAGAAAAGTTAACGCAGTTAGTCAAGGTAAAGGAATGGAGAATTATGGAGATTGGAAACAAGAGATGGTGCCAACCAACACAGCTGCATTGAGCTATAATGAATAGTGTGAAACTAAGAAATTCGATATCCAAGATGTAATTCTTACTTTGCTACAGAGCAATGGTTGAAAAGTTGCAACAAAACACAGAAAGGAACACATAACAATATCAGCAAATCTGACTAATCCAGCAAGAAAATGACAAAAAATAACCCTGTTACTATGAGTCTTGCAAACAAGTCACTCGAGTTTAAAAGTTAGTACCTTCCTAAGCAGAATAGCAACATCAGCCTCAGCCTGTGGATCTTCAATCGATTGGCTACCACACTCAGTGCACCGAACATTGTGGCTTATATTTCTCGCACGATTTTCAATGATCTGCCTCTGTTTGACGTCATCCTCAGCTGCCATAGTAAAATTCAATGTACTTGATCTGTATTACAGTAGTCAGTTAACAAGGGATAGAGCCTGAAAGAAAAGAAATTAAGCAAACAGGTGAAGTAATAACTAATAACTTGTGACGTGGCTCGATGACATGACAAGAGTTGCACAGAAACAAATTGCATCATCTCTTGTTCAAAAATAACAGTCAACAAAACCGTCGATCAGGAATACCAAATAACGCATCCTAACCACCTATCCTATAAATGACTAACAAAGTTCAACAGATTACAGCTGACCCAACCAAGTGCTGACACAAGAGAAGATATGATCATCAATTTGATGAGGGAGCACTGCAAATTTGCATTTGCCCGCCAGAAAATATACGAAAGAGCATATGCACGCATGCTTCTCACTTCATTAACACTGGTTATCCTCCAAATCTTTCCCTTCATATCCAACCACAAGATGCTTCAATTTTCATTAATAAATTGTAAGGTTTAAATTGCAGGTTTGAGTACTAAAGGTAAAATTTTGGACCCTTTTATCCGAATTCAAAATTATGTAGACTATGAACAGGAAGTTTGCACTGCGAACCAAAAACTTAGAACCTGGTGTTTGAACTATACGCAGAAACTTCACCTTGCGGCTCTAGCAAGGGGAGGGTTTTACTGAGAACGAAGGGCATATGAGGAGCGGCGAAGAGGCGGCGCTCAGGTAGCTAGGGAGGATTATGAACGCGGACTCAGCGTGTAGTTGGAGACGATGAGGCAGCGGACGAGCTGCCGCGATAGAGGAGCGCACGAGTCGACGGGAGGGGGACGGATGGAATGCGAGACGATCAAGGGGCACTGGAGCTCACTGGGCGGCTCGAGGCCGCCGTCTCCTTAGCGTTACTGCGCCTGCACGAAGTCGGCCACCGCCGCTCGCCGTGAACAACGAAAAAACCACCATTCATCACAAATCAGACATGTATAAATCCCAAATCAGGCAATAGTTTCAAATTCCAAACTTTTCCATCTACTAGTTATTACCAACAGGCATGTAATCCCACACTAAAAGACATCCCCAACTGGACAATCGATCGAATCCTCGGTTGAAAGCTACTCTGAAATTGGGAGGGAAATCAACTCACCTTGCACTTGTGGACCGCTCGCTCCCCTCTCCGGATGCGCGGCTACGCAAGCACGCTCGAGCACACTAGGATGTGTCGCCTTCCGCTGGCCGCCCGGGCGGCCGCCCGACGACGACGAGCCGCTGCTCCCCCTCACACGCTGCGGCCGAGGTTTGGTCTGCCGTCTGCGACTGCGAATGCGGCGGGGATTGGAGGACTGCGGCGAGGACATTGGCCGGCCGAATTCGGCTTCGGCCTCAGTCACCCTGCAACGGGCCAACGTCGACGAAGAAGGCCCAACTAAGCTACTGCGTGGAGGTCGGCCCAGTTTTTGATCTTTTATAAGTCTATTTTCTAAATTTTAACCATCGACCCTCACTTGGGTTCAATTTAAGCCATCAAACTCGGGTCATTCAAATTTGTCAAAAAAAAAAAAACTCGGGTCATTCAAATTTGAAAACTAAACAACTTTAGCCCTTTACCTTTTAAAAAAAACTTTAGCCCTCGGCCGGTTGTAGACGTCGTTTTGCCTTTATATTTGTTCTTCGAAACCAGCCGATGACCCCTTTCCCCGTTCGCTTGTCTGAATTCTGGAGGAATCTGGATGGTTTGGAGGAATGCTGGATGAATTTGTAAGAGAAAAACACTGTTCCGGATGAAAAAATAAGCGGATCAAGTCAAGTTTAAGGGCACGCGAACGGAGCTGTATGCTCCTCAATTTTGCCTATACTATACGTTGCTACTGGCTACGACCAAAATAACTGAGCAGCAGAGACTCTTTGTAAAGTACGAATTTTATAGACATCGAACAAGAATTTCACATAGTTCATTTTTATAGAAAAAACACAAAAAACAATAAAAGTTCTAATGTTCCAAAGGAAGGGCCCTCAATCTTCAACGTAACCAATATTAGTAAAAATATATAGCAACAGAGCCATACCATTTGCCTTAAACAATATTCATGCTCATTGTAAATATTCCAGAGTACACAAACGAATTCTTGGACATCAATGGTCTAAACATAATAGAACATACGTATAGATAACTGTAAAAAAGTGTTATCAGCACTGTTCACTCATTGTGATTCGTAATAATCTAAACTTGTTTTTGTAGCATTTGGAAAGTGCAAAGGTTCTCACAATATGAGTTTTTTATTCATTTGGAACCTGTAAAAGGAGAAAAATAATCGTAAGAATTGAGAAAATTTAGAATATTCACACTACACTTTTAGGCAAGTTGAAGGCAACTGGAACGCTTGAAAACATGACCATTGCTACATATAGGAAATTTTTCTTTTTTTAGAACACATGTAGATGACTTGATATTGCAATAATGTTATCCTATACTCTGAAGTAGAGGCGATTCTGATATATTTGATACTGAACAGCAATGATGTTATTAATTCAAGGAAAATAGCTGAACTGCACTTCCTGTAACCAAAGGAATCAATGTACCAATGTCCTTTTTCATTTGGCAACATAGATTTCTTCGATTTTTCAATCACAAAAAAGCCACTAGTGATTCAAGAATAAAATTAATCCCCTATCGAATCATTAATCTCAAAGTCTATTTTTGTTCATGTCATCACTTTTAAGTAGTTTGACAACTTGGAGACTTTGTAAGAAAGTGACAAGGTCAACCCTAGGAAATATATTGAGCACACCACTCAAATAATAAACACTCCTTCCTAATCATATTTCTATATAAATCCTCCTTATTCTAAATCAACCTTTTCCAAACAACATGATGAAACTTGAGGTACCAGTGCCAGCTCCAGCGCGTACAAGCTCAGCATAAAAGCAAACCACCAAATTCCTAGGTAGCGCAAACATGCATTTATAGATCCCCTAGCCAAAGAGATACAACGGAGGGAGGACATAATTTTTCATACTTTAATACTTTCTCCATTTCAATTTTGGCAAATTATAAAACGTTTTGTTTTTTCTAGACACATAGCTCTATGCACTTAGATATACATTATGTCTAGATACATTGTGATGTATCTAGAAAAACCAAAACGTCTTGTAAATTGAAATAGAGAGAGTATTAGATATATAGATATTAATGCTTTGGCCCTCTTAATATATTTATCCTACGTTTCATAGGGCGGGCACGGAAGATGAATCATGATGCACTGCAGTACCCCAGTCAGACCCATGACCCCGGACCGATAGCTTTTATACATACCCCACATTTATCCTTTGCCTGTGATTTTGCATTGGTATAAGCCCAAAATGCATGCCAGCTACACAGGATGTACTAAATCAGGTGACCAAAGTGCTTCGTCTCCAATTCAAATTAGCAGAAGTAAGAGCATCTTTTGAGCCATTAGGTCTCGTAAGGAGTAGCACATGCCATCATATACAACACTCATATATGTCTGAAAATTGGGAACATGTATAGAATGCTAGATACCGATTAGGGCTTATTATAGGTGAAAGCCATATCCCAGCAGCCTGAAGATCAAATTTAGGGGCATATAGAACCGTGTGTCTCTCCATACTCATCCTCTAGTTCCTTGTGGATCTTATTGCACTCTTTCCCGCTTTTATATTTCATCATCATCATGGATGAACTGCAAAATGAATATCATTACTGTGTGAAAGAAGGGGGAAAAATACTGTGTGAAAGAAGGAAAAAAAACAATCAATCATTTATATACTACAAAACATCGAATGTGATGGTATTAACTTAGCACTGCTACTGAACGCCTTCTGTTCAAAGTTGCCATAAATTTCACCCACATCTGCCTTGGTTTGTGTAACCAAGTATATATACAAATATAACAGAGGAAGCAAAAGAAACACTTGAAGCTTAACATCTGGTAACACTAGCAAGGTACCAAAACTTTCAAGTTTCAACCAAGTTATCAAAAACATTAGTTACAAAAAGGACCTCAAAATCTAAGCACTAATTTTTTTGAAAGCAAGAGCTAATCATGTATCAGAATACAAGACATTTCTTTTGATGGAATATATTACGCTATCTAAAACACCATATGATGATTGCCATAATCTTCAGTTTCCTATGAAATTTCAAATTTCTAATATCCCTTCAGCTAGTAAATTTAAAAGGGAAATATTTTCTAAACAAATGATTGCACCAAAACAGATTCCACTTTACAAAATCAGGAGCTAATAACCATATTGTTCCAATTTCCAAGAAGTATTGCATGCCTTAAGCTAATAATTGAATGGCTGACAGTGTTATACAGTCGGCTAGTCAACAACCAGTCTGGCTAATAGGGCCTAGTCAGTCCTGGTCATCCTGTACATTCCACGACATATACTATAGAGTACAACTGTATGAATCAAGCAGCAAGGGTATAAAATAACTAGAAGTTGGTCACTTACTTGTGAAAGTACTCCTCCATTGTCGAGAACTCCAGATCCTAGTCCAAATCTCCACGTTCTTACCGATTTGGTGAAACAAGGAAATCAGAAAGGAGCAACAATATGTAGTAGATCACAACCGCACAAGAGAATCAGCACATAAACATAATAAAATAGGTACCATAGCAGCCAGCATGAGCATACATGAGTAAACAAACAATGTCATCAAATGATAAAAAGCTTAAGTGCTCAGCTGACAACACATCAACATTAAGTAGTCCAACACAAATAGCAAGGCTACCATCTATTGATCTAAATAAGCAAATCAACATTCAAATGAAAGCTGCCTGCATCTCCAGCTATTGCAGGTCCACTAGAGTCTTCATCCTGTTCCATTCCTGCTTCAGAATCAGATTCAACTTGCTGCTCTTGTGCTACATCTCTCCTACCATGGTCACTGTCATCTTCTTTAGTGATGTCTGGAGCAGCTGCTGTGTTCCTTGGACGCTTCCTCCTCCTAGCATAAGTCTGGCTGACAGAGGCTGCTGCATGAGCAGCAGTAGCCCTAGGCAAGTTACGACCTCGTAGGCTCTCAGTTGCTCCAATAGTTTCATGCACATTAGCCCAAGTCAACTCATTACCATGAGCTGCATGAACCGACTCACAATTTTCATCCTCCCATTCATTTTCCCATTCAAATTCTTCAAGCAAGAGGGGGTTGCATATCTTTCCTTTGGAGCCAAGCTCTCTAGTTTTTTTAAACTTATTTGACATCTTTCAGTTGTAACTAACATATACCAATTTAGTTAACCTCTTATACTCCAATCTGTTTCTCTTTCTGTTGTGGACCTGCACAAAAAACACTGTAAAATCACAATCTGTAAGCAATATTGCTACAAAACTCAAATTACTCAGTAGTAGTAATTACATTGGCAAAAGTACTCCAATCACGCTGACAACCAGATGTTGAACAACAAAGACTGGTTATTCTTTTTGCTAAACTTTGGAGCTCATACGCTAGGCCACAAAATGAACCCCACCAAAGGACTGCAACATATTTTGATATTAATCAGTTCATTATAACCAAAGAGAAGCTTGAGAAGGTAAAGAAACTTTAGTTGGGAAAACTTACATGGGCTTCTTTTATCTCTATGGCTTATGACTACTGGCCTTGAGAAGCAATCACCTTCGGACCTCTCATACTCATAAGCCTGCTTGCTAATCTTGGTCAGTTCATTGTCATCAATCACCATCTTCCATAAAACATCGTTGAACATGGACCTTAGCCTTGCAGCTTGTCTCTTGTCCTTTTCCCTTATGGCAAAAAACTTGGATGGGTTCAAGAATAGAGATGCCCCATACAACTATTGCTCCATTTGGTTTTCCCACCTCTTCTCATAGCACACCATTACCTCTTTAAGTAAATCTAGATTCTCTTTTAAAGCATCTTTGATGGAGCTCTTTGCAACATCCATGGCTGTCATAATCTCAGGAGCTGTGGGTGTGTCATCTCTGCCTGCTATCCTTAGAGCAATGAGAAGTGGTTGAGAAGCTCTTAGGCAATTTTCCACTCTAGTCCAAAATGGCATTGAAAGGACAATATTTTCAGCTTGTTTGCCTTCAAAAGTAGTAGACAAGTTGTTAGCATGCCATTCATCACTAACAAATAAGTTTCTCAGACCATTCTTGTGCTTATACATGCTTGCCAATGTGAGGTACGAAGTAGCAAAGCGAGTCACAGCTGGCCTTACAAGATCTGCACCTAATTTCTGTCTTGTTTGATCAAGAAGCCTATCATGTTTGTAGAGAAATCTGCACACTATCTTTGCCTCATTGATGGCAGTACAGAAATCCTTTATTTCGCCAATGTCCTGCAACATCAAATTCAAGCAATGGGCAACACAAGGTGTCCAAAACAAATGTGGGATCCTCCCCATTAGGATCCTTCCTGCTGCCTTGAAATTGACCCCATTGTCAGTGACAACCTGCACCACATATTCCTTCCCAATCTTGTCAACTTGCTTTTCCAACAAATCTGCTAACATCTGTGCATCTACCATCTCACTTGTAGCATCCACTGATCCCACAAAAAAGGTCCCTGCTGGACTATTGGCAAGAAATCTGATGAGGTGGCGATGACTAGTATTAGTCCAACCATCTGACATGAGTGTGCAACCATATTCTTTCCAAGCTTCCTCGTGCTTCTTCCTCAGTTCTGTTGTCCTGTTGACAGCCCTTTCAAGCAAAGGTTCCCTAATCTCACGGTATGTTGGTGAGTGGTAACCAAGACCATATTGCCCAATGGACTCAAGCATAATCTCCTAGCTTCTCGAGTTAATGACGTTGAGAGGTATGGCATTTTCATAGAAGAAATCAGCAACATGGTCATCAACAACCTGTTTGGCCTCCTTGTCTTTTTCTGTGTAGTGCTCTAGAGTCAGTTGAGATGTCTTCGATCTATGCCTTTCTGCAACTACCTCTTCTGATGTCTTGCATAGCATGGCACTGACTGACTTGGATGCCTTTTGAGTTTGTGGTCTAGGTGGAACAGCAGCAGCAAAAGAAGTGATGGAAGCTTGAGCAATTTTTGTTATTTCCTGCTTAACCTTTGTCCCCAAACTTGGTACTCTTACTGGTTCAGCTTCAGTAGCTTGTTCACCTTCACTCTCTTCATTTGCATCTTGTTCTTGTTCACCATCTTTGGCCACTTGCACAAATACAGTCCTTGTGTTCTTCTTTAGGTAATCATGCATCTCTTCCCTAACTAGTTCAGGTGCTTTTGGGCACTTTTTTGCATTCACATAACCGCCAGCAAGGTGCTGCTTGAACCTTCTTATTCTTGCAGGAACTATCTTCTTACAAAATACACACTGCACAAAATCCTTCTTCATAGGATCTGGCCACCACCCATACTTTTATCCTAGGTCTTGAGATCGAGCCTTTCTCTTGGGATCTTGAGCTTGGGTAGCAAGATCTGATGGCAGCACTGCTATTGCCTTTTCAATAAGGGTTGAAACATCTGGAGCAGCTGAGGAAGCTGAGGCAGCAGCACCTGATGGAACACTTGAATCTGCAGCGGCTGAACCTCCCTCAGGGTCAGGCATGGTCACTTCAACCACGAGCTACCTCGTTCAACCCAATTAATAGATGACCAGATAACATTGGTGGCTGATGCACCTGAACATTAGAAACAAACACATGGCAATATCAGGATATCTGACCTATTAAATTACCAAATGGATAAAAACAGCCTAGTTAACAACAGTTCTTTAACCACCAAAAGGAAATGTTATTAGTTATTGAAGAGTAACAGGGCGTACCCAGTGTAGAGAGCTCCCGCTCTGTGCGGGGTCATAGGAAGGGTGTCAGTGGCAAGCCTTACCCTCGCCGGTGCAATGCGAGGAGACCGCGACTCGAACCCAGGCGGTAAGACTCTACCGCTTGCACCAGGCCCGTCCTTCATTGAAGAGGAACAGAATGGACAATTATATATACAGGAGGTGTACTGAGCAGTACAGCTGCTTGAGAGATAACTGATAGTGTGAAAGCTATCACAATTCAGTACCCAAGATGTAATTGTAACTTTTCTTAAGATCAATGATTGGAAAGTTGCAATCAAACATCAATGAACACAAAACAAGCAATTGCGATTTATTCAGTTAGAGAATGACCAAAACTAACCCTGCTACCATGAGTATTATAACCACCAAGACGCAAGGTAACTCAGTATTCAAGGGTAAGCAAAAAGGAAGTAACTTGCGAAGAATAGCAACAACAGCTTGTGAATCTTCAATCAATTGAGTACCACACTCAGTTCACTAAACGTTATGGCTTATATTTCTTACATGATTTTTGATAATCTTCCTCTGTTTGACATCTTCGTTAGCTGCCATAGCAAATTCTTTCTTTAAGTTTTTGCGAGGAAGCTGCCATAGCAAATTAAATGTGCTTGATCTGTATTACAACAGTCAACTAGCAAGGGATAAGGCCAGAGAGAGAGAGGGGAGGGAGGGAATAGCAAACAGGTGCTGTAATAATTTGAGCCCTTCCTATATGAAATGAAAAGAGTTGCACAAAAAACAAATTCCATTAACTTTTGTTCATAAAGAACACCAAACACTAAACCATTGGTCAGGGATAGACATGGTCTAACCATACGTGACTTCTATACCTTAGCTTTTATGCAACCAGAGGTGAACCAAACTTTTATTGCTCTTATTCCTAAGAAAATGCAACCGATTTTGCCTCAAGACTTCAGGCCGATTAGCCTCTGTAATGTCATTTATAAGGTTATTGCTAAATCTCTAGCTGATAGACTGAAGCCTCATCTCCCCATGACCAATCCCAAGCCTCCTTTATTAAGAATAGGCATATCTTCTCCAATATAGTTATTACCCAGGAGATTATCCACTCCTTCACCCTTAAGAATTGGACCCAGCAAGCTTTCCTCCTTAAGCTAGACCTTGCTAAAGCCTTCAATCGCTTGGAGTGGGATTTCATTGATGCTGCACTTCGACGTTTGGGTCTCCAGGCCAGTTTCATTCACCTGATTAGTGCCTGTATCTCCTCTCCTACATTCTCTGTCCTTGTTAATGGGGAGCCTACTGCTGCTTTCTCCTCTTAGCGTGGTATTCGCCAGGGCTGCCCTCTGTCGCCTTACCTATTTGTGGTTGCCATCAATGAGCTTTCTATTCGCTTGCAACATAACCTGCTCACTTCCAACCTTTCGGGAGTTACTCTTGGTCCGGGCTGCCCTCCCATCCACTCCCTTCTCTTTGCTGATGATCTTATTCTCTGTGGCAAGGCCTCGGTGCAGGAGGCTACCAACATTCGCAATATCCTCCAGGAGTTCTGCAATCTGTCCGGTCAGGTTCCCAATCTCCAGAAGTCCTAGATTATGTTTAGAAAGAATGTTGACAGTACTACGAAAGCCAGGATCAAGGACATCTTCCCTATTCCTGACCTTCTCCCCACCACCATGCATTTGGGTCGTCCCATTATTTTTAATCATAATGATAGGAACAAAGCTTACGAGTTTATTATCAATAAGTTTAGGGCCAAGCTTACTACTATCAAGGCAAACAAGCTTAACCATGCTGGCGACTGACCTATATTAAATATGTCCTTTCTTCCATCCCTGTGTACTACATGTCCACTGTTCTTTTCTCCAAGTCCTTTATTCAGAAGATCAATGCCATCATCAGGAGATTTTGGTGGGCTGGAGTTCAGGATGACAACCCAATGTCCCCTATTGCTTTCTGTTTTTGGGAAGATATCTGCCAGACGAAGGAAAATGGAGGGCTGGGTATTAGGGACCTTTACACGATCAATAAAAGCCTTCTCACCCACGCTACTTGGGACATAGCCACTAACAAAAAACATTTCCTCTCCTCTGTCGTTAAGGCCAAGTATTACCACAATGGTCCTTTCTGGACTGCAATACCAATGGGCCTCGGTCTGTCTTCTGGTCTTCTATTTTGCAGGTTAAAAAGGATCTATGCGCCAATTCTAACTACCAACTCCATGCAGGCAATAGCTCCATTTGGTCCACTCCGTGGTGTTCCCTTTGGGATTCTATTCATGACCACATGCATTTACCAGTCACTACTTTACCCCTTCCTGCTACTGTTTCTGAACTTTGGGTTCCTAACTCTCGTTCCTGGAATGTGAACCTTATAGCAAGTATTTTTGATAACCAGGCGGTTCAAGAAATCACTAATATTAACCCTATCAATAGTGACCAGCAGGATATTCTGAGGTGGATCCCATCCAAGAATGGTCAATGTTCCACTAAAAATATTTATAGGCACCTCAGTTCCCAGTCAGTCATCCAACTTCCAAATCAAGGATCTAGAAGCATACAGCCTCAGGCTAACCAGATATTGCAGAGGGCCTGGAAAAGCAAAGAATTATCCCCGCTAATCAAGGCGTTTACCTGGAGACTAATTCAACAGGCACTCGCCACTGCTGAAAGGGCAGCAAGGGACTCCACTAACAGTGATAAACAATGTGCAGCCTGTGGTGCAGTGGAGGATAACGCCCACCTCTTTTCCCATTGTCACCTACCTCGGGCGGTTTAGTTCTCTTCCAATCCACCTCTCCGAACTGATAATCTACCTCAGGAGAATGATGGTGTCCAATTAACCCTACAGGTTTTTATTTCCAACTTAACCCCTAATGCTGTAAAAGGGCGTACCCAGTGCAGAGAGCTCCTGCTCTGTGCGGGGTCTGGGGAAGGGTGTTAGTGGCAAGCCTTACCCTCGCCTGTGCAATGCGAGAAGACCGCAACTCGAACCTGGGACCTTCCGGTCACAAGCGGTAAGTAATGTTGTATTTCACAAAATTCTAATCACCTTGTGGTATTTGTGGAAGGCGAGGAATGACACTCGCTTTCAAAGGAAGACTTGGACTCCTTGGCAGGTACACCACGCTGTGGCTGCGCATATCAGCACCCAGCAAGCAGGCATCGACACACAGCCTCAACTCACAGTACCTCCACTAACAGACTTGGCAAACAGGGAGAGACCACTCTCAGCCACAACCACTGCCAGCCGCCCAACCCCAACACCAGACAACAACTACAGAATGCCAGGTATGATTTTGCCTTCTACTCCCAGGAACCAGAAAGACGACACCATCCAGGGCCGGAGTAACCCGCAGACGAACAGGTTCATCCTCCACATGTCGGCAATAGTTCCAGGAGTCAGATGCTACGTTGATGCATCAACAACTCCTGACCACCCATCGCTGCCATCAAGAATGGCCGGCCTGGGAATTTTCTTTGTCAACAAGCAGATACAACCGGCGCAAACAATATATATCAAGGCGCACATGTCACGTGCCCAATCGGTGATCATGGCTGAGGCTGCTGCCTTAGCCATTGCTGCCATGGTGTTCAACAACACTGTCTTCCTATCAGATTGCCAGCAACTGGTTGGTTTTCTTAATCAATCAGACCTCACTCATCCTCCAGATTGGAGAATCAAGTGCTTCACACAAATATTCACCAACAGCACACTTCATCGACAGGCAAGGATCTTCAAGATCAACAGGACGCTCAACACTACCGCTGATAGCCTAGCTAGACAGGCTTTTCCTGATTCTGGTTCACTTCCTGAGCCTGTGTGCTCTAACCTGAATCACCATCACCAGTGCACACAAGTGGATGCACTGACCTCTGTACATTTGCAAGATGTAACCATACTTTCAGCATCTTGCTGCTAATATAATATCGTTTGTTGTCCACAAAAAACCACCTATATCTTATTAAATGACTAGTCAATTCTTAACAGATAATTGCTGACACAGTAGAAGACAAGGCAACCAATTTGCAGAGGGTGAACTGCAAATGCATGGTCACCCGCCAAACAATATAAAAGCACATTCGCTGCATTGGCCGTTTTTCTCTTCAGATCTAACCAAAAGATGGCCTTCGTTTTCACCAAAAAACCTTCAAATTGCAGGTCTCAATACTAAACATGAAGGGTTGAACCCTTTTCACTTGAAAATTTGTAGACTATCGATTGTATACCATTTATGTAATATCGAATGTTGAAATAGTCCGCTAGGAAGGTCCAGTCAACGCTGTAAGATCACCTAGGGCGCTCATCAGAAGCGTGTCGTTTGTATGGTTATTAAACTCTTCTCCTTAATTACAATGATACGCAAATCTTTTACGTATTCGAGAAAAAAAATTGTAGACTATCAACAGCATTCCAGCAAGAATGCAGCCTGAATCGAAAACATTCAGTTGGGTGTTCGAAATATCAACAGCAGATTCAAGCTCCTGATGTTCTCTTAACATAACTAAATTACTGAAACAGTCAATTACTCAAATGTCAAATACCTGTTGTGCTGCTACCGCCGGACTCCCGCTGGCCGCTGTAGCCTGTCCCGTGCACAACTGTGAACTGTGCAATGCCTGTCCGCCTATCGCCTATCTGCCTGAGAAACGCCGGCCGGCTGGCGGCAACCGAGCTAGAGTTT
This sequence comes from Miscanthus floridulus, assembly GCF_019320115.1. Classification (NCBI taxonomy): domain Eukaryota; kingdom Viridiplantae; phylum Streptophyta; class Magnoliopsida; order Poales; family Poaceae; genus Miscanthus; species Miscanthus floridulus. Next base: position 34,931,471 of record NC_089587.1, read on the forward strand.
GTTCGCGTGGTCACGCCCCCACGCCCCACTTGCCCGCCTCCCGTGCCAATTCGCCGCGCCGCCCCTTGATTTGACTAGGCCACTGGGGTCACTAGGCGAGTTCGGGACAGGAGAGAAGCGAGAGGAAGGGGGGCGAACGAATTGGTGAATGGCCAGACGCACGAGGGCCGCTGCCCACCAGCGCTCTGGCTTGTACCTTTCTAGGCTGGTTGCTGGGCCGGCGGATGGAGCTAGCTGCTCGACTGGATGGCAGGTAGGCCCAGCACTCACTGGGTTACGAAAACTTGAGATGAGAATTGTTTTTATTTATATATTTTTTAGAAATAAATGCCAGCTTTCCCTAAAAAAAAGGAATAAATGCCAGCACAAAACAATTTGCCATTTGTTAGGCCCCCATTTCGAGAGTATCTGTATTTTTTGCGAGGACCAGTGTGGGGTATGGCCCCCAAGACATGGGTCGCACCATCGGAGGTGGCCCGGCCCACAAGATCAAGGCGTGCACGGCGCTGCTCGACGTGCACCGCAAGACATTGTATAGTACCAAATAGGATATTTTACTTGTAACTCTGCCCCTCCAGAGTATATAAGGAGAGGCAGGGGTCCTCTACTCGATATCATGTATTCAATACAATACACCAAAGACACAGGACGTAGGGTATTACGTCGATCAGACGGCCCGAACCTGTCTAAATCGCTGTCTCTGCGCCTTGTGTCACCATCCGGTTCCTGATTACGCGCACCTTCACCGACAAATCTACCATCGCGGGATACCCCTCGGTGGACTACCGAGCATATTCTGTCGACAGTTGGTGCGCTAGGTAGGGGCTATGCGTGCTAATCCCTGGCGAACCAGATGGAAAAATTCTTTGCCAACGACGTCGTTCGTGGTGGCTCGGATCATCATGGCGGTGGCGTTCGGCTGCGGCCAGCGGTGGATGTGATGCATGGTCTTCACGACATCCCTCTTCTCCTGCATCCAACGCCGTGATGGGTTCTGGCTCAGTATCCACTGTGCCCTCACCTGGAGATTGCAGCATCCGGCACGGGGCGGTACACATCATCACGTGGTGGTACGCCACCAACCGACGATTCCAGAATCATCCATCCAGTAAACAAAGGAGCATTCAAGATCTGAAAGGCGTGCTGGCTAATTCTGGCTTGCATGCATGGGTTCATGATCTACGTCATCATGCAAGCTAGTTATAGCTTCCACAAGCAAGCAACGCCAAGGCGTATACGGGTATATACATGCATGAACAGGTCATCCGAACCACGTCCGACTCCAACTCAGACACGACGGGGCTTTGGCTTCCGCGCTGATTGCCTCTGCTACGACAAGAGTCCGACGTCTTCACGACATGACCCAATCCGACATGCAAGCAATCAGGAGTTGTATGTATTCATACATGTACGTTGCATGTACTCAGCGTCAAGGCCATGGATTTATCTACTCCAACGACGACTACAAAGACAACGCACGCATCAAGCACCCTTCGGCCACGCCTCCATCTACTCCGCCATACAGCATCGTTTCTCCAACCAGTCAATGATCTCCCCGAATCTCCTAAGGCTGATCACTAATATAAGGACGACATCGCCGGACGCCTTACTCCGACCATCTTCCACGTCGCAATGATGATCGCCGCGAAGAACAACGTCGTGACAACCTCGACCGCCGCCACGACGACAGACTGGAAAGCTCGAGGGCCGGGCAACTTCGTCAACGCTGACCAGATAATGTCATACGTCGCCGACCAGACGCTCCGTCTAAAGCTAAGTCACGCTTTAATATTTTTTCTAAATATTCTCCGATCTTCGTATATCGCCATAATATTTCTTCGAACTGTTTTCTCCATATTTGCTCTCCAAATAATTTTCCGAACCCTCGAACAGTCACGTTGATGCTCGGACGCCTCCAGAGACGGCCCTGTCTCCGGCTCCTCCCTACACATGCTACGGGCTCCGCGCTCTGCGTTATGAGTGGTCGGCAGCGGCTCCTTGGTCACACCTGTTCCTCCTACACGTGCATGAGCTCCGCGCTCGACGTTATGGACTATGGGCTAGCTAGGGCTAGAGACTCAGCTACACACTAACTGTTCGGGCGATTTATATTAAACATAAATATATTTTTCACACCAACTGATCTCCGAGATGCATACGCCGTTTCATCAATATTGCTGATTTTTCTCCAGAGTTCATTTATTTTTACATCATGTACTACCCATTCTACATGTTTGTATTGCAGGGTCATCATCCAGGTGATCGGACCACCTGGTGTCCAAACTTCTCCACCGATCAACTGGTCAGACCGCTTGGTTCATGGACTCCGTCGCCGACCAGTTGATCGGACTGTTCGCCGGTCGCTTCTACTCAATGCTCACTTCGTCGCCGACTAGTTGACCAGACTGTTCGTCGCTCTTGCTTCATCGCTAGCTACGTCGGTTACTCCTCGGCGCACGGATACTTCGTGCTCGAGGACTAAGTGGGCACACTTCACCGCACGAACGTCATCAGCTACGTCGGTGCTCGGACCATCGCCGCCTACGCCGGGGACTCCTCGGTGCTCGGACCTCGCCGCCTACGCCGAGGACTCCTCGGTGCTCGGACATCGCCGACTATGCCGGGGACTCCTCGCTCCTCGCTCCTCGGTGCTCGGTCATCGCCGCCTACACGCGGGGACTCCTCGGTGCTCGGTCATCGCCAGCGACGCCGGGGACTCCTCGCTCCTCGGTGCTCGGTCATCGCCGCCTACGCCGGGGACTCCTCGCTCCTCGCACCACGACGCTCGGTCATCGCCGCCTACGCCGGGGACTCCTCGCTCCTCGGTGCTCGGTCATCGCCGCCTACGCCGAGGACTCCTCGGTGCTCGGACATCGCCAGCGACGCCGGGGACCCCTCGCTCCTCGGTGCTCAGACATCGCTAGCGACGTCGGGGACTCCTCGCTCCTCGATGCTTGGACATCGCCAGCGACGCCGGGAACTCCTCGCTCCTCGGTGCTCGGTCATCGCCAGCGACGCCGGGGACTCCTCGCTCCTCAGTGCTCGGACATCGCCAGCGACGCCGGGGACTCCTCGCTCCTCAGTGCTCGGTCATCGTCAGCGACGCCGAGGACTCCCTTGCTGCTCGGATCTTGCTACGTCTCGTCGGTGTGCTATCGAGCTGCTCCATGCTGTTCGGATCAGGGTGCTGATCTTGGGCAGCACGTCTGGGGTCTTGATACGCGCATGTCAGACGACGTCGGCAAGCTTTCAGACTTCTTTGACCCTGCTACAAGATTCATTCTTCATCTTCCAGCAGGCTCGGGGACTAAGTGGTCACACTTCACCTTGCAGTGAATGTGCTTTTTCTCATCTCGAGGCTACGCCCGGGGACTGGCTGCCTGCTCGGCTGGTCTTCTACTTTATGACCCTGGCACCACGTGACTGCGTCACCTACTGTCAGGCTCGGGGACTAACTGTGGGGGTATGGCCCCCAAGACATGGGCCGCACCATCGGAGGTGGCCCGGCCCACAAGATCAAGGCGTGCACGGCGCTGCTCGGCGTGCACCGTAAGACATTGTATAGTACCAAATAGGATACTTTACTTATAACTCTGCCCCTCCAAAGTATATAAGGAGAGGCAGGGGTCCTCTACTCGACATCATGTATTCAATACAATACACCAAAGACACAGGACGTAGGGTATTACGTCGATCAGACGGCCCGAACCTGTCTAAATCGCTGTCTCTGCGCCTTGTGTCACCATCCGGTTCCTGATTACGCGCACCTCTACCGACAAATCTACCATCACGGGATACCCCTCGGTGGATTGCCGAGCATATTCTGTCGATAACCGGTGAATGTCATATACTGATATAGTCAATGTCATATACTGATATAGTCAGTCAGTCAAAGATTACTCCCGGAGGTCACAAGGCAAGAAGAAAATAGATTGTTTTAAGTTCTTTCTGTGGTTGTGCTTGATAGCTTATCAGATTTGACTTGACCACTCAGCTACTTACATGATGTTTGGTTGGCTCATTTTGTGGCGTGATCCGCTCACACCGCTAACTAGTTGTGCCGATTATTGTTTGTTCTAAGGGGGCCTTCAGTGCGTTGGTTACGCCCGATTTGTGGGTGGAAAGCGTTCACGCTCGCGCCCTCCTTGACGATCGAACCAAACAAAATTGGTAATCAACGACCCATTTTCCATTGCCGATGTGTAACAGTTCTATTTGCATTAAACAATACCTTAATGTCAAATGATGACAAGTACGCTCGGGATTCAGTTAAATTAGGTGGTTCTGCCATAACGAGGACGAATATGAATATCAGGGGGTCGGGTTCAGATCAGATATCCTCGGATTTTGGGTCTAGCGGTTTTGGTTTTAGGGTCTGGTTTTTGCCCACGGATTTTCGGGTTCGAATACCCGAGGTCAAATTTGAGATGTTTTGACTCTCTAAGAAAGTTAGAATGACTTATAATTTGAAATAGTGAGAGTACCGTAGGAGAAAGACACAAAACTAGCTCTCCACTCTTTTTTGACACCTAGAATAATCAATGATTTGGCTAGTCTTTTTCCAGAGCTCTAGAAATGCTATATTAACTGTGAATTACACAGCATTATGTTTGTGTAGCGTGGGAGTAACACTTGTGTAGTTCGGTGTTCTAGAGTTATCAATTCCCAACTGTTACATGTTTTCGAATGGGTGGCTCTAACTGTGACAATCTCAATTGATAGAATTGCTTCGAACACTCTAATATCGAGGTCTTGTTTGATAGAATTCCGGGTGGCTCTACCCCCAGCTTTTTAATAAATAAACTAAGAACCGCTAGAGCAAAGGTAGTCATTATTTTTCGTTTCACGTAATGTAATAGAAGTTAAAGCCATACCGAATAGGCCTGGAGTCTGCTGCCACGAGGTGCTGAGTTTGTAATGCTGCGGAGAGTACGTCACGGGCCCGTGTCCGGACACTGCTACGACGCCTGCTCCTCCCCTCGCCACGGTGCCCTATCCCCACCGCGCCCCCGTCCTCCACTGCGCTCGGTCTCTGCAACATCGTATCCTTTTGCAACATACGTCTAAAACAGATGAAACTAATGGAACATACATTTAAAACATACATGTGTAGCCATTGCAACATGTGCAATATCATATCCTTTTGCAACATCAAAATGAAACACATGAAACATACAGATGAAACACGTGAAACACAATTGAAACACTTAAAACATATACTTGCAACATATGTATATAGCCATTGCAACATATCAACATATAGATGAAACACTTGGAAACAACTTCTGAAACACACCTGAAACAATGCATGGCGCCGCCGGCAACCCCATGGCCTACCGGGTGGGGAACTGCGGTAGCCAACAATCGACGCTCAGGTGTAGTGGAGAGGGAGGATGGCAACCGACAAAGCAGCTGGGCATGGTGAAGAACGCCGCATCGGAGTAGTCGTCGTGGACCACGCCGTGTCGGCTCGAAGAACTCAGTGGCGAGTGGTGAGTGGCGATGAGGAGACAGGAAAGCAGGCAGCGGTGCTCGGACGTGGTGCAGCATGCCGCTACATTTGCGGCCGCTGCGGTGCGGGCGTGGTGAGTTGGTTCAAGAATGAATGAGGATACAACAGTTGTTCGAGAAGGTGAGAGCAACGATTTTTTATTTTTATTTCTATGCGGATAACAGTGTTGTCTGCTGGGCCGTTTGGACGTCAAAGACCCATCAACATGCGTCCGGACCAGACGCCTCACCCACGGCATTATCCGGACCAAATGAACGCCCTACCCATAGCATTATCCTAAAACGTTTCTCAGCGAACGCAGCCTCGATGCAGTAAGCTAGGCATGAACTCATGGAGGCGGCAGACGGGCTGTGGTGTTACGTTCCCGATTTCTGACCGAATATATTCACACGATGCCGAATTAGAATTTCTCAAGACGGAATAAAAAAAGAATTTCTCAAGACGCGTTAGAGCTGGAACAGAGCGTTTCCGTCTAACAAGGCATCTGCATGCAGTGTTATTATTCGGAGTATATTTATTGGGTACACACATGTAATGCAATGCAAATGATAGTTCCTTGTTTCAACTGTGCTCATCAACGGTCAAACAGTAGTGCCCTTTTTTTTACTGATATATTAAGGCGTATATAGATGGAACAGATGACAACACAAGCATGAATCCTATCTAGGGCGGGCTATACAGGCATAACTTCAGTACATGATCTATGGAAACGCCCTAGCGGTCGCAGGCGCATATCTGGAACTTCCCTGAGACCATTTGTAGAGCGTTTCCGTTCTCAAGAGATGACTTCATGCTGCAGGGCCAGCTTGTTTGTGTTCAGCAAACAGCGTAGCCCCAGATTCCAGTCACGTAAAATATATACCTGCAATGAGTAGCGGTCAGCCTGTGAATCCAGTTTATGAAAAGGTAAGGCGCTCCTGGGCATGCTTCCTATTCACATGGCCTTATCATCAAAATTGTCAACTAAGCATCTTGCGTATGAGTCAGCTCAACTCCTGTGCAATTCATCAATGTAAGATGATAAAGTTAACCAAGGTGTACCTTTATTGTGGTTGCAGGAGTGAAACTTCTATCTCTTGTAAAGTCTTTCCCTTTGTTTCTAGCACATGGCGCCGCACAAATATTGAGGCTACCACACAGACTGACGAAAATATTGTGTAGAGAAGCTGTGGACCAAGTTGCTCCAGAAGACGCAAGAACAGCAAACTAACAAAGAAGTTCACGATCTGCCAAAGTTGCATTCAAGGATTGGATGTCAATGAGTAGATATTATTTAATTCTGAAAAAAGAACTCAAGAAACATGGATAAAACCATCTATAAAAAACAAGCACAAGTGAAGACCACTCTTGCTAGTTTGGACTTTAATTGTTAGGAGAAAAAAGTTTTTTCTTTAGCCCATAGTCACTAGTGACTACTGACTAGTTAGTTGATACTCATCTAACAACAAGAAACCCAAAGACCAAAACATTTTTTAGAGAGATTAAAGGCAAACTCTATCCTATACAGAGTACTTCTGGCATAAATCAAAATTATGAGTTGAAATTTCAAGTACCAGCACCAACTACAAACTTCCAAATTAACTTTCAATACTTTCATGTGGTATGTAGGCATGTAGCATATATAAAACTATGGAAATGGAATGTGGCAGATAATACTAACAAAAAAAGGAATGGCAGACAAAAGGTGCAGGAGGTGGGGGACACTCTTATGGTCTTATGAGAAAACATTAGCAGAATACATGCTGTGCCAATCTCCAACCATTTTGCACATTCAGGTTGATTAAACAGTTTGGCACCCTTATACGCCTTGTGACTAAAGCTGGGTTCCATCTAGCTGCTGTCAGCCTGTCACAACCTCTCCATTAATCAGTGCTATCAGCACTTAGGCATTTACCATCAATCAAAAATTTAACTGGATAAAGGTGGCAACAGCCTGATTTAAAAAATATTTCTGTGAAGGGCTTCAAACTCTATGAAATACAAGCCTAGACTATCCACACCTCAATCAAGAAACATTTCGACACAATAAGGCTCCTTTTCATTTCTGTGTTAGTTTATGAGTTTGCTCCCAAATCAACTAAACAAAAGGCTAGACATTTTAGAGATATATAATGTACAATTCTTCCATACTGGTATGCTTACTCTTTTCCATCTAACAATTCACATGCGTGCCTGATATCATGGCTCATGGAGTTCTTACCCAATGTACAGACATGCAGAGAGCCATAGCCTTAGCTCGGATTTTATTGGGGAAAATCTCAGGCAAAAGAAGTCCTGGGACTGGGCCTGCTCCTAGTGAAAATGACAAGACAAACCTGCGAAAATCCTAGTCGTAAGTAACTGGACCAAAAAAATGTACAATAGTTATACTCATAAAAAAGTCCACAATTGTCAAACAGAACAGGTGTGCTATGAACATAAAGGCAAATGACAGAATTTTAGCTTCTGGTATACAACTCAACCAATTCGAAAATAGTAAATACTAAATACATATGGAGAACTGCTATGCAGCTTAGGTGATACAGCATCATTAGGGAAAACAGATATCAAGAATGACAATGGAACACGTACAGTACCAATCTACTATGCTATTAGACAGATCAACCAGTAATTCAATCTCCTATACAGTAGCAATCAATAATGGAAGTAGTAGAGGTGTGGTCAAGACAACATCAAGCAAAATAAAAAATTAAAAACATGATCTGAACGTTTCATAGCCAATATAAAGTGGCTTCCATTTATTACCAGGTTTTATAAAGGCAGGACAGAACATAATCATCTAGGACAAATTAATGTAGAATGTTAGTATGAGGTACCAGAGGTAGATGTTTCAATTAGTTCAGTTCCATATGAAACACAGATAACTAAGCTACAAAATGTATCACGCTTGGAACTTACAACAGAATGCCACCAACTGAAAGATATACACTTGTAGAACCAAGATACTGACGGTTTGCTCCAACAACCTGAAGCCCCATTGCAAAAGCCTATACCAGTGAAGTGATGTCAGTGGTGCTCAACATATTTTTTGTTTTTTCAGTCTTTGCAATTTTTTGATAAAGAAAGTGCCATTTATCGTGGTTGCTTACCATCCCAAGGAAACTCCCTGAAAGAAGCACTTTTCTACCTAGCTTGTCCATTAGAAGCATTGCTACAATTGAGCCTGTAAGACAGCACACAAAAAATAAGTCATCTGATTAAATGAACATAATACCACTGTATAAGAACAACTTTGAGCGCACCTGATAGATTTGAAATCCCCATGCATATGTTGGCAAGGTTAGAGGGCACCCCCACACTTCTGAACACAGTTGATGAGAAATAGAACACAGAATTTATGCCGGATAACTGTTGTAAAGCAAAGAGCGTTGCGCCAATAAAAACAACTGTACCAAAAAAGGGACTCGTAATGAACAAACTTCACGGCCAGACTGAACTCAGGTTATTAGAAGTGCATAAATGCAACAAAAAGAATAACAGAATAGCTTGTACCATTAAAGTGGCGACCATAGAACAACTCTGAGTACCTCACACTTTCTCCATCATCTCCTCTTTCAGATCTAGAAAGTTCTGCCATGGCATATTTTACATGAAGGGGGCCTAGAAGCTTTTCAAATTGCATCTCTGCTTCACTTATTCTTCCACACTGCATACAAGAACAGGCCTCATCAAATCACTCTGGAGTCTGGAAGTTTCTCGAATATTTTTTTTTATCGAACACACAGGAGACTGTACAGGGTAATGTGTACTTAATACAGTCTACTTGTTATTTTTTGTTAGCTATCTGAGGTGTTAATTAGCATCAAACTTGCAGTTAGTGACTAAATACACTAGCATTTGTGTACACGTTGATCTCCATAAGGCAAGTTGGCCCCTCCTAGAAGTTGTTCCTAGCTACGCCACTGCTCAAGGGGTAAGGCTCGAACACAAGAACACACATACACAAACCACATATATCAATCCATACATACAGTCACTGGCAGAGCTTGACCAAAGGGCCAAGGCCCTCCCTAATTTTCCATATTGCTTTGAAGTTTTATACTTAATTATGCTTAAACACTGCTAACCTGGCTATTTTAGCACTAGTGGCCCCAACATTTATGTGAAGCTTCGCCACTGCATACAGTTAGTGGCTTTGACAATCAATATATCACATCATAGTCATTGTGAAGTATGCAGTACTAAATACTGAAGCAACATGAGAAATGAGGTTCGTCGACCCATGCCATTCATGTAACCCAACCATTTTCAACAGGTAAAAGAAAAACAGCAGCATCCATATGGGTGACCAAAGAAACAAACATGCATGTTTGACTTGATAAATCAGAAACATAGCATAGAAACCAAGCAATGTGAAAAAGCAGAAATACCTTATAGAGCCACTGGGGGCTCTCAGCACAAAACTCCATACCAAGAGCTTGTAAAGTCGCTGGGATAGTGGCAACCCAGAAACACACTCTCCACCTGCCAACGGCAATAATAACATTGGTACATATAAATTTCACAAATATTAACTTCAAAAGGCATGTAAAGGGCTAAAACAGAAAGCTTCTAACCATCTATCGATATCTTTGACAGGTGTACCAACTAGGAGTGATACTATAATTCCAAGGCAGGTTGCAATTTGAACAAAGCTACCATATGTACCCCTCACTGTAGGAGGAGAAACCTGCATTCCATCAGAGGTGGACATAGACAAAGAACCAGATGAAAATTATATCAGAATAGAAGGTAAACCATATGAGAACTTTATCAATAGTCATTTAAGAAAACATGATCTACATACCTCCGTTATATAAAGTGAAGCAACTGGTGGACCCAATCCCATCCCTGTTCCTACCAAAAATCTTCCAAGGAGCATACCCTCCAAACTATTGGTGAGAGCACTGCAATTGTATGGTATTGTTTTAGTTACTTCTCATCATTAGCAATATTCTTACTCTCGGGCTTCTATGAGTGGCCAAGGAGCTTTCACAGTGCCCACATGAAAATGTAACAGGTAAACTAAGTTTACCCCATATTTGGAAGAACTGCACGGTTCTTACAGGACCATTACATTATGTTACTTTACATCATTGTTCAGTTACTTTGTGTTAATAAGGAAAATTGTATTGTATCTTTGGCTGGGCGAGGAGCTTCCTGTGCTCACATGATACCACGACAAGTAGACTCCCACGTACCTCATATGAAGTAGCCTAACACAGCTGTCAGGACTATCATCATATTCATGGTTCATCTCCTAAATCTTAATAAAGTTAAATTGTAAAAAAAATCATAACGATTAGTTCATGGATTACTCAAGCAGTGCCTGTAAAAAAAAGAGGTAGATATTTGACCCACAATTCAATTTTTCAGCAATTCTACAGAAGCAACAATAGACCGGCAACCAGTCAGCAGGACACTAGTCCAAGAGACCAATTCACCAGCAAGGCAGTCACCAGATGGTACACCCAAGGTCCAAGTAGTAGTACTTAATTGTTTGACAAAAAAACAGACAACTTCCACTGACTCAACCAAAGAATAATGAATGCGAGCAAGTGGCAACTAAATACAACATTAAACCAATCAGAGACAGGATCTAGTGAAAGAGAAAGACAAATCAAGTGGTACATGATGTTACCTTATGGCAGCACCAATGATCATAGGCAGTGCACTGAGCTGGAACGCACGGCGTCGCCCAATCCCGTCGGCGATGGAGCCGCTGAAGAGGCACCCAACAAAAGCTCCTCCCAAGCAGATACTCACCACGAGCCCTGCACCCAACAGAAGCACAGGCACAACTTGAGTATAACAAGTAAATAAACTGACCAAAACCACCAGAACTAACTGAAGAAATGCCCACATACCTTCAGCAAGCGTGTTGCCGGCGAAGCCAAGGTCAGCGGAGATGCTCTCCAAGGGCTCGTTCACCACCCTGCGTCATCACCATCACGGCACCAAATGAGCACGAGTTTCAGATGAGGGCAACAGAGCCATCAGAAGTGCTGAAAACGTGGGCGGAAGGGCACGCACCCGGAGTGGTATCCAAAGAGGAACGAGGTGAGCGTGGCGACACAGACATGCGGCAAGGACATGCGCCACGACGGCCCCGCGCCGCCACCGCCGCTGCCGCTGTCCGTCATTCTCACTGCGGAAATGGAAATGGAAACGGAAACGGAAATGGGAAAAGGAAATGAGATGCAAATCTCACCATAAATTAACCAGTGGTAAGAGGAACGGGGAAAAACCGAGCAGGGTACGAACTTGGCGTCTCGACGTCGGGTTCCATGGCGGTTTCCCTGGACGGCACGCGCTTGTAGACGGAGGAGTCAAGCTTCCACCGCATCGCCGCTGATTCCACAGAGACCAATAAGCGATTAAGCGATTCGGCCGCAGAGCCAGTACAGCATGGGGAAAGGATTGGAGGGTTCGGGAATGAGGACCCGAGCGCGGGGGGAGAGAGAGATCTGGGCCGGTCCCAGGGGAGGAAGGTGAGCGACGTGGGGAGGAGGAGGGGGCCGGGCGTGTCGGTGTATTAATAGAGCGGCGGTTAAGTAAATTAATTGGGAGTAGGAGGCTTGTTTACCTGGCCATCGCGTGCGCCTGCATCAGATCGCGCGGGGGAGGCGACGTGTCCGCCGTGCGGTGCTGGTGCAGTGAGGGCGGAGGCGGCGCCGGATCTCGGGAGGACGGAGGGAGCCGAGGGATTGCTTCGGCGTTGGTTATTAGTCAGATGATGATTGATCCCGGGCGGGTGGGTTTGGCGAGGGAGCACGGAGACCGAGAGGAGGGTGGTGGAGCCGTGGAGGCCTGCCTGCCGAGCTGCCGGCGCGGAGATCGCGGGTGGGGAGGTGGGGGGAAGTGGAAGGGGAGCTCGGGGAGGCCGTGCCGTGATGAGGTCGTGCTGCCGGCCAACACGGGGGTGACACGCAGCCAGCCACCTTTGCTTTCGGAGGATACCACTGTCGGCTGTCGGTTGCTGCTGCAGCAAGAGGCAGGAGCGCACGGAGGAGGGAAGGACATTTGCGTGCTAGCCCTTGATATTATTAAATTTACTCGGAACAAAGAAAAAGCCTATACATAAGCCATTTCCGAACTTATTAGGTTATTCTAGAATGACATTCAAGTCTTTGATATTATTATTGAAATGCATTTTGGATTCTTAAACTTGTCTTAGATGCCATCTAGATCTCTCACATTCGAAATACCAATTTCAGTTTCTCACACTTTGATCTAGAGTGTCATCCAAGACATAGAAATTATCATAGGATGTCATCTACTGCCTCCGTCCCAAAAAAATATATAAATCTCGCTTTTCGAAATAAGATTGGTGTACCGTGTACGTGTAAAATTACGCATTTGCCCCTCCTCTATCATTCTATAATGTTTTTCTCATGGAGGGATAGAGTGGTAGTTTTTAGGTATTTTTAATAGGTGGGTCCCATTGAAAACTCTAACTCTAGAATTACTTTTTTTAGACTAGCACCATATTCGCTTGTTGGTTTCAGCCAGGCTTATTCAACCAGCCAATAGTGTTTTTCTCTCACAATAAACCAGCACCAGCCAGCCCAGAAACCAACCAGTGAACACGCCGTAGATTTGAAATGCAGGATTATATTCTTTTTGGGACGGAGGGAGTAGATCCAAACATATCTCGAACACCACTCCATGCCTTGACATGATATGCCATAGTGAATTTCAGTGGCTTAGATCTTGAGCTATGGGTCTCACGCGAGGATAATGTCAACATGTCAGATTCTAGTTCCAGAGCTCCATCCATATACTCTTTCTACCTTGCACTTTGAGATAGTTGATTATATATGTGCAGTCATTGTGGGATCTACTCCTAGAGAGTGAAGGAGAGGATTAGCTAAATTCAAGAGCAACACCATGTGAACAAATGATGTATTGTAAATAAAATTTCTTTTGTGGCAAGTACTCCGTACATAGATAGTACAAGTTTTACAAGAAGTTTTGGCTTTTTCCAGATTCATTTCTTTTGCTATGACTTAAACATATAAATATGTCTAGATGTATATATAGTAAAACTAATGTATTTAGAAAAGTTAAAAAGTTTTATAATTTGTAATAGAGAGAGTATAAAGTAGCTCCCGGGATTAGGACTATCCGAATCTCATCCATATATAACAAGCCCACAAAGGCCATAAAGGTCCAACTTAACATGCAACTAATTACAACATTGTGCAATTAATAAAAATAGGTTAAAACATAGATGTTCCCGCGTGCGTGCGGACCTTACGCGGCGCGGCTTGGTGGTGGCGGCGACGCGTGGCCGCGAATCGTTGTGCACGGCACACCCGGCCACCCGTCCCGCTCCGGCAACCGGATCCACCGATTTTTTTACTATTTGGCCCTTTTTTGAAAGTTTCTCACAAATGTCCCTGGCCGAAAGAATTCCGGAAATGGACCCTAGGCTCGGCGCCAGGGTGAATGGCGCCGAGCTCGGCGCCACCGTCACTGGGGCCGAGCTCCTGGGCACGCCTGCTAGGGGGCTCGGCGCCGTAGATCTTGGCGCCGAGCTCGGCGCCAGTCACTCTGGCGCCGAGCTTAGAAATATCTGCCGCCGCCGCCGCTCTGCCTTTCTTCTTCTCCCTCTCGCCCTAGCCTTCCCTGCCCGCGCCGTCGCCGCTCCAGCACCGCGCCGCGCCGCGCCCGCCCGCGCCGCCGCTGCTCCGGCCGCCGAGCCTGCACCCTCGCCGCGTCGCGTCATCTCTGCTGCTCCGGCGGCCGAGCCCGCGCCCTCGCCGCGCCGCGCCGCCGCTGCTCCCTCGCTCGAGCCCACAGCGCGCCGCCGTGCCCTCTCACCGTTGCCCGTGGTTGGCTGCAGCGCCGCGCCACCAAGTCCTCCACCACCGTCCTCGCCTTAGCCTCGCCTTGGTCTCCACCGGTGGCATCGGCCTCGCCCCGCCTTGCCCTCCTCCACCGCCGGCCTCGCCCCGCCTTGCCGCCGTCCACCGCCGGCGTGCCTCCCGCGCCCGTCGAGCCGGACTCGCCGCGTGGAGCACCGGGCACCCCACGGCCGCCGCACGCCACCTCTGTCGTCGCCCGCACCACCGTGGGCCCGGATCTTTGCCTTGACCTACGCCCGTCGTCCGCCGACCCGAAAAGGTAAAAATTATGAATATGCAATGTACCTATTTAGTTGGTGTTTGTTATTTACTAGTTACTGTGATGACTCAGTTAGTTGATTTAGTGAGATATATATGTAGATAGGTAGAAATATAGATACATTGGTAAATAGATATAGTTAGATAGCTACTTAGATATGTAGTTATATTTATAGTTAACTACATATGATCTAGCTATTTAGTGAGTACACTATAAATATATGCGTAGTTATTATCTTGATTACTTAGTTTGTAGTTAGAAAGTACTTGTTAGGTACTATCTATCGTCTAATTTGGACTAAAGGACATGTGTTTCGTTATGTTTTTGAAATAGATGGACAACCTAGTGACCATATATCATGGAGGCACGGTTGAAAGCGATCGATATGGATATGTTGAGTTTCTTGACATGCAAAGTGTGCCTGTGCTATTCAATGATAGACCTTCATTTAGTGAGATGGTTGCAAGGGCTCGGGAGGAGCTGCATTGCTTTGGAGATGATGACATTGCAGTTGATGGTGTACTGCACCTAGGTTGTCCTCCGAACATATTCAGACGAATGATCTCAATTGGTTGTGTGGATCAGTGGGAGAACTATGTGAGATTGGCTATGAAGAGTCAGCTGTAATGTTTGGACGTGGTTGTGCATCGGGTGTTAGTTGATCCAATCTCTCATGGGTTTACCCCAGTAATGGATCATTCGGCACACATCGACCCTCCCGCTCTAGAACCTTACCTGCATGTGCAGATTGTGCCTATGGTTTCTGATGCTCAATCTGCCCCCAATGCGGTATTTGGAGATGGTTGTCATACTCATGTTTTCGTGGCAGATCCTCCTTATGAGATTCCTTTGACACAGAATCATCCAAGTAAGTGTCTTAACCGCATGGTTTTTGGGAGCTTACCCCGTTCCTTACATCTATTTCTTTCATTCTTTTCTCATTTCTGTAATGATGTTGCAGGAGACATTCCTAAGAATATGGATGTGCCCCATGTTGCTGCGCAAGTGCACTTTGGAGATGGATTCCGTGACTCCAATAGTGTTGAAATTATGCATAATTCGGAGCCATATGAGATGGCTAGGGCTCTTGATTCTGATGATGATCGTCCTATTGGAGAGCTGACGGAGAGTGATGTTTTGATGATGAGGCGTATCTTTCCCAATCACCGTGATCCTAGAGTTCATGAGTTCAGTGATCTTGCTTATTCTGATCAGGCATTTGCAGAAGGACGTGATGATGAGCTCCTAGAAGCTCCTGAGGCCGGTCCTAACATGGTAATTGAGGAGGGAAGGGTGTTCAATGACCTCCCTACTTTGAAGAGGTGGTTGTAGGCTTTTGTAGTGATATGAAAGAGGCCTTACAGGATATTGCATTTATATGTGGAGCGCCATTACATAGTTGTGTATGACAAGGAAAACTGCCTATGGAGGGTTTGTGCAAGAAAGCAACAGGTGACTGGGAAATGGAAGATCACAAAAGTTATCGGGCCACATAATTGTGCTGACCATGAGCAGACACTGAGGCATCGGCAGTTGACATCTACCCTCATTGCCAAGCGGTTGATGGGAATTTTGCAGGGAGAACCCAACATGAAGGTGAGAACAATTATCAGGACCGTTGATGCGTTGTATGGAGGATATGTGATAACTTATGGTAAAGCATGGAGGGCTAAGCAGCGAGTGTGGAAGATGATATATGGGGACTGGGAGGATGGGTATGAGCAGCTGCCAGTTCTTTTCAATGCAATGAAAGCGGTGAATCCAGGCATGCATTATGAGTACATCCCAAAACCTAATGCATGGAAGGATGGGAGGCAGATATTTTTCGTGCCTTCTGGTGCTTCCCTTAGTGTGTCGAGGCCTTTAGGCACTGTCGTCCCGTCTTCTCCATTGATGGTATGTTCTTGATTGGCAAATACCAGGGCACACTTCTTATAGCCATATCCTATGACGTGAACAACAAGTTGGTTCCTTTCGCATTTGCTTTGGTTGAGAAGGAGAACAATGATAGTTGGGGATGGTTCTTGAGGCTAGTTCGGATACACGTGATTGGGCCTGGCAGGGAGGTTGGCGTCATATCTGATAGGCATCAGGGTATACTTAATACCGTGCGAGAGTAGTTAGAGGAGTATGCACCTTTGCACCATCGTTGGTGTACTCGACACCTTGCCGAGAATCTACTCTGGAAGGACGGTGTCAAGAAAAACTTTGATCTATTCTAGGAGGCTGGTCGATAGCTTGAGGACAAGTACTTTAGGGAAAAGTTGGAGCAGGTTAGAACCGCATCAAATGCATAAGGTAGACAATGGCTCATAGGTTTGATGAGGGATTTGGAGAAATAGACAAGAGCTCACGATGCCGGTGGCTGGAGGTACGAGTTTCAGTGCAGCAACATGGCAGAGTCATTCAATAAGTTGCTATTGGGGATACGTGGTATGCCTGTGAATGCAATTGTTCAATTCACCTTTTATAAGCTTATTGCCTGGTTCAACGATAGACACACACATGCATTGTAGTTGAGGAGTGATGGAGAGATATGGGCTCCGAAACCAAAGGCACACCTAGAGAAGGCAAGAGAAAGGGCTGGCACACATGAGGTTGCATGCTTTGACCACGCCACAGAGACTTATCAGGTCGAGCATAGGGGCGGTACAATGTCCGACGGCGAGGTCCGAGAGTCGAGGATACATGTGGTTGTCCTCCAAGATTTTAAGTGCACTTATGGTAAACCAAGGCAATACCACTTTGTATGTTCTCATTTGGTGGCAGCAGCTAGGCATCGCAACTATAATATCGAGAGGAGGATACCTCACGAGTTCAGTGTCAACACGCTTGTAAACACATGGAGCCCCCGCTTCGTGCCTTTCCGGGACCCTAGAAAGTGGCCTCCATATGATGGGCCGAAGTACATTACGGATCCAGCTTACCATTGGAACAAGCATGGATCAAGACAGAGGACGAGGCATAGGATGGTTATGGATCAGATACCCGGAAGAACTAGGTGTGGGAGAGGAACTCCATTTGTTACTGAGTAGTACGAGTGCGGCAAGTGCGGTAGACTTGGCCACAACTCACGAAGTTGCCGTTGGCAGATTAGTGAGGTAGGACTATTGGTTTATAGTATTATTTTATATTTGTCTTATTCATATATTTAATTATGCATGTCTCAATTTATGCTTATATTTGTGTCAATTACTTATACATTTATGAGTTCATGTTTCATTGTACATTGCAATTCTAATTCATTCACTTTTTTGTAGGATGGAGCAATTCCACCTCCTTGACCCGACGTACGAGGAGACCCACCGATGACGTCTCGTTGCGCTAGGGTAGGTAATAATCTATAAGTTTTATTCGTACATGTGTTCGTGAAGTAACATGTGACTATGTTTTATTCGATGTAGGACCTTCCGCACCTTCGTTCTAGGACCCACAGTGGGTTCTTGGACATTCGGTACGACAATAAGTACACTCCTTTCCTGCAAAGAGCTGGCTTGGATATCATCTCCTTTTAGGTTCATCGTGGGTTGCCCAAGTTCAACTCAGCGGCGATAACTGCGTTGGTAGACAGGTATTAAAGTGAATCATTGCCTCCATTCATGGCCATTTGTTCATGCGATTGACTTTTTGACAAGTAATCTTGCTTGGTCTTAAATATAGGTGGCGGTCGGAGACTCACAGCTTCCACCTACCTTTCGGGGAGATGACAGTCTTGCTTCAGGACTGTCAGAAGATGCTAGGCCTAAGGATTCATGGGAACCCAGTCACCGGGCAGTGCAGGTCAGAGGGTTGGAGAGCACGAGTGGAGGCCTTCCTTGGGCGTGAGCTTGGCGAGCAAGGGGCTCGCACTTCTAGAGTTCCCATCTCATGGCTACGTGCAGAGTTCGCACAGTGCCCCGAGGAGGCAGATGCGGAGATGGTTGGGTACTACTGCCGGGCGTGGATCCTACACCTTTTTGCTTGCGTTCTCTTTCCTGACACCATGGGTGACAATGCGTCCTGGATGTGGATCCACTGCCTCAGTGACTGGGACCAGGCGGGTCAGTACAACTGGGGCTCTGCAGTCTTGTGTTTTCTATATCGGCAGTTGTGCGAGGGGTGTCGTCGGTCTACGGCGAACCCGTCACTTGGTGGATGCGTGTACCTGTTATAGCTATGGATGTAGGCTCATTTTCTAGTTGGTCATCCAGAGGTTCTAGCTTGTCGTGAGTGGTTCCAAGGTCAGCCTCCAAGTCGTCAGCCGATGTGGGCGTACCTTTGGGACCAGGTCAGGGTTTCGCACATGAGGATAGACCAGGCGTACATTGAGTACACGAACGAGCTAGATTCACTAACGACGTCTAGTGTAAGTAAATTTTATTTTCTATGCTGCTTTGAAAAGGATTAGTATACCATCTAACATCTTATTTGGACATATTGCAGGTGGAGTGGGAGCCGTATGGTGGAGAGGACACACTTCCTTTTCAGCTGAGCAACGTCTGTGGGGCCGACGACTACTTCTATAGGATGAGGTGCCCTCTAATCTGCTTCTATGCTATCGAGTACCACCTGCCAGATAGGGTTGCACGCCAATTTAGAGTGAGACAGCTTTGGCCTATGCCTCTGTTCTCGACTGGCGTTGACTTACACAAGTAAGTGTTTTGATATTTCAAATGTCTCATGATGATGGTCCATTTCTTATAATATGGTGCCACGTACGTGGATTAATGTAACGATGACATACATGCAGGTTGGATCGTTAGAGGAACAAGAAGATTTTTGACTGGAAGAGGCACCACCAGTCCTACATTGAGGAATGGGAGGAGATACACGACAACGTGGATGACAACAACGAGCCGCACACGAACCGTGAGTTCAGGCGGTACCAAGCTTGGTACCAGCGTTTGACACGGTGCAGGCTCAGGCTACAGTGGACCGAAACTGACTACGCCGACATCGAGTCCTCCGACGATGAAGACACGGCGTATGACCAGTCCACTCGTGTAGGGAGGCAGGTGGAGGCAGGACCGATCTTGGACAGAGTGGTAACCCAATCGCCTTATTTTGTTACGTTGAGTTACATAACAATACATTAGGCGTTCTTGGACCGACATTAGGAGTTATCTATTGTAGTTATTGCAACCTTCGAGCCATATAACCCTTATAATAAGTTACATTCTTGTACAAAAGAAAACAAAACTAAATGCTATCTGTTCAGAAGTCTTATTATTGAGAACTTTGTTGCAGGGCAATACACTGAAATGCTCAGTTGAAGAGATCGAGCGTGTTCGGCCGAGAGTCAATGACGACTACATACTTGGCTTCCTAGACGTAAGATTTAAAATATTCTTTCAAACATATCATTAATACGTTATATTCTTTCAGTTAACATAGTTTTGTACAACAGAGGCTGTCACATCGTCTACACCGTGCGGCTGGTTGTTGTGGTTGCAGGACATCTACTACCTATAGGACCGTATCTTCTATCTAGAAAGGGAAGTTAGCAGCGGTTACAAGGACGACGAACAGAACGACAACAACAATGGTGCCGATTCACAGGAGGCACTCTGCAATGATCCATATTGCACCTGCCCTAACCACAAGAAGAAGGGGCCTCCCCCGTCAGCCCCGCCACCACCACCAACAACAACGGGAGGCTACTATGGAGAAGGTGCAACACAATTTGCTATGTGGCCACACTACTAGGATGACTTTATCTTTTTCACATGTACCCAGGTTTAATTACCTAAGGCATGTTAAGTTTAATTACCTAAGGCATGTTAGATTTAGTCAAAGAAAACTCTGTACCCAGGTTCGATACATGTAGTCACATGCCATTTAATGTGTTTCGTGTGTTGATTTATATAATATCGTACATCGTTAAGTGTTTTTGCAGCACATATTCAAATTTAAATACGTCTGTATCATTAAGCGGAATATTAAGACCATTGATAATGAAAACAACCACATAATAAAAAGTTTGATAATATGCTACATTACACAACATATTAATACTACAACTACGTGCCGGCAGTAGACATAGGGGCAAATGCACTTCCAAATCCTCAGTATGAAACGTACTGAGTAAGCAACTCATCATCCGAGTACCAGTCCTCTACTACAACCCTGTTGCTGTAGCTAGGCTCAACTGCGTTGCTCTGACCTGCCTGTCGCTTGTAGTAAGCGACCTCCGCTTCATCTGCGGCCGCTGTGGCCTGAGTAAAGAACGCGTCGTCATCCTCCTCTGCCTGTAAGCCCGCCTCTGCTAGAGCGATGAGCTCGCTCAGTCTGCCAGTGTTGTCGTCAGCCTCCTGCGCCTGAATACCCACCTCTACTAGAGCGATGAGCTCGCTCAGTCTATCAGTGTCGTCCTCAGCCTCCTGCGCCTGTATGCCCACCTCTGCTAGAGCAATGAGCTCACTCAGTCTGCTAGTGTCATCCTCATCCTCGTCTCCGTCATCGCACAACACAATCGGTGATTAAACGATACGACCAGCTCGTGATCTATGCCATCTAACTTCTTCTCCTCATACCTTGCACGAGCTACCTCTGCAGCATATTCCCCGCTGCAACCAATCCTTTCATGTATAAAATGCAATCAGTTAGTAACGTGATTATATTACATTTAAAACAAGGCAACGAAAAAAGGTTTTCAAGCACTCACTGCACATAATGTAGCAACATGCTCGTTCAAGACCTACATCTGTACTCTTGTCTCCTCCCTTGCCTCATTCCTTGCCCTCTCCTCCTCTAACATCGTTCGCCTCTCCGATCCCCATTTGTTAAGACCAACATCGATCGGGTTACAAATACCACGCTGTCTAGCAAACTCACGCATCTTTTCTTTGTGATGTTTAACGAATAGGTTAACGTAGTCAGGTCCATATCCCCTCTTCCATGCAATTAGTTGCCTCTTCTTCAGTTCATCTAAGAACTTAGCTTGACCATCATAACATTCCCAACGACATTTCCTAGTGCTCTGTTCAAAAGAAATATTATATCATATATGTCTTAGCAAAACAAACAAAATACGATTTCATGTTTACCAGAAAAATAACAAACCTCATCATACTCAATCATATGGCCGCAATAATGGCCTATTCCAAGCTCCGAAGGGACTAGGCCATAGTTGGATTTTACACCATATTCGCACATGATAGGAGGTGCTCTATAGATTACCCGTTCTTTCTTCTTTTTCTTAACCCTCCGCGGTTCTTCCGGCCATTGGTTCTTAGGACCATACAACCACTCCTTGAAACGACACTTCGCCATTGAATACACCTAAACAATGAGACATTAGTACATGAACACATATAGCTCAAGATTTTAACACATACACTTTGCACTTACTTCATGCTTGTTTGGACACACAAACTCCAACGTATTCTCAGGGTTTATCACAGCTCGATCTCCGCAATCGCACAGAGAAGGTTCCTCGAGTCGTCTAACTGCGGCTAGGTGCTTCTCCTTAGCCGACATTGCCGGAGGGTTAGGGGGGGGGTGGAACCCACCGCTTGAAGTGCTCACGTGGATGTCTCCCTCTAAACCAATCATCAAAAAAGAGGTACCTAGGATCAAACTTGTCTGCACCATCGATCCACTGAAAGCAAAAGCACCTCTCATGGTCCTACACAATGAGATTCCAATAAAATATTAGTACCATACTTAAACAAATAAAGAAAAATGATAGTACAAACAATTTCTTATATTAAACCGACTACATGTGTAGAAGCAACGCGTGGCTGTGTCCGGATGTTTCGATTGAAAAACATAGGCCGGGAAACCACAGTCACAGTTAGGGACAGGAAGGTTAGAAGGGACGGGGGCATCTTTGCTAGACGCGTCGGGGTATAATTCTCGAGGATGACCCCGTTTTCGCCAAAATTCCTCTCGAAATATTTCTTGCATCTAACAAAAAGGATGTAATTTAACAAACATAAATAAAAACATCACAATAAAATATCAATGAGAACCATAACTACAATACAACCAATTTCATTCTAAGAACCAAAACCAGTTAACATTATATCCTAAACCTAGTGTTTCTCATTTCATCCACAACAATGAACCCATAACATAACTACATACGGCTTGGTTTGCTAGCTTTTTTCACACCTTGGAATCAACCTACGGTTGTATAGTACATATATTGAGGGATACAATAAAACCCTAAGTGATGACGATTCTTAGGTTGAAAATCCGACTAATATGTACTAAATCGATACGAAAAAAACAAGGAGGTGAGCGAGTATACCTTGCTCTCGAAGATCTACGGATCAAATCAAGGTTTTCAAGGTCCAATATGTCGATTCGTGAGGTATGGTGAAGTGGGGAGAGAAAAACCCGAGAGGGAGAAAGAAGAGGAAGAACGCTCGGGGAAGAAGGTTAGGTTGGGGTTAAATGCAGGGGGCTCGGCACCAGTCACTCTGGCGCCGAGCCCCCTAGCAGGTCATTTCCCCGTGCCCAGGAGCTCGGCGCCAGTGACGGTGGCGCCGAGCACAGCGCCATTCACCCTGGCGCCGAGCCCAGGGTCCATTTTCGGAATTCTTTCCACCAGGGGTCTATTTGTGAGAAACTTTTAAAAAAGGGCCAAATAGTAAAAAATTCGGCCAGATCCACCGGGCTCTGTACGTGGCGCATCCGAGTGCTCGGAGCCAGGACCGTCAGGGTTATTCAGAGGGTGATTGGTTTCCCTGCTCACGCCGTCCGGAGCCCCATCTGGTACCGAGTGGTGCACTGTGGTCATATTTGGTTCCCCTCCTCGCACGTTTTGTCTGTTTTGTTCCATTCATCTGCCCCCTCCATCTCACACGCATACATCTTCTCAATTTCACCTTCCCTAGCAAGCCGGAATGGCCTCATACATGCATGGTGCAGGGGCTCATGTGTCAGACACTCAAAACTTTGATGCATGAGTGCAACCAAACACGATCTCGTTTCGTACTGGACCAACAACAAAGACAACCAAACATAAAAAGTGCATAGTCTTGTCATGGCCGGAAAGAGCCTTGACAGTCACTCCATCTCGGCTCGCTAACCCTTGAGCAACCAATCACCCCCTCAGTGTTCCTTCTTCTTTTTTTCCAGTTCTGGTGGTATGTCTTTTTCGCACGGCACGGTCTACCCCCTGTTGGACTGTTGAACGGTGCACGTTTGGTCCCTGCGCGCGAGAAGGGTCTCCACTTGTCTCGTGGGGGCCATGCGAGGAACGTGTTTGTGCGACTCACAAGTCACACCATCACCTTTGCGTCCTTGTGCGTTTGGCGCACTCTATCAAATCGTTTGTGGGATCCTATGGAGTGTATATGGTTTTTTAAAAAAACAAAGTAATCAGAGTGCGATTGTTTATGGTTGTTTCTATTTATAATATCAAATGTGATGATTATTTCTGCTTCCTCTATTTAACGTTTTAAGATTTTGAACCAGCAAAATCAGATCCCTTTCACCGGTGCTACTTTCTTTGGGCGGGAGTTGCCGACGCGCGAAGGAGCAAGGACAGGATGCCAAGGGACAGGGAAAGCCTGGAAACTGAATCAGGCCAGGGGGAGACGAGGTACGAGGGAAGATCAGTTGCACTATTTAGGGCCACTCGTCTTCGAGGCTCCAGCACGCTCCACCATTGCATCGTATAACTGTCGGCCATTCTGTGCCATAGCATCGGTTGTGAATACCGTGGTATCGAAAAACAAACTTGTTTAACTGGGTGAATTGACGAACTCACGAATATCACAGGGAAGAAGTGGACTTGTCCTTCGGGCTTTGTTTGGGTCTCCTTGAAGTAAACCAAGATAGGAAATTGTGGCCACCATAGTTCCCAATTTACAAACGTTGAATACCTACGCATGTCTTGGATTATTAGATTGTGAACCTCTTATCATGATAAAGAAAACTGACAGGACTTAGAAGGATTAACAGGTCTGCGTACTTCCAACGGTTCTTGCCGCCGACAAATACATTTTCACCTGACTCCTGCAGCTGGTCTCCAACTTTCACCTCCTATATGACACAAACTTATTAATGAACATTATGAAAAAAAGGGTATTTACAGCATTACATATGCAAACAACCAAATATTGAGTTCAGATAATGGACTCCTCATCATCTAGTTCTTTTTAAGGAAAAGGCAGGAGCTCTGCCACTCAATGTAGAGAATGAAGCTGTGAAGCACAAACAGTTGGGAAGAGGCCACGATGCACTACACCATCCTGTGAAGGGCAGCGCTAAGCAGCCCCTTTAACACAACGGATGTGGTAGTGCCAGGGTCCAAGGAACAACCACATGGTACACAAATTGGTTCATCTACTTTTTCTCCCCCAAAAAACATTCTGTGCATGTACTCTCATCATGCAATCCAGCAAACAGTTCTAGAAGCATTTTCATGAATTGACTGGCATGCTCTCTGATGTTAAGTTTACTCTCAAGAAAAGTAAAGGGTACGAACCAGGGCCTCATTATCAAAGACGGACCTCACTCTTGTAGTCTGCAGAGAAAGAATGCAGCAAGGCAGACATTAGAAAAGGACTGAATCATAGTTAAAACACAGACACAGAGGACTTAGGATACATCAATTTCCTTTCATTGATCTTTAAGAGTGATACAATCAGGGTTGCTAAGTTGAATAAATATGTTGCTTAGCAGGAATGAGAAACACCTCAACATCTGCACAAATAATAGAAAAAAAATAGATCTTCAGTAGAGAATTGGGTTTGAACTGAAATGTTGTAATATATGCCCTCGAAAACAGCACTATTTATATGATCCATTATTTAACTTGCAGATGCTCTTCTAGAAAAGAGTAGAATTCTCTGATAATGTCATCCTCTGGTTTAAATTTTTACAAAGAGTTGGCCTACAGAGCGTTGCACCACAGAATGGGGACGAATGCCTTGTGGACTGGTGGGATAAAATCATTGATGGAGTGAGAGAACCACTTAAGAAAAGTCTTCGAGGGTTGGTCACCTAATCTAGCTAGAGTGCTTATGCTCGCTAGTGAGGATCTCCATATTTGGAGTTTTGCCGGGGCTAGAGGCATTTCATTCCTCCTTGCCCTCATGCCGATGCTGAACTGAGTTTTGTTAGGTCGAGGTTGTTTTTACTTAGGGTGAAGGCGCCACTGTTGCATGTAGCTCTCTCTAGAGCGAGTGTGTGTGAGTTGGTTTGTGTGGGTTCTCACCCTTTTTTTCTCTTCTTAGTCTAATGATACACAACTCTCCCACATGTTCGAGAAAAAAGATAATATGTCATCCAATATTTATATGCTCCATGAGCTAACTTGCAGATGCTATTGCAGAAAAGAATAGAATCCTCTAATGATATGTAATAATCATCGACTCAAACAGATGTTTTGAACTCCAAAAGCAGCCTGTTTAGGGTATGCTGACCTGGAACAAAAGAAGAAGCCCCAGCAGTCCTACAGGTGCAGCAGCTAGAAGATTGTCTGCATATGCAAAACCACTAGCAATCCCTGCATATGGACAATAGCTGTTATAAAATACCTTAATAACCATGATAAACACTTGCCATCTTCTTCTATCGATGTAAAAGTACATGCTAAGAGATGTTCTACTTACTAACTTTAGAGCTCACCAAGTATAGCAATTGGTAACCTATAGTCAGGGTCCAGGACAACTGTTTCTCTGGCCGTTGACTTCCTTCCAAGCTAGAAAGGATACCCGATCAAAAAGTTGCGAATTAAATTCACTTGTAAAGATTGATCTTGTAACACATTTTCTATGTAGCAAACTTGCAATGAAGTCATGGTGAAAATTTAGTTTTCCAGAACCCTTTATAAGAACACTTGTGTAATATGACCATGTGAAATTAGTTTAATCAACAGGTGTGGCATGGGTTTGTACGAATCCAAGGTTTGAAAAGGAGACGAGAAAAATGCATGTCAGGTTAAGCATATTATAGAGTACATAGACGACCAGTAAGAGCAAGAGAATATGCAGAGTTAAGATAAGCTCAAAATTTCCATTTTCTCCTTTGAATTTTGTAATGCACAGATCATCACTCATTTCCTTTGCTTTTATAATATACTGCTAATAACAAGAAATTAACCATTAAGTGAACATGCCTAGCACTTTCGTGTCACTGAACAACCTAGATCATGCAAATGACATTTTATAAAGCAAAACACACTAGAAATGGAGGCTTCACTAAGAATTTTGCTGACCAATCACAGATACTATTGCCATTCGTCGCTGTTGCTTCCGGTCACGAACCCTACTCATGTAGCCCTTGCCTAGCACATTTATAGTGCTCAGTGATATACTAGCCGAAGCCGCTCCGTACGGAATCACATCTCTAGCTGCAGGATTCAAAACAAACCAAATCATAAGCTGGAACTGCATCCCAATCGAAATTATTTTTTCTCTGCTAACCAATTACAGCTTCCTTTTTAACTAAAACCAATTACGACTTCTCTCACAGCACTAATCCTCAAGACTCGATGGACACAGCAGATGCATAAGATATGCAGGCTTTTGCCGGAAATGATAGCCACCGCTACTACTATGCACTATGCTATGCTGAACAAATTGCGCGAACTTAGCACATATTCATCAGTACCCAAAGGGAGCATGCCATTTGTTGCGTAGCTAAATCAGCCGGGGTCCGGGGACTCTGAAGCTGAAATTCCGTCTCCGCTGGAAACAGTACCAGGACGGCGAGGCGAGGGGCGGATCGGGTGAGAGTGAGAGAGGAGACCGTGGAGGGAAGGAGCAGTTTACCTCTGGCCGGAGCTCCGAGGAGGAGGGGAGAGGATAACGAAAGAGTGGTAGCCATGGCTCCGCCGGCTTCTGCTCTCCGCCCTCTTCGGGCTACGGCTCCGCGATTGTGCCCTCCTCCTGCCCGGCACGGCGGCACCAAGCCGCAAGCGCTGTCCGTGTGCCGCCCCTGGTTTGCCACGTGCACCGCCCGGGCTAGGCTGTGTTTGTGGGCCGGATCACGTCTTCCTTTAGGTTTCGGTGGGCTAACGGCTAACTGCCCGGTGACTTGGCTCTATTATTTCTCCCGGGAGGCCTGGATACTGCAGGTCCATATTTTCCCTTTTTATTTTAACTAGCAAACATGACCTACATTGTAATGCGATAAAAATTATTAAACATTCATAGAAAATGAGAACCAGGATGCTGTGAGGACAATGTCGTCGACGTAAAGCAACAGGTAAGCAACACTGGTGCCCTCCTTGAACACAAACAGAGAAGTATCTGACACTGAAGCGACGAAGCCCAAGGTCCGAATGAAGGTAGCGAATCGCCGGTGACATGCCCGGGGTGCCTGCTTGAGCCCATACAAAGATTTCTGTAACAAGCAGACATGGTCAGGTGCAGCCGGGTCGACAAATCCAGGTGGCTGCTGGCAGTAAACAGTCTCATTCAGGTGACCATGAAGAAAGACGTTCTTGACATCCAACTGATGAATTGGCCAGGCACGAGACGCAGCAATGCTGAGAACAACCTGAATCGTTGCTGGCTTAACAACTGGACTGAAAGTCTCTTCGTAGTCAATGCCATACTGCTGAGAAAATCCTCGAACAACCCACCAAGCTTTGTGACAAGCAAGAGAGCCATCAGAGTGATACTTATGCTTGAAAATCCACTTGCCGGAGACAATGTTGGCATGAGGAGGCCGTGGTACGAGTCGCCAAGTGCCATTGTCAACAAGTGCCTTGTATTCGTCCACCATTGCGGCCCGCCAATTTGGATCAGCAAGGGCGCTGTGATAATTGGCAGGAAGCGATGAGGCATGCGTGGCGAAGTAAGTCAGGCGTTCCGGCGGAGGCGGGAGCGTTCCAGTCTGTTGCCGTGTCACACGGCGCAATGGAGCAGCAGGGACCGGCTCAGGTGCGTGAGCCGGCTGAGGCGCCGGTGGAGCCGGTGGAGGAGGCGCGACCTGTGCCTGGGGCACAGATGACGGTCGAGGGCGCCGGCTGTACTGGAAGAGCACCGGCGGGCGTGATGCAGCAAGGCCGACAGACGTCCTGCTCCCTGAACTGCAGGCAGGACATCAGCAGCAGAGGACGCGCCAGGGGCAGAGGACGCGCCAGGGGCTGCCGGTGTAGGGGCAGCAGGACCCTGAAGGACCGGACCATGCCAGAGTGAAAGTGCATTTGCCCCCTATGTGGGTTTTGGTGTATTGATGACATCCAAATTAGGGACTAATGTGATCTTAATGAGATATGTTGCAGCTATTAGTCCCATGAAAGATTCAAAGAGTTGATAAAGATGAAATGGTATCTCTCAATTCTTGAAGTTGTAAAGGCGGATGAATTCAAAATGATCTCCAAAGGTTTTAATTTTGTTTTTGAGTTTAGGATCCGCCGCACTATAAAGAGGGATGCAAGTTTAGTTGGTCTGAGGAAGATAGAGTGCTCAAGCATTTAAATAAAATCAAAAGAGTGTCACTCTAGCACTTCACGAGCACATAGAATTATTTTCTGTGACTTTCGGTGTCGGAAGTCCCGACGTAAGTCGGAACTCCCGATAGTCGGAAGTCCCGACCTAAGCCAGGAGTCCCGGCACCTGTGCTTCTGACTGCTCACTGTCTGTGCACGTCGGAAGTCCTGACGTTCGCTGGGAGTTCCGACACTGACCTGACCCAAGCCGGGAGTCCCGGCCTCAGCAGTGCTGGCTGTTTGATTAACTGTGCTCGTCGGAAGTCCCGACGATCATCGGGAGTTCCGACCGTCGGAAGTCCCGACGTTTGCCGGGAGTTCCGACACTGACTTTCACCCGTGGACTTCTGACCCTTTGGGAACAGTTTTTTCTGCTTTCGTCGGAAGTCCCGGGATCTGCGTCGGGACTCCCGACGTAGATCTGAACGGTTGGATCTTCACTTGGAGTATAAATACTCCTCTCTTCACTTCTAACTATTACGGACTCATTTCACAGTTGACTCACTTCGTGCTGAACAGCTCCCAAGCAACTAAAGCACCCCTCTCCTTCCCCCTTTGCTCCAATCTTCGATTCCCTTAGTTTTTGAGTAAAAGGAGAGTGGATTAAGTGAGAGCATCACTTTGGAAAGCTTGAGCACTTGATTTCTTCATCAAGCCGGTTGTGTTTGCGTCTTTTACTCTTGGGGCTTTGCCCCTAGCCGGCTAGGCATTGCCCAAGAGCTTTCATCTTGTGGAAGAGCCTTGAAAAGTTTGTATCACCCTTCGATTTCTTAGTGAAAAGCTCAAGTGACCTTTGTGGTCGCTTTGAGAGAGGCAAGGAGGTGGAAAAGACTCCGACCTTAGTGGTCACCTCAACAACGAGGACGTAGGAGCTCCTTTGTAGGGTTGCCGAACCTCTAGATAAATCCTTGTGTCCCGCGTGCTTGTTGTTGTTGTGATTGCTTGAGATTACTTGTATGTGTTTGTCTCTTTGTCTCCAAAATCTCCATTTTAGGGTTTGGACTCGATCTATGGTTTGGAGGCATTACGGCGTCAAGGGAGTGACCCAACATCTTCACCAAACCACTAGGAAGTGAGGTTGTAAGTTTATTTATCCGCAAAGTTAAATTTGGCACTGCTTTTGTAGTTCACGTAGGCATCGGAACTGCTGACGTTTGCGTCGAAACTTCTGACAACGTCGGAAGTTCCAACCCAAACGTCGGGACTTCCGACAGTGGCTGACAGATTTGAACTTAGCATTTACAGTAAATTTTTAGATACGCCTATTCACCCCCCCTCTAGGCATTGTTAGATCCTTTCAATTGGTATTAGAGCAAGGTCTTCTCTTTGTGTTTCACCACGTGAGAAGAAACAATGTCGGAGACCGACAAGATGCAAGCCGTTGCCGTCGAAATGGCCAAGAAAATAGCTGAAGAGTTGATGAGTACTCAAGTCAAGCTCTTTCAAGATGAAATGAAAAAGATGCAAGTTGAAGGAAGAATTGAGCAAGAAGGTTGATGATGCAATAAGTGGCAAGAATGATATTAGTGACAAGAATGAAGTAAACAAAGATGCCGCTAGTGATATTGGAGCCGGTGAGCATGCTCATGGAAAAGGAATATATTCACATATGAGTTTTGACTATGGACAAATCATGAAAGGTTCAACACTACATACTCCGTCCATCAATATTGGCAAGCCACCTCACTTTGATGGAACAAGATACACCGATTGGTCTTACAAGATGAAGATGCATCTAATAGCCGCAAGACTTTGGGAAGTTGTGGATGTTGGTGTGATGATTCCTACCGATGAAGATAGAGAGATAACTCTGGAAGAAGTGCACAACCTCCATCAAAATGCACAAGCCGTAGCATTGCTTGTGTCAAGCCTAGCTCCGGATGAGTTTAGAAAAGTGAATGGAATGGAAAGTGCAAAGCAAATTTGGGATACTTTGAAAGTATCATTTGAAGGAGATAAAAGTGTGAGAAAAGGCAACATAGAGTTACTTCATGGTGAATTGGAAAGATTTGTATTCTTGCAAAATGAAACAACACAATCCATGTTTGATAGGCTCATGGCATTGGTCAACCGCATAAGAGCTCTTGGTAGCAACGAATGGGATGACAACAAAGTTGCTAGAAAGATGTTGAGAACCTATAGAGCCAAGAACAACATGCTAGTGTCCGTGATCATGGAAAGGCCCGGCTATGATGAGATGACACCTCAAGAAGTTCTTTCAAAGCTCAAGCATCATGAGTGTCTAGATGAAGATGCAATCAATGCTCACAACCAAAATCCTAATGCAATGGGATTCAACAAGAGTGCCGCCCTTAAAGCAACTCAACAACATGAAGGTCAAGTTTCAAGTCAAGAAAAGAAAAAGAAAGTGAAGGATGATTCCTCAAGTGGAGAAGAAGATTCCGATGCGAAGGTTGCATTTGTGATTAGAAATCTTAGAAAGTTTATGAAGAAGAAAAGCAACCGCAAGACCTATGGTGATGGTAAGAGAAGGTTCAAAAAGAGATTTTGCTATGGATGTGGTCAAGTTGGTCACTTCATAGCCGATTGTCCTAATGAGAAAAGGAAGCACAAGCATGACAAGGATGAAGATAAGAAGAACAAAGGCAAGAAGAGAGGTAAAGCTCATCTTGTGGAAGAATGGGAGTCAAGTGATAGTAACTCAAGTGATGATGAGAAGAAGAAGAAGGGAGCCACAAACATCGCCATCCACCACTCTTCTTCACCGACCATGATCTTCCCCGACTCAACTTCATCACCAAAGCTCTTCTCCAATCTATCTTCATCACCGAGGCTCTTCTCCAACCTCATCGACAATGACTACTACACCCCAACTTGTCTCATGGCAAAAGGGGAGAAGGTACATACTACACCCGTTTCCTCTAGTGATGAGTATGATAGTTGTGATGATAACATAGAAGAAATTGAAGCAACCATGATAAAGAAATTTAGTAAAAAGGCATTCACTAAAATAAAAATGCTAATGAAGAAATTAGAGAAAAGGGATAGATGCTTAGAGTTGCAAGGAGATATAATTACTCAAGAGAGAGAGAAAAACCTTGCACTTGAAGCATCTATCGCCGAGGAAAAGATGAAGGTTGAGAAGTTAACCGTTGAATTGTTTTTAGCCAATGACTCAACGGGAAATTGACTAAGGAACATTCCTCGGTTAATGATCAAATAGCTAGCCTTAAGAATGAAAAGAATATAGCTCAAGAAAGCCTCACAAGCTTGAAAGAAAAATATCAAAATCTTGAGCTAAACTATAGTACTCTTTGGGCTAGCACTTCAACTTCTCCTAAGGCAACCAAAGTCTCTAATGTCTCCACTAGTGATGGTTGTAAAAGATGCTATAAAATTGATGTAAATGCATATGCAACTAACCTTGTTGAGTTAGAGAAGAAAAACAAGGAGATTCATAGGTTGGAGATGATATTGAAGAATGGGTGTAAGTGTCAAGAGCAATCTAACAAGACTATATACAAGTCATCAAGGCACCCATCAATCAAGGAAGGCATTGGCTACAATAGGTATGATGGAAAGGCAAATGGAAGGAATATAATAAATGGTGTGCCTTCTGTGAAGTTCAACAAGGGCGTTGCTCTTGATGAGCTTATTTGCAAGGCCAACAACAAGGTATACATTCCAAAGATTCAACCTACAAATACCAAGACAATCAAGACAAAGCAATCCGATGTCCTCAAGCCACAAGCACCACTTCCACGGTGCTATGCTAGTGACTACATGTGTTGTTGGGGCAAGGATGGCAAGATTGTGGTTAAGTATGTTGGTGCCCAAAAGAGAAAGGAAATTATGAGGAGTGTTTGGGTGCCCAAGTTTTATGTGACTAACCCCTTAGGACCCAAATCTTTTTGGGTACCTAAAACAAAAGCATAATTTGTTTTTGTAGGAATATTCCTCCGGTGGAACAAGTTGGGTGTTGGATAGTGGATGCACCAATCATATGACCGGAGAGAAGGACATGTTCACATCATTTCAACCAAGTCATGATCAAAGTGGAAATATTGTGTTTGGTGACAATGGAAAAGGTGAAGTACTCGGTTTGGGTAAAATTACAATATCAAATGATAATTCCATTTCCAATGTCTTACTTATGAATTCGTTGAGATACAATTTGTTGTCCGTTTCACAACTTTGTGAGATGGGCTACAATTGTCTCTTTACGGATAAGGGTGTGGAAGTCTATAGAAGGGAGGATTCCTCTATTGCATTTACGGGTCATTTAAAGAGGAAACTCTATCTAGTTGATTTCACATCAAATAGAGTAAATCCCGAGACTTGTTTAATGGCAAAATCTAGCATGGGTTGGTTATGGCATCGCCAACTTGCCCATGTTGGGATGAGGAACTTGGCCAAACTTCAAAAAGGCGAACACATCCTTGGACTAACAAATGTTTCTTTTGAGAAAGATAGGATTTGTAGCGCATGCCAAGCGGGAAAACAAGTTGGAGCTAAACATCCCGTCAAAAATGTTGTGACAACCGAAAGGCCATTGGAGTTGCTTCACATGGACATATTTGGACCCGTCGCTTATATAAGCATCGGTGGTAACAAATATGGCTTTATAATTGTTGATGATTATTCTCGTTTTACTTGGGTATTCTTTTTGCGTGAAAAAGAGTGAAGTCCAAGGAATCTTCAAGAAGTTTGCTAAAAGAGCCCAAAATGAGTTTGATGTCAAAATCAAGAGAGTTAGAAGTGACAACGGGATGGAGTTCAAGAACACCAACATTGAAGAGTTTCTTGATGTAGAAGGAGTCAAGCATGAGTTTTCGGTTCCATACACTCCACAACAAAATGGTGTTGTGGAGAGGAAGAACCAAACGCTCATAGAAGCCGCAAGAGCAATGTTGGATGAGTACAAGACCCCAACTAATTATTGGGTAGAAGCGATCAACACGGCATGTCATGCCATCAACCGCTTATATCTTCACAAGATAAGAGAGAAGACCGCCTACGAACTTCTAACTGGTAAAAAGCCTAAGGTGCACTACTTTAGAGTTTTTGGATCCAAGTGTTTTATACTTAACAAGAAATCCAAAAGTTCTAAGTTTGCACCAAAGGTTGATGAAGGTTTCATGCTTGGTTATGGTACTAACGAACATGGATATTGTGTTTTCAATAAAACCACCGGTTTGATTGAAATTGCGGTAGACGTGACTTTTGATGAAACCAACGGCTCTCAAAAGGAGCAAGTCAATGTTGAGAATGTAGGTAATGAGGAAGCCCCACATGAAGCAATCAAGAAGCTTGCTATTGGTGAAGTGAAGCCCATTGAAGATGAAGATGAAGACCATGTTGTGCGTAATGATCTTGATCCAACCATTCATCATGTTTCATCAAATGAACATGGTGAAGCCTCCGCAACAAGAAACAATCAAGATGGGAGATCAAATGAAGCACAAGGTCAATCTCATGAAGATGGTGTCAACAATGAGCGAGCTCAACCACAACTCAACAATGAAGAAAGAAGTGAAGTCAACCCTCCATAAGCTCATGATTGTGATCTTCCAATCAATCATGACTGTGATGATGATGATGATGATGGCCCTATCCAAAGATCAACTCAAGTGCCACATCCTAGAGTGCATCAATCCATTCAACGGGATCATCATGTTGATAACATATTGGGGAGCATTCGACGAGGGGTAACTACATGTTCTCGTTTAGCAAGTTTTTGTGAATATTATTCGTTTGTTTCTCCTTTGGAACCTCGTAGGGTGGAAGAGGCACTTGATGATCTAGATTGGATGATAGCCATGCAAGAGGAGTTAAATAACTTCACTCGGAATGAAGTCTGGTCCTTGGTGGAAAGACCCAAGCAAAATGTGATTGGAACCAAGTGGGTTTTCCGCAACAAGCAAGATGAGCATGGCATGGTAACAAGGAACAAGGCAAGGTTGGTGGCTCAAGGATTCACTCAAATTGAAGGCTTAGATTTTGGGGAGACCTATGCACCGGTGACTAGGCTAGAATCAATTCGTATTCTACTTGCCTATGCCACCCATCATGATTTCAAGTTATATCAAATGGACGTGAAGAGTGCATTTCTCAATGGCCCCCCTATCCGAGTTGGTGTATGTAGAGCAACCACCAGGCTTTGAAGACCCCAAGTATCCAAACCACGTCTACAAGCTCGACAAGGCGCTCTATGGGCTCAAACAAGCCCCTAGAGCTTGGTATGATTGTTTAAAGGATTTCCTACTCAAACAAGGTTTTGAGATAGGAAAGGCCGACGCTACTTTGTTTACTCGCAAAGTCAATAATGATATCTTTATTTGCCAAATATATGTCGATGACATAATATTTGGTAGTACTAATATGGCTTTTTGTGAGGAATTTAGTAGGATTATGACAAATAGGTTCGAGATGTCCATGATGGGAGAGTTGAAGTTCTTTCTTGGATTTCAAATCAAGCAACTCAAGGATGACACGTTCATAAGTCAAACCAAGTACACCAATGACATGTTGAACAAGTTTAACTTGGACAAGGCCAAGCCCATCAAGACACCCATGCCAACGAATGGACATCTTGATCTTGATCAAGGAGGAAAGGACGTTGATCAAAAGGTATATCGCTCCATGATTGGATCACTCCTTTACCTTTGTGCATCTAGGCCCGATATTATGCTTAGCGTGTGTATGTGTGCAAGATTTCAAGCTAATCCGAAAGAATGTCATTTGATGGCTGTTAAGAGAATTTTTCGGTATTTAGTGCACACTCCTAATCTTAGCTTGTGGTATCCTAAGGGCTCCACTTTTGAGTTACTTGGCTATTCCGATTCGGATTATGCCGGTTGCAAAGTAACCCGAAAGAGTACTACCGGAACTTGCCAATTTATTGGTCGTTCCTTGGTGTCTTGGAGCTCTAAGAAGCAAAATTCCGTTGCTTTGTCCACCGCTGAAGCCGAGTATGTGGCGGCCGGCGCTTGCTGTGCCCAACTACTTTGGATGAAGCAAACACTAAAGGACTTTAGATGTGAGTTAACCAAGATTCCACTTTTGTGTGACAACGAGAGTGCCATTAAGTTGGCAAACAACCCCGTAAACCACTCTCGAACAAAGCACATAGACATCCGGCATCATTTTTTGAGAGACCACGAAGCCAAAGGAGATATCGCCATTCATCATGTGAGCACCAAAAAACAATTAGCCGATATCTTCACAAAGCCCCTAGATGAGTCAAGATTTTGTGCTTTGAGGAGTGAACTAAATATCATTGATTCTCGTAACGTGGCTTGATCCCTTGCACACAAATTTTGTTTGATCTAGTTAGGAGAAAAGGATTGTGAAAACATTGTGTGCCACTTTCAAAAACTACTTTGTAATTTTCATGAGTGACTATTGTTTTGTATTGGATGAATGAAATCTAGTCACCTGTGAAAATATGTGTGTCCATCATATTGTTGCCCCACATGGCAGAGCGAGTGCAGGTTAAGGTGTTTTTCTATTTCCCTGCGTTGGAAGTCCCGACGGCCGGGAGTCCCGGCTCACGCCGAAAGTCCCGACGTACGCTGGGAGTTCCAACGCAGATCTGACTGCGCCGGACTCGTTACCCGACTCCATTATAACCGGCCCCGTCCTCTTTTTTACTACGGTTTGGTTTTCCTCCCTCCTCTCAACGCCGACGCCGCCTCTGCCCCATCGCACCCTCCCCTCCCTCCGTCGCCCTACCTCGTCCTCTGGCCTCCTTCCTTCCTCCACCGCCGCCGGAGGTCTTGCCGGTAGTGCCGACCACCCTCCCTCCCTCCCTTCCACCACCCGTGCCCTCATTTTCTTTGGATTGGGGTGTTCTTGTCGTTGGTGTGGAGGAGATTCCATTGGTGGAGGAGATTCCATTGGTGGAGGAGATTGTGCCCATGGATTTGTTCGTCGATGACTGCGATTCATTTCTTTTCATCTCCTTCGTTCTCATTTCAAGGTACTACCATGGTGTTCTAACCCTAAATCCAATGAACCTTTTGTTTTGCCTCTATACTTTCTTCCTCTCTACTCCTCTATCTCCCTTGTGTGTGTGTGTGTTGTGATTTGAAGCCCCATGAATGAGGTGGTCATTTTGGGCATCGGAGGTCCCGGTGGCCATCGGAGGTTCTGATCGTCGGTACTCCCGACGTCTGGCCGGAACTCCCGGTAGTCGGAAGTCCTGACCTTGGCCGGAACTCCCGACCCTAGAATGCCCTCTCCATTCATGTTTCTTCACTTCTTGATGCTCATTCACGTCTCCTTGTATTATTTCTTAGTTCCACTTTGTATTCTTCACAGTCATGGAAGGCGGTAGTAGTCCCTCGCGCCATCGGGGAAAGCGTTCAAAGAAGACTCAAGATCGTGCCGCTGTTCCCAAGCCGCCTAGCCACACCAAGGCATCTTACTCGCGTGGTGGTGCTGGTGTTTCTCGTGGCCGTGGCCGTGGCCATGGTGACCAGGGGACATCGGCTGCCGCTCCTCCTCCTGTTGCTGCCCCTCCTCCTGCTCCTGCTCCTGTTGGGGCTGAGCCGATGGTTGATGAAGAAGAGGAAGCGCTGGATCGTGCCGGACGCACCATTGTTGTTCCACCGCTTCGCACCCCGCCTCGTGGTCCGTCGGGGACATTTCAGCTTGTTCCATTCACCGATGTGTCGCCGGTCATGTGGGAGCCCTCCATGGCTCTGAATCCGGCTGGTGGATGGACGCCTCCCCTTCCAGTGGATTATCATCACTGAGTCAAGGACATCCGGTACAACAGAGCAAGGAACCTGTATGCAGAGGATGAGAAAGATCTCTGCCTTGAGTATCGTTTTTGGCACCCCTTCCATTATGATTTCTATGATTCCATTCTTTATCGGAAGTTTTTGAAGAAGGAGCCACCGGTCCTTCAGATAAAGTGCATTGATGCATATTATCTTGGCAAGTACAAGGAACCCGAGCTGGAGCAGATGGTTCGAGATATACAATCAATGGGGTTGTCTTACCTGCTAGCATTTCGGAAGAATTGGAACAATGAGCTGATTTGTCAGTTTTATGCTTCTTATCATCATGAGAGAGACCAGACCGGTGCTGTGGACATTATTCACTGGACCACGGAAGGCAAGCACTATAAGGTGGACTTTGTCAATTTCTCTCGCCTTCTAGGTTTGGGTCACAGTGACCGGACTGCAAATCAGCTAACTGAGTATGAGGATCTTGCTTTGGAGGAATATCAACACATGTATCTTGAGGGTCACAGGGCTGATGGACATACCACATTTCTGAAACCATATTATTATGTTCTGAATAACATCCTGAGACAGATATTGTATCCGAAGGTAGGTGACTCCACCTTTCTTCGTGATGGTTCACAGAAGGTGCTTCAGCATTTTGGAGATGAGTTTGAGAAGTTCTCCATCAGCCGCTATATCTGGTATAAGATTCATGATGCTTCTGAGGATCCGATGAAGCATCTGCCCTATGCACCGTACATCATGCATATCATAGAGCATGTGTCTGGCATCCGTTTTCCCTATGACTCTAAGCATAAGGTCCTCAAGATATCCAACAAGACCTCTATCATTGCTGCTAGAGAACTCAAAGAAAAAGCTGAGGCAGCCCATGCTATAGGGAAAGGTCCTTCGGGTTCTCGCTCTCGCCGTGGTGCTGCCACCACAGCTGCTGCTACTGCTGCTCGATCATCCTGTGACGAGCCCCTCTCTTCATCCTCCTCCGGAAAGAAGCCCAGCAAGTTCAAGTTTCTAATGACCTACATGTTTGGACAGTGTTGTGCTAGTGCTCAGCGTGAGCACGACATGCAAGAGAGGCTATATCAATTGGAACAGCAAGCAGGAATTGTATCTTCTCCTCCGCCGCCTTTTGTGCCTCCTCGTGATCCGTTGGCTTTATATGATGAGGCTTGTGTGGCGTATGACAATGATGCTTCTTCTCGCCCACATGGCAAAGGGAAAGCAACTGAAGACGATGAGGAATATCAAGAAGAAGAAGATGATGAAGAAGACGACGATGGTGAGGAAAGTGACCAAGGCGATGATGATGACTCCGATGATGAGTAGTTGGTTTCTCATGAGGCCTATCCCTTTTGGCACTTGTTGATAAAGGGGGAGTGTTAGGCTTTGATTTATTGTAATAAGTTAGTCGGTCTTTATGTTTTGGAACTTTAAAACCTTTAGCATGTATGAACTATGTCGTGTGGTGGCAACCGTATGATGGACAACTATCTATTTATATGTGTGTGATGGATGATTGTAGGATAAGTAATGTTTTAATCTATCTTGTTTGCTTGTGCTTATCTCTACTTGTCATGATGAATGTTTTTTGTATGGCCATGTATTGCTTCAAGTTTCTACTTTGAAATCTTGGCCATCATATTTACTTGTGTGAAATAACATGTCATATTGCATCTCTTTTCACGTCTATATACTTGTTCACACACACTTGTTGCACCCCACGGATTACAAAATTTAGGGGGAGCTTTTGTCTTGGTGTATGCAAAGCATGTATACATGAGTCCAATTGAAATTCAAATTCATGCATACATCAAGGGGGAGCTCTCCATAAATTTTGGGGTTCAAAAAGCTTTAGATTCTTTCATTCCTATAAAAGCCTAAGTTGGTTGTCATCAATTACCAAAAAGGGGGAGATTGAAAGTGTATTTGCCCCCTATGTGGGTTTTGGTATATTGATGACATCTAAATTAGGGACTAATGTGATCTTAATGAGATATGTTGCAGCTATTAGTCCCATGAAAGATTCATAGAGTTGATAAAGATGAAATGGTATCCCTTAATTCTTGAAGTTGTAAAGGCGAACCAATTCAAAACGATCTCCAAAGGTTTTAATTTTGTTTTTGAGTTTAGGATCTGCCGCACTATAAAGAGGGATGCAAGTTTAGTTGGTCTGGGGAAGATAGAGTGCTCAAGCATTTAAATAAAATCAAAAGAGTGTCACTCTAGCACTTCACGAGCACATAGAATTATTTTCTGTGACTTTCGGTGTTGGAAGTCCCGACGTAAGTCGGAACTCCTGACAGTCAGAAGTCCCGACCTAAGCCAGGAGTCCTGGCACCTGTGCTTCTGACTGCTCGCTGTTTGTGCACGTCGGAAGTCCCGACGTTCACCGGGAGTTCCGACCGTCGGAAGTCCCGACGTTCGCCGGGAGTTCCAACACTGACCTGACCCAAGCCGGGAGTCCCGGCCTCAGCAGTGCTGGCTGTTTGATTAACTGTGCTCGTCGGAAGTCCCGACGTTTGCCAGGAGTTCCGACACTGACTTTCACCCGTGGACTTCTGACCCTTTGGAAACAGTTTTTTCTGCTTTCGTCGGAAGTCCCGGGATCTGCGTCGGGACTCCCGACGTAGATCTGAAAGGTTGGATCTTCACTTGGAGTATAAATACTTCTCTCTTCACTTCTAACCGTTACGGACTCATTTCACAGTTGACTCACTTCGTGCTGAACAGCTCCCAAGCAACTAAAGCACCCCTCTCCTTCCCCCTTTGCTCCAATCTTCGATTCCCTTAGTTTTTGAGTAAAAGGAGAGTGGATTAAGTGAGAGCATCACTTTGGAAAGCTTGAGCACTTGATTTCTTCGTCAAGCCGGTTGTGTTTGCGTCTTTTACTCTTGGGGCTTTGCCCCTAGCCAGCTAGGTGTTGCCCAAGAGCTTCCATCTTATGGAAGAACCTTGGGAAGTTTGTATCACCCTTCGATTTCTTAGTGAAAAGCTCAAGTGACCTTTGTGGTCGCTTTGAGAGAGGCAAGGAGGTGGAAAAGACTCCGACCTTAGTG
Source organism: Miscanthus floridulus (assembly GCF_019320115.1). Lineage (NCBI taxonomy): Eukaryota > Viridiplantae > Streptophyta > Magnoliopsida > Poales > Poaceae > Miscanthus > Miscanthus floridulus. The sequence goes on from NC_089587.1 coordinate 34,972,238, forward strand.
GGCACCTCAACAACAAGGACGTAGGAGCTCCTTTGTGGGGTTGCCGAACCTCGGAATAAATCCTTGTGTCTTGCGTGCTTGTTGTTGTTGTGATTGCTTGAGATTACTTGTATGTGTTTGTCTCTTTGTCTCTAAAATCTCCATTTTAGGGTTTGGACTCGATCTACGGTTTGGAGACATTACGGCGTCAAGGGAGGACCCAACATCTTCACCAAACCACTAGGAAGTGAGGTTGTAAGTTTATTTATCCGCAAAGTTAAATTTGGCACTGCTTTTGTAGTTCACGTAGGCGTCGGAACTGCTGACGTTTGCGTCGAAACTTCTGACAACGTCGGGAGTTCCGACCCAAACGTCGGGACTTCCGACAGTGGCTGACAGATTTGAACTTAGTATTTACAGTAAATTTTTAGATATGCCTATTCACCCCCCCTCTAGGCATTGTTAGATCCTTTCACAGAGGATGGCCGGGTCCAGTGTCAGGGTGTCGTCGTCATCGAAGGTTGGCCGAGTAGAGAGCCGGCCCGGAGCGCCAGTAGGAGGAGCTGGCACAGGTGCAGGAAGACAATCCTGTAATAAAAAATCAAGTGACTCCGTAGGTGGTTTGGCAACCGCAAACGGAAAGTGAGTCTCATCAAAAATCACGTGACGGGAGACGATGACTTTGCGAGTGGAGAGATCGAGACAACGATAACCCTTTTGTGAAGAGGGATACCTGATGAACACGCAAGCTGATGAGTGAGGAGCCAATTTATGAGGTGTCGTGGCACTAAGATTTGGGTAGCATAAGCAACCAAAGACTCGAAGCAAGGAGTAGTCAGGCATCTTGTGATAAAGGAGGTGATAGGGAATACCATTATTGATGGAGGAAGACGGTCGCCGATTGAGTAGAAGAACGGCGGTGGCTAAGGCTTCGGCCCAGTAAGCTGAAGGCATGGCGGCATGAATCAAGAGGGTGCGAACGATATTGTTTAGCGTGCGCAATATCCGTTCAGCTTTCCCATTTTGAGCAGGGTAGTGTTTAGTTCCCAAAATAGGGTAGTGTTTAGTTCCAAAAATTTTGCAAAATTTTTCAAGATTTTCCATCACATCGAATCTTTGGATGCATGCATGAAGCATTAAATATAAATAAAAAATAAAACTAATTACACAGTTTAGATGAAATTCACGAGACGAATCTTTTAAGCCTAATTAGACTATGATTAGACACTAATTGCTAAATAACAACGAAAGTGCTACAGTACCATTTCCCAAAAAAAATCGCCAACTAAACAAGGCCCAGATGTGTAAGGGCAAGAAGTGCGAAGAAGAATGCCACGGCTAGCAAGGAAGGTAGACGTGGCATTGTTGATGAACTCAGTGCCGTTATCCACCTGAAAACACTGGACATGCAGGTTGAATTGGGTGTAAGCATAATTAGTAAAATCAACAATATGTGCATGAACCTCTGATTTATGCCGAAGAGGAAACGTCCAGCAATAATGACTATAATCATCAACAAGCACAAGATAATATTTAAATCCAGACACGCTAATAACTGGAGATGTCCAGACATCACAGTGAACAAGTTGAAAAGGTGCTGAGTAGCAAGACGATGAACTAGTAAAGGGCAGCCGTGTGTGTTTGCCAAGTTGACAGGCATGACAAATACCACAGGCTACATTATTACAAGAGATAGCTGAAAGTTTATTAAGTGTAGCTATGGCTGCAGGTGCTGGATGACCAAGATGTGAATGCCACAATGAGGAGGAGATGGTGGCAACATGATAGGCTGCAGCAGGCTGACTGGAATGTGGAAGGGTGTAGAGCTCCCCGCCACTATTGCAACACAGAATCTCGGTCTTGGTCTGCAGATCCTTAACAGAGAAGCCAAAAGCATCAAACTCAATGGAGCAGTTATTGTCGCGAGTAAACTGACGAACAGATAACAAATTTCGAACAAGATGTGGAGCGACAAGAACATTATTGAGTTGAAAAATATGAGCAGCTATAGGAAGAATGAAAGTGCCACGACTAGAAATTGGAATGGAGGACCCATTGTCGATTGTGATGAAGGATGGCGAATGAGGTAGATGGGAAAGAAGGATACCGTCGTGGGGGGACATATGAGATGTAGCTCCTGTGTTGAGGACCCAGGGGCTGGCGCCTCCCTACAGTGCCATCTGGTTGAGGGAGGCAATGAGAGCGCCCTGATCCCAGCCACCGGACGTAGAAGGCGGTGCGAAGGACGTGTGGGCCTGCGGCAGAGGTGCCATTGAAGGATGCCACTGCAGCTAAGGATCCCATGGAGAAGGACCAGCCCACGGGTTCATACAGATCCAAGGACCAGTCGGCTGAATGCCGGGGCCGGGACGCCCGCCCAGGAGGCCCGAGGACGTCGCTGGGGGCTGCTGGTGGCGACTGCCACCGCCGTTGTTGCCTCCATGCACACCATAGCCGCCCTTGCCCTTGTCGCCGCCTCCACGCGCACCATAGCCGCCGCCGTTGGGGTTGGTGCCGGAGGACGAGGAGCGGCAGGAAGGGGAAGTGCAGGCTATGGTCGCTGAAGTCGTGGACGGGGCGACGGCAGTAAGGGCGGTGTCGGAGGAGACCTTGGCATCGTTGGCGAGGCGGATCTCCTTGAGCCGAAGGGTGTTGTGTGCGGAGATGAACGACGGAAGGACCGCCGCACTGGCGATGATGTCCGCCGTGTTGGCGAAGCGTGGATTGAGGCCGCGAAGAAGGTTGAGGACCAGTTGGGGCTCGGAGACGGTATGGCCAACGTCGCGGAGAGCGTCGGCCGTGTGCTTCATGCGTTGGGCATAGGCGTCGATGGACAAATCACACTGGGTCATAGAGTGGAACTCTTGACCTAGGACGACGATGCGTGTCTCCTGGTTTGCCTGAAACAGATTGGTAATGGCAACAAAGAGATCACGGGCAGTCTGCTCAGGTTCCATGGCGAGGTCGAGGACGCTGTCGTCGATGCAGCCATACATCCAACTCTGGACGCAAGCATCTGGCTGTGACCATGTGCGATCAGTAGGACGTGCCGGGATGGAGCCGTCAAGGTGGCCAAGTAGACCGAACTTGACGCACATAGCGGTGAAGAAGGCAGACCACTTGGTGTAGTTCGGCAGCTTGAGATCAAGGGTGATCGGCACGTGCTGGCGCACGCTGATGGTCGTGTAAGAGAAGATCACAGGAGCAGGGGTGTCTGTCATGGCCAGCATGGATGGGGATCCAGAGATCCCGGAGGTCGCGGTCGAGGAGGTGGCCATAGCAGGGGGGGCGGCGCCGAGAGGGGTGGTAGGGGGGGGCGGCGCCGGGAGAGGTAGGGCTAGGGCAGCGGAAGAGAGGAACCATAATTGGCCCGGTCTATGATACCATGTAGAGAGATAATGCACCGCACACCCAATAAGGGGGGTGGCCTTTCATATATATAGCCGAGAAGGCTTGGAGTACAAGTATATGAAATACAATACAAGTCAGGCTATACATATCTATTTATATCTCTAATAGGTAGGATCTCCATCAAACATTAACGATATCCATTCTTAGCTACAATTTGTTATCATCTTAAGAGTATTGAAAGGAACTCAATGAGGATGGTATAACTGGTACTATGGTAGCATTGACTATTGAGAGCACTCTGCTCTCTTTATTAACGAGACATAAATAGATAAATTATATGGTCTTGTTTAGTTAGTGGACAAACATATCCACACATTAGTTTTTGGTTTATGGAATAAAAACCTGTTGCCTTTTGTCTTATTGTAGTTTTATTTCTTTTGCACTTTCTATTCTCATCCACTTGTCCGTTATTCCTATTATTCCCACCTTAATATTTTGGTTTGGTGATCTCAAGTATTTTTCTTAATAGTTGTAATTTTAGTTTGCTCTTTTCTGTAATTATTTGAATATTTTCTTTATATAGCATGTTATGCTATGTACTAAAAAGGTTAAGCTCGCTGGCTTGGTGTTTTTTTGTTAGGTACTGTGAATGCTTTCAAGAACTTCAATACTGTGATGGCTGCAACTGTTCAAATTGTGGAAACACTGTTGGGAATGAGAATGCCAGAAACGAAGCAATTGAGGCAATTCGTCAACGTAATCCGTCTGCTTTTCAACCTGAAATTGAAAATGGCCCAAATACACTCAAATGTTCGAAAGGTACTATCCTTCAATAGTTTTCTTTAGTTATGTGTTGGTAGAATCATATTATGCTATATGAACCCAACAGCAGTTCATGTGTCCTCGCTATCTGTTCCAGAGTCAATTTATTTTAGTTTTTTACTGACATAGATTGTTTTTCTGCTAATTATCAATGAATAGGCAAAGCAAGGTAATGCAGATGTTTATATAGCATATTCATTACTAACTCTGTTTCTTTAGCACATTGTGCTTACTACTGTAAAAAAAAAAGGAGCGTACCTAGTGCAGAGAGCTCCCACTCTGTGCGGGGTCTGGGGAAGGGTGTCAGTGGCAAGCCTTACTCTCGTCTGTGCAATACGAGGAGACCGCGACTCAAACCCCGGACCTTCCGGTCACAGGCGGTAAGACTCTACCACTTGCACCAGGCCCGCCCTTCATTGTGCTTACTACTGTACTTGGAACTAAATGGGCATGACATCCTCTGAGCTAACATTTTGGCTGGCTGATCTTTCCTGGATGCTCGCTGTTAGCTAGCATTCCTAGCAATTGAATGATCAACAGGCAGCATCTGGTCAAAGTCCAAGTTAATTTCATTTTCTTCTCCTCAATGTAATATATTCTTACTGAGTTCACAGTACCATCCAAATTAGCCTGAAAAGCTGGATATTAGTTAGCCTGATTGCCTGAAAAGCTTTACCGATTCTATCCAAATAAAGCTTCTCAGGTAATATTTTCAGGAAAGCTTTTCAGGTCTTTACTGATGCTACACGGCTAATATATTCTTCATTTTTTCCTAGGTCTTTTTTTTTCTCTATTAGTTAGCAGGATATTTAACTCCGCCTATGTTGGGATGCCTATGGTGTTCTAGCATAGCAGGTCCCAAGCCCTGATAAAGGAGGAGGGTTGTGTTAGGCTTGGCGAGCCAATGTAAAAACTTAGCCACTAGTATGGAGTATGGAGTTAGCAGGATATTTATCTGTTTTCTGAAATTAATTCTGAAATGAGCCTAATCTGTATTTATTTGTGCTATTTCCTAACCAATACACTCTAGTTTCTTTGCTTGAGCTGCATGTGACCACTGTCTACTTGTAGGATAATTCTGGAGCAGTGCCTCTTGTACCAAAGTACCATAAAGGTTGTCATTGCAAGAAGTCAGGATGCCTAAAGTACTGTGAATGCTACCAAGCAAATGTTTTTTGCTCCAAAAATTGTAGATGCATGCGCTGTAAGAACTCTGAAGGAAATGAAGACAGAAACTTCAATTCAAAGGGACCATGCATCTGACAGAAATCACATTCAACAAGCAGCTAATGTAGCATTCAATGGTACTGTTGGATCATCAGGATATATATGTTCTCTGAGTAGAAAAAGATCTCATGAAGATGCCCTAGGTGTTAGGATAAAGTCTGAAGGAAGCATGCCAGAGACACAATATCAACAGGTATGTTCTCTTACTTCCAAACCATTTGATCAGCACCAAATACACTGCATGCATGATGCATGAATTCTGAGATGCAAAAGGAATTTAACCAAATACTGAAGTAACTAGATAATTTCTTCTTGTTATTGACATCACTATTCCTTGGATGCTTCTGCTGAAGGACACTAGCAGTTTCATTCTTTTCATTGTCTTTGTTTCTACGATATATTTTTTGACAAATGCTCATTTATTTGTCTAACTGTTATTTTTGTGACTGTTCTTGTGTGCTAGGGTAACCATGCAGATGTTTCACTGCTTGCACCAGCACCCTGTTCCACAGGATTTGATAGGCACAATGCTGCCAATTCTAAATCAAATAACCCAACCTACAGGTAGGTTGAAAGGTATTTAGCCTTTTTTTTAAATAACGCAAGAGTTGATCAAAATAAGCTGGTGTCCTGTTAAGGACATGGAATTACTCAAGTGCCCAACCAACCAACCAACACAAAAGGTGCTCTAGGCCCTTTGGTCTACTTCATAAAGGGAGAAAAAACTTGTCTGATCTGGTGCCATCCTGGAGGGCACTACCCCTCACAGCAACTCCAAGAGCTTCTTTATATCCTACCTTATTGATAGGAATAGAGATTTTGGTGAAAAAAGTGCCCTCCAATAGCCTCTTTAATTAGATCTCCAAATGCTGCCATTCTCTATTCCGGATTTCTTTCATAGCCAAAGATGAAGAGCAGGGTTGGCTCTCTAGAGTGCGCACAAGATATAGAAATGTAAATATGTTGTTGGAGGGTCGAAAGACTTACAATCTATAACATAATGTATATCTAGATACGTAGCAAAAGCTATGTATCTAGAAAAGCTAAAAATGACTTACAATTTGGAATGGAGGGAGTAACAAACAATTTTGTTCTCCTCTCTGTTTACTCTATGTACCTTCTGATGAGATGTAATGTTTTATCAAGTCTCTGCATCTCCAACAACACAAGCACTAATGTGTGATGAACAAAATACCACATTTGGAAATGAGCCTGCATCTCCAACAACACAAGCACTAATGTGTGAAGAACAGAATACCACATTTGGAAATGAGCCTGCATCTCCAACAACACAAGAACTAATGTGTGAAGAACAGAATACTACATTTGGAAATGATTATAGAAGTTCATTTCCTTTGGTTTCGCGTGATCAAGATATTTCTGAGATAAATGCTGTGCAAGAAAACCTAGTATTGACTGGGCTGCGACAGTATCTCTGTACAATTATCAGACGTGGAAGAACAAATGGTGAGTCTCTTATTGTTGTGGCCTTCATAAAATGTGTCATTCAGTTTTTTACATGTGGATGCAATGCTACCGTGGGACATTTAAACCAGCAAAATCTGACCATTTAAGATTCATCAAATCTGAAAGAATATCTCATCTGGAAACAGGATCCCTATGTATGGAAATCGACTCTAATTTAGCACTCATTAATCGCAACATTTATTGATGAAATTTGGAAATATTTATGCGAAAGGTTGTTACTTTACTTGGTAACATCAACCGAAGCTATGAGTCCCATGCTTTTCCATATATCCATCTATTCTTTCCCTTTTAATAACCAAGATCCTAGAAACTAGCACTTCTCGCTCAAGCATAGACCACCGGTCCTATTGTTTCCTTTCTAATAACCAAGATCCTAGAAACTGGCACGTCTCACTCAACCATAGACCACCGGTTATTAGATCTAGTCCTCCGCGAGAACTAAGAAATTCTGAATATTTGGACCCATGCAACTATGATCTGCTTATCGTTATTATAGAAAATTGAGTAGGTGCAGCTTCCATACCCACAAATGCATGTCCTTTTAATGATTACATTCAAATGAGATTTCCATTTTTGACATTGGTGCTTATGTCGCAGAACACAAATCCTCATTAGAAGCAGCAATGGAATTGGATGCCGGACAGCATCATGGAGCACCACCTGCTTTTTCTGCAATAGAAGCTGAAGAAAATTTTCCTTCTTCAAGCACTATTGAAACCCCAAGAACTAACCAACAACCTACACCAAATGGTGGATCGAAAGATAGTATTGGTCTATTGGAAGCTAAATAAAACTAGGTGCAGAACTCGGCCTCTTCATTTCAAGACGCCTGCACTGCAAATGATTTCTGTACATAGATGGGCATTGGGCAAGATAGATAGTATAGTCCTTGTTGCCATATCTGGCAACCGGCCTTGTAGGAACAGGACAACCATTCATGAGACGTTTTGTAGCAGGCAGAAAAACAGTGCCTGCTACATTTATGTAGTAATTCAATAAATGATAATTCATTGTTTGATGCTCGAGTTGACTGACTCTGGTTTTGTGTAAAGCTGATCCTTCCTGATTTGATTACTGAAAATAATCTTCAGTTTCCAGGCTGTGAGTATGCGAATACGTTGCCATGTTATGTGAAGTTGTATTTCCATGCACATAATCTTAAAATTCTCGGCGGCGGACAAGTAGCAGCAGTTGTATTGTATCCTTTGGTTTTGGCGTACATAGTTGTCCTCCGAAGCTGAAATATTGGTTTAACTGCAAAATAAGAAAAAAAAAATCATTCACCGACTGGTTGAGGAACTGTTTCTGTAATTCAAAAGGATGGTTAAATCATGGCAGATCACTTGTGACATGCTGCATCGTTTTCCGTCTTCTCACAAGTTTCTTTGATCATGGAAACTATACAGAATCCAAAATGTTATTGGAATTGGGCCTGTCTCCTTGTCAAGTGCTTGTTTCAGCCGCTAGATCTTCATCCAACAGCTGTGGGCCGCCAATTCAAAATAGCAGGAGACTGCGAACGAGTAATTCTGAATGTCAATTTCACGAAAGAAGAGTGTCCTGTAGCAAAATCTGCCTATTTGTTATGATTGAAGTAATACCAACAGATAGACAAATTAAAGTGGAAGGGGTGGTCATATCCCCACGAGCGGAAATGACTTACTCCCTCCCCACAAAAAAATGTCATTCTCGCTTCCAAACATTTTTAACTTTAACAAAATATATATAGGAAAATATTAATATTTATAATACATAATTAGTATTATTAGATAGTTCGTTGAATTTATTTTTATAATAAACTTATTTAAAGATATAAATGTTTGCTAATATTTTCTATAAACCTAGTCAAACCTAAGAAAGTTTGACAAAGTCCTATAGCGATTTTTTTTATGGGACGAAGGGGTATAGGTGAAAGCAACAGATCGAATTGACATCCACCTCATCGATCAGTCCTGTCCTTGTCGCAATCAATCAATTAGATTGGGCCGATACGGTACACTAAGGGGGTGTTTGGATCCTGTGACTAAAATTTAGGAGGTGTCATATGAAGGTGTCGCATGAGGTGTTCGGATACTAATAAAAAAACAAATTACAGAATCCGTCAATACTCCACGAGACGAATTTATTAAGCCTAATTAATCCATCATTAGCACATGTTTACTGTAACACCACGTTGTTAAATCATGGACTAATTCGGCTTAGAAAATTCGTCTCGCGAATTAATCACAAACTGTACAATTAGTCTCGCGAACTATAATCCATCATTAGAAGATTCGTCCCCGGCTCCCCGCCGCCATGGCCCGGCCGTCCTGACTCCTGGTTGTTCTTGTTCGCTGGATCACGGTATACCTTGTTGGTGCAACACTGATAGCACTGGTACCTGGTTGGTGCAAGCGACTAACACGAGAAGACGACGCACTGATAGCGGCACATATTTCAATTATTTATTACGTACGTATTGAACATTGTACAAATGACAGCGACAAACAGAGTGATCAGGTACAATTAAGGCATGCCACTCTGTTCATAGAAACTCTGCCATAGTTATAGTTCAAGGCACCAAAACTGTTACAGCTATGCAAACACATTTATTTTTCATCATTTCTGTGCCTCCTGTTTGTGTTCACGGAGGTGTTTTGATCTGCGAAGCAGCCGTCGACGGCTCATCCCGCCAGCCAGTATTCTGTATTCTTCTGCTTGACAGCACCTCACATGCGTGACCTCGCCGAACCTTGCTGCGATGTCCCTGGTGCGCTCTGCGGCGAATATAAAAAACGGTTAGCATGACGAACAGCCTGCTCCAGTATACGACATAGCATCACACTATTTTCTGCAGCAACAGCAGTACTCTAGACAGAGGTAATTTTATGCTCAATGATTAGCACAAGACCAAAGGTAAATTCGCATCTATATCAAAATTGAAAATCTATGTGCATCTATATTAAATAAATTGCACTCCCAACGTTGATTAGCAAAGAATCAGACGTCCTACAAGGTACACTCTCATGAGAGTGCTGAGTGAGAACTTACCAATGGTACACCACTTTTAGCTCGTTGTTCCAAATACGATGATGGTTTAAAGAAGGGACCATAAATTTCAGCCCACTTGCTTAGCTTCGAATGTATGTAAGGTGCTCCAACAGTGTCAGCCCAGAAGACAAGACCACCCCTGCAAAAAAAAAATGTAAATTCAAACTAAATACTCATAATAGGCACACCTACTTAAATCCATAAACAATTGTAGAAATGCATAAATGGTAATGGAGGACAATAATCATTGCATTAAAAGAGGTTTAGCTTGTATTGACACTAAGGGCTGTCGATACTTGCATGATGTAAAGATAGAATTTGGTTCAATATTAATTACAACTCTCTGCAGAATTATGTATAAGTCAAGTATACAGGAGTCTCGTACATTTTAAACAATGAGGAACCAGATCAATAACTAGATAAACTATACACATGTTAGATACCATATGCCACACAATCATAGGATCATAGCTTAGCCCGCGTAATTATTAGAGTAGGTACATTTGTTGTACCAGTGCATTAGCAAGGTGCTAAATTTTAAGACATGTCACTCAAGTTTATTTCCAGAAATTGCAAATCCCACCCATTGCATTGTCTATATATGATCTATTAAGTGTTCCTCCAGGAGTATCATCAACCTGTGGTTTTAGTGAGACTTGGGATTCATGGATTCAAATTGTAAATTCATTCAGCAAAAGTGAGCAAAAATGAATGTGCCAGGGATGAAAAACTGCAGGTTCAATGGAAGTAAACAAAACATATCATTTTGTACCGAAGTAACTATATAAACATATAAATACAGTTAAAAGTTCAAGCAATTCTTACCTGTATTTGGGAAAGCCCATTCCAAGAACAGAAGCAATATCAAGATCAGAAGCTCGAATTACAACATTTTCATCCATAACCCTGCATGCCTCATTCACAACTGGGAAGAAAATCATCTCCAAAATATCTTGATCCGTTAAAGTAACAGGCTGCAAAACATATAATTTGGTCAAATAAGGATCTTACTCAACACAGGAATAGAATGAAAATTCTAATAAATGCACAAGCCATGTGTTAGACAGGAGTGAGAAAACAATACCTTTCCACCAGGCATTGCGTTTGCCTGCTTTCGGAACTCCTCAATCACATGCTGAACACTAGGGTCTGGCTTTGGCTTCCCACCCTTCTCATAAATGTAGTAACCATTACCATTTGCCTTCCCTGTAAAACAGTAATTTGGAAATTTCACTTCTCAAGAAAAATATACAAAATGTGCATTCATCTATTGACTGGTTTGTGCCATCATATAAGATAAGATCAAATTATGAAATAAGCAAAAGTAGGTTAAGAAGTATACCCTGTCGTCCATCCTTTACCATCAAGTCCACGAGGTTAGATTCCAAATTTCTTTCTCCAAAGGCATCAGCGTAGATATCTTTTACTGCCAAGGCTACTCCATACCCAGCCACATCTTGGAGTCTACAGGGCAACAAGGAAAAATGTCAAATATAAGAACTCACATGAATCATGGAAGCAAAATTTAGAACAGTCAACCAACAATAGCCATTTAAGAATCAACAGTGCCTCAGATCTGCATTGTTCATTTTAACAAGCTAGCTAAGGCAGAGCACAGCATACTAAGGATGTCACATTATTCTTTGTCCAGGTGATGGTTGATTCCCATCTGGAAAAGGAAGATAAGTTGGACCAATAATCTAGTACTGAACAAATTCACAATGGTTCAAGTCCCAGAATAGCACTATCTACATTTTAATTTGACCTAGGTTCAACCATAAGGGTATAATCAGAAGCCTGGCCCACGTGTTGACAGGATGCCAGTTTATTTACAGTGCCATTAGTAAAAAAATGTGGTATGACTTCACAAGGATAGTTTCATTAACCTTTTGTATGAATTGCACTTCCTACATAATTTTGTACAATTAAATCCTTTCTCAAAATGAACATTTATAATGGCCATCTAATACTACATACAAATGTTAGGAAACAGAGCAAAGAACTTACTGAAAAGGTCCCATTGGCATGCCGAAGCTGCTTATTACTCGATCAATTCTGAAAACATCAATACCAAGACTGACTAGAAGATGAGAACCCTGTGTGTAAGGAAAAAATGTACGGTTGACTGCAAATCCTGTGCAGTTGCCGACCACAACAGGGACTTTCTTTATTATCTTCCCAACGGTGATGAGATCAAGGATAGCTTGTGGTGATGTCTTCTCCGTCCGGACAATTTCAAGCAAGGGCATAATATGAGCAGGGCTGAAAATAACATAGCATAATAGCATTAGCAACCTGTGGATATTAGAAATCTGTAGTTCAACTGAAAAACTGCAGTACATGTTCTTTTATTTTAACAAATGTGTTAATCCATAATTCATAAGCATACTCATACTCCAGATGTTATTAGCTTTTGCACCACTAGTATTCAAGATCTTCCACAAATCCAGTAATCAGAATTCACGAACCTGAAAAAGTGAGCCCCTATAATTCTATCTTGAGAATTTGTCTTCTCGCCAACAACATTCAAATCAATGGTGGATGTGTTTGTCGCAAGTATGCAATGTTTCGGACAGATTTTCTCAATGTCAGAAAATATTGATTGCTTCAAAGGAATCTTCTCGATAACAGCCTACAAGAGAGGAATGTGTCACAACCACCTAACAAACAAATATTCTATGAGCATGTATGTAACTAAATACAGTTCTCATGAGATTCGTGAACACAAAATGTAGTTCAATCACAACAGATTCAAAAAACGTATGAACACTAACCTCAATAACCATATCAACATCCTTGAAATCTGAATAATCCAAAGCGCCCTTGAGAAGCGACATGGCCTTGTGCATCCTATCCTTTGTTAGCGAACCTCTTTTGACCAGGCCCTCAAGATTACCTGTTACAAAGATTGTTAGATTTACTAGTAAGGTAACTTATAAATTTAACTTTAAAGACAATCCTAAAGCTCAAGCACATGGAGAACTCAAAAAGGCATAGATACACTAGAACATTTTCTCAAAATATGCAACAGCTGTATAAAGAGATTGACCTGCTACCATTTTCTCTCCCCTTTGCAGAAACTGAGGGTTTACTTCCTTGAGCACAACAGAAATGTTGCTAACAAGAAGTGATGTAACAATTCCAGAGCCCATCAGACCACCACCAATAACAGCAACTTTTCTAATTGGCCTTGGTTTCAGTTGAACATCAGTTACACCTGGCACCTATACATAATCAGCAGCATAAGTCACTGCAGCAATTTAGCTTCACTGAACTTGACTTCATCTACAGCTTTTTTACTATTTTTTCTATTTGAAGAAATCCAGTCATGTTACTACAATACAAATGAACAAATTCTGCATATAAACATCAGACCATTTCTAAATAATTAAAAAGGAAGGGTGATGCATCTAAGGTTTGAAGGTATTCAAGGACTGGATGACGATTTGATGGTAAATCATAAAAGAAAGGTAAACTACACTGGAAGGCAACCTTTGTCGTGGAACGTTGTGAAAAGAAAACATGGACAAGAGCCTTTGATGTTGGTGCTATCACCAGCTCCTTGAAAACCCTGGCTTCCTGCATTTATTGGTGTCTGTTAAGTAAACATGTAAATAGTCTATATAGTTAAAAGCAGAAGAAACAGGAATGTATCATCCACTATTGCGAGGTGTTTACTATTTTTAGTCAAAGAGCATTGATCCCAGCACAAATGCCAAAATAAAGCTAAGATAGCCTACACTCCATTGCAGGATTATTTCATATATATAAGTTTTACATAGCCTATGGAAATTCCTGAGAAATAAGATGCCGAGCTAACTGTATAACTAAGAGAAGTTGAAAATAGTAGATATTCTCGCCTCAATTCCCTATTTGAAGGAGACAGGTACAGACACATACCTTCAAAACACCAGCTTGGCCTCCATATAATATGCCTTCTTCCATTACATCAAGGCAGGCCTGGTGCTGTGGCATGTTTGGTGCAATCTTCATTGCTTGTTGTCTTGCTGCATTTAATACAGCACGAGCTTCAGATAGTGATCCAAGCTTATCTGTTCTGCCAAGAGATTTCATCCAAGGTTTACGGCAATTAGCAATTTCCAGAGCCCAAAGACGTGATGTCTTTATCAATTCATCAGGAGAGCAAAGGGCATCAATCAAACCACGTTCCTTCCCTTCCTTTGCCGTAATGAACTTACTTTGCTGTTAAAGTCATACCAGATGTCCAATTCAGAAGACTGAAACATCACATGCTAGATCATTACAGTAATTAACTAAAAACATGGAACTTGTTTACAGACAGGTCATTACATCCACAGTTCACAAAATAAGTAACTGGATGCCTACTGATTGGCTTCTCTTGAATTAAATGAAGGTTATGGTAGAAATAAATACACACATTAAAGATTTAAGCAAAGATTCATATTTATGATCTCTCTTTTTTTCCCCGAATTTGTTCATCGCTTGATATCAGACTAAGCAGTCAAATATAAATCAATATGCCAAAATTTTCTAAAGCAACAAGACGTGGCTTCGCTATTCAGCGTGGACAATTTGACATTGCCTAGTTTCGAGTATGGAAATTATCTACATTTGACCCAAAAGTTCGCATGATTATATGATCAGAAACAAGCAAATATCACAGGGTGAATCTGTAATAGTGAAGGTAAACTATTATATATTCTTCTGGAACAAGCATATGATTATGGACAAGTACCCACTAAAATATCCCCTTCAGACATCTTCCCTTAAGCCTCCCATCTGACCAGTTCTGCCATTGGATAAATTGTTACTGGTCGTTTCATCCCTTTCCTACCCTGGACACCATAATAATTCAACTCCTGGACCCACTTCCCCGTCCACATGGACACCATCCATACAATTCAGTAGCTTACAATTACTTACAGCCTAAAATTATATACTGAAATCAAGGTTGATTTCATGGGGGAAAAACTAGTTTTTACCAAGTTAAAAGGAAGAATTCACTTATACAAGAAACAGTCAAACAGATGAACTCAATTACTCACCAGCATCATTTCAATTGCTTTGGGTAGACCTACAAGCCTCGGCAGACGCTGGGTACCTAGATAATAAGTTAACACAGTTAGATCCAAGACATGATAGAGTCCAATACGAAGCCGGGTAACTGTAGAAATAGTTCTCTGTTCAGGCACAGATATATCCATACCTCCAAATCCAGGGATGATGCCAAGGGTTAGCTCTGGCAATCCAAGTTGAGCTTCAGGAGTAGATATCCGAGCATGACAACCCTGAACATATCATTTACGGATAAAATGGATTTAGACTAGGTTCGGCAGCCAGCTTAACAATCAGCTCTGACAACATCTGGCAGAAATGGCATACCATAGTCAACTCTAGGCCACCACCCAACGCGAGACCTTGAATGGCTGCAACAGAAGGTTTTTTGCCCTCTGCAAATAAATGGGTCCAGGAATTGTGATATTGGTAGAAACAAAAGCATTTGCAAAAGGTTACAATTGCATACAAGTGATGTGGCAAAAAAAAACTATACCTTCCATCATGTTTGACACAAGCTCGACGGATACGTCCGGCATAAGTGATACATCCCCTGCATGCCACCAATGTTGCACATGTAAGCAAAGGAACAGGCAAACAGCTCCCCATAAGCAGAAAACCTAGCATAGAGCTAACAACAGTACAAGTGAAAGGCATTCCCTTACCAGTCTGATGAACCTTTGTGAAAACGTTGATATCAAATCCTCCACAGAACTTGCCTCCAGCACCTAGGCAATTCAGAATCCAGGACAACGACAAGAATCAGAAACAGAGCATCTCTTTCGCATACCAGTGTACGGATTTCGCAGCGCATCCAAATTAGTTACCAATTAAACAAAACAAAAACGGTTAAAAATGTGAATTATGTCGAACAACTTGAAAAGGTATCAGGACACTTTCAGTTTAATAGAAAGGTAGAGCAAATACATAAATATCTGCCCAGCGTTGTCGAGGAGCATTTAAATGCAATGCTCTATTATCAAGTATCAAGTATAGAACAAGGGCCCTGTTTTCTTGTTTCCACCACTTGAGTTCTATCTCTGCCTCCTTGAGCAAGGTGCTATCTCCAGAGGCCAGCGCAACTGGCAAGTAAGTAGGCAGTTCAAGGTGGACTGGGGTGAGCAGAAATAGTAGAAAACTAGGAAAGCGACGTTTCCACGACTATCCATATCAAACGTGGTCCGTGGATAGCACCAAACATTAAGATGGCTGGTATACTACAGAGAGTAGAGACAAGATCCCCACTCCCCAATATAAAAGGAGATATATTATCTAATGATAGTTGATAGAAGACCAAATTAAATAATGAAGAGGAGAGATGAGAGATCTGACCGGTGAGCACGATGGCCTTGACGTCGTCACGGCGCATGGCCTCCGCGTACTTCTCCTTGAGCCCGGCGATGACTGCAGGCGAGAGGTTGGGGAGCAGGACGGGATTAGACCGCAAAAACGAAACTCCACCGAAAGCAAAACCACGGAAGAATTGAACACCGAGGAAGAAGGAGGCATCGGTCGGTCGCTTACTGATGGGATGGAGCGCGTTGACGGGCGGGTTGGCGATGGTGATGAGCGCGACGCCGTCGGCGCCCACCTCCATGGTGACCCGGATCGACCCCGCCGCCATGAGCACCGCCCGCCGCGGCGCGTAGGACGCCCGTGCTCGGTGGCTGGATCACCGCGACTCCGCGAGATAGGAAGGGAACGATGGAGGGAGGGTGGGAGAGTGGGAAGGAGAGAAGACGGCCGGGGATTGCTGGGAAGGGTAAACGAAAGCTTCCACGGCGCAACCACTCGGGCCTCGGCTGATGGATGATGATGAGTTGGCTCTCACGGGGGGGCCGCCGATTTATTGGCCGGTGCGGTGGGTCGACTCGTGTGGGTGTGGCGTGGTCGCGTGGACCCTCCGGCACGGCCCGAGGCAAAACGCTAAGGCCACGTGTGAAAACACCGAGAATTTTTTTGTTCCTATATTTTTCTATACGGTAATACTTCTTATTATAGGTCGTCTATCGGTCGTGATGGACCTACCAAAATTTGCCATGTCTAAGATTTGATAAGAAAAATTTACTAAAATTTGGGCAAAAAATTTTGCCATGGATTTAGCATGCCAATTATAAGGTATTGATAAATTTTGGTAGCCAACTAAATAGCTGCCAAAAATTTGGCTTGCCCAAATTTTGGTAACTAAATTTTGGCCTTCGACTAATCAGGCTCTAAGTCACCAACTCTTGCGCCTGGCCCATACTGCCCCTCGCCCATGTCGCCTGCTCACTCAGTGCGCTGCGTGCCTCTGCTCTAGGTTGGAACTCGCCCTCACTCGAGGTCGCGCGGCCCCGCCCGCGTCCCCACCGCCCAGCTTGGACCCACGCATCCGTCACGGCCGTGCTCTATCCGCCTGCCAGTGCCCCTGCTAAGGTCCGTGCCGCCGATGAGCTCTGCACCGGCGACCTCCGTGTCACTCCGCGGCATCGAGCTCCGCGTCACTGAGCCTCCATTCATTCAAGCAGCAAACAGATGCTACGCTGAAAGCACATGTTGCAATATTATGTTTTAAGTGTTTCAGATGTATGTTGCAAGTGTTGTACATAGATGTTGCAAAAGTAGATCGATAAGTTGCACATGTTGTAATGGCTATACACATAGGTTTCAAGTGTATGTTCCAAATATTTCATCTGTTCCAGATGAATGTTGCAAGTGTTTTATCTGAATGTTGCATATACATGCATGTTGCAAGCATATGTTTCAAATGTTTTCAGGTGTTTCATACGTATGTTTGTGAGTGTTTCGTCTGGACGTTGCATATGTTTGTAATGGTTTTCAAATGTTTTCAGGTGTTTTCAGAAGTGTTTCACATACCTGTTTTAAGTGTTTCATTTGTCTTTTTTTATGTTGCATCTGGATGTTTCAAAAATAGATCGGGTGTTGTACATAGGATCACGTGGAAAGTGGCCGGTGGTGCGGACAACATTCGAAGCGGCATGAGCGACGTCCAGGGCGGCGCGGGCCCACTACTGGTGCGTTCTCTCATAAACCCGACGCGCTATGCGCTCGTTTGCTCCGTCTGAGCGGCAGCGTCCGGAAGCTAGCGCCCTGAACAGACATCTGGACGTTAGCAAGTCCATGTCCTATAAATAAAATTGAACTGATTCCCGTGGACGTTTCAAGTAGGTCCTAAAGTTTTATTTAAGATTCAGTTGCGACTAGTTAACAGGACATGTTCAAGAGCTAATTATAACCAGCTAAAAATTTGTTAAAAATTAGCCCTAGCTTAAGGGGACTAATTTATCAGCTAAGTCTATAACTAGTTGTTAGCCAACTAACTGGCTAATCCTACTTAATTTTAGCCCTAGCTGATCAAACATGCCCATAGTTAGCTGGGCAACAGAGCTAACTATTAGTTGGTTAATTATTAGTAGAGGTTGTTGGATTCAACATGTTTTGTGTATAATACTTTTGCTCTTTGGCGAACTATAGTAAGAGGGTACATAGATAGAGATGAGTAGATGGCAATATATTTTGACAAACTATTATCGTTGTCACTCCGTATTAAATAGGTTGGAGTAATAACTAGTGAAATAGTTGTAGCAGGGTGCCAAAATAATAATTACTTGGATTGTTTGAACCCACTCAAGCCAATTTATAGAAGATAACGAATAGTTGAATGAATCAAGACACTCCTTTAGCTACTAAAATTAGCGAGTGAGAATCAAAACAAACCTGCTACCTATTATCTGCTAAAGTAACTAACAATTACTATTGGTAGCAAAAGAATGTAAATTTAGGTCTAATTTGAGTCGAACTATGTTAAGTTTGACTAAGTATATGCAAAGTAGTATCAATAGATATCAATCTAAACAGACATACCATAAATATATTTTTAATCACAAATCTAATGATATTTATTTAACATGATAAATATTATTATCATTTACAAATTTGGTTAAATTTAATTAAGATGATATGACGGGACGGAGGGATTAGTTCATTAGTTGATGGAGAGGTGCTAGTAGACGCTAATAGTTCATATGCACTTTAACCACATATTAATATGTGGATCTAAACAGTCTCCTACGTACGTACTAATAATTAGCTAGCCAATAATCAATATGTATTAGCTATAAACTAGCTACCACTATCTGGTTAATACTGCTAGCTAACAGCTGCTAACTACTAGGTAGCTGTTGTTATTAGAATGGGTTGTATATATGAATTAACCTGCTAATAGATTGGTATAGATGGTTGGAAAGTTTGCTGGAGATGCAAATTATCCATGATGCCCGCAGTTACTTTTACCTAGTTCCATCGTAAATTAAAAGAGGGTCATATGAGGGTGTTGTTTGTCCATGCAGCAAGAACAAATAAAGCACAATGTGTTGGGTCTGTCTCAATTGTGTAGATGGCAGCTGTAACTTGTTTTTTTTTTTTTTGTGAATTACGCGAGTACAAACGTGGATGCTCAATACACACGCACGCTCACCCCTATGATGAACACACGTACCTAAACCCTACGAGCACCTCCAAAAGACTGTACCGGCACATCTTGAGATTGACGAAGACACCACAGACGCCTCGCTGTCGATGGAACGTCACATAACACTAAAAGCATAACGCCGTTAAATTCTGGAATAAATCTAGAAAAAATATGAGTACTCATACCAAGTCGAAAACTTAAACTCAGATGGACTGATTCCACCATAAGAAACATAACCAACTGAGTTAGGCTTAGTTCCTAGCTGTAACTTGCTTGTTCACGGCTGCTCAAACCTTATCTCCTACGCTCCTTCCAACGAAGACGATCAGCCGATGACCGACGAGCAAAAGAGACGGACATGATGTTGAGCTCCTTCTTGTCGCCGCTGGTAGTGTGGGTGGTGCCGACCAACGACTAGGTCGATAATATAGTGCGTATTGAGGTGGTGCACCTGGCGCTATGCTCCAAGTACAAGCTGATAGTGTGGATGTGACGACCAAGCCGATAATACTATTTGTAATACGCCGAGAATACAGAGGAATAATAGAGTAGCGTTGAAAAGTTTCCGTTACGATGGGATGGCCGCGGAAGCACGCGTAACGATGAGATGAGATATATAGGAAGAACGATAAAAAAAAAGCCGTGTCGGAACGTGACCCATCATGATCGAGGATGCCATGAACGCGGGGCCGTTTGGAACACATGAATTTCGCAGAAACGGCGTGAGAGTTTCACAGGAATTAATTTAATTTTATAGAAAAAATATAGAAACATAAAATATTTCCCGTGTTTCGAACAGGTCGTTATGTCGATACATGAGCGAAAAGAACCCAAGTTTTTAGAGCATCTCCAGCAGGTCCCACCAATAAGATGTTATCGGTGATTATCAATACTGTTTTTAGACTATTGGAGGAGATGATGCAACAGATCATCAATAATCTCCCCCGATATATATGGCTTACCGGTTAGATTATATTTTTTTATTTTATTTTTCTTTCCTATTCTCTCCGAGAACCAACACCGAGCAAGGGGTGTTTGGATCCAGCTACTAAAATTTAGGAGGTGTGTCGGGAGATGTGGCATGGGGTATTCGGATACTAATAAAAAAATAAATTACATAATCCGTCAATACTCCACGAGATGAATTTTTAAGCCTAATTAATCTGTCATTAGCACATGTTTACTGTAGCAAAACATTGTCAAATCATGGACTAATTAGGCTCAAAAGATTCGTCTCACAAATTAGTCGTAAACTATGTAATTAGTTTCGTAATTAGTCTATATTTAATACTCTATGCATATGTTCAAATATCCGATGTGACAGGAGGGCAAACACCCCACAAGTCTTCTTCCGCCCTAGCCGAGCGTGTCCATCCACCTCTGCCCCAGACATGGCGCCCGTCCCCTTCGGCCCCTCTGCCAGAGCGCCCCTCTCGCCCCAGCCATGGTGCCCCTCGATCCCTTCCGCCCGCAAATCGCATGCATGGCCACCGCCGCCCAATCCGCTCCCTGCAAGCTCAAGGAAGCCACGCCGCTGCCGTGCCTGCAAACGCCACTGCTGGAGCTCGACCACCTCAATCTGTTAGGATCAATGATTAGTACCTCTGTGTGTGTAACTCGTAGATCCGGGGAAGACCCTTCTCGCCTTTCACTGTTGCGGCACAGCAACAGCGTAGACACCGGTGTAGGGGCAGCTCCGGCTCGGTGGCGAGACAGCGGTCCGGTGTAGACCTACAGGGGAACGACGGCGGTGGTGGGGCACATCCCGTCGCTGACAGCACGACCTTTGATCGGATTAGGGTTTTCTGTAGGTGGGTGTGACGGCTCCTTTGAATCTCGTGAGCTGAGCCCAGTTCCCCACTCCTCTATAT
Organism: Miscanthus floridulus; assembly: GCF_019320115.1. Taxonomy (NCBI): domain Eukaryota; kingdom Viridiplantae; phylum Streptophyta; class Magnoliopsida; order Poales; family Poaceae; genus Miscanthus; species Miscanthus floridulus. Next base: position 34,993,514 of record NC_089587.1, read on the forward strand.
ATATATGTGCTATGCGATAGGGGCCCACCAACCAGTTAGGATTGGACGCCCCCAATCAGGGCGCAGAGGCAAGGGCCCAATAGGCCGTTGGGCCTATCGGTGGAGATCAACTAACATTCTCCCCTTGATCTCATTCCATCTTTCAATTTCATATCATTTACTTTTGTTTATTCCATTACAGATTAGCGCATAGAGCATGTCTCATCGTCACGGTCCATTGTCGATAGACTTAACAGCTACAACACACTACTCTGTTCTGAAATAGATACTTATCTTTGGGCCTTCTTTTGTCCAGGAATTTTAGGCTTCCCCTTAAACCCATGCTAGCTACATATTCTCTGAACACCATATTCTCTGAACATGTTGGGTGGTGAGCCTTTTGTAAGTGGATCCGCAAGCATCTTTTCGATACTTATATGCTCAAGACTTATGACTTGATTCCGGACTTTATCTTTCACAACATAATACTCTATGTTAATGTGTTTGGCAGCACCACTTGACTTATGTTATGAGTATACTGTACTGCCTGATTACTATCGCAGTATCACTTAAGTGATCTATAGATGTCATCAACCACCTTCAAACCGGGTATGAACTTCTTTAGTCAGTTCACCTGCCTGTTGCCTCATAACACGCTACAAACTGTCATACATTGTGGACGATGTAGTGACAGTTTGCTTTGAGTTTTTCCATGAAATAGCTCCCTTTTGCGAGATGATAGAAAATCTACGTCTGGATATGCATTCACTCTCGCATAATCAGAATCTGAATATCCCACCATGTGGAGTGAATCAAATCTTCTATATGTCATCATGAGGCCTTTCGTTCCTTGCAAATAATGCAAGACTTTCTTTACTAATTTCAGTGTTCTATTCCAGAATTGCTCTAGAATCTGCTAAGTAAAACCCGGTAACAAATGCCAAGTCAGGGCGCGTACATACTTGAGCATGTTGTAAGCTTCCGACAGCTGAAGCATATGGAACCACTTTCACTTTATTGATTGAGCTCATATTGGTTCTTGGGGCATTGAAAATCTCCATATCTATCGCCCTTGACTATAGGAGCAGGTGAGGGACTATATTTGTGCATACTGAATTTCTTTAAGATCTTTTCCATGTATGCCTTTTGTGACAGTCCTTATACCATTTTTTTCTATCTCGGTGAATCTCTATCCTTAGAACGAACGAGGCTTCGTCAAGATCTTTCATATCAAATTTCTTTATCTCCAGTAGTAGACTGACATCACTACTAGCAAGTAAGATATCATCTACATACAGGACAGTGAAGATAAACTTCCTATTCTTAAACTTTGTATTGACACAATTGTCCTCTACATTCTCTTTAAACCCAAAATTCTTTATTGTCTGATCAAATTTCAAGTACCACTGTCTTGAAGCTTGTTTTAATCCATAAATGGATTTTTTTAGGCGGCATCCCATTCGTTCTTTCTTTCCATGACAAAACCTTTCGGTTGTGCCATATAAATATTTTCCTCTAAGTCTCCGTTGAGAAATACCGTCTTTACATCCTTCTGATATAATTCTAAGTTGTAATGTGCCACTAATGCTATTATGATTCTGAAGGAATCCTTACATGAGACTGGAGAAAATGTCTCATTGTAATCAATCCCTTCTCTTTGCATAAAGCCTTTTGCCATAAATCACGCTTTATATTTCTCTATATTCCCTTGAGAGTTAAGTTTTGTTTTGTAGACCCATTTTACAGCCTACTGTTTTTGCTCCTTTAGGAATTATTTCTAAGTCCCAAACTATATTGGCATTCATTGATTTTATTTCATCTTCCATGGCCTCAAGTCATTTTGATGAATGATCACTTCTCATGGCTTCTTCAAATGAGGTGGGATCATCCTCCATTTAAAATTTCTCAGTGTTGTACACTTCATAATCAGCAGAAATAGCTGATTTTCTAACTCTTTGAGACCTTCTAGGGGCCTCCACTTTTGGCACATCTTCTGCTTGAGGTTGTTGTTGCTCCCCCTCATGTGTGGCAATAGGTTCTATAGAATCCTGAAGAACAGGTTCCTTATCGTCATTCATTGTTGCTATAGATGGGATAACAACAGGTGCTGGCACCATAGTATCTAGCACTATCGGTGCAGCTATAGCAGGTAGTGAAAAAATTAGCTCATGAATCATTGAAGTGGGCGCTTACACCCGCTTCACTTCAAGGTCAATTTCTCGAGCTACCATGCTCTCCCTCATCAATTCGTCCTCTAGAAAGACAGCGTGTCTCGTTTCCACAAACTTTGTATGTCTCTCTGGACAGTAGAAAACGAAAACCTTTTGACTTTTCTGGGTATCCAAAGAAATAGCACCTTACTGTTTTGGGATCTAACTTCTCAATATTTGGGTTAAATACTTTAGTCTCAGCAGGACTCCCCCCCACACACGCAAGTGGTTTAGTGAGGGTACACTTTCTGTCCATAACGCATATGGTGTTTTGGGCACCGACTTACTTGGTACTCTTTTGAGAATATGAATAGGGGTTTTAACGCCTCCATCCATAGGCTCAACTGTAAGGTGGAGTAACTTATCATACTGCCCACCATATCCATCAGGGTACGATTGATTCTTTTAGCTACTCTATTCTGCTGAGGTTCACCCGATATAGAATACTGGGCTACTATGCCATTCTTTTAGGGTATGCCGATCGTAGTACTCTCCACGGTCAGATTTGACTATCTTAATCTTTAATATCTTAAATTTATCCAATACTTCTGTTCTTTCTTTGATTGGATAAATATAGCCATAATGGAAGTAATCATCTGTGAATGTTATGAACGGATCATAATCATCCACACTCTTTACAGGAAAGTTGATCACAGATGTCTGTGTGAATAATCTATAAAATTCCTACGCTTCGTTTGTCATCTTTCTTAATCTTCCTTACATACTTTCCTTTTATGCATTCCCTGCATTGTTCTTAATCGGAGAGCTCTAATGGAGGAAGAATATCATTCTTAACTTATCTTTCTATTCTCCTCCTCGAAATATGGCCTAAACAACAGTGCCATAATTTCAACAACGCATCGTGAGCTCTCTTATGCCATCATTTCCAGAGTAACACTCTGTCACCAGCTGCTTTATCAGCGGGGTAGCATATGTCTTTGAAGAGCCAGTGAACTGACTCTTTATTCTATCGAGGTACTCGGTGACTGTGTCACATTCTGGGATTGAGCCCATAATTGCAGGTTCAATCATATTCTTTATCACAGCCAAAATATTTCTTGTTGGTAGTGACCCACTTCCTATGCACAAAAGTCATAGGACTATCTTTTGGGATTCAAAATCCCTCTCTTTAGTTGTCCAAGTGGCATCATTCTCTTTTGTCTCCCTCATCGGTGCCACAAACTCAGTGGAACATGGTGAGGTGACTACCCAGTCCACCTTAGATAAGATGAAAATTAGGTCAAAACTTTTCTTATCATAAAAATAACACCATTTGCATGCCTTGATTCCAACGTTGGTCAAAATCAAAATATACAACTATTCTTATACACTAATTCTACATCACCGTTGGGCAGAAATAGAATTAATGCATAAATCATTAACTTTTACAACTGTTCTCATACACTAATTCTACATCACCATTGGACAGAAATAGAATTAATGCATAAATCATTAAAATTATCAACTTTTCTTATACACTAATTCTACATCACCGTTGGACAGAAGTAGAATTAATGCATAAATCATTAAAATTATGATATTGTTATTAACAACGTTGGTCAGAAAATAACAACATCATAATCATGTTAAATCTCTTTTTCTCCAATTAAATACCAAATTGGTTCAAAATAATTGGAGAATCAACATTTTCTTTGGCTGTGGAAAAACTCTCTTTTCCTTGAATTTTACCCACAGGGAAAATTGCCTTTTCTATTTTCTTTAATCCATTAATCAATTTCCAGGAAATAAACATTTACTGGAAAAACTTTCTTTTTCTCCAGTTAAATATCATGTCGGTTCAAAATCACTAGAGAATATACTTTTTCTTTAGCAGCGGAAAAATTTTCACTCAATTTCTTGAATTTTACCCACAGAGAAAATTTACTTTTCTATTTTTCTTTTGAGCCAATTTGCATTTTTCAATTTTCTGGAAAAAGAAAAAATGCAAAACTGGACTCAAACTTTACTGTTTCGGCCCAAAAACCACAGAAACGGCTCAGCCCATTTCTTTTCGCGCACGCAGGCCGCAACCTGGGCCTGGGCCGGCAAAGTCCCACGCGCCCGCTCGCCTGCCTGGGCCGCGACTTGGCCCATTCAATCTCAGCCATCCATTCACACCCGACGGCCGAGCGCGCATCTTGCTCATATAAAAAGCCGACGCCACGCGCCCGTGAGCGAAACCCTAGCTCATTCTTTCGGCTGCTTCCTCTCTCTTCTTCGCCGCTCTCTCCTATCTCTACCTCAGCGCAGCGAGCACAACAAGCGACCGAGAGCAAGCGAAGGCGACCATGGCATCGCCGCCGGCCCCCTCGCCGGCGTGCATGCTCCCCAGCGGGTGAGCGCGCCGCCGTCGAGCGGCCTGGCCGCAGTGACCCCTTGGCCGAGCCCGGCGAGCAGCGAGCCTGGCTCGGTCTTCTTTTCCTGCGCCGACAAAGGGTTTTCCCAACGCCCGGTGAGGTTTTTCCGTTCCTCTTTCCCTTTCTCCTTTCCCATCCCCTTCTTCTTTTCGATTTGGATCTCGTTTCTCTTTTCCGAACTGGTTAGGGTTTGGATCTTCCCCTTCGGATTTGAGTTGCATTTTCTTTCTTTTCTTTTCGCTTGTTCACCCGAAAAGGGGATCTAGGGTTAGGGTTCGTTTCTTTTGATTTCTTTTCCTCTTTTGGAGTTCATCCGAATGGCTTTCCCTTTTCCCTTTCTCCATGCGAGTTAGGGTTAGGGTTCGGTTGAACCCAGATTCTTTTCCCTTCTTTCCCTTTCCCCTTCTTCTTTTCGGATTAACCCGAATTAGGATTGGGGTTAAAATTAGGGTTAGTCTTAGGGTTCGGCCAAATCCGAATCCACTCTTCTTCTCTACTGTTTCTCTTCCCGTTGAAAGCTTTTACGGGTTTAGGGTTCGGCTTGAAGTGCCGATAGCCGTCCTTTCACCCAGTTAGGGTTAGGCTTGGGGAACCTTTATCTGTTCAGATCCGAAAGGAACTCTTTTCTTTTCTTAGATCCGAATTGGATCTATTCTGTTCTTGGGTTAGGGTTCGGCTTCGTGAGCCGAGGGTCCTATCTCTTCTCTGATCCGAATGGATCTTATTTTCTTTTCCCCCGCGCGGTGGCGGTGGTGACCGGTAGACAGTGACGTTTGCCACCCCGGTCTCTCTTTCTTTCTTCTTTTACCCGGTTAGGGTTAGGGTTACACAAAGGCAACCTGGCTCTGGTACCATTGTTAGGATCAATGATTAGTACCTCTGTGTGTGTAACCCGTAGATCCGGGGAAGACCCTTCTCGCCTTTCACTGTTGTAGCACAACAGCAGCATAGACGCCGGTGTAGGGGCAGCTCCGGCTCAGTGGCGAGATGGCGGTCCGGTGTAGACCTGCAGGGGGACGACGACGGTGGTGGGGCACATCCCGTCGCTGGCAGCACGACCTTTGATCGGATTAGGGTTTTATGTAGGTGGGTGTGACGGCTCCTTCGAACCTCGTGAGCTGAGCCCAGTTCTCCACTCCTCTATATATATGTGCTGTGCGACAGGGGCCCACCAACCAGTTAGGGTTGGATGCCCCCGATCAGGGCGCAGAGGCAAGGGCCCAATAGGCCGTTAGGCCTATCGGTGGAGATCAACTAACACAATCCACTGCTCGCCAGATCCATCCCCATCCTTCGCACAAGCCGGAGACACAAGATCCGCCGGAGACGCAACAACGGCTCGCCGAAGACGCAAGATCTGCGTGGGCACGGGAAGGAGATTGCGACAGTTGGGATGTGGGTGAGGTTTTGGGGAGCTGCATCTCCCCCTCTATCTGGGGGGAGTTATGGTGAATTTCGGTGATCACCAATTAATGGGGATTGAAAAGGAGAGCTACGGGAGCAAATTTTTTAGCCAACTCCCTCAATATGGTAGTTGGACTAAGGATAGGGGAGCTGCCTGAGATGCTCTTAGAGCATTTTTAGTACTATATATATTGTAGTAGTAGGCAGGTAGATTCAGTTCATGCTGCTACTTCTTTATTTTCTCTAACAAATACTTTATGCTTTTCACTTTATCTTACTATTTTCAAGATTTTGGCTACCGCCAACCACTACCTTTTAATTATTTATTAAAGTATTTTGAAAACATTAAAAGAAAGTATGGGCAGATTTCACTGTGAGAACAGAGGCGCACCTCGAAAATGAGAAAAAAAACAAGCATTTACAGGGCACTATAAGTAGTAACTGAACTGGTGCCACGATCAAGCTTAAAATGAGTTTGCTAACTAAGTCGGGGAGGCGTCAAATCAAACAAATACAACACGTCTGGATGGCTTTTCAATCGCGCTCTCGCCGTAACTCCTGGAGAGCAGCATGAGGAATTGATGATCGCGGGATTCTCCAACGCCCCACCACCCCCCGCTAATGAACTCTGATTATGCGTGATGGGTCGCAGCGTAACCACCAATCCCCGCATTCGCCAGCAATGATACCCTCACCAAACCGACGCTATTTGCAGCTCTCTTTTTTTTTTTTCAGCCGTCAGCCCCTATCTAAAGACCGAACGTGATCCGTCTGCGACAGCGACGTTCTGCATTTGTTAGCACTAACTGTACATTTTTTGCTTGACTCCGGACTGGTGGTTGCAGACAGAAGGGCCCAGGAAATCACGGGGCCGAAAATGCAGACGAAATAATAGAAAGACACCAAGACCCGAGACGAGACCTCGTCGTCTTCCTGGTCAAGTCCAGCGAATTCATACGGTTATTCTCGTGAATCTGCATCGAAATGAACGCCGAATTGCGAGATGCGGACTGACTCGTGGGTCGAGGCTTGGTGGTCTGGTCTGGTCTGGTCATTGTTGGTTCACGTCTAGCGTTCACAAAACATATTGACGGGGCGGCAACTTTGGATTCAAACACTCACAGCTGACTAGCACGGGAATTTCCCCGGAAACGAACCAGCAGGGGTGCAGCATCTGCTCTGCCCTCCATTTAGGCGCTATCCAAGTTGAGCATCTATCGGCAGCCTCGCCATATCGTTTACAGTGGACGCTCTGTTCTCGAGCTTGGTTGGGATGGACATGACGCTCTAATCACGCCGTCCAGTCCAGGCCAGGGCACGGCATGGGGATGATTGATATATGATTTCAAAAAAGGATTTAGTTTAAGTCCGCACTAAATCCTAGGGATCTGGATCAAACTCACTTTTCCAAACAAAACTTTCTAACACAAGAGAAGAACATGGAGTGTTTACTGAAACAGATGCATTCTTTACCGAATTGGATGACATACATATAGAATAAACTAACATCCTATCCCTTATTATGAAAAAAAAAAGTTCCTCCGAAGAGCCTGGAGTTTCAAACACTGTGTGTTCCTATGAACCTTGCTCGAGACGAGGTGAGAAAGTTCAAGGGAATGCATCAGAAGATTTCCACAGTACTTGACACCACACGGATCAATGGCAGAGCAAGTTGCAGTGCAAGTCCTCAATACAATCAATTGCACTCACATTGTATGATCGCGGAAGTTGGATTTAACCCAGAGTCACATGAAGCACTCTTCAGATCAGAAACCAGTAGCTTAGTGCCAGTGAGACTGCCGAAAGGCAATCATGCCTGCAGCAGCCCATTGCTGCCATCATCTCCAGCTCGGTGCCTCTGAGCAAGCAGGTACTTCTCGAACTCCTTCAGGTAGTCTAAGAGCAACACGCATGAGAAGAGAAGGAATCCGCCAAAGTAGTTGCTGCCCCCCTCCGCCGCCTCCACCACCACCCCCACCTTTGCCGAAGCGGAATGGAGGGAACCCACCGCTCCCGTCATCCAGTTTTGGCCCCTGTACTTTCCCTAGAACAGTTATAAATAACACGGGTAAAATTAAGTAAATGTGGTGAGTTTGACTTCTGTCTTTGAGCAACATCAGTTACCTGCTTCGAAGACAAGAAAAAAATGAATTCAATTATATGTAGTATGAGAGTTCTAAATTTTAACCTTTCTTATCACGTTGCATAGTTGCACTTGAAGATTTCTTTTGGACACTTTGTGTTTGAGTAGCGTTGCATTTCACAATCTGTAGCAAACAGTTGTCACAGGAGGGTGGTTAAACAAAGGATCTCACAGTGAAGTAGATCATAGACAATATAATCAAGGTAGCATTTTCAAGTTCAATTTTTGAATTTCACAGTGATGGTAGCCATTACAAGTAACAAGATACAGTACAAGTAACAATGATGGTATCTAAAAAATTATGGAAATTGAAGACATGTGATTTGACTAGAAACATCATAAATCCATAATATATATATGTGAGACACTGAACACACAAAATTTTCATAATATATGCACTCCTGGCATATAACTAATAGAATGAGGTCCTCATTGGCACATCACCTCAAGTTAGCAGTGAAGGTCAATCTACCATAGCTGACGATTTAACATAATTTTATATTGAAACATGGAGACAATGACAACACGTTTTTAAATGCACACAAGTTCCACTATGCAATGGTTACGTATGCTTTGATACAAGCATAGTTATTAAGGCGTCGCCTAGGCGTCGAGGCGCTAAAAGAAACCTGGGCGTCCCCGACGCCATGACCAAAAATCAGCAAAACAAGAGAGGAGGGGAGGCAGAAGAGAGAGGAAGAACTGGAGGAGGACTGGGAAGGCCAAGCACTTGTCTCTGCTCCATCCCCATCGGCTCCAGACGCTATGGCCGTCGCAAACTTCTGCGACATCGGACATCTGGGAGGGGCAGCAGCAGTCAGCAACCCTCGATCTGCGATCTACAGGTGACTGGAGAGGATTTGGAAGGGGGCGGCACCAGCAGTGAGGACGGGGAGAGGAAGAGGTAGGGAGGAATGGTTGCAGGCAGCAGCGGCGCAAATGGAGAACGGGAGAGGGAAGGACGGAGAGAAGAGTCCCACACAGAGAGGGGCAGTGGCGGCGGAGACGGAATGCTTGTCGATGGGAAGGGCTGAGGCAACAGATAGGTCACCAGGAAGGATATATGGGCTGGCTGGTGGGCTGGGCCTTTCTTAGTGTCTTGTCCTTCTTTTCTTCTTTTCTTTTTCTTTTTCTTTTTCTTTTTTTCCTTCCTCTGTGCTGCTGCTTTGAAGTTTCTTATAATCATATGGCGTCGCCTTGCCTCGCCTTATGATCGCCTAGGCGTCGCCTAGGCGATTGGAAGGGGGTGGCTCGCCACGTCTCGCCTTAGCGCCTTAATAACTATGGATACAAGGCCTGAATTTGTGATTAGTTCTCAATTCCTTAAGCTCAATTTTACATGTAGTAAGATCAAAATTGAGAACAATTCATTAAACACACTTACTCTCAATGTTGCTTTAGCAGACACTTTCCGACCAAATGAGATGTGATTAACTTTAGGTTGCTGAAATTCCGAACCTACCAATCAGTAAGAAATTTGGAAACATTATTCAACAATATATAGTGTATTACAATGTAAATTGTAAAAGAGGATCATCAAGGCCAAAACTCAGAAGGTTTGTGCAGATTCGCAGACCACAGAATCCAAGATCAAATGTTTCCTACCAAAATGTATCTTAGGCACCTAGACATGCATGGATGTGTCACCTACTCCCTCCCCGTCCCTAAATAACTATCGTTCTCGCTTCCCGAGAAAAAACTTTGACTAATTTTATAGAAAAAATATTAATATTTATGGTACATAATTAATATCATTAGATAGATCGTTGAATCTATTTTCATAATAAATTTATTTGGAGTTTATACAAATCTAGTCAAAATTAACACACGGAAACAAAAAACGACAGTTATTTAGGGACGGAGGGAATAGTCCCTAACCAAGTAACCCTCAATTAAAAGTGATGTAAAAAAAACCTCAATTAAAAGTTGGGGGAGGCTTTTTGGCCCACTTGTACATGTCCATGGACCTAAATGTACAATTCTAAAGTTTATAGACATGTGCAATTTACTCTAGAGAGAGTATTTACACATGAACTCAATGACTGTCTCATAAAAAGCAAAAGTGCGGTATGAACCTATCATATATGATACATACTCTTTAAAATAATAAAACAAAATACTTGACAACAGCCAATTTTTTATTTTATTTAAAAAGATTATTTACACATCAACTTAACAGCCGTCTCATAAAAAGGGAAAGTGTGCTATCACAGATTATCCATGACATATCTGAATAGACTCTGCATTTGATTCATCAGTTTTCATGGCTGAGGTAGAGCAGTCAAATCTTTAGAGCAAAAGGCAAGACTTGCAGGAAATAGGCTACCAGTCAAACTAAGATGCTTTACTTGCACCATATACTACACCACATACTGACACCACCACCACTTTATTTGGGTTCCAATGCATTTAAGGCAGCAACTTTAAGGATAAGCTAATAAACCAATATGAAATTAACAGCAATACAATATTACAAACTAGCAGATCATGAAGCTTTTTGAATGTGGTTACCTATACTAACAATGAGACAGGAGAGAGAAGAAATATACAGAGCATGGTTTTTAAGGCAACAAGGCAAGTGACCTCCTTTCCAGCTGCCTAGGCAAATAAGGCACTAGCCTAGGCAATGCCATACAAACATCTATTTCTACTAAAAATTCAGAAGAAAATCAGACCTTAATGTTGCCAACTCTTAGCATCAATACCATACTAGCATATAAAATCACATGACCAATGTACCACTTTACTAATAAGCAAGTATAAGACAAATCACAAGTACCCAAGCAGTACCATTTGCCTTTCAGGCTCATATAAGCAAACAACTAGCAGGCAAGCATCTTATCTTCTTTAAGAAACAAATCATAGGGAGAGCAAGAGGAGCAGAGGCACGCGTGGCTCAATCTGGGCCTGGTGGGAAGGTAGGGCAAAGCTAGGAGCCAGCGAACAGCAGAGCGGAGCTTGTGTTCAGTGAGGAGGCAGGGCAGAGCAATCCTCCACAAATCCTCGCCCTAGGTCCTGGCGGACGCAGATGTGCAGCCGGAATCGACACATGGGGAGCACAGCCAGAACCAGAATTGATGCACGGATGGACAGCAAAGCATTGCGTGGGGGATCTATGTGCCGATGCCAAATCTACTTGTTTTCACCGGCCAAAACTCTGTTATTACGTTATTTGCGTTTCTGGTTCAGTTAATCTTTTTGTTTCCAATTGTACTTCAAAATCAATAGTCTCTTGATGTATCATGACAAACAGACGAAACTCAGACTAACAATGAAAAAAATAGACCTTGAATCCAATAATTACCTCCAAATCTGGTAGTTGAAGTGCCATAGATTGCAGCTCCTGGCAATGAACATGTGCCAAGTTGAGACATTGTAGATGCAAATAAATGCCTACAAAGCCCAATAAAACACAAAATACCCATGAAAAATGAAACGCCTCACTGAATGCTTCAAAATGGAATATGCATCACTGCACATTGCATAGTTCAACATTAAACCTTTTATTTGTATTTGCTATCCAAAGACAGGAAAAGGAACATGATGATATTATCATATCATTACATATAAGAAGTATATATGCACATAATTGCTTTCTTCCACTTGTCAGCTGGTTTACCCATGTATGATGTCCGAAATATACCATTTGGCGTGCAGCATGACAAAATATAGCATAATATCCTATCATATCACAACTTTACTTATACAATCACTAAAATGATTTGAAACAAAATATTCCTTATATGAATTAATCATTTGGAAAGGGAAACAGCGACTGAAATTTCAACTAAATAATGATTGTACAAAGTTTCATTAGTCGGGCGGACCTGGTAAACGACAAGGGTGTACACATGTAAGCCCAGTAATTTTTGCCAAAAAAAAAATCGAAGTTAGTAGGCATAATACATGTATACCCTCGCTTTTCGAGGAGTCAATCAATCTCAAGACGACTTTATAGAAAATAGTAGATCAGACACGAATACAAATCGCCAAATAGCTTAAGTTAGGGTTCAGGCGCTCGGTTTCGCACAGCGGGAAGGGAAGAGAAGGGGTGGGCATACCCGGTGGGTGCTCGTCGCCGGTGAAGCGCCCGACGAAGACCTGGCGAAGGAACCGACTCGCCCTTGTGCTCCCCGCCGAGCGCGGCCCTTCAGCTCCGCGCGAGCGAGATAGGTCCGTCACTCCGTCAGCGAGCGAGATGCGCCGCCGGCAGGAGGCGGATGGGCCCTGTGGCGTGGGGTAGCTTCTCTTCTCTAATGCGTGCCAGCTCCGTCCGTCCACACCAGCCCATAACCAAGGAAGCCCCAGACGGCCCAACAGCCCGGTGTTGCAACAAGAGAAGCCGAGTGGATAATCACAAGTACTCCTCCGGCTGAGAATGGGTCTGTAACGCGTGTATGGGCTTGTCCCGTGCAGACTTCTGAGTGAGGGAGAGGTCGAGAGGATACAAGAGCATCTCCAAGTCTGCTAAAAAAAAGAGCATCTCCAAGAATTTTTGGAAAACAATTACTAAATCAATGATTTTTTTAAATGGCTAAAAAAGTTGGAAATGTATTTATTGAGTTTCTCCGACCATTTCTAAATCTCGTTCCTAAAAGATAGAAAATAATTTTGATCAGAAATCATGGACTATTTCTAAATCATCCCAACAATTTTTATATTTTCTTTTCCTTTTGTACATTTGTATTGAGAACTCGGTCCTTATCCCATATTCTTTCCCACGTCCTTTGCCCTCTAGATTGGCCCATCGATACGCACGCATATTTTTCCGTACGGTTGGATCAATTTTCTAAGTGTGGAAAGATTGTGAGTTGAAATGGAGTTGTTGAAGAGTGTTTTTTCAATCTTAAAAAAACAATCAAGGCTGAGAGTGAGTTCTGGAAACTCTTGGAAATACTCTAAGCTAGGAACAAGGAGAGAGCTATATCGAATTTGTGAGCACAAGCAGTACCGGCTCTGCAATTTTAAAGGTCCTTTGCAAACACGATGGTAAGGACCTATTAAACTATTTTTAGCATGACAATTAAAATAATATAATAGTACTAATAGTTCATAAAAGGTAACAATAGTATAACAAAGAAAAGAAAAAACATTAAAATAACTATTGTTTTTACCTCAAATAAAACAATAATGTTTCAGTGTATTATAAAAAAACCATCTCCCGGCGTTTCTTGATGCCAAATCTTGAAGAATAGTATTGAGATAATGTTATCAAAAAACATCCTCCTCAATGCTACACATAGCCAAGCCATCCTGTCTTTCTTGTAACATAGTTGATCTTAAACAATTTTTTTAGAAGGGCAGCAAGAGCTTTGGACGGAATTGTTTGGTTATTCTTTCTTTTAGACTCAGCATAGTGAGATCAAATGAACTTGCTTATGAGATGGGATATGGATCACTTAATTGTTATACATGTTTACTATCTATAATTTGATAAGTTAGAATCATGAGCATATCATTCTTTAACCTATGCCATGCTTTTATGAAAATTACAAATGCCTTTTAATCTCCCCTGTATCCACCAAATATTTATGTTGGAATAAGTCCTCTGAGTACAATTATACTCACGGTACTACCGTTAAGCTGTTACAGGTGCTCAAGACTTAGTGACCGCCTGAGCCAAGCTCCGGTGAGGTCGAAGCCTAGCAGATGGGATGGGTGTCCCCTACAAGCTATCGTTCATCTGATGAGAAGATGCTTGAGTGCAAAAGAGAGAAAACTAGAACGATGAACTTTACCCAAATATAACTCCACTCTATTTCTTGTATCTATTGTATTATAACCATGATGTAACTTGATAAATTATTCATTGCTGCATGATGTTGAGTTATGTGAATCTTGATGATTAGTTCGTGGACTGTAACTCTACAAATGATCCTGCGAGTATTTCTCACGTGAGACGAGTTTGCGGTGGCAACTCTGCGGACCTTTGCATTGACCCAGAGGTTAGCACCACATCAGTCAAGAGGACGATGCGTGGTGCTAGATTGGTGGGCTACGATAGAACCCTCGCGGCGGCCGTTTGTTACGCTCATCCTATCCACCTGTGCAAATGATCTCGATAGTAGTGTTCATCGCTTATAGATTTTGGACTTATGCCCCTTTCTTCTTCTTTAAAGAGGTTTGCTGGATTCTATCTATTATCTAATTAAAAAGTGATTTTTAATTAGTTATGGATACTAAGCATAAACTTACACTACCGGATACAGGAACTTTGCTGAGTGCCCCCAAAAACACTCGGCAAAGGGTTTGCCGAGTGTTACACTCGGCAAACGACACTCGGCAAACCCTTTTACGACAAACGCTAGTTTGCCGAGTGTTTTTTGTCGTACACTCGGCAAAGACGTTGCCGAGTGCCCAAAAAACACTCGGCAAACATTTTCGGCAAAAAAATAAAAAAAAACAATTGCCACCACCGCCCGCCGCCCGCCTCCTCCAGCGCCCAGATCCGCTACCATGCCGCCGCCAGCACACCCACGCACCACCACCACCACCACCACCACGCCACAGTCGCAGATCCGCCTGGAGAAGCCGCTGGAGGTGGTCCTCGGCCAGATCCGTTGTCGAGCTCGAGGGAGAGGGAGGATCTGCCGCCGCTGGAGGTGCTCCTTGGCTAGATCCGCCGCAGAGCTCGAGGGAGAGGGAGGATCTGCGTCGGGGTACGCCGCCGCCCGCACCCGCGAGAGGGAGGCTGCGTCGCCCCACGCGATGCCGCCACGGGTGGGCCACCACACTGAGGATCCACCGGGGCCTAGCCTGGATCCGAGCCGCCCCACCATGGATCCACCCCGCCTCAGCATGGATCTGCGCCGCCGAGCGCTGTGAGGGCCGCTCCGCCATGATCCGCGCCGGAGGGAGGAGAGAGGACGCCGCTATGGAGGGAGGATGGCGCCGTGAAGGAGGGAGGAGAGGGCGCGCAAGAGGGAGGGAGGAGAGGGATGGAGGGAGGAGAGCGCCGATAACAGAACCGACCAATTATACGAGATTAAGTAAGGAAATCTTCCGCCGAAGCAGATAATTTAGCAAACTTAAGTCCGTATAACCCGGTAGTCCGTGAAACCACGAAGGATTTTAAATCAATCGACATACAAACCAAGATCGTACAAGTTTAGCAATTACCGTCACATGTTACATAAAGTTCACAATGACAGTTGGATACATCGGAGTTTAGAACATAAAGTTGTTACAACCCAAGTTCAACTGAAATAGCGGAAGCAAATAGTTTTAAAGCCACACACACACTTTTGGTTCAAATACAGTGTCAGTAGGTAGTCATCTCCAACAAAAGCATCAGATGAGAGATACGGAGTGACCATTGCCCTTGGTCCTAGTTGTCGCCCATCGCCGGGTACAGGCAGTTAATGCAATAGCTGTAGTACATTTGACCATCTGCAACAACAATGGGAACAACGCCCTGAGTACAAGAAGATACTCAGCTAGACTTATCCATCTTAAACCAAAATAAAGCGACACCAAGGATTATGCAAGGCTTTCTTTAGTGGGCTAGCTGACTCGTTTACGAAAAGCATAAGCTATCATGAAGAAATCATTTTAAGTACTTTGCATCATCTTTATTATGACCTATCCATCTAGGTAAGCACCTATACTATAGCAATCACTTGATTAACCAATAACATCCAGTTACCAACTTAGATTTAGCATATCACATACCATCCAGATAACCATCAGTGTTCCATCATAATTACTACGATGTTGTAGCTCGAGTCAAGTGCTCACTATCTAGGAGCGATGGCAATTCGAATCGATTCCTAACTAGCTGGTGATTTATTCCTCACACAAACCATACTCACTGATCAAGTGAGCTACAAATCACTAATGACACTTTCCAAGTAGCCGTGGGATAATAGTCATGGACCGCACTACCCAGGGACCGCTCGACAGCCAGGACGCACCTTGGGCTCACTCTTCGTGTCTCCGTCATACCCCCTTCAGCACCAGTCTGCCAATTCGAGTTTATCCCGGCTCGAATAGTGTCACTAGCTTCGCGGTCGAAAGGTACTTTATTCGGCCAGCTAAATGTGAGGCATACGTTCAACATGACAAGAGGGACGAGCAACGATCGGTCCTTAATCAACACAGATGGAAAACTAACAGCACCCCAGAACCCTATCTGGTTGCCTCCAACTTTTCCGTCTGGTCTCCAATTATCCATCACACATGGTTAATTCCAGGATATCATTCTTTCCATAGCTATATTCTTCTAGTAACCACCTATAAATGTAGGTGACCGGAAATCACCGATCGCTACCGGTCTAAGCAAGGCTAAGCAGTTATTCGATCCCGACCTAACAGGGTGAATGGGTAATAAGGTAGGCAAGAATAGTAATAAATGCATCAACGGTTTCAATCAACTCCTACAACTTAATGCAACAATATATAAACTCATATATAGAAAGAATTACTTTTATAAAGTAGGAGACTTAGAATACTCTGGGACTTGCCTCGTTCGAACGAACTAGGTTGATAATCCACGTACTCGGGCAAGTCCTCTCCTTGCTCCTCTTCCTCTGGCACCTCCTGTGTCTGGATTTCTTGTGGATCTGTCCCGGTCTGCTCTTTTTGAACTGCTACTAGCAACTTCTCCTGCGATCCTGTATGATGCAGATGTATAAGTGCTCATGCATAGGTGCATCGGAGAGATAACATGTAATGATCATGATGCATGGAATGTAGATGAACATATTTAACTTTATTGGACATAGTAGAAGTAAAGCTCTTCTACAAGGTAGCCAACATCATCCAAGAACATGTACTACTATACTACTACTACAACCACTATACTAACATGCCAAGTCACCACAATAAGCTAAGATGCTTCAAAGATACACCAAAGCAAACATTATTAACTAAACATGCATTAAAAAAGTTAATTAAACCCTAATTGAAACTAGGTTTGAACAGCAATACCTATTTTGGTAGCACAGAAAAATCTGAGAAAATTACAGTAGCATAGTACTACTCTAAGTAGACTACCATAAAATTTTCATGGCATTTGGATAAGTAAAATAGCCTACACAAAAATGACAAGCTATGGCATAAATATGAGCATGAAAATACTTTGTATTATGAAAAGTATCAAACAATAGATTTAATATTTTTCCTATGTTCTACACAGTAAATAATCATTGCACAAAAATTATCATACACATGTTTTATACAATTTTTGCTCCCTA
Source organism: Miscanthus floridulus (assembly GCF_019320115.1). Taxonomy (NCBI): domain Eukaryota; kingdom Viridiplantae; phylum Streptophyta; class Magnoliopsida; order Poales; family Poaceae; genus Miscanthus; species Miscanthus floridulus. Next base: position 35,010,801 of record NC_089587.1, read on the forward strand.
TCAAAATAACAAAAATCATTAATTAAAGGCACTTGAACTACACATCAATATTTCTCTATAGAACATGCATGACATATATTTTTCCTACAAAGTACATCACTTAAGGAGATTAACAAAACTAGAACCATATTTTTCTGATAATTATTCTATTTACTAGATATTTTCTAAGATAACAGCAAATATAAGAATTAAATAAAACCCTATACAAAAGTATCACAAAAACCACATGCAATATTTTTCTACTGTAGATCTAAGAATAAGAAGCATATAGAAATTTGTTTCATCAAATTTGGAGCAATATTTTTCAATTTATGAATTTCCAAAGCATTTAAACAAAATCTGTAAATCGTTTCTTTTATTCCTTCTGAAAATCCCGGTTCAAAAACGCTAGATCCACCCGGATCTGTACACGCGCGTACACACACAAGGGCTGACAAACGGGCCCAAGGATCAGCGGGACCCCACCTGTCAGCGGGAGAGGAAGAAGGGCGGTGCTGACTACGGCTAACCTCGCCGCCGGCGAGGTCTCCAGTGAGGAGGTCTACTCTATCGCACTCTCCTTCGCAAGGCGAACCTACTGGTGCAGCTATCATGGCCAGTGGAGCTCGGGAGCAAGCTCACCGGCATCCATGGCGGCGCGGTGGCCCGGCTCAATGTCGGCCGGCCATCTCCGGCCGAGATGAGGCGCGGGGAGGGGCTTGAGAGCTACCCCATGTTCGTGCGGTGCTCGTGCGCGTAAAAAGGAGGTGAGAAGGAGGACGGAGGGGCGAGGTCCACGGAGCGACGCATCTCCGGTGAACTCGACCTAGCTTCGGCGAGCGATTACCGGTGACTCATCGCTTACCATGGTGAGAAGGTGCTAGCACGGGATGCACGAGGTGGAGGAGGAGCTCAGGGCGAGATGTAGCGGTCGACGGCGAGCTTCAGTGGCCGGACGAGCCAACTCCAACGAGGGAGCGTGCGCGTGCGGTGGCAGACGGCCGCTGCACTGCTGCTGCTGAGCGAGAGGCAGGGGGACAAGGCAGCAAGTGAGAGGAGCATGGGGTGGAGCGCGCGTCTGGTCGGCTCTTGAGCCGAGCGCTGGTGTACGGACGCCGCGTGGCGGCCGACAGGCAGGGAAGGCGGGCGCGGCGCGTCCGCGCGCGGGAGCGGCACGGCGTGGACCTGGGCCGGCGAAGCGACGCTGGGCCAAACGCGGGGCGTGGCGTGGCGCGGGAGCGCGGGCGCGAGCGCTGCGGGCCAGCTTTGTCAGCTGGGCCAGAAGCGGGGCGGGCGGCCCGGTAAGAAGCAAATCAAAATTTTCAATTTATTTTCTATTCCTATTACATTCAAATGCAAATTTTGAGCAATTTCAATCAGTTTCAAACTTTGGCCCAAAAATAAAAGTTGCTCTAAAATTTATTCTCTACAACTTTGTCGAAAGGAGCTAGGGCTAATTCCCACTAGATTTTGAATTACAAAATTAAGGTCAATTTATTTTCAAAACCGTATTTTGGAAGATTATTTTCAAAAGCAAAATTTGAGAAAACTTTGAGTATACATTTTGCTCCAAATTGCATTCTAATTACTTCTAAGTTGTCTAAGTGATCAATCAAGGTTCACACATGGCAAAAGAAATATAGCATCCAATCTATCAAAATAAAACTATGCAACACATATGTTTCATTAGTATGTTTCAATTCTATATTTCATGTCATGCTTATGAATGCATAATAATGTTTATGCTCATGATTTGCAAAGGAGAGGGCACTGTTGGGAGGAGAGGTGGCGCTGGGGGAAGGGAGGTGTAGGGGTGCTGGGGACGCTGTTAAGTAAGGAAATTTTCTTTTGTTTGCCGAGTGTTTCAGATGGGGCACTCGGCAAAGTTTTTTTTTTCCATTTTTTTCCTTCTTTTTTTTGCCGAGTGTTCTAGATCTGAGCACTCAGCAAAATTTTTTTTAAATTTTTTTCTTCTTTTTCTTTTCTAGAAAATAGATTTTATTTCTTTGCCTAGTGTTTTTTTAACACTCGGCAAACCACCTTTTTGCCGAATGTTTTTTTTGACACTTGGTAAAACGCCCTATTTGCCGAGTGTTTTTTTTTTTGCCGAGTGTTTTTATCGCGGTACTCGATAAAAAACTTGTTCGCCGAGTGCTCGAGGGAATACACTCGGTAAACATAAAAATACTCGATAAATTTAAGGATTCCGATAGTGTTAGTACTTATAGTTCTTATAGAATTGGAGCTTGTGGAGTCGGGGCAGTTCCTGGTCCTATTCCTAAGTCAACTCCATACACTATGCAGCTAGTTCTATAGAGGAACCGCTCTCACGTATATAATATATAGAACCCGCTCTCATCTTTTCTTTTGTCTCCTGCTTTTACCCACTCCCATGCACGAAGAGGGAAAAAGAAGTTGGGCTGCCAAATTTTTAATATTGTGGGCCCCAGTTATAGATCTAGGCCCCTGGTTTCAATCAGTGGGAGAAATTTAAGGGATGATGTCATGTCTTCGTATGGAAACATCAGTGGTTGATCTATACACTGGAGATGCCCTAGTAAACACGTAACAATATTTGAACGTCACACAACTTCTTCAATCATAGGAGACACAATTATTACATCAGGAATTTCGAAACCTTTTACATGCGGTGGCGGCTACACTTTACTCGTTTTTAGTGCTGATGAAAGATATCAATCATAGGAAACAAATGGGGTTGGCTTTGGCTAAGGCTAGAATGCTAGATGATGGGTTGGCTTACGGGCTTGATGGTTTGGCTTACGGGCTTCAATAAGCATCAGGGGGTGTGGTAGGAAAGGGCCTAGCAAAGTCATAAGAAGAAGAACATGCGTAATGAACTCCCCACTGGTGCTTAGATGCTCGTAGTGAAAAGGACCTCCACAACGAGGCGCTGTGTAGAAAAGTATTTCCGACCACACTGAGGCGATGAGGTGCCAGCGTTCTGTTTCATCGTTGATTATGCTAATGAGCTCCTGGACCAACAACTCATATGCACGGGGCAGCACTGGAGAACCGAGAGCTTGAGCGCTCTGCACGAGTTTCTTCAGATGACTATTAGCAGCATTATCGTCATTGGCTGATGCTTCATGCTTGTGGTTGTGGATATCGCCCGTCCACTGATCTTGCTGATGGTAATGCTCTTCCTCTTTCTTCTTCCCCCTCTTGCTGTCTAGAAAAAGTTTTGTGACCACTTCCTTCTCTTTTTTTGTCCAAGACGTGACTCCTTCCTTCTCATCTACTAGAGTAGTAACCTCTTGATAGGACCGTTGTAATTTCACGGTGGACTTCATCATGTACAAGCTGGGAATTGGTGGTGAGCATCACACCACACTTGAAGACGAGGTATGTGACATAATTTGATAGCTCTCTGCTCACCTGCTTACGCTTCTTCATTTGCCTGCGCTTCTTCTTTTTGTCAGAATCATCATCGTCATCGTCATCGTCATCATCAAAAGAATGATCAGATTCATCATAAGCAAAAGAATGATCATCATCGTCGTCGTCGTGAGTGATAGCGTTGTCCCCGAAGTAGTACGTAGCATATGTCTGTGGCAATGTGCCAGACGAGTACGCTTGTGGGGAAATCAACACCACTTGTGATTATCTTCTCCAGTGCTTTTCCTGTCCTCTCAACAACATCCGTGCCTTGTTGGCTTTCCAGCATCCACTTCCGAACCGCTAGCTGGCCACGCGAGGTGGCAATGTTCCACTCTTTTCCTGTTCCGAAGCCTAATAACAATTTGTCCAGGATGAACTCCTTGATGGAAGTGTGATCACCTGTGACACGGGCGTGTATGTTAACTCATCAAGTAACCCGGCACCCCAGTCACCCAAGTACCTAGCCATCCATTGTCGTAAGGATGTCATGCTGCCACTATCGATCTTTAACGATGACGTGCCTCTTGATCAAGCTGTACTCCACTGTGCTAGGTTTTCGGGGCACTGTTTCCTACTCCGTGCAGTCTGGATGCACCTAGCCAAGGACAGGAATAGCTTTGCATTTATGATTATGCTGCCGTCCATAAAAAGATTGGTGGTTAGGTAGGAAAAAAATGGACATGATAGCAGAGAGCACATCTAGGGCTATTGCTTTGCTCCTAAGTAGTACGTAGGACACGACCGGTGATGTCTGCTCTGCTGCTGGCGTGTGCTAGTCCTTTGGTCCTTCTTTTCGGAGGCCCAGGACCAGAAGAGCACCAGGGCCATCGGGGTTGAATGAAACAGACGACAGGAAGAGGTGGTACGGTAGCAAGAGGCCTATATATTAGCAAACTTCTCTTAGAGTGTGTTTAGTAGGGTGAAAGCTGGAATCTGGGCTACTGTAGCACTTTCGTTTTTATTTGGTAAATAGTGTTCAATCATGGACTAATTAGGCTCAAAACGTTCGTCTCGTAATTTCTAACCAAACTGTGCAATTAGTTTTTTTTCATCTATATTTAATGCTCCATACACGTATCGCAAGATTTGATGTAATGAGTACTGTAGCACTTTTTTAGAATTTGGGATCCCAACTAAACACGCGCTTAGAGGAAGTAGGGTTACGGAAGGCGGGAAGTCTACAACGGGCAAAGATGAGAAGCCGATAGGAAAGCATCCGGATTGGGCTTTTCGTGTAGAGGCGTATGTGTAGCAACGTACCAGACTTGCTCCCTCCCACATGCATGCTCATAGGCTTGGTAGCGCCCTAGGGTAGACAGAAACTTCTCGAGCATAGCTGGCAGCTCGTTCGCGGAGAAAATGCTCTCCGCCGTGTTGAGAGATGAGAGGGGCATCCACTGACATGATGCTTCTGATGACAACACTTCCACTCGCACTGCCTTCCCACATCGCGCGTGTCTATAGCCTTTTCTTCATGTGTTCTGCGGGAGGCAGATCCTTGTCATGCTCCAGCCCCTCTATGGTCTGTGGCAGTCTGCTCAGGGCGTCCGACCTCAGCTGCGCTGGGCTCCAGCCCCTCTACGCATGATCACGTACCATGGCAGCCCTTAGACGGGTGTCCGACCAAGACACCTTGGCCACGACATACCCAGCGACCAAGCTGAGAAGGTGATGGTATCCTGCCCGCCCAAGTGGACCAACACGGACGTGGCCCGCTGTCGCGGACCGGACCGCGAGGTGCCCGAGCACCAAGACGATGGCCACAGAGTCGGCAGACGTACAGGCAGGCCAGCCACAGGACGGTGCTTAGAACCCATGACGAGCTCCGCCGACGTATGCCTGCAAAGAGGAAGAGAGAGACTTGCAGGAAGAGGCTGCACAGGATCAGGCAGTGGATCTCCCACGTACTCCAGAGGCACCAGGCTGTACATGGAGTGTATACGTGTTAAGTTTTCGCCAAGCAACCCAACAAGGCGCATGAAGACTATATATGGTGTTGTTTGGTTGAAGAAATGGTAACGTAAATGGGAATGTAATCAGATTACGTCGTACCCGTTGCAGAGCATGAGGTTTTAATTTGTTTGGTTCGATCCGTTCGAGAAGGAGCGGCGTGCAGTGCGTGATCCATTAACGGCCGGACCGGAGGGGAGGGTATCATCAGAATAGAATAAGGCTGGTAAACGATACCGTGTGATCTGATTACAGGGCCCATGAAACAAACGTTTGTAACCGGATTGGATTGCGCTGCAATCGGATCACGGTGCTAAAACACCGAACCAAACAGCACCATATATATCTAATCACATCACTCTCCTCGATCGACCTAAAAGGTGCAGACTGCACAACTATACATATGGTCGTCCTACATTTATATATATGTATGTACTCCCCTGCCCACTACAAAATGGCATGTTAAAGATTTTAAAACGACCTTTTTAGTTCTTTTTGCTAATGGCGGAGGAAAGAAAAACACTATCCCTAAGGCAAAAAAGAAAACGGCATGGATAAGGCTTTCGGCCGGTTCATAACACTTTTTTTTCTTTTCAATACTAATAACTTAATAATGTTTTGAAGAATAGAGGTAAAAAAAAAATTATATCCATATATGAATCGGTGTTAGTTAGGTTGCATGGCTGGAAGCTTGGTGGTGCCATGGTAGGTTTAACTCCCATAGAAAAAAAAAGGTGGCGATTGACCTCGCGAGATAGCCCTAGGCACTTGCCGGTTGGTACTATAGATAGACTAGCGATCACAGATCGGCATGTTTGAGAAGAAGTGTATTGCTCATATATTGTTCTTCACACAAAATTCTAAAGTGTCCGAGGGTTTCATATGTTTTTTTTGGACAATAAGCGAGGGTGAAACAAATTAGCATCATGGAATGTCTCAAATAGACTTATGAAACTTTATTACTATTTGATAAATTCTAATAAAATATGGCTAATAGCAAAGACACTTTAGAAATCTTGAAATTGACAAAACTCAAACTATGAAAAATATATGGAAGCTGAAGGAGATCTTGTAATTCTTGTAGTGTCTTGTGCGGGGCAGCCTGTTTGAATTGTGGTGTAAATTTCAGTTTTATATTTCAAAATTAAGTCCTGACGCCGCAAGCTGATAGTTGAAGCACTACAACAGACGCGTGCTTTGCCGAGTGCAATTGCACTTGGCAAAGAAGGCTTTGCACTCGGCAAAGCCTTTGCCGAGTGTTGCACTCGGCAAAGAGCTGTCGGTATATCCCCTCACGGCAAAGGCTTCTTTGCCGAGTGCCGCATGTCGGGCACTCGGCAAAAGATTTCCCGAGTGCCACGACGACACTCGGTAAAGAAAAGCCGCCGTGATGGCCAGGTCACAGTGACGGTCCCTTTGTCGAGTGCCCAAAGAAATGTGTTTTTTATTTTTTTAAAAAAATGCTTTGCCGAGTGCCTGAATCTGGCACTCGGCAAAGCTTGTTTTCTTTTTATTTGGATTTTCTTTGCCGAGTGCTGTGGGTAGGCACTCGGCAAAGCAATTTTTTTTTAATTTTCTTTGCCGAGTGCCTTGACAATGGCACTCGGCAAAGCTGGGAAGCTTAGTGTCCCAGATTCCCAGCTTTGTCGAGTGTCATGGTCATGACACTCGGCAAAGAAGTGAAAAAATTCATTTTTTTTTGTTTTTAGTTTTCCATCGTTGCAAACAAGATATACATCATATATATATATATATATATATATATATATATATATATATATATATATATATATATATATATATATATATATATATATATATATATATATATATATATATATAACACAACTATATATCACACAAATATATACAAATGTATATCACAATCCACCACAAACACAAATATAGCATACAAGTATCACAATCTCGACTCCCAAGTCCAAAGTCCAAACACACCAGCATAGTTCACAAAGTTCACAAGTGCATTATATCACAACGGCTGCCATTTGAAGCTCACGGCGACGGTCCGGGTTGGGATGGCCCAAAGTGCGATCCCGACGACCCTCCGAGGTGGTTCGACGCCGCCCCCGATTGATGCTGCACAAAATAGAAGAGATTGCACGTGAGCGACAAGAGAAGAGATAAATATGCAAGATAAATATCCGCCACTACCACCACCATCACCACATCACCGCCATCACCAACACTTCACCACCAACACTTCACCACCACCACCACCACCACACCACCACCACATCACCATCATGACCACCACCACCACCACGAGCACCACAACACCATGACCACCACCACCACCACCACACCACCACCACACCACCACCACCATCACCACTAGGTTTCTCTAGGTTTCACTAGGTTTCTCTAAGTTTCAGCATAGAAAGTAAAACTTCGTACTTATACTCACCGGGGTAGAATCAGGACGTTGTGGTGGTGGATCTGGAGCAAGCAGCGTCTGTGGGATCGCCCAACCTTGTTGCTGGCCAATTTGCTGCATTAACTTGATCATCTCGGCCATCTACCGCTGATCTTGCTCCCGCTGGGCCTCCAAAGCCTGTAGCCTTTGCCGCTCGCCCTCCCGCTCGGCCTGCAGTTCCTGCACCTGGGCCTGCAGCATTTGACCCCAATGTTTCAATAATGCATAGGTAAGGTATGTAAAAGTCAAAGAACAACGAATGAAACAGGAATGTTTACCTGGAGTGCCGACACCATGGTCGGCCGTTGGCGTATGGGCACGCTTGAGCTCATGCTCGATGCTCGACGCTGGTGGAGAGGAGTAGAGGCCGTGTCGAGGACGCCGTCGCCAATCCAGAACCACCCATGCTTCTTGCCTTGTCCCACCCTCATCACGAGCTGAGAATCAAGGCGCTCCTCGGTTCTCAGATCGTAGCCCGGCCCATGGACTGACCTTGTTGCCTCCGTGTACAAAGAGAGGCGGGTGTGGACGTTGGAGTTGGTGTACGCCTGAACCGAGGCATCTGGGTCATACTCGATGTCGGTCGTCGCCTTGCCCATGTGAGCCAGAGCATATGCCTTGAGTTGACCAACTGGCTGGCCACCGTGTGCATCCGACTACGAGAAAGACAACAACATGTGGTTAGAAATGATGCAGAATTGAGCGTGGCTAGATTAGAGCAATGGCGGAGACTTACATATGCCTTTGCATATTTGCTGAGGCTACAGCTGCCCTGATGGTGAGGTACACCTGGCATCTGCAAACGCCTATCGTGGGCCTCCTCATGCTTCTTCTGCCAGTCCCCGTCCAACCAGGTGTCCACAATATATTCCCAGCAATCGGGGTGGGTGGCGCACCAGCTTGAAATCGCCTACAGGACATCAAGTAGATGACATATCAGAAGATCAAATTAGGCATACTTAATCTTAAAAGAAATGAATATTCATGTTTTGTATTTACCTGTATGTACTGCTCCCTTGTCAGCGTCATCCGGCTTGCCTCCTCTTTGTTGACACGCCTGAGTAGGAACTTGGCGTTGTAGTCTATGTGGGCCTGGATGCGGGACTCGTAGTGCAAGTCCGTGACATGCCTTTTACAGGAAGCGTAAGCCACCTGATACGCACTTTCCTCCTGTCGAACGATGAAAACTTGCCACCCTTCTTCAACCAAATGAACTCCAGAGTTGTCTTGCATACCGGGCATGGGAACTTCCCGTGGACACACCAGGCGCTGAATATCCCATACGTCAGGAAGTCATGCATGGAGTACTGGTACCAAACATACATTTTGAAGTTTTTCTTTGTAGCTCGGTCGTAAGTCCATACTCCTTCATTCCAAGCACTGATTAATTCATCATAAACAGGCTCCATGTACACACCCATTTTGTTTCCCGGGTGTCCAGGAATTATCAATGTCAAGAATATGTTTTGCCGTTGAAGGAGGACCCTGGGGGAGATTGAGGGGGGTAGCGAACATGGGCCAACAAGTGTATGCGGCCGACATCATTCCATAAGGATTGAACCCATCCGTTGCCAGCGCAACACGTACATTACGGGCCTCAAGATCTTTGTCACGATGCTTGCGATCAAAGTTTTTCCATGCTTCACCATCAGCTGGATGTACCATCTTATCAGGATTGTATCGAATGCCATTCTTGTGCCATGTCATCTGTTTTGCGGACTCCTCGGTCATGAATAGCCGTTGGAGCCTCGGTATGATCGGAAGGTGCCGTAGGACTTTCAAGGGGATCTCAAGCTGCTCCTTCTGGCCATCACCTTTGTCTACCTCCACATACCTAGAGGATTTACACTTTGAACAGTACTTTGCATCCTTGTGATCTTTCCTAAATAGGACGCACCCCTTCGAACAACAATGTATCTACTCATACGGCATCTTAAGTACACGAAGGAGTCTCTGTGACTCGTAGAAGCTGCTCGATAGAATATGATCCTCCGGAAGCAGCCCACTAATAACTGCCAACATACCATCGAAGCAGGCTCGACTCATGTTGTACTGGGACTTCAACCCCATTAGGCGTCCAATGGCATCCAGTTGACAAACCGTTGCCTTCTCGTGTAGGAGCTTCTGTGCCAAAGACAACATTTGGTAGAACGCCTTTCTGGTTGGCTCTGGCTCCTCCTCCTCATCCTCCTTCTCCTCCTCCTCCTCTGTAGGTCTTTCAGCGAACGTTGCTTTGTGAAAGTCACCTAACCATCCTGCTACCCCACCATCAGCATCAAACACCTCCAAGCATGGTCTCACCACCTCCTCTCTAGTACGATGGGCTTCACCATGGAACACCCACCCGGTATAGTTTGGCATAAATCCATACTTGCAAAGATGTTCCCCCATGATCTTCCTTATTTTTCTTTTTCTGTTTCCGCATTCGCTATAGGGACAGAATGTGTCTCTCGCTCCATTAGCTGCCTTGCCAAATGCTTGGTTCAAGAAACCCTCGGTCTTGTCCATCCATTCAGGGGTGATTTCAGCCTGACTTGGGCGGCCCGTGTACATCCACTCATGGTTATCCATCCTCTAGCATATACATGAGCGAGTAATATAACCACCAATTGCATCTAAACGGTGTGCCTACTGTCTAATGGGTGAGGATAGGTACTAATCCCATCCACGGATGCGTAGATGAGGTTAGTTTACATGCTCTACTTCGATCCGAGACAGAATTTCGACAGCACCTCCCCGTTGTTCTCCCGATACACGTCCTAGAAGGGAGAGTGTGTATCCAGAGAACAATAGGGAGGTGGTGCCAAAACTCTGTCTCGGATCGAAGCAGAACATGAAAACTACCCCATCTACACATCCGCGGGCTGTCCAAAAAAGTGGACACTCTGAAACAGATACGGTCTTAGATATGCGAAGATCCGCATACCTCCAACTGTATCTGTTTTGAACGGGAGACACCTAACTAGGTTACACCGATCTACGACAACGATAAGGAAGAGAGGTTATTTATACTTAGGGTGGCGGTGGAGTCAGGCTAGCGGGGCAGTGGCGAGGCGACGTTGTGCAGGCAGGACCGTAGCGCCGACAAAGATGATCGGGTCGCCTACGTACTCCGGGTCCCCTCCGACAGGTCCTGCTCTGCAAAAGAAGAATTATAATACTATAACTTAAAAATTTCGACAGAACCTCCCCTATACGGGGAGGTTTCCAAAACCTACAAGGAAAAAGCCGGCATGATGGCCGACAACATATATACGGCATGAAGGCCCACACATCCACGTACGACACGAATACCCACACATCCACATACGGCACGAAGGCCGTCAATGACATACAAGGCACGAAGGCCGACAACCGGGGGGGCTTTATACCTTGGGTGGCGGTGGAGTCGGGCAACGCGGTGCCGGGGTCACCTTCGTCTCCAGCGAGGGGCGGGGATGACGGCGGGGACAAACGACGAGGAGCGTGGCCGGTGGCCGAGGCTCCTCCTCCTCCCTTCTCCTTCTCCTCCCTTCTCCTTCTTCCTTCTCCCTTCTCCTCTCCTCCACCTCCCTTCTCTCCTTTACTCCCATGCTCCTCCTCTCCTCCACTCCGGTGGGTCAGGGGCGGGGGGCAGTCGGGCAGGGCACCACCGGCGGTGGAGCGGGGCCAGGGCGGGGCCGGTTGTGGTGGCGGAGCGGTGGCAGAGCAGCGCCGGGTCGGGGCCGGGGCGGGGCCACGTCCAGCGGCGGAGCGGCGGGGCCGGGCGCGTGCGGCAGTGAGAGGGAGAGAGAGAGTGAGAGCGGGCCGCGGCCGGCCCGCTAGGGTTAAGTGGGCCGGCTCTTTGCCGAGTGCCGAGATGCGGGCACTCGGCAAAGAAATTCAGCGTTCTTTTAATCGGAAAGAATAAAAAAAATTCTGAAAAATCTTTGTCGAGTGCTGCAAGCCTGGCACTCGGCAAAGAGGTTCCTTTGCCGAGTGCCAATTGCGACACTCGGCAAAGTATTTTTATTTTTTTTATTTTTGTTTTCAAAATTTTTCTGTGGCATTTATACAATACCTTGAAGCACATGTTCCAATTTGGAACTTTTCTATGACTTTTTGGTATATTTTTTTAATTTTTTATGTTTACTTGAATTTTTCTCGAAAAGTAAATTTGAACTGCATGTGCATGAAATATTTGAATTTAGCGATTCAAAAAATGGTATTCATGTTTTTGAGTGTATTTTGAGGCCGTGTGCAGGGACATTCATGAAATTTCGAACATCTGTTTCACGAAACATGACCACCAACTTGTTAAAAAAATGTTTTTTAATTATATAAAATACAAACGAAGTCCGAAAATCACGAAACTTGTCGAGGTGTCGTGTCATCGCATGTAGAGCCCGTGGTAAAATTTTTTGAAGTTTCCGAGCAAGTTGTGACGTACGATGCCAGCACTCGACAAAGAGCGCGTCTCCCGTAGTGAAGGGTCTGCCTTTTGCTTAGTTGAAGGTGTAAAATATATCACAAGTATTCAATTCAGATTTGAAATGTGAAACTAGGTATTCATCGCCACATTAATTAAAAAGCGTTGAAATACGATGGGATATCAAATACTGCAAGCTTTAATAGAGAGAGTTAACCACATGTGCAAATTTCCCTCAATCTGCCTTTTAGACTTAAATTCTACACGAGTGTGCCTACTGGACATGCATACCTAACCGGCTGTGCTATTTGGGCTGCAACTGCAGTGGGGCACACATTAAAGCTGAAGCATACAACAAATGTACATGAAATATGTATATGTTCCCTGATCGACAGTCACCCCAACCATCACAACGAGGTGCTTTTCCGTACTCAATATATGGAGGAATATGATTAGCACGTGTCAATTTTAAAGTGCAATAAAGATATACTAAAAACAAATTATATATCAATATAACACAATGGCCTAGAGTATGCTATAGAGTATATTTAAAGACTTATTAAAAGCAAGAAATAGGCATCTTGTTTTACCTGTTTTCCCTATCTGATTGCCCCCGCCAATTTCCTCCCCCATTTATCTTTAGTGGCCTCATTTCAATCACGGAATACGCAAGCACAACAAACACAGGATGTTGCCATTGCTGCTCGCGCATTTAAATACATGGTTGTGTGATGGAGTCAACTTCAAGTTTCCGTGTGCGTAAAACAGTTAACCAAAGGTTACTATGCATCTTTGATCTGACTATTTAAGCTGGTTCGGTGAACTAAGAACTATCGATACGGCAATAAACTTCTGGCAGCTACAGTACTCTGTGCTACAGTACCATAAATCGGTCCGGTCCAGTTTGGGCCAATGGGCTGGGTCTCACACAAGTGCTCATACAAGCAAGCAAAGCAACATGCTTTTCTTCGATAGAGAGCGAGTGTTCACATAAGCAAAGCATAAAAGGTATGAAAGGAGGACGTCAGACGCAAGAGGGGGGGGGGGGGGGGGGGGGGGGGGGGGGGTTGTTACTGATGGCACGCTTGCTGTTGCCGGTCCGGCAACATAACCATCATTTTTTTTTTGAGCAAAAGAAGCATCAGCTGCATGTGCATCAGAACCAAGGCCCAGAAGGACCCCAAGGCAGAGAAGGCCCAACACGTTGCTATCTGGAGCTGAGTGGATCCGTGCATGAGCGCCTGCGGCCGCGTGAGCGAGGCGCTGCCTGTAACGTATCAAAGAGAGAATCCCGAGAGGGAGAGGACAACTATGTGTAAACTGAATGCCTTCTAGTGAAATCTGACCTCTGCCGTATTCGACTCTGCTTCCTTTCTTCCTCTCAATTCTTTCTCCAACTTATCCCCAATCCTATCCCGATTGCTATCAGAGGTGAATTGAGTTTCATTATGGGCGATCATACGTTCGTTTATGTTATCAAGCATTTGTCATTGTGGTTGAATTTGTTTTATGGAACCATGTATCAGCGGTGATGTAGATACATTGTGTATATATGTCCCGGTCTGATATAATCCAAACATTGTGTATATATGTCTCCTCACAATTTCCTTATCTAGTGAGGAGGATTCTTTTATTTGACAATTTGCTTCTAATGGCACCCATTCTACTGAATTGTTATACAATGTAATTAATTTTAGAGGAGTCCAGCCAGTCCTGGTTCCAGCTCTTTGGTCTATAAAAGTCCCTCCTAGGGTATATTTCTTTCTATGGCTGGTTTCTAAAAATAAGGTGTTAACACTACTAGAGAAACAACCTTTGATCCAGCTCGAAATTTGGCTTTAGTCCTGGTATATTTCGCGCCCGGGACTAGAGAGACCTTTAGTCCCGGTTTGTAGCTCCAACCGGGACTAAAGGTCCCTGCCCAACGGCTACTACAGCAGGCTTTTGCTGCAGGGACCTTTAGTCCCGGTTGAAGCTACCAACCGGGACTAAAGGTTAACTTTTACTTCCGGTGGGTCTCTCCAACCGGGAGTAAAAGTCTACTCCCGGCTGGAGGCTCCATCCAGAACTAGGACCTTTAGTCCCGGTTGCTGTCTTCAACCGGGACTAAAGCTTCCAACTGTAACCGGCAGTCTTTATGTGTGTCGTGTGTGTGGTCGCGGTGTATCTGAATATACTACAGCAGCCAAACTACTGCCTGCAACCGTACTCCAGTTTGCTACCTCACGTGTGGTACCCTATTCAAATTTAGTCCCGGTGCTCCAGTTTGCAACCGTACAACAGCCAAACTACTGAAGCATATTGCGTACTCCAGTTTGCAACCGTACAGCAGCCTAGCACAGCCCCCACCGGCACAGGAGCCTAGACCAAATCAATTAGTCCCGGCTGGTATTTAGAGTCGGGACTAAAGGTATACCTTTAGTCCCGGCTGGTATTACCAGCCGGGACTAAAGGTCTTTTAGTCCCGGACGTTTATAGGGCCTCGATGGGCCGGCCCAGTACGCAATATGCTAGAATTGCTGGCCAGTCCCACCTATTAGCACCACCTCGCTTGCTCAGAAGAGTGAAAGCTAACTTAAAAGCTCAGCTCTCGAACCATGCAGCACGAACTTGAACATGATCTGCTCTATAGGATTGTACCGCTGATCCTTGACTAAAGGTCCTTCGTATTGTAGTTTATACAAAATATTGAACATTATAAACGTACATATATTCTAGCAGCGTAGAATGCGTATTCAAAAACCAAAACAAATCATCAATTAAAAATAGGAAAAAAAGAAAATAGAAATAGAAACAAAAAAAACCTGGTAGCAGCGTGAAAATAGAAAAAAAGGAAAATAGAAATAGAAACAAAAAAAAGATAAAATAACCTTTAGTCCCGGTTGGTATTACCAACCGGGACTAAAGGGTGCCGGCCCCGTGGCATGTCAGGAGGCACCTTTAGTCCCGGTTGGTGTTATCCACCGGGACTAAAGGTCCCCCTTTAGTCCCGGTTCCTGACCCGGGACTAAAGGACCCCCTTTAGTCCCGGATGCTTGCTCCCGGGTGGGGAACCGGGACTAGAGGGGGTTCCCCACCGGGAGTAAAGCCCGTCTCTGTACTAGTGTAACTAGGGATAATCTGGGAAAGAGAAGAAAACTAGAAGATGTGACTTGCTTGTTTTGCTGTGAAACTGAAACTATTCAGCATCTTTTCTTTGATTGTGTGGTAGCAACTCAGCTTTGGAAGGTTCTGTCCTTTATTCTGAAAGTTAATGTAGGAGGCTCCTTAGATGAGATTGGAAAATTTTGGCTATCTGCTAGGAAACATGGTGTTACAAATATTATTACTGCAGCGGCTTTGTGGAGTATTTCGAAGGTAAGAAACAACCTTTGTTTTCAGAGTTATGACTGGAAGAGTATGGAGATATTCTACCAGATGATCAGTGGTATGGCACAAAATTGGATAATTTTGTGTCCAGTGGAAAAGCAGGATCGACTGAGGGAAGTAATTGTTGAGCTCAAGACGCAAGCGAGGATGATGTCGTGGCTTCCCGCTGGGTGACGGCGAAGAATCATTTGAAACATATGCAACATCTTGATCTATTTTTGGAACATCCACATAAAACACTTACAACATACCTATAAAACATCTGAAACACTTGAAACATAAGATTACAACATGCGTTTTTCACCTTCTTTCATACGACGCAACAAACATGGCATCCAGTTTTATTTTTTAAGGAAGAAGCCGTGTGGACGGAGTGAAGCATTATTATCATCTTGACACTAGATGTCAACGGTCAACCTACTACTACTATATATATGCCGTGGGCATCCATAAAACCTTTAGCAAACAAAATACAGTAGTTGATACGAATGTTTAGGAGACATCTGCGACAAAATCTTGGATGACGGAGCGAACAGCGATTGGAATCCGAACCGAATGAGCCCCGCCATCATCCGACCATGCCAGGCTCCCAAATGTGTAAACGCCTTGCACCATCTGCCTCGCCGTGAGCGTCGCCTTGAAGGTGGCGTTCCTGCTGGCGTCCACGGCGAAGGTCATGACCGTCGGCTCCACGGACACGTCGACCCCGGCCGGAGCTTCGACGGCCACCCGGTAGGTCACCTCCGCCGGCCCGACGTTGGTGACCGTGCGCGACACCGTGACGGAGCCCACGAGGTCCGGCACGGCGATGGAGGGCAGGTTGAGCTGGTACAGCCGCCCCATGTAGGACGAACAGTCGTCCTTAGGATCCAGCGTGCAGCGGAAGAATCTGGTGTACTCGGCTGGGTCTACGTCGTACACCAGGCCGGGGTCGGCAGCTCTGTCGGGCTCGATGTGGCCGCCACCCATGTCGAACGGGTCTGCTGGTTTCCTGGGGAGTCCCTCGGCTAGGATCGGCATGCCGAAGCGATCAGTCGTCGACGCTGATGAACAGCATGCAAAGCAAAGAGTTAAATTGACAGTTACTTTCGTTATTTTGGAAGAAAGAACTTGGTACACGTATAATGTTGGAACTGGCGAGAACATGCCTGTGGTGACAATGGCAGACTTGATCATGGCCGGCGACCACTCGGGGTGAACCGACTTGAGCAGCGCGACCACGGCCGAGACGTGTGGGCAGGCCATGGATGTCCCGGACATGAACTCGTACGAGTCGCGCACTGCCGCCAAGATGCTCACACCGGGTGCGGCGATGTCAGGCTGTTGTTGGTTCCAAACCAAAGCATTATTCGGTCGTCAAAACAGCAGCTTATTACATAAATATTTTTCCAATTCTGATGACACATGGACATCCTTTCACCTTGAGTATGGCAGGAAACTCAACGCTCGGTCCTCTCGACGAGAACGAGGCGATCCTCGGTGACAGCACCCAGTCGCCGACCACGGTCGTTGCCGGCGAAATCCTCACCACCGGCGTCCTGCCATGGCACGTTCGACGTCGAGAGTCATACATTCGAGCTTTGCTTGCCATTGATAACTGATGACCGCTTGTGGCAGTGGGCAACTAGCTCGCTCGCTCTCACCTTGTGTTGATCATATAAAAGGCGATCCGGTTTGCGATCTCGAAGTCGACGAGCACGCAGGGCATGACTCCATTGCAGCTGTCTGCTTTGTCAAGCACGTTGGAAGAGTAGCCCGCAAAGATGAGCCCCCTGACGCCGACCTTCTTCACGTTGCTGATAGCGTTGAAGAAGCCTTGCCTTGGAGGATTGATGTTCACGTCCTCCGGTGCGTAGCACAGCACCACCTTGCCGGTGGCGTTCACGGACGCAAGCGACGCATTGTCGCATCTGTGCATGCATGCGCCGCCCATTTATATAGTTTTTTCAGTTTCAGAATGCGAGCAGGATTATATATTCAGAAAAAAGCAGTTGCAATAATTCCATCATACTCCATCATCAATCAATTACCTAAACCCATGAACAAGATTGAGGAACTCGCTTGTGTTCACTGTTGCATCCACGTAACGAGACTGCCCCTGCGCTTAATTAATTACAGAATTAATCAACGCGTTAATGCATGCGTTATTGCAGCTGTAAATCAAATGGAAGTTGCATATACTACTCCGATTATTAATTAAGGGAAAAGCTAGCTAAAGGGTCAACCGGTTGTTTTGTTTGCTCTCAAGTCTCAACACACGATTTCTCAGCCTTCTGATCCTATCCTTCTTCATTTCTTGTGCGTCGGATGTGAGGCTATATTCGCTTGGCAGTTTTAATTTGTTTTACCATGGTTTGCTGGCATCGCATGGAGATGGCTGACATATGCTGTCGGTATGGTTGTATGGAGACGTGGTAACTTTGTACTATAGCGGGAGGGTATATGCTACAAGTTGACATAGACAGAACAACAAGCTTTTTTATAACTTTTAATACATAAATTATTCAAATAAGTTTCTTCATACAAGTTTTTATGAAAATGTTTTTATCTAAAAGTATGTGCTTGGACATAGCAACAAGTTTTTTTATAACTTTTAATACATAACTTATTCGAATAAGTTTCTCCATACACGTTCTTGTGAAAATGTTTTTATCTAAAAGTATGTGCTCGGACATAGCAAAAAGTGTTTTTTAATATATAACTTATACCACCTAACTTATTCGAATAAGTTTCTTGATACAAGTTCCTATAAAAATGTTTTCCTTATAAAAGTATGTCTAGAAATTGACATTGACATAGCATTAGTTTTTTATATAACTTATAATACATAACTTAATTATTTGAATAAGTTTCTCTATACAAGTTCTCATAAAAATATTTTTACCCTAAAAGTATGTGCTAGAAGTTGACATAGACATAGCAACAAAATGTTTTTATATATAACTTATACCACCTAACTTATTCAAATAAGTTTTCTACATATAAGTTCTCATGAAAATATTTTCCTCCTAAAAGTATGTCTAGAAGTTGACACGTGGACATAACATTAGTTTTTTATATAACTTATAATACATAACTTATTTGAATGAGTTTCGCCATACAGTTCTCATGAAAAAAAATTATCCTAAAAGTATATGCTAGAAGTTGACATAGACATAGTAAAATGTGTTTTTATATATAACTTATACCATCTAACTTATTCGAATAAGTTTTCTCCGTACAAGTTCTCATGAAAATGTTTTCTTCCTAAACGTATGTCTAGAAGTTGACATGTGGACATAGCATTAGTTTTTTATATAACTTATAATACATAACTTATTCAAATAAGTTTCTCCATACAGTTCTCGTGAAAATGTTTTTCTCCTAAAAATATGTGCTAGAAGTTGACATTGGACGCAACAACAAAATTCCATAAGTCGCCAGATTAAAATCTCATGGCATTAAAAATTGTGTTGATACACCTATAAACACTCGGTTTTGTTTTTCTATTGATTTCGGTTGTTTTCAAGGATGTGAACACTCGGTTGTTAACAAGGCATTGAAATACTCGAACAACAGCAAGACAGTCTATATAAAATTTAATCCTAGTCAACCGCTAGATGTAGGCGGAGGCGGATCTTCGATGCCAGGGCCGAGCGCGCGCAAGCATCGGAGAAGAAGAGGGCCAAGGGCAAGGGCGTGCAGACGACGGCGCTGGATGACGAAGGAGCCAGTGAGAGCGAGGACATCGACTACGAGGAGGAAGACGAAGACATCGAGGCGAACACTACGGAGGCGACGGCGGGCGACAAGGCGGCGGACGCGAGCAGGTCCGGCGTCGCCGTGACGAAGAAGCGCATACGGAAGTAGTAGCACCAGGCGCGGGCTGCTAGGGCCACGGAGCAGTGCGAGGTTGAGGCTGCCGAGGTCGACAGAGACGTGGTTGCTCAGCTTGGTGATGCGCCTAGCATCAAGCCTCCCTGTATCTTGTTCGACGGGATCAGCAGTGCGCCAGTGCGGCAGCGGCTTCACGTCGAAGATGTTGTCGGGGAGCTCGCCGGTGAGGTTGTTCCACAACGAGCAGTTGTCGAACCCGATAGGGATGCCTTTGCCGTGCTGGTTCATCGAGAGGTCAAGGACGGCAAGCGCCGGGGTGGTCGCGTAGAACGATGGGATCACGCCATGGAAGCTGTTGTTGTTCGCGTTGAGCGACATGTGGCTCGGCGTGTGGGCCCTGATCACCGACGGAACTGCCCCACCAGGTTGTTGCTCGACACGTCGAGCGCGTGCAGCGGCAGCGCACCCATGGGCGGCGGCAGGTCCGGCAACGAAGACATGGTGGTGCGCAGCGGCCGTAGGGTGTTTTTTCATAAAATTTTATCCTAGTCATCAGTTATATGAGTTTGGAGATACGGTGTACGACTTAACAAGTTTAGGAGGACATATTTCGAATTTAAGAATTTGTAGACCTAATTAGCACACAGTCGCAAGTTTAAGGACCGCAAGTATATTTAACTCATTATAGGATTAGTCAAAGCATGCATGCATTATATATTGCAGCTGTAAACCAAATGGAAGTTGCATCCTAGCTATACTACTCTATTATGAATTGTTGATAACGAAAGTGGACGCGTATTACTTACCACCAGCTCTTCGTTGTTCCCGAGGACCACCTTTGTCGGGAACGACCGGTCCATCATGCTAGCGGCCACCGTGATGAGCCACGGCGCCGTGTTCCGCACCGTCTGCGGCGCGGGGCCGCGGTTCATGCCCGCGAACACCACCGGGACGCCCCTCGCCACGGCGTGCAGCGTGCCGGCGAACTCCTGGAAACCCCCCAGCGAGAGCGACAGCACGTCGACGCCGTCGTTGGTGGCGTCGTCTATGGCCGCCAGGAGCGCGGCACCGCCGCACCAGACCGTCGCACCCCAGCACGCCTTGTAGACGGCCAGCCGGGCGCGGGGCGCGCCACCGCGCGCCACCCCGGCGGCGAGCCCGCTGCCGTAGTAGCTCACGTCCCGCACGGGGCTGCCGGCGATCGTCGAGGCCACGTGCGTCCCGTGACCGTTGTGGTCCCTGGGCGACATGAACTCCCCCTTGAGCAGCTCGGGGTCCACGCCGCCGGTGTACCACCGCGCGCCGATGATCTTCCTGTTGCAGCTCGTCGCGTTGAACGCCTCGCCGGTCTGGCACTCGCCTTTCCACCGTGCGGGCACGGGGCCGTATCCACTGTCGTCGAAGCTTCGTGATTCAGGCCAGATGCCTGCAAAGTTAGTCTTCACTTATGCTGCTCTTTCACAGAGGCGGTTTGGAATCAAGTTCACATTTGGGAGCACTTTGACGGTATATTGGACCAGCAACAGGATGCCTTAGTGGGAGAAGGCCGCTAGCAAAGACTAGCGCCTCCGGCTGATCGAAAGAGGTTCAATGGCTAGTAATATACACATTCTGGAACTTTTGGAAAGAGAGGAGCAGGTGCATTTTCGACAACACTTTAGAAACAGTGCGGCAGCTGGTAGCTGCGAGGATCCAAGACGACATTGAACAGAGGAAGAGACACTACGGAAACAGGGCCTTTATCGAGTGCAACTTTCTTTGTCGAGTGCTAAAAATCAGCCACTCGACAAAGAGCTATTTTGCCGAGTGCCGCACTCGGCAACAATATACACTCGGCAAAGAAGGCTTTGCCAAGTGTCAGGCACTCGGCAAAGTCAGACACTCGGCAAAGGCCCTTTTTGCCGAGTGTTAGGCACTCGGCAAACTCTGGCGCTCGGCAAAAAACGGCGTCAGGTAACGGCCGCCGCCTGCCGTCCAGGTTTGCCGAGTGCCAGCGGGTAGGTACTCGGCAAAAAATTTCCTTGCCGAGTGCCAGATCCTGACACTCGGCAAAGGACTAGGGCTGCCGGTTTACCGAGCGCCAGATTGGGGCACTCGGCAAAGGTGTTTTTTTTAAATCTAAACCCTAAACCACATTGCATCTTTTTTTAAAATAAAAAATGCCACTTTGCCGAGTGCCGGGCGGAGAGGCACTCGGCAAACATTTTTAAAAAAAATTGGCACGCTCAGCTGGCACTCGCCAAAGAGCATGTTTGCCGAGTGTCAAAAGATGACACTCGGCAAACCATTTTTTTTTTGTATTTTGACCTTCAAACTTTTTATGTAGTCATCTTACAGTACTTGGTACTCCATGTCGAAATTTGGTACATTTTCCGAACTGTTTGCTATATTTAGTTAATTTATTTTTTTTAATTGATTTTTTTCGAAAAATGCAAATTTGAACTGCACGTGTATCGAATAATAGAATTTAATGATTAAAAAAAATGATATTCATGGTATTGAGTGTAGTGTGAGGCTGTATCCAGGAATAGACCCAAAATTTCGAACATCTTGTTCACGAAACATGACCATGAACTTGCAGACGAATTGTTTTTAAATTCTATAAAATGCAAACGAAGTCTAAAAATCATGAAACTTGTCGAGATGTCATGATATCATATGTGGAGGATGTGATAAAAATTTGAGAAGATTTGGCGCACGTTATCACGTATGATGCTTAAAAATTTGAGATGTCATGATATCATATGTGTAGGATGATGACTGGTGCCGAGGTTCATGCTCAGATAGATGCTCTCGTGTCCAATGAAGAAGGTGGTTTTGTGGGATAGGGTGAAAAACATATGTGGACTCATATCTCGAGCATGACGAGGCTCCCCTATTTCGATGACCTTCTTCTGCCACATAACATTGATATAATGCACACTAAAAAGAATGTCGCCAATGCACTTTGGACAACACTCATGGACACTAAAAAGTCTAAGGACAACCCTAAGGCTAGAATGGATCTGACAACGTTGTGCGATAGACCAAATCAAGAGATGCATCCTCCTAGTCATGGCAAGACCTAGAGAAGGCCTAAGGCCGATTTCATCTTGAAAAAGGACCAAAGGAGGGAAGTACTTGAATGGATCAAGACGCTAATGTTCCCTGATGGGTATGCAGCGAATCTAAAGAGAGGAGTGAACTTAGGCACTCTGCGAGTCAATGAGATGAAGAGTCGTGACTACCACATATGGATTGAGCGGCTTCTTCCGGCAATGGTTCAAGGCTATGTCCCGGAGCATGTCTGGCAAGTGTTGGCAGAGTTGAGCTACTTATTCCGCCAGCTTTGTGCCAAGGAGCTCTCTCGGACCGTCATTGATGACTTGAAAAAAGCGGCACCCGTGTTGCTCTGTAAGTTGAAGAAGATCTTTCCACCGGGCTGCTTCTTGCCGATGCAGCATTTGATTGTGCACCTCCCGTATGAGGCACGGATGGGGGGGCCATGCAGAACCGTTGGTGCTATCCAATCGAGAGATGTCTGAAGACTCTTCGCAAAAATTATAGAAATAAAGCCAAAATTGAGGCTTCCATTGCAGATGCATATATTCTAGAGGAGGTGTTAAACTTCACAGAGAAATACTACACTGAGAACCTTTCTAGCGTTTATAATCCACCTCCTCGTTATAATGCTGGCGAAAATGAATCGAATCTCTGCCTTTTCCAAGGGCAACTCGGAAGCGCAAGTGCATCGACCACTAAGCAATTGAAAAATAAAGAGTGACACAATATCATGCTATATGTGTTGACCAACCTTGTCGAGGTGCAGCCGTTCATTGGGTAAGTTCTGAACGAACTTGTTTCATTTCGCCGTATGTCCTTGTTTCTTCGTTCAACCCCGTTGTTTCTCGCTGGTATAGGGAATTTCTTCGTCAATCCTGGCATGGATCAAGGCAACCTACCCTGCAAGAAAATGATACCCTTCTTTCACAGGGTGTGGGACCAGAGAGCCCCGATTTCATATGTTGGTTCAAACAAAAAGCCCAAACTGATGCGCCTATAAGTGACGAGCTGAGACAGGTTGCAAACGGCTGTGCTGTTAGGGTCAAGTCATTTACCGATTATGACGTGGGATATCATTTTCGCACAGCAAGCTACGAGCAGAGTCGACCTAATCGAAAAACCACAAACAACGGAGTTGTTACGCCCGACACTGATGGACTCGACTATTATAGAAGAATTGAAGAAATCTAGAACTATCATTCTATGGTTCCAAACCTCTTACTCATGTCATATTCAAATGCCACTGGTTTCATCCTGGAGTAACGAGACGGACCCCTAAGCTTGGGCTAGTCGAGATTCGATAGGATTCCATATATCCAAGAAAAGATGTCTACATTGTGGCTCAATAGGCCGTTCAGGTTTATTATACGTTGTGGGGGATATACCCCCGGGTACCACAAGATGGTACATGGGCCGCACCATCCGAGGTGGCCTGGCTCGTAAGATCAAGGCGTGCATAGTAAGATTAAAGTTGTACTATATATTGTAATAGTACCAAATAGGATACTTTACTTGTAACCCTCCTCCTCCAGAGTATATAAGGAGAGGCAGGGGTCCCCCTCAGGGACAGATCATACAGTATACATCTCAATACAATACACCAAAGACACAGGACGTAGGGTATTACGTCGATCAGACGGCCCGAACCTGTCTAAATCGCTGTCTCTACGCCTTGTGTCACCATCTGGTTCCAGATCACGCGCTCTGTCTGCCGATAATCTACTACCTTGGGCATACCCCTAGGTAGACTGCCGACCATATTTCGTCGACAGTGGCGCGCCAGGTAGGGGGTGTGTGCGCTGATCCATGGCGAGCCAGATGGACCTCAAGATCAACATCATCCATCGGCAACTCGGCGTCGGGCAAGAGATCAGATCACTGTTCTTCACGCCGCTGTTGTCGTCAACGGGATCTGCTATTTTCCGCCGATCTCATCAATTTATTGCTATCGAGTTGAAGACGGAGTCGGTTTCCGTGTCGCTGCCACCAGATCCGATTCGATGCCCTCAGCTGCGCCTCGACGACGCAATTTCTTATCTACGTAAAGCCGTTCGTGCTGTCAGCCAAGGATCAGAGGCAAGAAGGCTTTGTCCACCCGATGCTACGCCGCTGTTCCTGATCTGGGAGCCAAGGATTAATAGTGCTGTCAGCCAAGGAAGTTATCTACTACAGCATCAATCATGAAGACGATGCATGCAAGGCTTTAGCACATGCACGTATAGATTAATCAAAGACATGCAAGCCGACTACAGATTTCCAAGGCACTTGCATGCGCGCATGCACGTACGCACCATCTCCCGGAGCATGCAAGGGCCGACTCCGCGCATACACACTACTTACTCCGACCACCGAACTGATCGAGCTCCGACCACGACCACGTCGACCACGTCCCGAGCAGCTCTGTCGAGCTCCGACCACGTCGACACCTCGACCACAAGACTACGTCGCAATGATGATCGCCGCGAAGAACGGCGCTACGACAATCGCGACCACAGTCATGACGACAGCTCGAGGACTGGACAACTTCATCGCCAACGACACGTCAAGCCATCTCTCGAACATCGCAACACACCGACTACACCCACCGGTCGTCAATAAAGCTAAGTATTATTTTTAATTGAAATTTTCTTCGATCATCATATACCTCCGCCGACCACCCTTAGGGTGCGCTCTGCGTCGAATTTTCTCCATACATACAATCCAAAACATGTATAAGTTTTTACAACGGTTCGCCGATATGTTTTCCTTCCTGCTTGAGAATCCCAGAGCCGGCACTGTCTCCGGCTCCACCCCACGCGTGCATGAGAGTCCGCCCTCTGCGCTACGGGTAGTCGGCAGTCGCTCCCTGGTAACACTGGCACTCTACGCGCGGCAGCGTTCCGTACCTCGCGCTACGAGATGTTGGTCAGCCCAGGGCTGGCGCATTCTTCAGGACAGGTTAATACATCGCGCTACGCCTCTACATAACAAAAGGGCTAAAAACAGCTAATGTTATTTTTCGAATATTACACCAAGTATAATTCATCGCCAACCGAACACCAAGCGTTTACTTCACCTCCTATAGAGAGGTCAATATATTTCATACACCATCATGTATTACCGCTCTCGGTGTTTATTTTTCAGGAACACAGTTCGATCAGCGAGCTCATGCTTCAGGGTTCGCCAAGACCACTACGGTGCTCGAGGACTCTGGCCAGACCACGCTCGTGCTCGGGGACTCGCCAGACCACTCCGTGCTCTGGGACTTCTCGCCAGACCACTCCGAGCTCCGACCACGTCGACCACATCTTGAGCAGCTCCGCTGAGCTCTGACCACGTCTCGAGGACTTCGTCGGTCGCTCCTCGACCTGTGCTCGGGGACTGCCTCGACCACGGCTCGGGGACTTCGTCGCTCGCTCCTCGACCTGTGCTCGGGGACTGCTCGACCACTCTCCGACCATGGCTCGGGGACTTTGCATCTCGACTACATGCGACTGGCGACTCGCATATAGTTGGGATATTTTTTCTCACTTAGACCTTGCTACAAGGCTCATACCTCGCCTTCCAGCAAGCTCGGGGACTACATCGGTACGATGCACCTGTCGGTGCATCTCGTATCGCCTGCACGACGATTGGGTTCTCAATTTAACTGGGAATTCTTTTTAGACCCTGGCACCACGTGCCTAAGTCACCTACTACCAGGCTCGGGGACTAAGTGGGCACACTTCACCTTGCGGTGAATGTGCTTGTTTTTCGACCACTACGCCTCTGATGATCAAAGATGCTACGCTTCAAGACGCACTTACATTTCTTTTCAGAAATACAAGTGGGCACACTTCTTGGGACGGAAATCTATTTCTTTTTTTTAAGAGCACCATACATTCTTCGGACAACCTCCTTCTCCGGCGACAACGGTGGTCGGAGATGTCAAGAACTCAAGCCTCACTGTTCGGAGAAGGTTGAAATGGCGTGTCGCATCAGAATACATGGCGCTCGGGGACTAGCTGTGGGGGATATACCCCTGGGTACCACAAGATGGTACATGGGCCGCACCATCCGAGGTGGCCTGGCCCGTAAGATCAAGGCGTGCATAGCAAGATTACAAGTTGTACTATATATTGTAATAGTACCAAATAGGATACTTTACTTGTAACCCTCCTCCTCCAGAGTATATAAGGAGAGGCAGGGGTCCCCCTCAGGGACAGATCATATAGTATACATCTCAATACAATACACCAAAGACACAGGACGTAGGGTATTACGTCGATCAGACGGCCCGAACCTGTCTAAATCGCTGTCTCTGCGCCTTGTGTCACCATCTGGTTCCAGATCACGCGCTCTGTCTGCCGATAATCTACTACCTTGGGCATACCCCTAGGTAGACTGCCGACCATATTTCGTCGACATACGTCATACGCGTGCAAAGACGCTGAGCATCTTAAGGGTTGATCTATTGTGCATAAGGCATCGTCACACGGTAAACTACCTGTCCCAAACGATGAAGATTACAACTTCAACCCAAACACATATGATGCCATGATGGAGAGTTCTATCAAGAAGAGGGGCTACAAGGGAGGTTTGACATAGACTTAACCGAAGAGATAGGAATAGAAGTAGACAATGAAAGGGATAATGACGAGGACGCTGGAGACGAGGTGCGAAATTTGAAGGACATACAAATGCTTGAGCGATTACGTTTAGGCAATGACAATGAAGACAACATTACTCCTTCAGATAGTGTTGATGAGTTGGACAATGTTGATAGTGATGACGAGACCTATGATCCAGCTAATCTCAATCATGAAGATTATTTCTAATACATGTAATACTATATTTTTTGTAATTATGTTTTGTTCATTTTTGCATATATTTATAATACATGTATTACTATGTTTTTTGTAATTATGTTTTGTTTATTTTTTGCACCTATTTCTAATTACGTCTTGTTTTTTATTGAAGGTGATTGAACAAAGATGGCGGGCAACCATCATAGGTCCGTGAACTCGATTTACCAAAGACCACGCCGGCTGTAGGAGGAGGCGGAGGGGGTGGCGGAGGGATCGGACAGGAGGAGGAGGAGGAGGACCGCCAGCTGCAGGAGGGGGCCATCTCCTCCCACGCCGCGTGAGGAGGAGCTGGAGGAGGAGGTGGAGCTCGGGGACAAGTCAGACGAGGAGCTAGTTCGGCAGACGGACGAGGAGGGGGAGGAGGAGGAAGAGGGGGAGGCGGCAGGCATGGGTTCCGCTTCCTCCGACTCCTCTTCGAGTGTCTACTTGCGAGGTCCCGCGAGCCTCCCACAGGTTCCGCTTCCTCACCAATGCCCAATGATTCGCCCCGAAGGGTAAAAGTAAGTAACTTTATATGTTATCACCACTACTTCATATGATATGATGAAAAAAACTAATAATTTTTCTTAATCACTTGTGCAGGAACTGGGTGGTTGTGTCGGGTGATAGCGCACGACTAGTCAACGACATCCTAGGTCTTCTGTGTAGGCAACACTTCCTCGGCATTGTCACGTACACATCGAAGACGGAGCCGGCCTACTCGTTTGACCACTACGCCGTCGCCCTTGATGCGGAGTACCCCAACAAGGTGGCACGGGTGAAGGCAGAGTTTTTGGTAAGTCTCCCTCGCACAACATTGCTCAATACGTCGCATTCATTGAACTTTTCTTGAAATAATAAATAGATACATCGCTTTTGTATGCAGACTTATTATAGATGCGAGGAGAGATTTGAGGCTAGGGCGGAGCAGGTGACTACCAAAGCCTGTAAAAAACTCATCACCGACATGCATCACGAGGTGCGCATCTAGGCCATCGTAACCTACTACGGGTCAAAGCTTGGAGAGAGGAAAACCAAGAAAGACGCAAGAGAGATGCAACTAACTCAGAAGCAGTACCTTAAGGTAAAGGAAGAACATCAATATTGATTCGTTTTGAGATTAAGTTGGTTTAATTTTATCTTCTTATATGTCCAATACTTGATGACGTGTAGATGATTCCCTGGTGGTGCCAAGTGTATCCCGAGTGCTGGGCGATGATGGTGTAGAGGTGGTTCAAGGAGAAGTACCTCAAGATGCACAGGGATGCCCGAGACCGTCGTTTGCAGATGCAAGGTCTAGCACACCATCAAGACAGCTGTAGCCTCGCCGGATACAAACAAGCATGGGTACGTGAATTCATTTATCTATTGTGACGCTCAGTTCTGCCTGATTTGTAATCATCGTGCTGTCTTTCTCGCAGTCGGCATCACATAGTGGCTAGGCTTGCTCGGACTTCCAGGCATGGTGTATGGCCCACAAGGGCAAGGCGACGTCCGACGTCTCCTTCAACCTGGAGGACCCGCCCGAGGCATACATGAACCCGAACGTCCACTCCCGCATCAGTGAGTACACTGAGGTGGCGAGGTCGCTCTATGGGTCAGACCACGATCCGAACACCCAGGACTTCGATGGGGAGGCCGTCATGAGGGCGGGGCAAGGCAAGAAGCATGGGCGGTTCTAGCTTGGCGACGGCGTCATCGACACAGCCTCTACTCCCTCTCTCTCCTAGATCCGAGCACGGAGCACGAGCGAGAGCCCGGCCATTCACACACGGCCGACCGCTGCACAGCACCGGGTCGACGCACTCAAGGTTATTCCTGTTTTACTCGTCATACATTGATCTTTACACACCTTAATTAGCTTTGCATTACTGAAATATTGGAGTGAAATATTGCAGGCCCGGCTGGAACAAGAAATGAGGCAACGTCAGGAGCTGGCGGCCCAGCTGGACGCCGAGCGGACCGAGCGGCAGGCCCAGGCGCAGAGGCTGACGGACATTACAGAGTTCCTACAAGGGCTTGGGTAACATGTGGGCTTCTCTTTGTCAGCTGGGCTGTTGGTTCCACCTCCGCCTCCACGTCCTGCGGCTGTAGCTACTCCTGTGAGTATGAAAGTTTTTTACTTTCGCTTGTGCTTTGCTTGTATGGCCTCTACCTTCCTAGATTAGCTATTTAAATAATCTTGTCTCACATGCAATCTTTACTCCTTTGTGCAGTCTCTATCTGACGGTGGTTCGAATAATCCACCTCATGCACCTCTGAATGATGGAGCTGGGCCTTCACCACAGTCGCAGTGGCCGAGATGAGTGCACGTTGTATTTTTTTCATTTGTTGTTCACTTGGTGATGGACTTGTGATATACTTGTGATGCACTTGTAGACTTTGATGGACTTGTAGATTTATTTGGATGGACTTGAGCACTTATTATTATATATGTGATATATATTGTGATGGATGTGATATGTGTGGATGGATGTGTGGATGGATGAGATATATATGTGATGGATGAGATATATATATGTGATGGATGAAATATATATGTGATATATGTTTGTATGAATTTATTTATCAAGATAGAATATAAAAAAAATAAAAAAAATACCGTTTTGAGTCACTTTGCCAAGTGTTGCACTCGGCAAACGACCCCATTGCCGAGTGCCATGGTTGGGCGCTCGGAAAACCATTTTTTCAGCTTTGCGAGTGCCAAGACCATGGCACTCGGCAAAGATTTTTTAAAAAAAAAATCAAACTTTGCCGAGTGCCAGACAGAGAGCACTCGACAAAGATTTTTTTTAAAAAAAAATTCAAACTTTGCCGAGTGCCAGCCAGAGGGCACTTGACAAAGAATTTTTTTAAAAAAAATTCAAACTTTGCCGAGTGCTAGCCAGAGGGCACTCGACAAATAATTTTTTTTAAAAAAAAATTCAAACTTTGCCGAGCGCCGCCCAAGGGGCCCTCGGCAAATAATTTTTTTTTAAAAAAATCTTTGCCGAGTGCCTGCAGGGTTGGCACTCGGCAAAGAGACCGTCAACGGGGTCGGCGCCGTGACGGTCGCTTTTTTTGCCGAGTGCCCCCGGGCTCTCGGCAAAGCCTTTGCCGAGTGCCCGATAAAAGACACTCGGCAAAGAGAGCTTTGCCGATCAATTTTTTGCCGTGTGTTCTTTGCCGAGTGTAATTTGGCCTTTGCCGAGTGCCTCAGGCACTCGGCAAAGAACCTGAATCCAGTAGTGAGAGTGCTTGGCTAGGAGGGGTTTCCTTTTCTGAGTGGGCTTCCACCCTTCTGTTGTGCCCACGGGGCGTGCATTATTCTCTCTGTCTGCTCGTACATAAACTTTTTTCTTTCATATCTTAATTAAAAGGCAGAGCTCCTGCTAATGTTTTCAAAAGAAAGTTAGTTTATCATTATTGGCCTAGCTAGGGAGTGTTTTTTTGGTGGCTCTTTATTAGCTTCAAGAAATGAAATGTGATATATTGCAAATTAATCAAACCTGAATCGACCACGCCAACGATGATATCTTGGCCGAATTTGGCTTTCTGCTGGAGGCGAGCTGATTGTTGGTCGCTGATATTACCAAGAACGACGTCCCAGCTCCGGGTCGTCTGCATCTCGTACAAAGCGTCAGGCTTCACGAAGACGACTCCATCCAAGCCTAGATTACAATAAGATTCTTAATTAGTATGCATGCATATCTATATGTGCATATGTTTCCCTGACAACTTGTACATGTCAGTTACAGGTTTTGTAGTGATGGTGACTACTT
Organism: Miscanthus floridulus; assembly: GCF_019320115.1. NCBI lineage: Eukaryota > Viridiplantae > Streptophyta > Magnoliopsida > Poales > Poaceae > Miscanthus > Miscanthus floridulus. The sequence continues at coordinate 35,041,743 of NC_089587.1, forward strand.
GAGAGTTCTTCGGCTTGGGCTTCGGTGAGCATCGCCGCGAATCCAGAGAAGCCGTGCTTGTAGCTGTAAACTATGGACTTCAAGGCCGCCTCCTTACTGTTCCATTCCATTGTGAGTAAGTTATAACTGTTCGTAACCAAATTGGTAAATTACAACTCCAATGATCACCACAAGCTAAAGCTAGTACCTTCCAAGAACAGATGCAAGCACGTCGTGGTGTGATGTGGTGACCATGGAGGGATCATCGTGTTCCTTCTCACCCATGTATACAATATAGACCTGAAATTACCAAGGTTATTATTAGACATGAAAACAAATAGTATATCTTAATAAGCTCTTCTTGAATCATCAGAGAAAAAAATGGAAATACATATACATGCTGAATTGCTGATGCTGCAGCTTGAAATAGGAAGCGTATGTTGTTACCTTGCTGGAGGAAAGAGCTGGAAGCGGCAGCCATGTAGTGAAATAGGAATGCACTAGCAGCAGTAACAGAGTTGATGCCAAAACTGATCCTCGGTTCATCTTTGATATTGAAAGGGGATGCTTGACTATTATGTAGTGATTATACCGTGTAGCTATTTATACATAAGCAGGTGCATGCCGCTAACAATGCAAACATTGTTTTTTAGAGTTCAAGGAAAGGACGCCCTGGCCTTTCAATTAGGGCGTCCCCAACAAGGCTCAAGTCGCTAGCTACTTGTCTACATGGATGGAGAGAGAATGCGAAAACTTCAGTCACCAACGATGAACTCCTAGCCTAGCTCGCACATTCCCCCATGCGCTACATTGCCAACTCCGTCTGGCTGGATATTTTTTTTCTTTTTTTTTTTATTTCTAATCGGCTGGCGATTTGCAACTGCTCGTTGAGGACGCCCTTCATATGAAAAGACCAAACATCTGTTGCAGCACAAAACTATCCAAAAGTGGTCTCAGCTCCAGTTGGCAGCGGGACATAACCAACAGAGACACAACAAACGTGAACAAAAGGTCTAACGCATGAACCAACATCAGCAAAAACGGTCGAGCTAACCGAGCCTATTACATGTCTTTAAGGTCTTCGTTCCGCGCCCCCACCAAGACATTACCGGGGCCCACTTCACAACAGCTTTAGCAGCGTGGACTTCTCCACCCGGGCCACCAGCATCCACGCCTCTGAAAAGCTTTACCGTCCCTGGGGATATCTGGGAGCCATAACACCATCTTCGTCGCAGACTTCATTTCCCTCAAAAAGCCATTCAACAGCTCCCTCTTGTCCACACGACACAGAACTGTCCAGTTCCGTATGAGTCCATGAATTATGTAGAGAAGAGCATCCATACTTTTCCAGCCAGTTCTCTAAAAATAAAGCTCATTCCTAAGTTTCCAAATCGACCAGAGAACAACAAAGGTAACAATGTTTAAAAGGCCATTTCTTTTACTACTTAGCCAAAACTTTCCTATATTAACCATATTTTCACCTACTGAAACTTCTATAATCTCAGAAATTAGAACCCAGCACCGTTTAGCAACAACACAATCAAAAAACAAATGCTGACTAGTTTCTTTTTTAGCACAGAAAAGACAGGTCTCATCTTCTACTTTTCTTCTCTTAGCTAGGTTATCTCAGGTAAGAACTCTATTATTAATCAGCAACCACAGGAACATATGGACCCTAGGAGGTATCTAATGCTCCAAATATATAGCAGAAACATGAACCGGTTTGATGTCTCTGAAATTAATAATTTTATAAAGAGACTGTGAAGAATAAGTGCATTTGGCAGTAAACTGCCAAATCATCTCATCCTCTTCATCAGAAAAACTAACAATGCAAACATATGTAATGACGTGCACGATCATCCTTCTCTTGTGTACCCTTATGGGTTGGACAGTCAAAGACCTTGTCTAGCGGGGAGATCCGTGAGCTTAGTTCCCCGGTTTTCTTGATTTTACCCTATTGTAAGGTAGTCGCTCTTGTAATCGTATAGCCCATATACTAGCAAAGCAAAAAGTCACAGGTGACACCAGGCTGGGAGAGTGGCAATTTGCTCTGGCCTGCATTGTAAACCTGTTGGCTGAAGAGTGTAATTCTCATACTCCCTGATGAATGAATGAAGCTCTGATTTGTTACTTGTTTGATTTGTTTACACGTGATTACGTGATGAAGACCAGAACAGGTCTTTATTATGAAAATTAAATGCGCCCTGAGCTTCCACCTGCAATATATGCTACGACGACTTCAACAATTTTAGTTTCAAATATGATAAGTAAACTGGGGTTTCAGGTATTGTGACCAGATCAACTTCCATAGACGTGTCTATGAAGGAAACTAGCATATGCACCTAGCTAGAGAACTTCAACATGCTTGAGGTATAGTGACCCGATCAACTTCCATAGTCGATAACTCACTATCATGAAGGAGTCGCATTGTTACTAAGAAGCATTGTGCTCCTATGGAACTTAGCTTCGGCACAACTCAGACTTGAAAGAGATCGGCGTATCAAAACTAGCACTTATATAACTGAAAAATAATTCATGGTGAGGAGGTTTATTTAATATTTTACAAAGGGTTTGAAATATTTTGACGGAGCCACGCCTAAACAGCCTTGTCTCTAATGCCCAAAATGCATTCATCGAGAGAAGAGATGCATCCATGACAACTTCAGCTATGCCAAATAGAATGATACAAATATCACACAAGAAAAAACAATCGTCCCTTTTCATCAAGCTTGACATTTCCAAGACATTCGACTCCATTAGCTAGCCTTTCGTCCTATATGTCCTCGATCTCTGCACTAGGTTTTAGCAGGAAATGGCGCGATTGGATCTCCTCCATAATGAGCACAACATCATCTAAGGTTTTTACTAATTGACAACTAGGGAAAAACATTAAGTATGCTCGGAGTCTACACCTGGGAGATCCGCTCCCTCCAATGCTCCCATCCAAGCCATCGTCCACGTTAAACTTGTGGCTGAACAAGGTCTGTTGCAACATGTCCTTCCAAAATCGGCTGATCTAATAAGATGCTTGCTATATGCAGGTGATGCCGCCAGCTTTGCTAATCCCTTCGCATCAAAATTGGGCACTTTAAACAAAAATCTATATAAACTTTTGGAGAATGCTCCGGACTTAGAGTTAATTAATCCAAAATTGAGATCATATCTTCCCTATAAATTGGACACGATGGCTCTATCATCTTTGGTAACAAATTTTCTAGGAAAAAGCAGCAAGTTCCCCGAAGAATACCTTTGGTTCATTTTAAACTTAGGACGCTTTGCATAGGCATTGAGATTAAGATGACTTTGGCTATGTTGGAAGCAAAAAAGGCAGAACATGCAATAAATTGGACATTCCTTTGTGATAGGAGTTATCTGAATAAATTCGACAGTGGTCACGATCGGCAATGGGCAAACAACTTCCTTTTGGACGTCAAGCGGGTTCAGTGGAAAAACAACAAAAGACATTGCACTGTCACTATGCAACAAGTCGAAAGAAAGAAAATCAAGTTGACAAGGCCTTAAAAGACAAGTGGGTTATGTATGACAAGTGGGACCCATATGCTAGCAAACAGGGGCGGATCTAGCGGTGGGGCGGGGGGGGGGGGGGGGGGGGGGGGGCTCAAGCCCTCCCTACCCAAACCGAATCAGTGCAAATTACTGTAGCGCCCCTATGAATTTTTAGGCAAAGTTCTATAATATAGGGGGGGGGGGGGCTGAGACTTAAGATCGAGCAGCAGTGTTGTTCAGTCCCCCCTAAAATATTTCCTGGATCCGCCGCTGCTAGCAAAAAGGCCTTAAAATCAAGTATAGAGTTCTTGAAATCACCATATGATTCACTGCTACCTCTTCTTCACGCCGCAGATCCTACAGTGGCCCTGCTACATAGTCACTTATGAAGGATGTTGTATGACATATTTTTTAATAGTATCATGTCTGTTTTATTTATAATTTTTATTTAAAATGAAAAGTTTTATGTTTACTTTTAAGCAAAACATTTAATTGTGAAAATATTGACAAAACATTTAATTGTGAAAATATTATCTTCCATGGTTCTTATTTAGAGTCGGCTATGATATTATTCGTGAATCATGGAAGACAAGTATAAGTTAATTATCTCCTGTTGTTATTTTTGTAACACCACTAAAAAAACCTTGTCCATGCCGGTTGTCAAATCTGGCGCTCCAAAGGTGGCATGGATAAGTTAGCGTATTGGTGCCAATGAAGAAGCTAGCACACAGATGATGGAGTATTATTTATGCCAGTTATAGTTGAGTGCGGCCGTGCCGGTATGGATAGTTACATTTTCCGTGCAAGCCTTTGTGATGAACACAGATTTTGCGTGCTAGTATATGGATATCACAGTACCCCTATTGGTGCTATTTATGGGTTGGCTCCATTACTGTACCCAGGTCCAAAAGAAATAAACACAGATTGGCACTGAAATTATCAATGATTGTTCAGAAAAAATATTTTATTGATAGCTCATCAAGGGCCATAAGTGGACTGCTTTCTTACTATTTGTCATTCATCTTTTTTTAGATAAATGTGCTAACATATTTCATTGATAAAATCTTGTGAAAGCAGAAGTGTTTGGAGCAGAACATGAGCATGCACCAGGGCCTAAGCTTGCGGCTCCCCTTGAGAAGAATTTATACCTGGATACTATTAGAGTCTCCACCAATAATTTTTCCAAACAAAATATTATTGCTTCTAACCGATCTAGAACTACATACAAGGTATCTAATTTCCCTTTTGATTATGAGTCTACTTCATTCATAGGATGAATATTTGACCTGCACCTTTGACGCTGTGCAGGGAATACTACCAAATTTTTCGGATTTGGCGGTGAAAAGATTAAACATGGAAATAGGACTTGTGGAGCTGAATAATGAGGTGAAAATGCTGGCAAGGCTTGACCATCCAAACATCATAAGGATGCTGGGATCGTGCATAGGAAATAATGGGAACATGATATGCTATGAATACATGCCTGTTGGTAGTCTTGATGCAGTTCTTTTCGGTATGCATTCCTTATATCATTATATGTGATTACAGATATTTGTATAAGAGAGATGCTGATCTTATTACCGGTCCAGAATCTGAGTCGTGCAGCTGAAGATGAGAAAAGTGGAGTCCCTGACTGGTCTTCACGTTTCCACATCATGCAAGGGATTTGTGAAGGATTATTGTTATATCTGCGCATGAACATTATTGCAGAATCGTTCATCGTAATATAGACCCTAGTAATATTCTACTTAGCGAGGGCTTCATCCCGAAAATTTCAGGTTTTAGGCACGCAACTGTTCTCGATCTATGCCTATCTGAAGGGAAGGCTGAGAACTTTAGGGTAACATCGTGAGTTCGTTTTGTAGCTACTAAACTTTTGTGTTTGTCAACTCTTTGTTTTTCTAGTGACTTGTGATGAACAGAATCGACCACTAACAGTTTGCTTACAAATTAATGAATGCCACTCAGTGGATACCACGCTCCTGAGTTGTTTTATGGCGAGTACTCTGTGAAGTCCGATGTGTACAGCTTTGGTGTACACTACCAGAAATACCCTTATACATGACGGTTTACTTTCGTCATAGACAAGCGAAAATACGTCACGATTAACTTACCATGACCATTGGAAAAAACGTTCTATATCTCGCGTCATACATTTATTGAACCAATATAAGTCGTTGGCATTTGTGTTCGTCATGAATCCCTAGAAGCCCATTCAGCCCAGACTAGGCCCGATAGAGTGTGACAAAATAGACTGTAATATCCATCTACCACGTATGATGTTTCTCGTCACAAATTTGAGGTTCCATGTAATCGTCACGTGTACATCAAATTTGACCATCATAGATTATATAATAAAAATCACATAAAGCCCAACAATTTGGTTATTTTCCAGTATATTAACACAAGATGTTCTGATCATCATAAAACTTGAAACACAAAAATAGGTCCTTGTCGACCTTCACATCTATTACAATAGCATTCTAGATAGCTAGTTCATAGGCTTGAATTTTTTTGCTATATAGTGACACTTCTTCAAAAAAAAAAAAATCCATTGCATTATGGTCCCGGTCTCTGTACTTGTCTCCTAAAAATGACAAATGAGCAATATTAACTCATATGTAGGCAAATTAAACCGTATACAATGAACAAGGCATCAAGTAATGTACAGTAAGCAGAAGGAACAACCCTATAGTCAACCGTACGAGTTAGAAGGCAAAAGCAAAATTTTGGTCCTACATCATCCAAAAATGACACATTCTGGTTATCAACTACAACATCTAAAAACAAAGAACATTACACAAATCTTCTTGCAAGTGCTTCTTTTGGATCCTACAAGCACAAGGTGTCAACAAATTGAGAATGCAAGATATGGCTAAGTGCATTAATTTGATCCCACAAAAAATAAATCAGTAGTAGGTTTGAGGCTTGCAGCAACACATTCAATAAGCCAGAAACTGAGGAGCAGCAACATTCAGTAAACTAACAGGTTGGTGCATGGAAAGGGACCATACCTTCAAGGTTGATCTCCAGGTTTGTGATGCCAGCTTCAAGTTGGTAACGATGATAGCCCTCATGAAATGCCTCAACGCTGCCAAAGAGAACACAATCACACAATCTCAGAAATGTTGCACTACAAATATTTTCCTTGAGATCTAACTCAAGTATCTAAATATTATCCAAGTATGAATGACTACAGCTTCACTGTATCTAAGAATGTTACCCCATATGAAGAAATGTTTTTCTCCTGACAAATGCTAACGGCAGGGTACATAGGAGTTGTGTTAAATAGGAGCAGTGTTAAATAGAAGCAATGTTAAGACAAGGTAAATAACAGTGCACTAGTACAAAATAAATGCATAGGAAGATTAATGTGAAAAAGAGACATCGCACCAAATCTCATTCAAGGTGAGAAAGCTATCAGTTCATCGCTCTAAGTGTTGAGGTAGCAAAAATCTATCAGCTATCAGTTTATCACAAATAGCCACGGGCATAAATCTGTCGGCTTATGTTCATCACATGATTTGTAAAACATAGTTGATCTAAAGGGATTAATACAGGAAAGTGAAGATCACCATTTGACAGACACTCTGCTTGCACGCCATTTGTTGCAGCATTATCTCCATCTCCATCTGCTCCTTGTTCTTGAATACGAACAACACAGAAAAAGAAGAATCAGATTATAGATAGAAGAAAGGCATGGCAAATTTGAGAAAGATGATGACATATTAGAGAAGCAGATCAGGTAAGATAATATTGGTATGAATATTAAAACGGTATACAACCATGAACCTGTTGAATCAGGGATAGGTTGTCCCTCGGCTAGTTAGCTCGGCGCGGGAGAGGGCGCTGCCACCGGAGGCGCTCTGTCGCCAAAGGGGATGCTGCCACCGGAGGTGCTCCGTCGCTGGAGGGGGCCGCCGTAGGAGAGTGCCATCACCGGAGGGGGCTCTGCCACTGGAGGCGCTCCATCGCCGGAGGAGGCCGCTGTAGGAGGGAGCCGTCACCGGAGGGTGCTCTACCACTGGAGGCGCTCCATCGCTGAAGGGGGCCGTCGCCGAAGGGGGCCCTGACACCGGAGCTGCTCCGTCGCCGGAGGGAGCCCGATCTGCTTTAGAGAGAGACGAGAGAAAGACGGCTGGTGGTGGGAGATGCTCGATGCACAACCCTAAGTCTGTTGTTATATACTCGATACTTGTAAATGGACCGGCTGTTGGAGTCTAACTAAACCCATCTCTGATCCATGATGTTTTTAGAATACGTCACTTGTAAATCGTCATGTATCATGGAATTTCCTGTAGTGGTAGTACTTTTGGAAATAGCAACAGGCGGCAAAGCTACATCATTTTGTAGAGAAGATACCGATGACTTCCCAAGATATGTAAGTTAAACGTCATTCCTCATACATCCAACTGTAATTGCAATAGAACTAAAAGAAGCTGCATGTAGCATAATCAGCAAAAGTGACATTGTCTAGGTTATGAATTTTGAAATAGTAATGTTTTTTGAAATGAATGAAATAGTAATGCTAAGTTTCATTTCTACATAATGGTGGTTATTTTCTCACTGTGAACCTTGGATATTTGTTATGTTTGGCAAAGGTTCGACAACATTGGACCCAGGGAACGGCTGATCAGTTGAAAGATCCAAGAATTGGTGACGCTCCTAAAGGAGAGTTTGAAAGATGCATTCATATAGGTGTCCGTTGTGTTCAGGAAGATCCAGCCGTGAGGCCTACCATGTCATTCATCAGGAACACATTATCAGCAATCCGGCTTTAGTTGCGAACTTGCAATCGAAACACATTGTGATACTACTATATATATATATACTTATCTAGTATTGTCGTACTGTAGAAATCAAAGAACTGGGATGCTGTTGTAATAGGTTATAGTTGCACTGACATCTTAACTCTTGTTTTAATCATTCTTGCTCTTTAACTGTGTTATTAAGTTATGCTTTGGATATGACACTATATAATACCAGCTTTCTAGTGAAATTATTTTCCAGCTAAACGCTGTATGCACGGTGTGAAATGTATAGCATATCTGGAAGTCAAATCCACACGTTTTAAAGAATGTACAGTTTTTCATTATCCATCGTTGGATTTGGATCCTATCTCTATTTCTATTTACACATTACTGGTTGAATGATCGATATTTAGAATAGTCATTGGAAAAGCAGGAATAATCAATTTAAGTATATGACATATGGGCCGACTGTAGACTTCCGACCTTTCCTTTCCATAATGGTATTTTTCACCGACATGATGATGGGTCGACCGAGAACATGTTAATGCATGCATGGGAAAGTAGGGCTATAGATGCATCATGGCCAATTGTGTGGCATGACACGAGGAGAAAATTAGATATTTGAGACTCCAAACATTACGCTTCGCTGTTTTGCTACTTCGTAAAAATAGACCTCCAAACATGTGACACTTGATTTTCTTGTTATTTTGTGTATTTTCTCTCTTTTTCTAGTATTTCTTCATGTATTTGACAAATGGAAGGACGTTTTTACCCTCTGGTCTTTTGCACCTTACGTGCCTACCGCTGAAAGAAACACCGTGGCCGCCGTGGCCTTCTGGTGTGGTGGGCAGGCACCGTGGCCTTGTCCTGTGCGTAGGCAGGCAGGGTCAGGAACCGTGGCGGGCGGTGCTAGCGTCCGATTGGGCGGACGGTAACCTCCGTCCGGTACCTTCCCGCCTAATTAATTCCCAACCCCGCAAGGAGCGCACACAAACAATCGACTTGTTCGTTGGTTGGTTTCTAGTTAGTTTAGGCTAGTTGATGTTGATTTGGTATGAGAGAAAAATACTGTTGATTGGCTGATTTAGGCTGACTGAAACCAAAGAAAAATATCCCAGGAGCAGTTAGCGCGGGTTAATTTGCGCAGGCTAGCCCCATCGCATGGGCCCATCCCACTCTCATCTCACGCAGTAGTGACTTTCAACTTAAAAAAAATTATACCTCCTAAACCAAACATCCAAATTAAATTTCAACAAGAGCCGGTATTAGTTGGCATCGATCGACCGGTACGTGATGGAACGGCTTCTGCTTCTATACCAATTTACGCACCAGTACTGTGCTAAGATATTTTACTTATCATATTCCAGTATCAGAATAGAATTATAAGCTTGGTTTACGGTTTGCATGGATTTCCTCGTATCTATCCCAATTCATATATGTTGGAGTAAATTAGAGTAGAACTTAAATTAATTTACACTGTAATCTATCTCAACGTATGTGTATTAAGATGAACACAGAAATATCCAAACAAGATGCACATGTATCAGCCTTAAATTCTACTCAAACCCATTTCAGCAAAACATGAATTGAGATCGATACATGTGTATAAAAATGGCTCGAAGAGTGAAACACGTTACCAAAGTCAGTGGAAATTGACCGTGGGGCCTTTCCAGCCTTCCACATACAGCTGAGGTGCTGCCACTTACTCGTGCTACGGGACAGCTGGCGCGTGAGCCACGCTTCTTGAACTCCTCGCCATCGGAACCGGAGTCGTGTCACACTATATGCTCTCACACCATCCTGCTCCTCCTCCCTGCCCGTCCGCTTCCCCGGCGGCCTGGTAGTCGCGGTCTCGCTCCGGCACCCGCCACCCGCCACCGATAAAGCCCACCTCGAACTCGTCGTCCTAGTGGCTGCTCTCCTCCCACTCCCGACGGTACGGAAATGCAGATCCGCGGGGACCTGGATTGATTCCTTCTTCTGTGAACAATCAAACGCGAATCACTTTAGGGCACGTTCGGTTAAGCTAAAACCTAGCCAGGAATAATTCCAATTGACGAAGCCTATTCAAATTAGAATACGAAACCAGCCTGGATTATTACCAGGGAGCCATTCCCCTTTAACCGAACGGGCCATTAGCAATTTGGTGGCCGCGGTGTAGTAGTACTGTTACCAGTTTATTTCCCCCAAAAAAGGAGTAACTGGGGTTCGATTCGACTGCAACTGCTAACTGTACTGTTTCACCGTTCTAATCTCTATCCATATGTTTTATCCAGGCTTCAGGCGAGGCTTGTGGTGGGATCGGAGCCACTTATCTGAGCGCAGCCATGGAGCAGAGTAGCGATGGGATGCCAATCAGCCAGCGGGGAGTTATCCCCATGGGGGAGTTGCCGTCAGTTTTTCTTCTGCAGCATTAAGACTTGTATCATGCTATGGAAGCTTTGATTCTTCGAGAATCTGGTGGCGACTTGCTTCAGTAGAATGGGGGCTTCAGCTTCCTGTAGCGTTAAGATTCAGCAGAGTTTTTTCAACTTAATTAATCTGAGTATAGGCATTTCGCATTACTAGCACTCCCTTTCCACTTCTTTTTATGGGGATATATTCCTTAGTATGTATATACTTTTTGTTGACCATTATTAAAACACAAGAATCAAAGTTATCATTGTGACTTAAAAACTTGATAAGAGGACTGATTACATAATGTTCACTTGATTATTGCTTCCTCTTTTAGGAGGGCTAACAGTCCAACAGAACACTCAAGCAAGTCAGATGAGGTTGCTCAAGACATGGTAATGCCGTATCCATGCAGTGCTACCAGACAGAATACTCCAAACACTTTTGTGTTTCCATATATGGACATCTATTGTACTACTGTTTACAGGGAACCATTCTTGATATTTCAGAACAGTTTTACTATAATTTCAAAGCAGTGTTTACCTTATTCATTTATAACAAACTGCCAAGAAAGTCCATTGTCAACTGATGGATACGGTGTTTAAAGCTTTACTTATTTCTAGACCAAGTGTTTTGTTACTGTAACAAAAGTAACCAGTGAGGAATTTGCATTTAACTTTCTATCGAACGCTTTTTGTGCATGCAACTCTACGTTTATATAGCACCAAGCCACCAATGCCATGGCTGCCTGTTTCCTCTTTTACTTTATTCATTAGAAACGTTGATTCAAGAATTTTTATAAATACTGATTTTGTTATTCCCTTTTCTGTGATCTAGCTGGATCGTTAGTTCTTTTTGGTAGTTTTGTGGATCTTGTTAATTGAATGGTATCATGGTTCTGAGGTCATTTTTTAACTGCAGTTGCAGAGTGATATACCAAATGAAACTGTGAGGCATTGCCAAAATGCGGAATCAGAAGAGATAGAAAGTTGGCTTTTAGCCTTGCAAGCTCATTTAAAGAAAGGAAGTTAGCAATATTCTAACTATTTTTTGTCTACATCTCACTACTTCTATTTATTTGCTAGAATGCACCTTTATTTTTTACCTGTTTGCTTGTCCAACTAGTGGGACATTTCGGCTGATGATGACTACAAATTAGTTGGATTTTTTGGAAGATTCTTCAGTACTTTGACTATTCTTGCTTATGCATAAAAGGTTGACTTTACCACTAGCTTTTAACAAAAGAAAAATTCATGTTGAAGCGCCTAGTGCTGGTGATAGAGACAGTTCTACCTGATGAGGCGTCATTTGATGAGTTCCAGACGGCATTCACCTTGCCTCTGTCGCCATCCAAGCGTGAGGCGATGAAGGTACTCTTCCCGGGTAGGAAGCAGCGGGCACTTGGTACCGTTAGCGCCGCCTAGGCTATCGTCAGTCTTTGTCGCACCTCTGGTTGCCAATGATAGGACACAACTTATTCATTTGGAATGTGCGCGGCCTGAAAATGCGGGCACGTTGCGCCGTCGTATGCGAGTCCTTGTTGCAAGAACGCGTCACCTTGCTTGGTCTGGTAGAGACTAAGCTTGATGTAATTATGCAAGCTGTTGAGGAGGGCCAGGAGTGGGCGATGGCTGGCTTCGCGCCCTTGTCGGTTCTAGCTCATCTGTAGTCGCAAAACACATTTGCAATGTAACAACTATACAGGATCCAGTAGCTAGGACTTTCAGGGTGACTGCTGGGGGCTTCTCGCCGCCAGCTTCTCCTTCTGTTTGGTTGTAAACTGCTTTCCCTCTTAATGAAAAACGGGTGTCAACCCGCTCGCGAAAAAAAACAAAAGAAAAATTCATATAAGGTACTAGCTTGTTGATTTGTCATTAGTTCCTGTGACACTCCATGATTCAATTTCTTGGAAAGAAAAACACTCCATGGTCCAAATTCCCCCTTACTCCGATTCAAGAAAGACCATGCATACATGTGCTTGTCATTCAACATACTATTTGTGTTGCTTTCTGCAAGTAAAGGTGAGCCAATAGTTGTGCTTGATTTCCTCAAGCAGTATATATGCCCTGTACCATGTTTCCAGGCCTTTGCTATCAAGGGAGGCCTAAACAATTATTCTCTTGCAAAGATACACAGATTTGCGACATTTGGCCTTAGTTTCATTCTGTATTTTGGATACACCTAAGTCCTTTGTCATATGATAGTTTACATGCTGATGCTTTTGTGCATCATTATACTGCTCTCCCATTGCATGCATGTACCCTCACCATCAACTTTTGATTTATAACTATTGCCTGCCCTATTGGTGAAAATTTCTTCTTCTCTACATTCGCATATTCATCGAATAGAAGTCAATCAATTATGTATTTAGATAATGTTTTTTTGGTTTAAAACAGAGGGAACTCCTCACAAGAAAATTGTCCACAGCTTCAAGGAGAGCAGTAGTTCCAAAAATCAAATACACAGATGGTCATCAGAGGAAAGTTGTTTAGACTATAATATTTATCATTCATATTGTATTTTGTATTTATTCAAATTTTTAGCTAATAGAAAGAAATTAATTTTCGTTCCAGGAAGATGAGGCGCTCACGCAAATGGTAAACAAACATGGGACGAAAAACTGGCAAACTATTGCATGTGCTATACCTGGCCGAACTGCGCATTCATGCTTGGCAAGGTAAATTGCTTGCACTGTACAGTTGGTTTAATCTTTTTTTCTATACTTGACAACCTTTGCTTCAATTCATTTTGAATTAGTTTTTTAGATAAGGATTTTGAATTAGTATATTAGACATGTTATATCCTCTAATGTTTATCATTTGGTTGGCTATTGTTTAGCTTGCATTGACAGCACAAGCTGTTACAACCACCATGGCAACAGCCTCATTATCAGCCTACCACTATTCTACGCTGAAACTGGCATAGCCTGTGTTGACATCATTACATGTTGCAGCCACTTCTAATTTGATTTTATAAAACTGTGTATTCCAAGTAACACACCAGATGGCTGCTTGTCACACAAATCACAAAAGATGTTCTTACCTTGTTGAGCCTCTTCGATCGTGGACGCCCATCCTTTGACTCTTGGAGGCAAAACTTCTTTGAGGAAGCTAGTCTACAAGCCCATAGATTTTGTGATTCAAAAAGATCAGCTTTCCTTTCCTTGTTGAGCCTCTTTGGCTAAGTTCAAGTTCCCTTTCTCGCCCTTCTCTTTGTCTGTTTTGTTTTCCTCTCTTAGTTTGTACAGTTGTTTTCCGTTGTTTCTCATTTTTAATAAAATTCTTACACTGGGGGCCTCCCCTGCTGTGTTTACGGTAAAAAAAAAAAGATTTTCTAAGGTTTGAACCTTTATCCACGTCCTTTAAGTGGAAATTATAATGCCTCTGCTGTGGCTGTAAATAAAGTATCTTTGCAACACTTCTGCTGCTGCAGGGGTTTTGTAGCTAAGCTGTAAGGGTCACAAATTTCTTCCAGATAAGATGTCCTGGAAGTTTTTTACACTCTTAATTTCATTAATCACTGTTATAAATTGGAAGCCTTAATGAATTAAAGTACTGACTAGTGAGAATGTCTAGTATAGCATTGCTGATCTGCATTCAGATTCATTAGCCATCTAATGTTTTCTTCACTTATGCTCTGATGGGTCTTAAACACAGATGGAAATACATTCTAGACCCAGCAATAAACAAAGAGCCTTGGTCACAACAGGAGGAACTAAGATTGATTCGTGCACAGCAAGTTTATGGAAACAAATGGTGTAAAATGGTCAAACATTTCCCAGGGAGGTAGGATTGGATGGAGACACCTGTAAAGAAAATAAAAAAAAATGTTCATAAAAAAATACCTCTCTTTATGTTGGTTATTGTTATTGTTGATTTTAATTGATTCCCTTAATGAGAATTCAGTATGCATCTACCTGCTTCAAACCTCCTATGAGTATAGCACTAAAATTGTTGACCCCATGTACAATCAGGACAAATGATGCACTCAAAGAACATTGGAGAGGTGCTATGAAAAGAAAACTGGATTCATATTTGGCCTCAGGATTGCTCGAACACATTCCAGACCTGCAAGATGATGTATCATTTCCACAGAGCAATCAGTCAGATATTCCAAAGGACTGCAAAGCTGCATCTGATAGAAATAGATTTTCATCACGTTTATCAACAAACCCCAAACTTAAACAAGAGCTCACAGAACTGGTTGAAAATGCTAATACATCGGCAAGAAAAAGCTCTGACTTATTCTATGCTAAAGCAACTGATACCCATTCAGCAAAAATCTCAGAAATGACAATGGCCAAATCACAGCAGTGTGCAGGAACAAGAAAGAAGCTGGCTTTTCTGTCAACCCCAGTGGAGCTCAAGGTGTGAACTGTTGCCAAAGCTTTGTTGTTGTTTCATTTACATTTTTTTTCTTGCCGTTCAGATTAATATGCAGTTTTATGTAACTGATAACGTGTGTATTGATTGATTTACACCAAATTGCCAAGGACAGCCTTTCGTAACCATGGATGCTGTATCTGAAGCAGTAGTACTTCTCAACCAGCTGTTGTATTATTATAAAAGTTAGCTAGCAAAGAACATGCACTATAATTGATTGTCAAAAGCTTTGTGGATGCATTGAAAGCCTGTTTATGCTTTCACTTGACTCATCAGAAAGGTTGGTTTGATATTTTATATGAATGTTGAGTTTGTTCCTAGTTTGTGATCCAACTGAATGATTGTTTGCACTTACTTTTTGATACTTTTGTATTTGTGTTATTCTAATGGTATCTAAGTGCTTTTGTCAGTTTTTAACTATGGATGCAGAATGTTGTACCACATGAAACCACCATACATTGCCATGATATGGAATCAGAAAAGACAGGTAGAGGTTAGAATGCACCTTCATTATTAGTAGTACTAAAGTAGTTGGAGTTCCATTTATTGAAGATGATTCAGATTCCTGCTTATGTATACAAGTTTGACTTTACTATAAGGTGCATCTATGCCAAAGGGCGCCTAGCTCAAACGGTTAGGTGACCCAGCGGCACTCCTCAGGTCCTGGGTTCGACTCCCCGTGGGAGCGAATTTCAGGCTGAGGTTAAAAAAATCCCCTCGTCCGTCCCCATAACCAAAGCACTAGGGGGGCACCGGCCCAATTCTCACTTGGGCGACAGAAAGCCACCGTGTAAGGGTGGGGGCGGGGGTTTTCTCGGCCGGGTGAAAAGGTCCTTCTTATTTGAAATGCTGCGGGGGCAGTCTTAAACCCCCCGGTCGAGTTTTTTTTTTATAAGGTGCATCTATCTAGTGGAAGATACTACCTCCAGTGACATACACAAAAATGCTATCTCATACTTTCTTTCTCGATTTCAGCAAAAATGCTTACTCAAAGTTGAACGTGATTTCCCAAATTTAAATATTCTGTTTTATGAAGGTGGGGTTCAACAGCCATATGATTATACCTGGGCCAATTCCAAACCATATTTCTTTCACATACTGTTGGGTACTTTGTAGCATAATAGTTTGCATGTGATCTCTTCTTGCATCATTATGATATTATTGCTGTTACAGATACCTCATGGTCAGCTTTCATATATAACTATCATCTGTCGTATTGGTTAAATTTTATTTGTTATATTCACATCTTTGTGGAATAGAAGTGTATGTATTTAGATTTTTTTTTATATCAAACAGAGGGCCCACTGTGCAAGAAAAATGCCCACTGCATCAAGGATGGAAGTAGTTTAAAAATTCCTGAAAGGACCAAAGGCAAATGGTTAGCAGAGGAAAGTTGTTTGGACCAAAACTTTTATGTAGTATGTCAACTTGGGCCTGTTTCATCATGACCACTGAGAAAAAAAAATATTTTCTTCCAGGAAGATGAAATTCTCACTAAAATGGTTGCCAAACATGGGAAAAACTGGCAAACTGTTGCATCTGCTATACCTGGCCGAGAAGTGAAACAATGCCGAATCAGGTAATTAACTATTGGTTTGTTGTACTGTAAGGTTAGTTTCTTTTTTATTTGTAGAAGTGAAAATGTTTCATCTTTTTTATCTTAAATTTATATCTTGTGTAGGTCATATCCTCATGTGTTTATCATTTGGTTGCTTATGTTTAGCTTGTATCGCCACCACAATCCGCAGCAACCACCATGTCACTGTTTACTAGTTAGCAGGGCTCAAATAGGACCCCAAGTCCTGAGTTTGACTCCCTGTGGGAGCGAATTTAAACGGGCCTAGGTCAAAAAAAATACCCCTCATCAGCTACAGTCCTGAGTTATACGAGCAACCACATGAGTCATGTGTCCTGGGCACTTGGTGGCATGTCCAGGGCAGCCAGCCTTTGGGGTGTTTCTCGACCTGCGCGTGAGAAGCTTCTTCTTAATGCAATGCCATGGGGGCGGTCTTTTCCCTGCAGGTCGAGTTTTTGTAGAGTAACACTGTTCTGCTCTGAACATGCAGTCTCATTTGTTACAAGTTTGCTCTCTGTTAGTTTGTGGTCTCAAGCAAAAAAACTAGATGCTTGCTGCTTGTGGCCAATGTGGTCTGCGTTTTTATAATTGCAAGATTCTATTTCTGTCCATATAATAGGAACCATAAAAGTGAGATGCCATCTTGTGTCCACATAATAGGAATCATAAAAGGAAGATGACATCTTACAGCCACATCCTTAAAAATTATGCCTCCGCTGTGAATGTAAAAAGGAATAAGCTATTTGTTTCCAAATACAGTCCCTTCAACACTTAGGCCTTCTCCAGTGGTTGATCTGAACCTCTGGCGCACAAATGTCATGTCACACACCTCGTGATGTTGCAGAGTCTTCACCAGTGGTAGCATTATATTGCTCGCATCCTTTGGGATCCCACAATAGGGAAGAAGCAATTAAAATACTACACTCTTTGTCTCTATCTCGCACCAGTATGCCTGTTTGTAAGAGCTTTAATTTTTTTTATTGCCATGATTTGAACCTTGTTTTTGTGTCAATGCAAAGACTCTTTGCATGGTTCGGTGTCCTCCGGTGGTACGAATCGACTCAAATAACGTTGACACTATTCATTCGTTAATCATTGTTGTTAATTAGAAGCCTTTTATTAGAACCTTGTTTTTTTTATTGCCATGATTTGAACCTTGTTTTGGAGTATTTACTAGCAAGAATGTCCATTATGCATAGACTGCATTCAAATTTTCATTAGAACTGAATTTTTTTCTTCACTTTGTGCTGATGGGCCTTCAATATAGATGGACACGCAGTCTTGACCCAGCAATAAACAAAGAGGATTGGTCAGAACAAGAGGAGCTAAAATTGATTCGAGCTCATCAAATATATGGAAGCCAGTGGCTTAAAATGGTCAAACATTTCCCTGGGAGGTATGATTGGATGATTTTACTGTGCAAAAAGAAAATGTGTGCTTCCCCCATCATCAGTTTGTGCTGCGTCCAATATTCCCTCTATTTTTCAGTTACTGTCATTTTTCAACCTTTTGTATAATCCAGTATCTCTGTAACCTACTGATGTGTGTTTGTTATATTGTGTATATAACCAGGACAAATCATGCACTCAAAGAACACTGGAGAGGTCGGATGAAAGGAAAATTGAATTTTTATTTAGCCTCAGGATTGCTACAACAAGTTCTGGACCTGGAAGAAGATATATCAGTTCCAGAGAGCAGTCAGTCAGAAATTCCGAAGGACAGTGTTCCAGAGAGCAGTCAGTCAGATATTCTGAAGGACAGCCAGGGTTCATCTGACAGAGGTCCGCCATCAGTTTTACGAACACGGCCCAAATCTAAACAGGATCTCCCAGAACTAGATGGAAATGCTGGTACATCAGGAGAAGAAACTTCTGATTGCATTTGTCCTAAAGGGCCCAATGCCCATTCAGCTAAAGTTTCTGAAAAGCTAATGGCCAAATCAAAGCAGCGTGCCAGAGCCAGAAGGAAGTTGGATTTTCTGTCAACCCCAGTGGAGCTCAAGGTATGCACTGCTGCAGCAAGTTGTCAAAGGCCTCCCCTGAAAATGGATCAAACAAGTCCAGTGGCCGAAAACATCTCTCCATCAGATGTATGTCAAAACATTTCACAGAATGTTCCATCAGAACGTGTGGATGCCGTCATACCGCTGGCTGCTAATAACCACCATCCCAATTATTTCCATTCACCAGCAACCCCAGATCCTTTCTCTCTTGAGATTAATGAGGCGAACGCATCAGATCTTCTGGTTCTGGACATGTCCTACTGTGATGGCTTAATAATCGATTCTCCTCGTTATCCACATGACAGTAGCTTCATATACAAGAAAAAGTTACCGACACAAAATGCAACTTCGGGTATTGCACTTGCTCTGTTACACACTTTTGGTAGCAAGAGATGATGAACTCGTCTTCCTAAAATCCAGCAACTCCCTGTACTTGTTGCATGTTGGATGGAACGTGTATCTTGTCTTGGCAAAAATAATTGCATTGCTGTTCTGTTAATGTCACTGCCTCAGTGGTTTGGAGAGCAGTTTTCCTTTTGCAGGTTTGAAGGGCATTTTGAGGGGGATTATAGGTCATCTCTAGAAATGAAATTTTCTGGTTTTTAGAAAGACTAGAAATCCTAAGGAAACAGAGGTTTTCTTTTGGCCTGTTTGGTTCCCTACGTCCTGCCTGGCGGGATGCAGGGTGCCATCGTTTGGTTGCCTGCTCCTGCGGTCGAGCCGCGCTTGCAAAAGGCACCCCGTGGCCAGGCTCTGTGGGAACGAGCGAATCGGCCGTTTCTGCCAGGCCTGGCTCGCTCGATGCAGCTGCTTACTCATCTAATGATGCTATTAGTGTATGATAAGTAAATATTAAGTGATATTAATGTGTTTAAGACATAATCAGAATAAAAATTATAATTACAACCTTAAAATATTTTATCTCATGCAACATATCTTCATATAGTCAATCAAACAGCATTTCCTTTCAGCCAGGCTAAGTAGGTACAAAGTCAACCAAACACGACTGCATTGTATGCACTTAGCCTGTCCAATGTGAGCCTACGAGCTAGGCTCTACCAGTACGTGAACTAAACGGTAAGCCCGGGCAGTTTGGTTTCTCGGTTTTTAAAGAAAATCAGTTCTTATAAAATAGGAACCTATCGGTTTTAAAAAATTCTCGGAACCGATCATTTTGGTTTTCAGTTATTTCGGTTCGGTTTCGGTTCTAACCGAACTAACCGAATTTTTTGAGAAGACCTTAAGGCAACAATAAATATACATGTTGTAAGGCAAATTTATGCAACACTATATTAATTTTTAATAATAATTATTATTAGAAAACAATAGCAATATAGTAACATAAATATATAGCATGTCAAATATAAAACACCACACATAAACCAAACATAATCTTACAAAATATGAGTAAGTGTAGTATAATTCATGTAATTTTGTTCTTTCAGTTAATTCGGTTATCCGAGAGTAGGAACCGAATTTTGTTCGGTTATTTTGGTTCCTCAATATCAGGAACCGAATTTTTTAGTTCCGGTTCCTTCGGTTTCGGTTCCAATTAGTTTGGTTCGGTTTTTGGTTTTCGGTTAATTTTGCCCAGACGTACTAAACGGGCCCTCATGCACTTTTTTTGGGTTGGAAAGGTCCCCATAACTCTTTTTATGCAAACCACAGTACATATCTTATAAACACCATGCTCAAAATGACTCATGTCGTTGGTAACTGAAATCAGTGAAATATATCCATGCCTTTCTAAACTATGTGTTATTAAAAATTTTAAAAAGTTGATAGGTAAGGGATAAGTTAGTCTTTTACTAGGCTTCTTATTAGGTTCCAAAATTGTTGCGCTTTGGGACAAGGGAGTAGCCATATAAAAGAGGCACGTGCATTGGGCATCAAATATGAAATTTGATCCGTCGTGGTAGACTGGTGGGGGTGTAACCACGTTCGTTAATCATCTATAAACTATTGCTTGGTTCTAATAAAAATTCATTGTGTGTTGGAGCCCTTAGATACCTAATAAAATTTAGCATTTTCCTTAATCTGATTCACCGTGATAAGTCCCCAACTTCATATGCTGCGCATATGCATCCTTCTCCTCAACGTGATACAGTACAAGTGAAGCTGTGGATTCATTGTATATCCATCCTTAATCCATCTATAATTTAATAAAGACAGAACATCCATTGAAGTCAAATACACAGAAATTAGTTAAATGCCCATGCAAATTCATAATTTTGCCCACTTAATTATTTTTTAAAATCAATTTCCCAAAAAAATAGTGAATAAAAAACTAGATGAGAACACAACTTCCGCCTTCAAATTAAAATTTCCATTTGAGATACACATTATATGCATTAAATTCACAATTGTCCATGACGCTAGATCCATTCTCTAGATTTGCATTTGTGCTTAAGTCTATTTTTTTGGCAAGATGAATCTCAATACTCCCACGTCTCTAATGAGAGGGATCACAAAATAGCCCATATATGTGGATACTGTAAGTGGCGAAAACATTACGATAAAGTATCTTGCATGCTAAATCAGCAGGCGGAGAGACCTCATCTTTGGCCGTGGAGGTTTCAGGGCACCACTTTTATAACCAGAAGCAATGGTGGTACATGGGATCAACGGTGGAGAATCAATGTTGTGATAGTTAGGTGGACCCAATGGCCGAAGACAACTAATACTGACGGGCCAGAACGAAAACCGGCAGTGATATGGTACCTATCACTGTCGGCTCGTACCATGAACCAACAGTGATATATCACTGATAGAGGGGCATCACTGTTGAGTCTTTAGCTTCTTGCCAATTTTCTAGATCTTCGCCTTACCACCCGATAGTGAGTGGTAGTCACTGTCAGCCACTACTACACAAAACTTAACCGAGGTGGGCATTTTCAATTAACTGAGGCGGTTTTTGTAACCGCCTCCGCTGAAAGGTCATGGTTAATCGCGCCTTAACGGAGGCGGTTGGTCGTCCGTGTAAGGAAAATAGACCCTAGGCCCATTTACTTTGGATTTTGGTGTTTGATGACCAATACAACCAAATTAGACTAATGATTTTGCAAGTTATCGTTTCGTAGTTCAATAGGATGCAAGATGTGACTCGGACAAAGGCGACGTGATGATCCGATGATCAACACCTTAAAGAAGACCTTAGGAGCACAAGAGAAGACCTAAGACATCAAGCAAAGTCCAAGCACGAAGATAGGAACCAAGCTGCACGTAAGATCACGAAGAAACGAGCTCACAAAGGTGACCAGACGCTAGACCGGACGTTGGAGAAAAGCAACCGGACGCTCTGATCAGGAGGCTCAGCAACAGCAGCAGCGACCGGACGCTGGACCGGACGCTGGTGGCAAACCGACCGGATGCAGGACAACAGCGTCCAATCGAGTACAGAGAGGTTCCAGAGCGGCGAATTTATGACCGGACGCGTCCGGTGGCATGTGACCGGACGCTGGCAGCATCCGATCAATAGATCGCGGCTCCAACGGTCGGGACGACCGGACGCGTCCGGTCAGGACGTGATCAGCATCCGGTCAGTAGCAGAAAAGCGGGATTTCGTCCCCAATGGCTACTTTCTCAGTGGGGCTTATAAATACAACCCCCAACCGGCCAAATGAGGAGTGTGGAGCTGAGAAAACATACCAAGGATGGTGATACACCATTTTAGTGATCTCCACTTACATAGTGCTTAGTGTTTTATTAGGTGATTAGCGTAGGTGCTTTACGAAGTGCTTAGGTTGATTAGACCACCGCTTATGCGCTTACTCTAGGTTTAGGCCTAGTGTTTAGTAAGGTTTGCATACCTCTTACCACACGGTGCTTGCACGCACCATTGTTGTACATCGGAGGGGCTTGTAGTCTTATGAGATCACACCAACCGCATTTGTGGTGTGGCCGCCACCGTGTACCGGAGGGAACAAGGCCTACGGCGTTTTGGCCGGAAGCTTGAAAGTGAAGACGGCGGGGAGCATCCGGGAGAGGCTTGTCGGAAGGCACGTCGGAGACCCACTTGCGCGTGGAGAAGGCCCAAAGCTATCCAAGGAGTTACCCGACTGGGAGCTTGGCCCTTGCGAGGGATTCCTTGCAAGGGGCTCCAACGAGGACTAGGGGGAAGCTTGCGCGCTTCTCGATACCTCGGTAAAAATATCGGAGTCATCGACGGGAGTTTGCATATCTCTACCTTGCTCTTTAGCTTCCTCATTTACATTGATTGCATTACTCCTTTTGTGGTAGAGATAGCAACACATTAGCAAAACCGTAGTTGCACATTTAGATAGTTTATCTTTTGAATAGGTTTTGCTAAGGTTAGAAAAAGAGGCCATAGTTTAGAGTTAGAATTTTAAGTTGCCTAATTCACCCCCCCCCCTCTTAGGCGTCATGGTCCCCTTTAATTGGTATCAGAGCCGATTGGCTCAATTTGGACCTTTGGCTTAACCGCCGTTGAGCCGACGCTATTTAGAGTGGTTGGGATGGATACCTCTAGGCCTCCGCACTTTGATAGCACTAACTTCCCCTATTATAAAGCTAGAATGTCTTGCTACCTTGAGACGGTTGATTTAGGTGTTTGAAGAGTCACTCGTGACGGGATGAAACCCATTACAAATCCCAAAAAACCCACAAAGAGTGATGAAAAAGAAATGCACTTCAATGCTAGAGCTAAAAATTACTTGTTTGAATCTTTTAGTATGGATGTGTTTAACCAAGTGTTCACTTTAAATACGGCACATGAAATTTAGTTAAAGCTTCAAGAGTTCCATGACGGCACATCGAATGTTTGTGACCAAAAATATTGTCTAGCTAAATAAAATTATGATTCCTTTACAATGAATGATGATGAGCTTGTTCGTGATATGTATTCTCGTTTGAATCTAATTATCAATGAGCTCCATTCAATTGGACTAATAAAGCTAGATGATGCGGACATCGTAAGGAAAATCATCTCTGTGCTACCATAAAAGAAATATACAAGCATCATCACCATCCTTCATAATATGGAGAACTTGAGCACCATGACCCTGACCATAGTCATTGGCAAGATAGTGGCATATGAAATGTCACGCAAGATGGGTCAAGAAGAAGCCTCTTCGTCAAGCAAAGGCAAAGCTCTCGCATGTGGCGAGAAAAAGAAGATGAAGGGCAAGCAAGTTGAGACAAGCTCAAACTCAAGCTCCTTAAGAGAAGATGAAGAAGAAGATGAGGATGATGATGATGATGAAGACTCAAGTGATGATGATCAATCTTCCTCCTCCACCTTCGACCTTGATGAAGAATCAATCAAACTAATCAACAAGGTGGAGAAGATGATCCAAAAGCTCAATGTCAAGGGTGTACCCATCCAAATCCAAGATCTCATTTTCACAAATCAAAGAAATGAGCAAAGAAAGAGAGGATGCTATGGATGCGGCGAGTTGGGGCACTTTGTAGAAGCTTGTCCAAATAAGCCTACACCTAAGAAAAAAAGAAGGCATGCAAGAAACAAGCCCTCACATCAATAAGGACATGGGATGATTCTTCAAGTGAAGAAGAACACCATCACAAGAGGCGAGGGCGCAAGCACTCATCGTCAAGCTCTTCTCGTGTGTGCCTTATGGCACGAGGTAACGAAAGCTCATCCTCTAGTGAGAGTGATAGTAATGATGATATGCCTTCTTATGAAGAAATTGTGCAACAAAACCTTAATTATGCTAAAGTTTGCACTAGTCAACAAAAGAAGCTCGGGAAAATAAAAGAAAAGCTAGAAAGTTCACAAGAAGCATACAAAACTTTGCTTGAACAATATGAGAATTTTGCTAATCTTAATGTTCAACTATCTACTAAAATTGAGCGACTTGAGGCTAGTGCAACAACAAATGCATGCACAATCAATGATGAGCAACTTATAAAGAAAAATGAAAAATTAAAAGAAAAGTTAGCTAGCTCACAAGATGCATATAAAAGTTTGCTTGCTAAAATAGAAACCATGTGCAAATATTGTGATGAGCTAACTAATAAAGTTGCTAATCTTGAAGCCGTTAGTACAACTCCCACTAAGGCATCTAAAAGGAAAAGTTCTAACATGTCTAAAAAGGATGCCTCTACTTCTTGTAATGATTTATGTTTAGACTTACCTTTGTGCAACTAAGTTTATGTTGAGAAAGTTGTTGTAGATACATGCACACAAGAGGTTGCAAAGGAGAATGAGCAACTCAAGTAAGAAGTAGCTCGTCTCACCAAGGACTTAACTCAAATGAAAGGCAAGGCGGAGCAAGCCCAACTTCTTCAAGATAACACCGTCAAGGGAGTGAAGAAGCTTGATGAAGGACAAACCGTTGTTTGCTACGTGTGCCATAAGGAAGGTCACAAGTCCTATGAGTGCAAAGTGAAGAATGGGGGAGGAGCAAAGAAGAAAGAGAAGAAGCAAACAAGCAAGCTCTTCAACACCTACACCAACAAGGTGGACAAGAAGGCCTCCACACCTTATCTCTTGAAGAAGAAGAAAAATGACAAGGTGGTGGCCATCAAGGTGAACAAGAAAGCCAACAATGGGGCCAAAGGCTTTTGGGTGCCAAAGGAAATCATTTCCAACATGAAGAGCACAAAAAAGGTTTGGATCCCGAAAGGGAAGTGAGAAGTCCTATAGACTTCAGGAATTTGGAGACTTGGCAAAGTGTGGATGCATTTCATGGGGTGCATCATGATGGACAAAGACATTGCTAAGTGGGTTAGTAAATACTACGGACCCAAATTCTCCTTCCCATGTTAGGTAACTACATTCAAATTATTTTAATTGGTATTAGATTTGATTTTTTCCTACAATTGGTATCTTTTAGCATCTAGTTACTCTTCATGCCTAGGTTTGCATTTGCATTCTTATATATTTTGGCATGCATACACTAGGTATTTCATATGGTAGGCTTGCTCGGTTTCATTCTTATTCCTTGAAGCAATCCTACATGGTTTTAAATTGTTTAGGAGCATGGCACATACCTTGTCTTACAATTGTTCATCTAATATGTGCCAAAGTCCAAATTGTAGATAATCTCTCCCCGATATCACCTTCGAAAATGACTCACATTCATATGATGTCATCTTTCAAGTGGTATTTATTTTTCTAAAATCAATGTGCATGTTTTCTATATAAGTATTCCACACTTGTGTGCACAAATTTAGGGGAAGGTTACTCTACAAGTTGGATACTTTGAGACTAACACCTTTTCAAGCTTATCATGTGTGTAGTAGTCTCATTGCAAGGAAAATGGAGTCCCCGGAGATAAGCATCATACTTCAAATATCCACCACCTATTGCAAGTAGTAGAAATCAAATTGGTTTTCACATGTGGTATTTCTAAACTGATATCATCATGTTGATTTCATTTGGATATTTATATGCTTTCTCCATGCATTATATAGATTAAATTCCCTTGTGCAATACTTTGCCAATTATGCATATGCTTTGCCTTCTATCATATGTATGCATATATTTAGGGGGAGCATAGTCTATATAATGTGAGAGTCAAATTTTGTGATCTATTTCACTCTACACACAAAGGATCATAAAGTTTGATCCTTCCTTGTGCTACTAATGTCTTTCTTTTTGTGTTTGATTCCAAAGGGGAAGAATCTAGAGGACCAAAAGCAAGCATTAATTTGTAGTAGTGGTCCGAGAAAGGGAGGATAGTGGATTATGGATTAGCCTATGTAATGGGGAGAATTTATAGGAAGCAAGGCTTAAATCCATAATACCACATGGGGACATTTGCAAGGGCAAGATATGTTTTTATGTAGTCTTACAAGTAGTATCTTTTAGCATCATATAATCTTACCTCTTGCATTGCATCCTAGCAAGTAGGTAGTTTTTAAAATTTCAAAATTCTATTATTTGCTTACTTTGGTCGTGTTGTCATCAATCACCAAAAAGGGAGAGATTGTAAGAAAAATGGACCCTAAGCCCATTTAATTTGGATTTTGGTGTTTGATGATCAATACAACCAAATTGGACTAATGATTTTGCAAGTGATTGTTTTGTAGTTCAATAGGATGCAAGATGTGACTTGGACAAAGGCAATGTCATGATCCGATGATCAACACCTTAAAGAAGACCTAAGACATCAAGCAAAGTCCAAGCACAAAAATAGGAACCAAGCCGCACGCAAGATCACGAAGAAACGAGCTCACAAAGGTGACCGGACGCTAGACCGAACGTTGGAGAAAAGAGATCGGACGCTCCGATCAGGAGGCTCGGCAACAACAACAACGACCGGATGCTGGCAGCAAACCGACCGAACACAGGACAACAGCGTCTGATCGAGTACAGAGAGGTTCTAGAGCAGCGAATTTGCGATCGGACGCTGGCAGCGTCCGATCAATAGATCGTGGCTCCAACAATCGGGACGACCGGACGCGTCCGGTCAGGATGTGATCAGCGTCCGGTCAGTAGCAGAAAAGCGGGATTTCGTCCCCAACGGCTACTTTCTCAGTGGGGCTTATAAATACAACCCCCAACTGGCCAAATGAGGAGTGTGGAGCTAAGGAAACATACCAAGGGTGTTGATACACCATTTTAGTGATCTCCACTTGCATAGTGCTTAGTGTTTTATTAGGTGATTAGCGTAGGTGCTTTATGAAGTGCTTAGGTTGATTAGACCACCGCTTATGCGCTTGCTCTAGGTTTAGGCCTAGTGTTTAGTGAGGTTTGCATACCTCTTACCACTCGGTGCTTGCACGCACCATTGTTGTACATCGGAGGGGCTTGTAGTCTTGTGAGATCACACCAACCGTGTTTGTGGTGTGGCCACCACTGTGGACCAGAGGGAACAAGGCCCGCGGTGTTTTGGCTAAAAGCTTGATAGTGAAGACGGTGGGGAGCATCTAGGAGAGGCTTGCTAGAAGGCACGTCGGAGACCCACTTGCGCATGGGGAAGGCCCGAGGCTATCCAAGGAGTTACCCACCCGGGAGCTTGGCCCTTGTGAGGGATTCCTTGCGAGGGGCTCCAACGAGGACTAGGGGAAAGCTTGCGCGCTTCTCAATACCTCGATAAAAATACCAGAGTCATCGATGGGAGTTTGCATATCTCTACCTTGCTCCTTAGCTTCCTCATTTACATTGATTGCATTACTCCTTTTGTGGTACAGATAGCAACATATTAGCAAAACCGTAGTTGCACATTTAGATAGTTTGTCTTTTGCATATGTTTTGCTAAGGTTAGAAAAAGATGCCATAGTTTAGAGTTAGAATTTTAAGTTGCCTAATTCACCCCCCCCCCTCTTAGACGTCATGGTCCCCTTCATCCCATCTCGGTATATCAAATAAAAAAAACAAAAAAAGGAAAACCCATGGATAAGCTCGACAAGCCCATCCACTCGCTGCTGCTACTCGCATGTGCCTGCATCCTCGCTGGATCATGCGCAGCACCAGGATCCGGCTACCCATAGCGAGATCTGGCCTCCTGCCGCTGGATCTAGGCCCCTCATCATTGGATCTGCCGCGCCAAAGCCAGATCCACCGCTCCCTAGGACGAGCTCATTGGATACTCCACGCCGAAGCTAGATCCACACTAGAGAAGGGGGCTAGGCCCCGCGCGCCCATCGGGAGGCCGCGCCCTAGAACCCCTGCACCGCCGCCACTAGAGGAGGGGCCAGGCCCTACGCGCCGCCGGCACTGGAGGGAGGGTGCACGCCTTGCTGTCGCTGCCATCAAGGCCGTGCCTGTACCCATGCCTAAGAGAGGGAGGGAGGGCGTGGGGGAGGAGTGGTGCCTGAAAGGATCAAGATGCCCAAGAGGGGGGGGTGAATTGGGCTAATTCTAAATTTCTTTGCAATAATTAAACCCTACGGTTAGCCCAATTAACCCTTTGTGCCTAGAAAGTGTTTCTAATGTTCTACCACACAAAAAGACTTGCAACCTAAGTTCCAATTCTACTCTAGCATGGTAATTCTATGAATGTAAAGACAAGTATTGAATTGCTCAAAATAAATGCTCAAATTAAAGAGAGAAGGAGGAACACGGCGATGTTTTACCGAGGTATCGGAGAGTCACCACTCTCAACTAGTCCTCGTTGGAGCACCCACGCAAGGGTGTAGCTCCCCCTTGATCCGCGCAAGGATCAAGTGCTCCCTATAGGTTGATTCTTTAACACTCCATCGTGGTGAATCACCCACAACCACTCACAACTCGAGTTGGGTCATCCACAAGCACCATCGGATTATCACCAATCTCCCAATCACCACTAGGTGATGGCGATCACCAAGAGTAACAAGCACGAACTCTCACTTGACCACGACAAGCCTAATGAGAAAGGTGGATGCACACTTTGCTACTCTTGATCTCACTAATGAGGGCTCTCTTTGGGATTCTCAAATCTCAATCACCTCACTAGGACCTTGCTCTTCTTGGCACTCTCAAAGATGTTTCTCAGCTGTTGAAATGAGCAAAAGTACCCCCACACACGAATGGAGGAAGTATTTATAACATGGGCTGAAAAATGAACCGTTATGTGTCTCTATGGGGTGATCGGACGCTCCGGTCATGTTGACCGGATACGCCGGTCAGTTCACCCCGAACTCCAGTGTTTAAAGTGTGACCGGACGCTGGCCAGCGTTCGGTCAACACTGACCGGACGCATCCGGTAGTGATTTTCCCTCTCTGGAACCTTACTGGAGTCGACCAGACGCTGGCCCTCAGCTTCTGGTCACTTCACCTCTCAGCGTCCGGTCATTTCCAGACGACTTCACCTTGATCAAATGAACTGACCGGACTCTACGCCAGCGTCTGGTCACACCGAAGCCAGCGTCCGATCAGTATTTGACCCACCATTCACTTCCAACTTTCAAACGTACGTGAATGAAGTTTGCTCCAATGGATCTAAGGGCTTTTTAGGAGCTACCTAGTGCTATTTTTAGCAAGTGTGCACCACACCTAACCCACTAGACTTACCTAGGTCAAGCTACCCATCCATACCCCCCTTAATAGTATGGCCAAAGGAAAAACAAAGTCCTAAACTATTCTAAGTGTCTCTTCAACTCCAATCGATACTTAGAACTAGTCCATCCTTAACCTTGTCATCCATCCTTTAAAAACCGAAACGATTTCCATTGTAGGGGCATGACCACCATGATAGCCCAATCGATCTCCATTACCATGACTTAACTTAATTGCTTCTACAAAACATACGTTAGTTATAGTAATAATGCATTGTCATTAATCACCGAAACCCAGCTAGGGGCCTAGATGCTTTCAGTGCCGCCGCGGAGGAGGAGCGAGGCTAGGCTGCCATGTTGTGAGGCCGCGCCGTGAGGTTGTGCCACTGGGTCACTGCAAGGTCATGCTGCCGAGTTGTCGTGAGGCCGCGTCGCCAGGCCGCCGCACCGCCATGCCGCGAGGCTAGGTCGTTTCTCCACCACCGGCCTGAGTGAGGGGGAGAGAAGAGAGGGAGGGAAAGAAAGCAACGCTTGAGGGAGAAGTGAGAGAGGGAGCGAAGGCTGAGTGAGTGAGGGAGAAGTGAGAGAGTGGGAGATGTGAAACCCTAACTCCTCTATTTATATAAAGCCGATATGGATTGGATATGGGCTTTTTTGCTAGGCCTTCGGAAGATTAACCGAGACGGGCTTATAAGTGGCCCACCTCGCCCGCCTTAGTTAATAGATTTTAGGAGGCGGTCATTTTTAACCGCCTCCGTAAATCAATTTTGCGAGGCGGTTAATTGTGACCGCATCGGTTAATAAAAAAACGACCGCCTCGGTTAATCCCAGGTATTAACCAGGACGGTTGAAATTCCCGCCCGCCTCCGAGGTCCATTCCAAACGCCTCGCATAAGTTTTTCTGTAGTAGTGGGCCCAAGCACACCCGGCAGTGATGCTCGGATGGTGATTGCGTGTTCTGGCATAGTGTGTTTGGATGACCTAAGACTAAAATTTAATCCACTTTTTTGTCAATGCCATAAAAATAATTTTAGGAGACAGCCTCTCTGATTAACAGAGGAGGGCACATCTAGAAATCTCATCCGTAAATGGTTAGGCGGCCTCTAGGCAAATGCTCACCTCTGAAAATTTATTATTAGAGATGGTCACTTGTGCGTCTCTAAAAATCAATAACAGAGATGGGCATCTTAGGAGGCACGTATCTAAAAATAGTTGCATCAAAAAATAATTCATTAATTTTTCATATGTAGCCGATGAAGATAAAATTTATATTAAAATTGTAGATCTAGATATAATCTATAACTTTGTAGTTGAGAAGTTGTTTTGTTTTAAATTGTTTAGAATCCAAAAATATTGTTTTAAGTTCATGTATTTTGAAATTTAAAATTTTCAAACAAACTTGGATGTTGACATGGTCTAGATCAAAGTTGTAGTTCTTAATACAATCTACAATTTTGTAGTAGAAGCATTTTTTATTTGAACTCGTTTAGAGTCCTTAGGTGTTAGCGCAAATAAGATTACAAAATGTTAACACAAATAAATATATGGTGCAGTGGTAGAGATGTGTTATTACTAAGCAGTAAGTCGTGGGTTCGAGTCCTAAAAACCACCTCTATAAATGGCGATTAACAATGTCCATTGGTTAGAGTTTAAATGACTAAAACTTACCGTACTTATCTAAATCCAATAAGGGAATGTCGTGGCAACTAACAATGACCATTGCTATTAGTTAGAGACAAACCCACCTCTAAAAATCATTTTTTAATAGTGAGTCCAACCATTTGGATGATCTAAGACTAAACTTTAAATGACTAAAACTTACCCTACTTATGTAAACCCAATAAGGGAATGGCGTGGTGATTAACAATGACCATTGATTAGAGACGGCCCTGCCTCTAAAAATCTTTTCTTAGTAGTGAGCTCAACTATTTGAATGATCTAAGACTGAACTTTCTATGACTTAAACTTACCCTGTCTAAACCCAATAAGGGAATGACTTTTGAAGGGGGAATATATATTCTTTTTGGCGATCAGAATATAGACTCTTTCTCTACCTACACCCTACTGCGTGCTAATATGTTTTTGTGGTTACTTTGTCCTCCAAATGCTACGGCTACATTCTACAGCATAGGAGCTCAAGAGTTAGAGGCGGCTTATCCGCTTCTGGAAATCATTTTTTATAGTGAGTCCAACCATTTGGATGATTTAAGACTAAACTTTAAATGACTAAAACTTAATCCAATGATCTAATAGATCCTACTTATCTAAACCCAATAAAGGAATGGCTTTTGAAGGGAGGGGATATAGGCTCTTCCACTACCCCACCCTATTGCATGCAAATATATCTATAATCTATAACTCTTATAAAACAAAACCCCACTACAATATTTTTCAGCAATTCTGTGAAACCACATCATCTCAAGGCCCCACCAAGTCAATATTTCTTACTTCCTCCATCCTGTAATATAGTGCATTCTAACATTCAAAATTTGTCCTCAGATATAATGTATTTTAGAGGACAAAAACCAGTTTTGCATTAAATACTTTTCATTTATCAATAAATCATCATTAATCATGTTGATAATAGCGTTTGATTAGGAAATAAAATGAGGGTACACGCGTCTTTTATATTCTTCCTTAATTTGTCTTAAAATTCTTAGAATGCACTATATTACAAGACAGAGGAGTAACGCAGGGCATGTTCGCTTGAACTTATTAGCCGGCTTATCAGCTAGAATCTACAATATTTTTCTCTCACAACAAAATAGCTTCAGCCTGCTTATCAGCCGGCTTTAATACCAGCCGAACAGGACCGCAAACCCCCGCTACAAGATCTATCTAATCCAACAGTGATCACGTCATCCAATAATAAGATCCGTCAGATCATCATCAATCGATTTCATCTTGCCATTCCTGATAATGATAAGTCGTACCCACGAATTGGAAAACCAGCCGCCGGTCTGTCCGCCTTCCTCCACTCACGATGGAATTGGAAAACTGCCCTGCACTTCCACGGGCCAAGATCCAATCCCTTTCAATGCACCAGATCATGAGTTTCAATTGGAGCAAACTAACAGACAATACCCTTTTCCCTTCCTTCTTCCATGTATATATATAAGCATATTTTCTCATTCAGAAGAGTGTTTCAAGCGGCTAGATAGATGCAGTTACTATAAGTGATTTTTGATTGGTAAGACTTCAGTTCAATCGTGCCACACGCAATTTGAGTGCAGGCATCCCTACAGCCTCTTCGGTTCATGCACTACTGCACTTGTACCTTTCATAGTCGTATCGTAACTCACGTCACAGTTCAATTTTGACCTCGGCAGTAAACTGTCAGCAGTGATACTCATAGCCATCACCGTCGGTATCTGAGACTGATTGGGGTGTACACTACACCGTCGTATTGGCTTATCATCCGTTCGTATTATAACAAGTACTTCCGTCGCATTGCAACATGAGCCGCGTGTGTGGATATGCACTAACACCGCCGCATGGCTTATGATCCATCCGTGATCAGATCCTTATTCCGTCGCATTAGAGCATGACCCGCCCGTGTCGAGGCGAACATCACCGTCGCTTCAGTGTATGAACCGTCTGGTCATAGGGCATGGTCACCGTCGCATTACAGTACGATCCATCAGTGATGATCCTTTAGTCAGTGTCGAGTTACTAAATGAATCGGCGGTGATGCACTATTGACCCCTGCCGCATCAGACGAATAGCGGTGGTGATGGCCATCTGCTTCACCAAAGGCGAGTGGTATGGCGGTGATGACAAAACAACCAACGACCCTTACATCCGATGGTGACATAATTGCATCTAGTTTTCATAATGTATTTACTAATTCAGCTGAGCCTTAATAACTTACTGAATACACATCATACAGATATAATCATTACACACCATTCATCATGTCCACAACGAAGAGTACTTGTTATAATAACAATGCTCGACACTAACATAACAACTGTGTCAACTGATGAATTAACACAAGCGGTACATAGATAGCATAATAAAGGTTCTGCACCCTACAGACTTACATAAGGTAGATGTGCTTCGCTCCTTCAGATTTGGCACTCCTTGATCAGCTTGGCAGCCAATGCAGCATGGAACCCATCTTCTTCCTCCCATAGCCATTGCAGAAAAATAGTTCAAAAGCAATGAGACTCCAAAACCTGCACAATGCAAAGCAGCAGAATTAATAATATTCAACATACCATTGGTTTAGTTACCAAGCCAAAATTGGACTATATATAGACTCAAAACAACTTTCTATCTGAACAAAGACATGTCCTAACAACAAAATACAGCATATGCACCTTTACTGCTCTGCTAATGACTCTATGAACAAGGGAATATAAGGCATATAGCGAGGTCCGTTCAAATAAATACTCCAGATACTTTTAGAATAGCGGATGATCCGGGTAGGGAGGACATGAACTTTTCTACGGCTCATGTCATATGCCATCAGTGTTATGTCCTCCCCAACAAGAAAAATTAAATTCCATTTTAGATGAACTACAATCACAGTGTAGTCCGCATTGGTAGCCTCAAAACCGAGTCCAATAGTGTTCAGTCCAAATAGCTGCAGCGTGTTCACCGTATGCTTCAATGTCCATTTACTAGTACCATAGTCTTCAAAGATCCAGATTGAAAGGTCAGACGTATTGAAAATATCAGCAATATATAAACACAACTAACCCTAATCTCCATGGACGGACATTGCAGGACCTGGTGGCCTAAGAATTTTCCTCCATGTCTTTCTCTCCATATCAACAGCAACTATGTGGGACACCTCCAGCATGTGCATAAAACCATTAAGAAACACAGTTTCTAAAAATTTGCATACTAGGATATCCTCTCCCTATTCAGATTCTTTACACATTCATGCTCCAGTTTTGGATGAGTAGATGCTGACAACTAACACCCCAGACAACCTTACCCACAGTTCTACCACATGAAAGTGCGAGGAGATTGTGGGATCAAACCCTAAGCGAGCTAAACCATAACAAAGGTTGCTATGCGGCAGTACTACTAATTTGCTAGTCACCAGATTGCAGTCAACATAGCGAAGCCCAGCGCACCAGCAGAGGAAGAAGCCTCCGCAGCAATATGAGATGACTACATCCTAAATGGGGAAGGACAAGAAGGAAAATGAGGGATATTCACCAATGAAGCTGGCGAATCGGCGTTTGCCTTTCCAGTGACCATTCATGAATCTGATGATAAAACTAGGGCAGCTCCTTACGGTGCTTGGATTCAGAGATGAGGCAGTACCAGGAGCGACACACACACTTGCAGTTACACAAGGTGCAGGCGGTGAGGCAATGGAGGATAAGGACCAAGACATCGTTTATGAGGATGTCTATTTCATTCCTCTTGTTGTTCCCTCATCCATCTTGATAGGATGTGGTGGAGCAAGGCCGATGATGGAAGCGGCAGCTCTGTCGCCTGAATCAGAGTAGGAACACCTACGGGGATGTGCTCGTGAGCTCCTTAATGATCAGATGGAAGCTTGATTCATACTTAGATGAGATAAGAGGGGAATAAAAAGGCAAGAAACATGGATAAGGAAAGTGCGAGAAAGCATTACCCTTGCCTTTGGATCTTGCGGCAGTGAGCTTGAGCGGCCACGGTGGTGATGAGTACGAGCCTGGTCACCAGTGGATCTTTGCGGGCGTACCGGTGAGGCGTACCGGCGTGGAGCACTAGCTTGTCGGCGGTGAGTGGTGGCTTGCACACCGATGATTAGGTGAG
This sequence comes from Miscanthus floridulus, assembly GCF_019320115.1. Lineage (NCBI taxonomy): Eukaryota > Viridiplantae > Streptophyta > Magnoliopsida > Poales > Poaceae > Miscanthus > Miscanthus floridulus. The sequence goes on from NC_089587.1 coordinate 35,076,996, forward strand.
GAATAGAAGCACTTGAGGAGGAGCCGGATAGGGTGGCGGCTGGGTGGGTAGCAGTCTTTGTAAGCTAACTACAAACGCGCCAAAAATTCTAAAAACACGTGGGAGTCTCGTGCTGGCTTGCAAATTTTGACGATATCGGCGATGAAGGCTACTGGCGGTGGTGATTGGGTCCTTAAAGAAGATGGTACATATCACGTAACGGCGAGCATGTCATACGGAAATTGAACGTTGGAAAGGAGATGTTAGCACCTAACGGCGAATAGGGCAGTGATATAATTTTTTCAACGACGCTTATATCCGACGGTGACATAATTGTACAATGTTGATACTAATTCAACTGGGCATTAGTAGCTTACTGAACACACAGTATACTTTTTACAATAACAATGGACGCTAACATGACAAAGTTTGTCAGCTGATATTGCAGAATAAAGGTATTGATCTCTACAATAACAATGGACGCGATTACAAAGCCATACCATACGGCAGTTTGCACATATAAAACAACACCCCACCAGCATCACAGTGAGGTAACAGTGTTCAAAATCAACAACAGACATTCTTGTTCGATTAACTCTGTTACACTTTTCATTCACCAGTTGTACAAAATAACAAGGATCCATCAGCAACTACAGTTATGATGATAAAAACCTTGGCCCTATTCTTCAGCAATACTTTTTAGCAAACGAACAATGTTTTTCTCTCACAACAAATTGGCATAAGCCAAATTTTAGCGATGACCGTAGGTTTATTCTCGCACTGAGCGATGGACATCTCATGAAGCGTAGAAGCCGGACAATGGTGTAACAAACCTTCATCATGCCTTCAAATCTTCGCCACGAGTAAGGACGATGTCTAGAAGAAGCCTGGGGAAGAACCAACTTGCGGAACTCCCTCTAACATCTGAGAGGATGAGGAGCCTTGCTCACGCCGTCTTCGTCAACATCAGGGAGGAACGCATGCCACGATGTAGAGAGATCCTAGGTCAAGATCTGTGGGCTCAAAAGGTTTCTTGGCAATAGCAAGGCACCCTCCTCCGCCCTCTAGGATTTCCTACAGATATTTTGACCTAGAAGTCTTCCACACGCTGACCATCAACGAGCCTAGCCATCGTGTCATCAGCGACCCGGACCACTAAAGATGGTATTGTTCTTCCCCATCTCTTCGTGGAACTTTCTCTAACACCCAAGATGAACGGTCACCAGCAGGTCACTACAGAATCCGATCTTGAAAGCATTCTCCCAGCAACAACGGAGCTGCCAAAGTATGCCATGAACCATGGTGGACAAAAGGAGTTGCCGCTCTCTCAATCTAATGCTAAGGGATTTGGAGGGAGGGGAGATGCGAGAGACTCAGTGCACCTAGACCTGGCTTAAATTGGCCAGCCTTGAAGATGCACCCAGACTCAGTGTAGCTAAGATGCGTAATCTAGGGAGCACGCATCAGGGAAGACGAGGTATACGACGATTCTCGGCATAATAAGTGGTGGGGACGGTATTGGAATCGAAGTTGGGACATGCAACACTCATGCACTTAAATACGCCAGCCTTGAAGATGCACCCAGACTTAGTGTTATTAAGATGCGTGATCTAGGGAGCACGCATCAGGGAAGATGAGGTATACGATGGTTTCTGGTGTAATAAGTGGTGGGGACGGCGTTGGAAGTTGGGACGACATTAAACACTCACGCACGCTTCCCTAAGTTTTGGGCTTCATGTGCATCTTCCTAGATTTTGGTGTGAACACATGCCCCCAAATTTTAGAATAAATTTCAGTGTGAACACATGCCCCCAAATTTTCGATGAACCCACTCTCCCCCAGGGGTATAAAAATTTGGAGGCAAGGCAGAGTAGAAGGAATACTGCTTGTGTTCATTTGTTGTGCTGTGACACATATCTTTTCTTCTTTGTTTTCTCCTTCTAGTCTTTTTCTCAACAATGGCTCACGGCAAGCGTCCAAGGGAGGAAACTCCAGAAGCCATGGATCCGCCTCCGCGCCTTTGTGTCCCTCTTCATCGCCAAGGGTGAGAGGGAATGAATTCTTATCTCTATGGTTGCCTTGCATTAATCATTTGAATATGCAGGGCTACCTCTCATGCTGCGGTAATCGGCCAACTCCGGTGAAGGTTGGACAACAATGGATTGCACATCTTGCTAGGTCCATGGTATCTTCATATTCATCTTCATCCTCCAAGTCAGGTCAGGATATCTAGAATCTTATCCGTGAAAGGAGGGAGGCCAGAAAACTGTATTCTGAAGCCACACTTGAGGTAGGTCGGCTCGAGCAATGTCTCGATGCCGTTAAAACAGCCCTCTCTACATCTGAAGAAGAGACCAATATTGCTCAGATGAGGGTTGATGAAGCTCATGCTAGGGCAGCATGTAAAATTTCTTTGAAGAGTTTTTGCTTTTATATTCACGACGATCTTGAGGAACAATTGGCTGCTTCTCGTCACGAGATCAAGGAGGCTCATCGTCGGGAGATCGACCTGGAGAATCGCCATGAGACCCTCCAACGTGTAGTACTTGGTGCAGTTGCAGCAGTCAATGCCAGGGGTGTTTCTCATGAAGATTGCCTGCAGGATATCCCGATTCGTACCAGAGAAGTGGCAACTCATGGCATCCGCTATGGTGTCGGTGCACTCTTGTTGATTGGTTTTCAGGACACTGATTGGCTAGAAGATCAAGAGGACCTGATTGGAGACTTCACTGATGCTGCCAAGGCTATTGCAGTGACCATCCATGCACAAGATGTTGTAAACAATGTTTTCTTAGGACCATAGATTATATCTAGGGTCTTATAAGTTATAAGTAAACAATCTACTGTTTAAATGTCACTTTTGATCCTATGTCTTTTATTGTTATTTTTTGTTCTAAAGGCGATACTCTAGGTGTCAGCTATTTTGAGCCGATGAGACTCGGCTATCAAGGATCGACCCAAATTAAATACTTCGGTAGTACTTCTTTACATATTTTCCATTGAGGTCTATGCGATAACAGATCCGTATCATACGACGGTTTGCACATACAAAGCAACAGATCCTCTAAGGTATAAAGATTATGGAATCTAAAGAATGACTTAGCACATCACAAAACTTCACCCTCAGTGAGGTTCTCTACCTTCCATCTTGCAACCCTCACAGTCAATGGATGTGATCTGCTTCTTGATCGTGAGAGCTACAAGATGGAATATAATACACCCAATCTTGAAGAACGAGCACCTCACAAACTTGGAGCACCCCCAATCAAGTATGGAGCCCCTAAACAGGAGAGAACTAGATGATTGCAGATCTTCTGTTAACAAGATCTACAAGAAGATCTGCAATCATCAAGGTCAAGCTCCTGTTCAACGGCAACACCTCGCAAAGGATGGAGAAGGAGCACCTCGCAAAACTTACACCAGCATCTCAGTGAGGTGCTTTATATTTCATAATCTTGCTACCTTTGAGGATCGGAGGATGCAAATCTGCATCTCGATCCTAAAAGGTAACAAGATTATGAGATCTAAAGCACCTAATCTTGAAGGTCTTCTCCAAACACTAGCATCCCTGTGAGGTGCTTTATCTCCATTTTGCACCTCTCAAAGCACTTCTTCGCGATGAGGAAAGATACAGTAGCTCACGAGTGTGTGGATTGAGCCCAAGAGGTGCATACAGACCCTAATTAAATAGGCCAACCTTGAAGATGGAGAAGTACAAGTAATGGTGATGCAACTATATTGTGGGTAGTTGGGAGATAACTCACGCTGACTTTATCTCCGGAAGACCAAATAGTCATGGAGGGCCGGTGGCCATGACACATATCCCAGTCGGCTCAGCTTTTTATACAACTGAGGAAATATCACTGCCGCATCTATTGTTAACCCGTCGGTAGTAGAAGTTTCAACTGCCGGTTTCCTTCCTCAGGAGGCCTCGCTATCAGTCCAACCGGCGGTGGAAATAAAACACAGTCGCTTCTATTGCTACAGCAGTGAAAGTAGCGATATTGATAAGTGAATCTGTAGTAGTGATGGCACTTCAGCATTGTTGGCTTGCTGCCTCCATTTGTTTCTAACCGTTTTTTTTACAAAGGACGGCAAAAGCTTTGCCGGAATTTTTATTAGACCAAGACAAGATTATTTACAAAAATGACTCACACGCCCCGAACAATGACTTGGACTACCAGAAACCACTACGAAGAATAAAAGAGGAAAACAGAATCAAAAGGGGCGTGCAGCATCTGAGAGCAAAAAAGACAACTGAACTGAAAACTGAAAACACAAGAAGCAATCCCCAGAACGCCTATTGTATCTCTTCTGGAACCTGTCTAGGCACCATGGCCATGGTGTATTGGTCAATTTCCTCCTTGCATAAAATGGACACCTGTTTTCGAGTTAGGCTTTTGATGAGGACATCATTACTTCGTCGCATACAAGCAAAGTAGAGGAGGAGGTCCAGTATGGGCGTCCAATTCATCTTTTTCGTGGTGGAAGCCGAGTCCAACTCAAGTTCGAGTCCGGTTCGGGCTCCAGGACCAGTCTGCCTTAAACTGGTCACCCAGGACGCATCCGGACTCCGTTTTCGACAATCCACATATGGATGGAAAGCTAATTGGATAAGGAAACCAACCCAATTGGTTTCACATCAAAAGGCCTTCGGAATCAATGGGAATCATCGAAACAAGTCAGCGTCCAGAATCTATCAGGGTGCTACGACACCGTCTTTTGATCCGTTGGACCGTGCCTTTTACAGGAGAAGGAGGATGAATTCCCAACAGGGAAGCCACCATGGCAGTCGCCTTTGCGAAGGATGGGGCGCCAAGATGAACATCTTCTTCCAGAACCATCGTTGCTGTCATCCAATGGAGGAGACGATCTACTTCAGTCGAGGACGACTTCAATTCAAGAAAGGGAGGATGATGATGACATCATTACTTCATCGCATACAAGCCAAGTAGAGGAGGAGGTCCAGCATGGGCGTCCAATTCATCTTTTTCATGGTGGAAGCCGAGTCCAACTCAAGTTCGAGTCCGGTTCGGGCTCCAGGACCAGTCTGCCTTAAACTGGTCACCCAGGACGCATCCGGACTCCGTTTTCGACAATCCACATATGTATGAAAAGCTAATTGGATAAGGAAACCAACCCAATTGGTTTCACGTCAAAATCGGAATCAACGGGAATCGTCGAAACAAGTCAGCGTCCAGAATCTATCAGGGTGCTGCGACACCGTCTTTTGGTCCATTAGGGGTCGCGTCCAGGGGGGTGACGCCCAAGACTCTATAAATACCAGCCGTCGCTCTCCTTAGGGTTTAGGTTTTGTTTGGTTCTTGATTTCCTCGTGAAACAGACATCGTTTTGCTGCAACTGTCGCCGCCAAGGCAGTTTGCTGTGAACCAGGGCCCCAGTTCTTGATCTTGTTCGCCTGTGGCGATTAGTCCTTTCGAATAAAGACTTGAACTCCTTGATTTCATAAGCCACATATTTATTTGCAATTTCAGATTGCGTTCATCCCGTTCTTGCTTGTGTTCTCAATTCGCTCGCAGGAAAGTCTTCTCGGCGAGGTCAATCGCGTTCGCGTGGTTGATAACCAACAGAGCAGTGGTGTAACGGTTGCGGGGTCCGAATCAATCTTGGTTCGAAGCCTAGATCGTGAACGTCGAGTCTACACCAATCGACGCTATCATACCTTTCGGAAGATCGGGCCTTGTCTTCATCAGCTTTTTTGCCGAAATGTTCTCATATTCCTTTCCTTCCACAAATTCCACCAGAAATAGATTAGGATGCCATCTACCCTTCTTCTCTGTCTTTTCTCAAACTTCCTTCTGTATTTCCACCAATACTTATGCAGGGAACCTGTGGAGTTTACAGAGTCAAGCACCGCTAGACCAAACCATTGTCTGATATATTCCCATGTCTGCTGGGCAAAAGGGCAGTCTTTGCATAAATGTGATGGAGTTTCTGGATTATTTCCACATAACCTGTAGTCAGGTTCATTGGACCACCCTTGTTTGATTAGATTATTTGCTGTTAAGATCTTGTTGTGCATTAGTGTCCAGACGAAGAAACGACACTTTGGTTCGGCCCTTGCCTTCCAAATAGGTATTAGTCGTATTTTACTGAAAGTTGCACTGAGTTGGATTCAACAAGCACCATGTGGTATACTCTCCATCCGCCGTCCTAACCGTGTAGTTGTGCCTTCCAGTTTGCCTCGTCTCCCATGTACTTCACATGAATGCAATCTTTTGTCCTTTTTTCTCTTTCCCTTTCTTTATGTTTAGATGATTCACTACCAGATTGATGGAGCAATTGAGTGCAAGGCTGCCAAAATTGCGTGTGCATGTGTGGTTCCGATCCCTGGCCGCTCCACATACACTTCAATTAGTTTCTGGATTGGATTTACTTCTGTGTGGAGATGTTATCTATAATTGTGATTAAGCTATTGTATTTCCTTCTCACTTGATTTACTTGCATGGTGTGGTCCTTTCCTTTCGATTCGGTTTCCTTCAAAGCGCATCAATTTTTCGAGCGGTGTGGTACTTCGAATGCTTAAGTATAATCCTCCCTCTCATGTGCATGTTACTACCTAGATGTCCCGTTAATGTGCTGAGTTCAAATGACAACATGATGAATTCTTTGTGTTCTATGAAAAACGCTTCAGAGAAATTCCATGATCATATACTCATCACTGGAAGACTCCCTTTCCCTGTAACGATTTGAGGTAGATGTATATTAAAGTTACTGTTTCAGGGACACCTTTTGTCTCTGTACTGATAGTGTAATCAAATCCCATTCTTCTAACCTTTTGGTGTCCGAGAATAGATTGCCTCCTGTCATGCTCCAAACTAACAAACGTGAAGATACGGCATCATGGTTGCACATTGTGGAATGGAAAATAAATGATGCTTTTGGTAGATGTTTAAACAATCAACCCCTGAACTATTTACCAATTCCAGATTTGAATATCAGGCCCCGTTCGCTGGTCTGAAACTTGGCTGAAACTGGCTGAAAAACACTGTTCCGGCTGAATTGTTGTGGGAGAAAAACACTGTTCCGGCTGAAAAAAAAAGCCAAACAAGCCATTTTTAAGACAAGCGAACGGGGCCTATAATCTGTCCATCTCTTTAACAGTTATAACTTTGTAGGCAAGCGCACAATTACCATTTCTGCGATTTGACAACAGGCCATCCAAGCACTTCTTTTTTACATGCTTTCATGCACCTTTTTTGTCATAAGGTTTACATTAATCATTAACTCTTACATATTATCATCAAAATGAAATTTACCGAGCATTAGCTATATTCAATCTCATATTTTTTGGCTTGTTCATCTAACATTCATAAAAAATACTTTTCAAATTCCCGCAGCAACACGCGGGGAATCTGTCTTGTTTTTATAGTTACTTTGTCCTTTAAATGCTACAGCTACTTTAGAGCATATTTGTTAGGTTCCTCCAACCATTTCCAAAATCCCTCTGCCAAAAGACAGAAGACAATTGTGTATTAAGAATTCTGGACTATTTTCAAATAATTTTAGCTATTTTTACATTTACTTTCTCTCTTGTACATTTGCATTGGGAATCCTTATTCTTCTCCGCGTCCTTACACCTCCAGATTCAACGATTGATATGTCACTACTGGAAACAGAGACTTTGCCGAGTGCAAAATTCTTTGCCGAGTGTCAAAAATCGCGCACTCGGCAAAGACCTTCTTTGCCGAGTGCTGCACTCGGCAAAGATTTCTTTGCCGAGTGCCGGGAACTCGGCAAACACGGGCACTCGGCAAAGGACTTCTTTGCCGAGTGCCAGACTCTCGGCAAAATCTCTACGCTTGGCATAGGCTGCCCGTGAAACGGCGTCGTGTCACGGCCTTCTTTGCCGAGCGCCAACCATCAGGCACTCGGCAAAGATTTGTTTTTTTTTTTGTTTTTAATTTCTTTGCCGAGTGCCCCAGATCTGGCACTCGGCAAAGATTTAAATTTTTTTAAAAAAATTCTTTGCCGAGCGTCTCAGATCTGGCGCTCGGCAAAGAAAAAAAATTATTTTTAAAATACTTTGCCGAGTGCCTCTTGTACGGCACTCGGCAACGATTTAAATTTTTTTTATTATTTCTTTGCCGAGTGCTCCTGTGGATGCACTCGGCAAAGAGGAAATTTTTATCATGATTTGTAAGCATCGTACGTGACAACGTGCACGAAATCTTCTAAAATTTTTATCATAGCCTCCACATATGATATCACGACATCTCAACAAGTTTCATGATTTTCGGACTTCGTTTGCTTTTTATAGAATTTATAAACACTTCACACGCAATTTCGCGGACATGTTTCCTGAACAAAATGTCCGAAATTTTGGGTCCGTTTCTGGATACGGCCTCTCACAACACTCACTAACATGACTATCAATTTTTGAATCATTAAACTCTATTATTCGTACCACGTGCAGTTCAAATTTCTAATTTCCGGACAAATTCAAGTAAACGAAATAAAGTAACTAAATATAACAAAAAGCCACAAAAAATCCCCAAATTGTAACTAGGAGTTCCTGGTGCTTTAAAAAGGCTGCACAAAAAAATTGGAGGCCAAAAACAAAAAAACAAAAAAACTTTGCCGAGCGCCGAGGCATGGCACTTGGCAAAGGGTGTCTTTGCTGAGTGCCAACCACCAGGCACTCGGCAAAGAATGTTTTAAATTTTTTTTTAAAATTTCCTCTTTGCCGAGTGCATCCACAGGAGCACTCGGCAAAGAAATAATAATAAAAAAATTAAATCATTGCCGAGTGCCGTACAAGAGGCACTCGGCAAAGTATTTTAAAAATAAAAAAAAATTCTTTGCCGAACGCCAGATCTGAGACGCTCGGCAAAGAATTTAAAAAAATTTAAATCTCTGCCGAGTGCCAGATCTGGGGCACTCGGCAAAGAAATTAAAAATAAAAAAAATCTTTGCCGAGTGCCTCCCTGATCCGGCACTTGGCAAAGCCGTGGACTTAGCGGTTTTTGACCGGCCGGGCAGTCACAGCCAGCCACCCCGCGCCCACGCCTGCCCGCTCCCGCCTCCGCGCCGCGCGCCGCGCCCACACCGCCCCGCTTGCCCGCGCCGCCCACCGGCTGACCCGCGCCACCCGGCCGCCGCGCTGCCCGCCGCCCGCCCTCCTCCGCCCGCGCCTCATCACGGCCCCGCGGCGCCCTCGCTCCGCCCTGCGGCCGCCGCGCGCGCCTCCCGCACGCGCCCAGGCCCGGCCGCGCGCGCTTGCCCCCGGCCGGGCCCTCCCCCGCACGGCGCCGCGCTGAATCCCCTGGCCGCGCCGCCCGCTGCCATCCGCGCCTGCCGCCGCCGCCCGTCCGGACGCGCGTGCCCTCGCCGGCCTCCCCAGCCGCGCCGCCGCTGCCCGCGCGCTAGGCCGCGTCGTGCCCCCGGCTGGCCCTTTCCTCGGGCCATGCCGCCCTGACCCCGGCCGGCCCTGCGCCCCGGCCGCATCTTTTTTTTGGCCTTGCCCTGCCCCCGGCCGCGCCCCGTGGACCACCCGCCGCGACGCCATCCGCTGCTGACCCCGTCCCCGACCTCCGCCCGATCTGCCGACGCCGCCCGCCACCTACCCCGTCGCCCATCAGGTATGCCTTCTCACTTATTATTGTCGAGGTAGTGGTAGTTGTAGTAGTATTAGTTGTACTAGTGGTAGTATTAGTACAACTAGTGGTAGTATTAGTAGTAGAATTAGTGGTAGTAGTAGTAGTAGTAGAAGTAGTGGTGGTAGTAGTAGTACAACTAATGGTAGTAGTTGTAGCAATAGTGGTAGTAGTAGAAGAACCAATGGTGGTAGTAGTAGCAATAGTGAAAGTAGTAGTACAAGTAGTGGTACTACTTGGATATATTCTTCTGCATGGATTGATATCCAAACTACATGGCTTCTGTTGAGCCATATGTGCTTGTCGGCCATTGTGCCGTTGTTTTTTTTTGTAGGTTTTGGAAACCTCACCGTGCAGAGGAGGTTCTGCCGAATTTTTTTGTAAATGACAGTATTTTGTTCCATTTTTGTAGAGAAGAGCCCGTCAGAGTTGAGTCGGAGTTCTCGCCACCATGTCGGTCTGCCTGCACCGTGTCATCTCGCCACTGCACCGACCCGCCACGGCCCCGCTAGCCTGACTCCGTCGCCACTCTAGGTATAACCCCTCTTTTTGTATCATTGTCGTAGATCGCGTAACTCAGTTAGGCGTCTCCCGTTCGAAAGAGATACGGTTGGAGGTATGCAGATCTTTGCATATTTATGACCGTATCTATTTCGGATTGTCTACGCTTTTTGGACAGCCCGCGAATGCGTAGATGGGTTAGTTTCCATGTTCTGCTCTAGTCCGAGATAGAGTTTCAGCATCACCTCCCTGTTGTTCTCTGGATACACACTCTTCTTTGGCAGGACGTGTATCTAGAGAACAATGGGGAGGTGCTGCCGAAATTCTGTCTCAGATAGGAGTAGAGCATGGAAACTAACCTCATATACGCATCTGCGGGTGGGATTAGGACCTATCCTCACCTATTAGACAGTAGGAACACCATGTAGATGCAATTGATAGTTACATTACTTGCCGATACATATGTTAGAGGATGGATGACCGTCAGTGGATGTACACGGGCTGGAGAAGTCAGAGTGATTACACCACGGAATGTATGAACAAGACCGATGCTTTCTTAAACAGTGCATTTGGCAACGCTGCTAAAGGACATTGCCTAGTTTTGTGTCCCTGTAGCAAATGTGGAAACAGGAGAAGGGTAAACAAGGTGGAAATGGGTAAACATCTTGTGAAGAATGGATTTACGCTGGACTACACCCGGTGGGTCCACCATGGTGAAGCCCATCGTATGAGAGAGGAGGTGGTGAGACCACGGGTGGAGGCTTTTGATGCTGATGCCGGGGTAGCAGACATGTTAGATGACTTTCACCAAGGATAGTTCGATGAGGGACGTGAGAAGGAGGAGATGGAAGCAGTCGCATAGGCGTTCTACGATATGATGGACTCGGCACAGAAACCCCTTCATGATCGGTCAACGGTGTCTCAACTGGATGCCATTGGACGCTTAATGGGGTTGAAGTCTGAGTTAAACTTAAGTCAACCTGGCTTCGATAAGATGTTGGCCGTGATTGGCACCTTGCTTCTGAAGGGCCACATTCTGCCGAAGAGCATGTACGAGTCATAGAAACTCCTTCGAGCACTTAAGATGCTGTATGAGCAGATACATGCTTGTCCGAAAGGGTGCCTCCTATTTAGGAAAGAACACGAGCATGTAAAGTTCTGTCCAAAGTGTAAATCCTCCAGGTACCTGGAGGTAGACTCTGATGATGGCTAGAAGAGGCAACTTACGATCCCCATGAAAATCCTACGGTACCTTCCGTTCCTACTGAGGATCCAACGACTATACATGACCGAGGAATTCACGAAACAGATGACATGGCACAAAAATGGCAAATGGTACAATCCTAACAAGATAGTACATCCATTCGATGGTGAAGCTTGGATCCGCTTTAATGACAAACATCATGACAAAGCAGATGAGGCTCGTAATGTACGTGTCATGTTGGCAACAGATGGGTTCAATCCTTATGGAATGATAGCTGCCCCATACACATGTTGGCCTGTCTTTGTTATCCCCCTTAATCTCCCCCCTGGTGTCTCCTTTCAACGACATAATGTATTCTTGTCGTTGATAATTCCTAGACACCCGGGGAGTAATATGGGTGTGTTCATGGAGCTCGTGTTTGATGAATTGGTCCATGCTTGGGACGAAGGGGTATGGACATACGATCGAGCTACAAAGACAACCTTCAAAATGCACGTTTGGTACCACTACTCCCTGCATGACTTCCTAGCGTATGGGATATTCTACGCCTGATGTGTTCACGGGAAGTTCCCATGTCCAATATGCAAGGAAGGTGTGAGGTTTATTTGGTTGCAGAAGGGTGGCAAGTATTCGTCATTTGATAGACATCGTCAATTCCTACCTCTTGACCATCCATTCAGACAAGACATCAAGAACTTTACAAAAGGTGTCAAAGTGACAAACCCTGCACCACGGATGATGAATGGTGCCGAGGTTCATGCTCAGATAGGTGCTCTCATGCCCAATGAAGAAGGTGGTTTTGTGGGATATGGTGAGCAGCATATGTGGACTCATATCTCGGGCATGACGAGGCTCCTCTATTTCGATGACCTTCTTCTACCACATAACATTGATATAATGCACACTGAAAAGAATATCACCGAGGCACTTTGGGCAACACTCATGGACACTGAAAAGTCTAAGGACAACCCAAAGGCTAGAGTAGACCTGGCAACATTGTGCGATAGACCAAATCAAGAGATGCAACCTCCTAGTCGTGGCAAGACCTAGAGAAGGCCTAAGGCTGATTTCATCTTGAAAAAGGACCAAAGGAGGGAAGTACTTGAATGGATCAAGAAGCTAATGTTCCCTAATAGGTATGCAGCGAATCTAAGGAGGGGAGTTAACTTAGGCACTCTGCGAGTCAACGGGATGAAGAGTCATGACTACCACATATGGATTGAGTGGCTTCTTCTGGCGATGGTTCGAGGCTATGTCCCAGAGCATGTCTGGCAAGTGCTGGCAGAGTTGAGCTACTTATTCCGCCAGCTTTGTGCTAAGGAGCTCTCTCGGACTGTCATTGATGACTTGGAAAAAGCGACACCCATGTTGCTCTGTAAGTTAGAGAAGATCTTTCCATCCGCCTGCTTCTTATCGATGCAGCATTTGATTGTGCACCTCCCGTATGAGGCACGGATGGGGGGCCCATGCAGAACTGTTGGTGCTATCCAATCGAGAGATGACTGAAGACTCTTCGCAAAAAATGTAGAAATAAAGCTAGAATTGAGGCTTCCATTGTAGAGGCATACATTCTAGAGGAGGTGTCAAACTTCATAGAGAAATACTACACTGAGAAACTTCCTAACATTCATAATCCACCCCCTCGTTACAATGCTGGCGAAAATGAATCGAACCTTAGCCTTTTCCAAGGGCAACTTGGAAGCGCAAGTGCATCAACCACTAAGCAATTAAAAAATGAAGAGTGGCGCAGTATCATGCTATATGTGTTGACCAACCTTGTCGAGGTGCAACCGTTCATTCGGTAAGTTCTAAACGAACTTATTTTATTTTGCTGTATGTCCTTGTTTCGTCGTCCAACCCCCTTGTTTCTCATTGGTACAGGGAATTTCTTCGTCAATCCTGGCATGGATCAAGGCAACCTACCCCGCAAGAAAATGATACCCTTCTTTCATGGGGTGCAGGACCAGGGAGCCCCGATTTCATTTGTTGGTTCAAACAGAAAGCCCAAACTGATGCGCCTATAAGTGATGAGTTAAGAAAGGTAGCAAATGGCTGTGCCGTTAGGGTCAAGTCATTTACCGGTTATGACGTGAATGGATATCGTTTTCACACAGCAAGCTATGAGCAGAGTCGGCCCAATCGACAAACCACAAACAGCAGAGTTGTTACGCCCGACACTGATGGACTCGACTATTATGGAAGAATTGAAGAAATCTATGAACTATCATTTTATGGTTCCAAACCTCTTACTCCTGTCATATTCAAATGCCACTGGTTTCATCCTGGTGTAACGAGACGGACCCCTAAGCTTGGGCTAGTAGAGATTCGACATGATTCCGTCTATCCATGAAAAGATGTCTACATTGTGGCTCACCAGGCCATCCAGGTTTATTATACGTCATACGTGTGCAAAGACGCCGAGCATCTTAAGGGTTGGTCTATTGTGCACAAGGTATCGCCACATGGTAAACTACCTGTCTCAAACGATGAAGATTACAACTTCAACCCAAACACATATGATGGAGAGTTCTATCAAGAAGAGGGGCTACAAGGGAGGTTTGACATAGACTTAACCGAAGAGATAGGAATGGAAGTAGATAATGAAAGGGATGATGACGAGGACGCTGGAGACGAGGTGCGAAATCTGAAGGACATACAAATGCTTGAGCGATTACATTTCGGCAATGACAATGAAGACAACATTCCTCCTTCGGATAGTGTTGATGAGTTGGACAATGTTGATAGTGATGACGAGACCTATGATCCAGCTAATTTCAATCATGAAGATTATTTCTAATACATGTAATATTATGTTTTTTGTAATTATGTTTTGTTCATTTTTGCATATATTTCTAATACATGTAATACTATGTTTTTTGTAATTATGTTTTGTTTATTTTTGCACCTATTTCTAATTACATCTTGTTTTTCTTTTTTATTGCAGGTGATTGAACAAAGATGGCGGGCGACCATCATAGGTCTGTGAACTCGATTTACCAAAGACCACGCCGTCCGCAGGAGGGGGCGGAGGGGGCGGCAGAGGGATCGAACAGGAGGAGGTGGACCGCTAGCCGCAGGAGGGGGCCGTCTCCTCCCACGCCACGTGAGGAGGACCGCCAGCCGCAGGAGGAGGTGGCGCCCGTGGACGAGTCAGACGAGGAGTTGGTTCGGTAGACAAAGGAGGAGGAGGAGGAGGTGGAGGAGGAGGTGGAGGAGGAGGGGGGAGGCGGCAGGCACGGGTTCTGCTTCCTCCAACTCCTCTTCGAGTGTCTACTTGTGAGGTCCCACGAGCCTCCCATAGGTTCCGCTTCCTCACCAACGCCCAGTGATTCGCCTCGAAGGACAAAAGTAAGTAACTGTATATGTTATCACCACTACTTCATATGATATGATGAAAAAAACTAATATTTTTTCTTAATTACTTGTGCAGGAACTGGGTGGTTGTGTCGGGTGGTAGCGCACGGCTAGTCAACGGCATCCTGGGTCCTCTGTGCAGGCAGCACTTTCTCGCCATTGTCACGTACGCATCAAAGACGGAGCCGGCCTACTCGTTTGACCACTACGTCATCGCCTCCGATGTGGAGTACCCCAACAAGGCGGCGCGGGTGAAGGCAGAGTTTTGGGTTAGTCTCCCTTACACAACATTGCTCAATACGTCGCATTTATTAGACTTTTCTTGAAATAATGAATCGATACATCGCTTTTGTATGCAGACTTATTACAGATGCGAGGAGGGATTTGAGGCCAGGGTGGAGCAAGCGACTACCAAAGCCTGTAAAAAACTCATCACCAACATGCATCATGAGGCGCGCATCCAGGCCATCGTAACCTACTACGGGTCGAAGCTTGGAGAGAGGAAAACCAAGAAAGACGCAAGAGAGATGCAGCTGACCCGGGAGCAGTACCTTGAGGTAAATGAAGAACATCAATATTGATTCGATTTGAGATTAAGTTGGTTTAATTTGATCTTCTTATATGTCCAATACTTGATGACGTATAGGTGATTCCCTGGTGGTGCCAAGCGTATCCCGAGTGCTGGGCGATGATGGTGGATAGGTGGTTCACGGAGGAGTACCTCAAGATGCACAGGGATGCCCGGGACCGTCGTTTACTGATGTAAGGTCCAGCACACCATCAAGGCAGCCGCAACCTCGCCGGATACAAACAAGCATGGGTACGTGAATTGATTTATCTATTGTCACGCTCAGTTCTGTCTGATTTCTAATCATCGTGCTGTCTTTCTCGCAGTCGGCGTCACATAGTGGCCAGGCTTGCTCGGACTTCTAGGCATGGTGTATGGCCCACAAGGGTAAGGCGACGTCCAACGTCTCCTTCAACCTGGAGGACCCGCCCGAGGCATACACGAACCCGAGCGTCCACTCCCGCATCAGTGAGTACACTGAGGTGGCGAGGTCGCTCCATGGGGCAGACCACGATCCGAGCACCCAGGACTTCGATGGAGAGGCCGTCATGAGGGCGGGGCAAGGCAAGAAGCATGGGTGGTTCTGGCTTGGCGACGGCGTTATCGACACGGCCTCTACTCCCTCTCTCTCCTAGATCCGAGCATGGAGCACGAGCGAGAGCCCGGCCATTCGCACACGGCCGACCGCTGCACAGCACCGGGTCGACGCACTCGAGGTTATTCCTGTTTTACTCGTCATACATTGATCTTTACACACCTTAATTAGCTTTGCATTACTGAAACATTGGAGTGAAATATTGCAGGCCCGGCTGGAACAAAAAATGAAGGAACGTCAGGAGCTAGGGGCCCAGTTGGAGGCCGAGCGGCCCGAGCGGCAGGCCTAGGCGCAGAGGCTGATGGACATTACGGATTTCCTACAAGGGCTTGGGCAACGTATGGGCTTGTCTCTGCCACCTGGGCTGTTGGTTCCACCTCCGCCTCCGCGTCCTGCAGCTGCAACTACTACTTCGAGTATCAAAGTTTTTTACTTTCGCTTGTGCTTTGCTTGTATGGCCTCTATCGTCCTAGATTAGCTATCAAAATAATCTTGTCTCACATGCAATCTTTTCTCCTTTGTGCAGTCTCCATCTGACGGTGGTTCGAATAATCCACCTCATGCACCTACGAATGATGCATCTGGGCTTTCACCATAGTCATAGTGGCCGAGATGAGTGCATGTTGTATTTTTTACATTTGTTGTTCACTTGGTGATGGACTTGTGATATACTTGTGATGCACTTGTGGACTTTGATGGACTTGTAAACTTATTTGGATGGACTTGAGCACTTATTATTATATATTATAATGGATGTGATATGGGCGAATGGATATGTGGATGGATGAGATATATATGTGATGGATGAGATATATATGCGATGGATGAGATATATATGTGATATATGTTTGTATAAATGTATTTGTCATGATGGAATGCAAAAAAAATTACCGTTTTGGGTCACTTTGCCGAATGTTGCACTCGGCAAAGGACCCCTTTGTCGAGCGCAACGGTCACAACATTCGGCAAAGCTGGCAAAATGGGTGACCAGGAATCAGATTTTCCAGCTTTGCCGAGTGCTGTGACTATAACACTCGGCAAAGAAATTTTAAAAAAAATTTAAACTTTGCCGAGTGCCTGCCGTGTTGGCACTCGGCAACGAGTTTTTAAAAAAAATAAAAAATCTTTGCCGAGTGCCTAGAGGGGTGGCACTCGGCAAAGAAAATTTTCAAAAAAAAAATAAAAGCTCTTTGCCGAGTGCCTTCCGGGTTGGCGCTCGGCAAAGAATTTAAAAAAAATAAAAATCTTTGCCGAGTGCCTAGAGGGTTGGCACTCGGCAAAGAATTTTTTAAAAAAAATTAAAAAAATCTTTGCCGAGTGCCTGCAGGGTTGACACTCGGCAAAGTGACCGTCAACGGGACCGGCGCCGTGACGGTCGCTTTTCTTTGCCGAGTGTCCGATAAAATACACTCGGCAAAGAGTGCTTTGCCGATCAATTTTTTGCCGTGTGTGCTTTGTCGAGTGCAATATAGCCTTTGCCGAGTGCCTCAGGCACTCGGCAAAGAACCTGAATCCAGTAGTGTGTGCGCGTATATTCTGCGCGATTGAATCGATATTGGAAAGATTGGTAGTTAAGATAGGAATTATTGGAGAGCAGATTTTTTAATATTGCTAAAAATCAAGATTAAAAATGGGTTTTAGAAAAATACTAGAGAAGATCTTACAACATTTCTTATAGAGAATCAGTTGGTAAAGGACGTGATGATTTTGCTTTACAATACAAATTAAATGGCAAGCATGGTTTTAGAATCGGATGACTCTAGGCTAGGACCACCCGACGATGCAATTCAAACACGCTGTTAATCTTCTTGTTCTTTTTATTTTATTCCGGCTTATTCTCTCAATGCCACTCCGCTGTAATTTGGTTGCAAATTAGCGAGGTTGTATCGTAGTATTCAAATAAATCATCTCACATAGTTGTTGTCAAAGTTTTATAAATCCAACTGTATAAAAAAAAGTTTTATAAGTTCAACTAAATTTTGTTGAAAAGTAAAATATTTATTATACAAAAGGTATATTATGTAATATATTTTCATAGTATACTTATTATTTGATGCCATAAATTTAACATTCTTATAAAGTTGGTCAAATTACTCGCTTTGTCCCAAAAGAAATGGAAATCTGGCTTCTGAAAGAGTTCAACAACCGAGTACGATTAGACTTTTAAAAAAAATAATATTAACATTTATATCTTCAATTATCTATAACAAAAAATATATTTTATAAGTTTAATCATATTTATTACGCATCTATAAAAGTTACAAACTTACCGTTCTAGAAGTTAATTTGTTTTGGTGGTAATGAGTATATATTTTGGTGGTAGTGAGTACTAACCATAAAAGATTGGGTCATGCTAGCGTCCAAATGTCTGGATGTACGCATGCGTCCGGACATCCACGCACCAGTGTGCCGCTACGTCTGCTGGCTTGCTACGCCTGTCCGCGATGCTTTGCACCCCGCGCTGACTTGCTGCGCCTGTCTGCGTGCTTCGTGCCCCGCCCCTGCTGCTGCTGAGTGCACGCATGCAGCTGCGCTTGCACAGGAGAGCATATGCATGGGGCCCGCCTAACTGCATGCGAGAGAGAGGGTGGGAGCACAGCGCTCGTACCCATGTCCGGCTGCATGCTCCATCATGGGGGACCAAGCCTGGTGGTGCAGGGACGTCTGGTTCTGCATCCGTTGGATGCTGGCCCGCTCTAGCGCTCTGCATGCATGTTTGACCAGGGAGTGCTCAGCCATTTGGGCAGTGATCGCTCGTTGCGTGCATGTCCGACTATTGGAACTGGCCCGTATGACAGAGATATGCAGTGCTAGATGGGCGTGTGCGTGCCTGTAAGTCAGAGCGCGTGGGGAGCAGCACCTGCTGCAACATACTGAAAACTAGGTGAAACAATTGAACACATAGGTTTGCAACACATGTGTATAACCACTGCAACATATAATATTATTCAGATAAAGCACCTGCAACATACGTCTAAAATTAGTGAAACATTTAGAATATGCACTTGCAACATACGTGTATAGCCACTTAACATATACAACATCTGTCGGTGTTTCGAATAAACACCAACTAGTAAATTTATATTTATTGCGCATTTGGCTCAGATGGTGTGCTAAAAGACACAAGGTTTATACTGGTTCGTGCAGAATGTCCCTATGTCTAGTTTGTAGTTGTTTGTATTATTAGCACTGAAAGGTTTGTAGTAGGGGGTACAAATGATCGAGAGAGGGACAAATCCCAAGTCTCTTATGGAAAGGTCGAAAGGATGCCAAGAGCTCGGTTGCTGCTCAGCTGTGTGTTATGTGATGCGTTGGGTGTTGGATTGATCCATCCCTTTAGTGGGGAGCCCAGCCCTCCCTTTTATAGACCAAGGAGGAGCAGGGGTTACAGATAGGAGAAAGAGGAAAAAAACTAGAGATAGAGAAAGTCCTTCGAAGGTGCTGGATCTTCCTTTTCCCTTAAGCCTACCCTGCTGACATGGTAGACGGTGCCAGGGATAGCACGTTCGCTGATCCTGATAGGGTCGTGCTCTGGCTTCGTTCAGCAAGTGATCACGTCCCATCCTACTCCAGCGAATGGTGCGGCATGCCAAGGTGTCGAGCCATGACCCTACGGGGAGCAGACGGGGTAGTGACTATACGTCCGTTACTGTAGGTGATATGAGTTCCCTCCTAGATTGTAGTGGTTGTCGTATGCTTATATCAGGATCCACGTCCAAGGACTGATGGCGGCGCCAACAACATGGTAAGACAAAAGTCGATGCCTACAACACTGTTCGGGCTCTATCATGCCTGGAAGGGCTCAAAGCGCCCGTCCTGTCATATCCTCACAGTACTTTCCCGCAGGCATGCAGGTATGGTCCTCGGTACTACAGTTGACCTGAGTGTCCTATCTTACCCTGTGCTCGTCATTATGAAAGAGCAGGGAGCAGACGCCGGACAAGGTGGAGCCTGCCCTCGGACGTCGGGCGAGGTGGAGCCAGCCCTAGGGCATCAAGCGAGGCAGAGCTTGCCCCAGGACATTGGGTGAGGCAGAGCCAGCCCTTGAACATCGGGCGAGGTAGAGACTGCCCTTAGACGTCGGGCAAGGCAGAGCCAGCCTAGGGACGTCGGGCGAGGCGGAGCCTACCCTCGGATGTTGGGCGAGGCAGAGTCTGCCCTCGAATGTCGAGCGAGGCAGAGTCAGCCCCCAGACATCGGGCAAGGCAGAGCTAGCCCTGAGCCATTGGGCGAGGCGGAGTTTGGCCCCAGACGTCAGATGAGGCGGAGTCCAGTCCTCGGAGGTCGGGCGAGGTGGAGCCAACCCTTAGGGGCCGGGCGAGACGTAGCCAACCTTTGGTTGTACGGGCAAGAAGTGTAGTTGCGCTCTTGTCTATTCGAAAGCATCGGCGTTTGATGGTTATTATTTCCACCTCTTTGGGTACCCCAGCATTTGGTCCCCGATAGTAGCCCTCGAGCCCCTGGGCGATTCGGATAGAATCGCCCGGGGGTGATTGGACTTGCCAGAGGGTGCGCGCGAGTGCACCCGATGGGTGTAGCGCCCGAGCCCTCGGGTGATTCGGATAGAATCGCCCAAGGGGTATTTCGATTCGCTAGAGGGTGCGTGCGAGCGCACCCGTCGAGTGTAGCCCCTGGGCCCTAGGGTGATTCGAATAGAATCGTCCGGGGATAATTCGATTCACCAGATGGTGCGCGCGAGTGCCCCCATCGGGTGCAGCCCCCGAGCCCCTGGGTGATTCGGATAGAATCGCCCGGGAGGTAATTCGATTCGCCAAAGGGTGCGCGCCCGAGCCCTTGGGTGATTCGGATAGAATCGCTAGGGGGTAATTCGATTCGCCAGAGGGTACGCACAAGCGTACCCATCGGGTGTAGCCCCCGAGCCCCCAGGTGATTCGAATAGAATCGCCTAGGGGGTAATTCGATTCGCCCGAGGGTGCGCACGAGCGCACCTATTGGGTGTAGCCCCCGAGCCCCTGGGTGATTCAGATAGAATCGCCCGAGGGGGTAATTTAGACCCTTCATGGGTATGCCTGTGAGATTTGGTGTTTTGACAACTAGATAGTTTAAAGGGAACCCTGCTATCCCGTTCGTGGGGATTCATCCAGGGTTAGCCCGGTTGAGACTCGATTACGTATCAAGACTCCCTTGAGGCTCGTGCACCTAAGTTTTGGCCGTTCACAGGCCCATCCCTCATTGGGATGGCCGTCAGAACTATTGGGCCAGCCCTCGAACTCCTGGGCCCAGGCGGGCCAGAGAAATGCTCTTTGACCCGTATTCCCTCTGTAGGAAAAGAGTCTTGGTCTGCCCGGGAAGGCGAAATGTCCGACGCGACTTTGGTGGGAAAGGATAGGGATCACGGACGCATATCCCACGACGTGACGTGGTGGTGTATCATGGTGGGCATGGAGATCTAGGTGAACGGTTGCCCTTCTCGCATCCGTTGTCCCTATAAAACCAAGGGGTTCACCCCCAGGGTTCCATACTTTGTCTCCTCGCCTTTGCATCTACAACCTCCGCTGCCAATCACCTGAGCCTCCCGCGCCTGCATCGTAGCCGCCGTTAAGCTCGCACCCAACCACCCTAATTGTCTAATGGAGGTGTGGTGCAGATCTGATGTCACCCTCCAGCACCTAGAGAGCCTCATTCATCGTGGCCTTCTTTGCGCACGGACCGCCACCGAGGAGTGGCGGCTGCCTAGCAATGAGGACGCACCGTCACTGCCCAAAGTTTAGGTCGTGTCCTTCACTCGCTTTCACGAGCAGGGATTTGCCACCCCCGCCCACAAGTTCCTTCGAGGGCTGCTGAATTACTATAAGGTGGAGCTACAACACCTTACTCCCAATGGGGTCCAGCACATTACAACATTCATTGCCCTATGTGAGGGGTTCTTGGGGATTAGTCCCCACTTTGACCTATGGTGGTATTTCTTCGCCGTCACCCTCTTGAAGAAGCAGGAGAAGAAGTGAGAGCTGAGCGTGTCGATGGGATGCACCGGCATCTCGCTCCGCAACAACCGGGTCAACGAGTACCAATCAATGCATCTATTGACCTCCAATAAGGGGTGGCATTTGCATTGGTTCTACGTCAAGAACAACGCAGCCGCCCCCTTGCCGGCGTTCACTGGACGCCTCATCGAAGAGGTCCTAGAATCGTGGAGGATGTGGGGGTCCTAGATAAAGACAAGAAGAAAATCTAGAATCATCTCACCGCCCTCCAAATTCTAAAGGAGAGGGGCGTGAAGGGGTTGGGGATCATCGACGCCTACCATACACGGAGGGTGGCACCGATGATGAGTCGTGCGCTTCCCTATACCTGATGGCGCTTAGAGCGTCACTCGATGGGACAACGCTTGCTGAGGAAGTGCTCTCCCCCTCTGAAGTGGCGCAGTGCATCAAGGAGGCGATGGAGCCTTCGAAGGACGACGCCAGCGTCATTCTTGATTTCATGTATCCGGTGCTGGGGCACCCCCCAATGCAACCGGAACTGGGGTACATCGACTTCGTAAGTTCTTTTTCCTTGTGCCTCCTTTTTAATTGAGCTCTCGACTCCTTGATGCTGACATTGAGATAGCGGAACCAGCTGAAGAGGCTCATCCTTATGGACCACGTGGCTCCACTGCCAAAGGACCCATTCATGATGGCAGTAAATCGCACCTCTGCTGAGTGAGAGAAGAGGACGAAGGAGGTCAAGAGGAAAAAGAAGCAGTAGAAACTGCAGGCACAGGAGCGAGGAGAGGAAACAGACAGTGATGACGACGATGATGACGATGATGAGGAAGATGACGAGGTAGTCGTAGACATTGAGTGGGGTGACCTAGGAGGCAAGGACATGATGATAGGTACCCACTCGTCATTGCAGGGACCCTTCCTATTCCACATGAGGGAAGGTATGGCCGTGAGGCCGGAGGAGGCGGGTCGGACCATCGGCCCATCCTTAGAACCATTAGGGGCGGGCAGATCTGCCACCGTGCCCAAGGTGCCAGCGGGGGGGAGTGGCCCTGCCACCATGCCTTAGGAAACAGCGGGGATGGGTGGACCCGTCGCCGCGCCCCAAGAGCCGACGGGGGTGGTCTGATCCACCTCCGTACCCGAGGTGCTGAGAGAGGGGAGTGGCTCCATCGCCGTGCCCCAGGATATGAGGGAGGTGAGCCCCTCGGCCAGGGAGTAGGGAATGGGCTCAAAATGGTCCTGCCCCAATGAGCGGGAGCAGGGGACTAGGGGTTCATCCCCCAAATAGCGCCAAAGTAAGTTGCCGACTCCTCTGTTATCTCTGTTTTTTATAGTGACTTACGTCTTTTGTTTCTTCTAGCATCGGGAGATGGGTTAGACGGGGCACTTCCATAGCTGCTGGCGCCCAAGAAGATCGTCGCCCTTCAGGCAAGGCAGGGGCCACCACCAGACGTTGCTCCCATTTCAAGCGAGAGCGGAGCCGGTGTCATAGCCTCATCGACCGGTCTAGCGCCGCCCGCAGTGGTGCCCATGCCCTCAATGGGTCAAGCGATCGGTGAGGCCAAGGGGGTGCCCTCAGAGGTTGCCATGCAACCAGCGATGGAAGTGATGCCACTGCCAACATCGGGGCGGGCGGAGCTATCGGTCGCACCCATTGCGTCGACCATGGTGGGCATGGCATAGACGAATGAGGTCCCACCGACGGAGATGGAGGTGATGGTGGTTATAACGGATGGGTCACAGCTAGAAGCTATGGTGGCAGCAACCGAGGCAACGGCATGTCCCATGCTACCAGCGGCCCCAGAGACAACACCCGTCGTGGGCAGGACTGAGGGGGTCGTGGCCTAGGGACTCTCGGACACTGTGGTGGTTGCCAAGGAGACCGGTAGGGAGTTGTCCCTAGTCCTACCATCAGAGGGCCACCACCCACCCACGTGGGATGAGCCCCCACTCTGGTGGGTGAGTCTGTGGGACCCGTCGTCGAAACTTTTCACCCTCGACGATGCCGCCGAGGGCATAGAGTGGGAGAAGCTTAGTGAGGGCTTCATGGCCACGCTAGAAGCTCTGAACTAGGCCAGTGGCACCCCTCGAGATGTAATCATTCCCACTGGCCTTGTATTCACTTGGTCTTGCCTCTCGATCTCTTTTTTCTTCATCTATTTTGGTTTTCTAACCACCGTCTTTTTTTAGTCTCTTATTGCTCACAGCAGGGAGAAATCCTGGTTCCTTCCTGAACACAAGGAGGATTGGGACTGCCTCATCGATGAGGCATGGCTGCATAGGGATGTGACTGCCCAACTCCACTAGAGGGTGGCCGAGTTGACTCCCCTTGCCATGGAGGTGGACAATCTTCGACGGTGGGAGGCCGAGGCTCGTCGAGATGCGGAGGACGCCGAGAAGTCTTTTGACAAACTAACGGAGAGGGCACGGTGGGATCAGGAGGAGGTCGCTAGGGTGTGGAAGGAGCAGGATGAGCTACTCCGGTGGGATGCCGAGACCCACTAGTGGATCATCGATCTCCTGGCCGAGGCTGAGAAGGAGCAGGATCTTAGGCTAGTAGCCAAGGAGAGGTCCATAGCCCTAGAGTAGAGGGAGAAACTGGACGATGAGATGGTCACCCGGCTACGCAAGGAGCCAGACGAGCTATGCAATACTACAGAGAGGCTTCGCTTGGAGCGTGGTGTGGCCTACGGGGAGTGTGTCCAGGCCATCTAAGAGCGCAATGAGGCGCAATAGAGGATCCACTCCCTCTAGGCTGAGCTGGAGACCATGAGAGCCCAGAAGCTGGAGACCAAGGGTGTCACTACCGAACTAGCCATGGATCTCACTAAGGCGAGCAGTCTTCTTTAGGCGGAGAGCGACTAGCTTGATATCCTAAAGGTTTCCCTTAGTGTAGTCTACGACGCCCTACAAGTGGTGCAGGCGAAGGGGACCAGCTCACTCATGGCCCATGCCGTAGATATCACGACGCGGGTGCGCTAGCTGGAGAAGGAAGCTCTTTGCTTAGGGATCATCCAAGCCTTCGCCATCACCCGCTCGCATTATGATGACAACATCGACTTGGAGGCGATGAGCCTTGGTTTCACGCCAGGCTATGAACCCTCTGAGCTGGATAAAATAGAAGCGACGGCGACTCCTCTTGCAGAAACCCTGGTGAGCAAAGTTGAAGATATGGTTCTCCCCCAAAGGGGTGGTTAGTTGAATGAGTCTGATGGACATTTATCTGTAATCTGTGGACAAGTGTCGATACTTTTGTTTTTTGAAAACAGATTCGCAACTTCGTCTCGTTAAACAAATTCGCAATTTTGTTTTGTTTGATTGAACTTGCTTTCATCCCTTTTTGCATTCGAAAAAAGGTGCTCATGTAATCCAACCCTTTCATTTGTTAAGACCATAGGGCCCGAGGTCTATAAGAGGGAAATTTCTATTATGCTGGTGAGCAAAGTTACCATAGCCGTTGGGCGTGTGGGTTTTTTCAGTCTTACCAGGCACGCTCGGTTATTTGTTCCCACAAACCTTGCTACTAACCTTAACGTGAGGAAGAGGTCCAACGCAATGACTGTTTCAAAAAAAGGGGGTATTTATACCTTTATCAGCCCCCGAGTGAGGTCTAACCCCTTGTGGTTGCAGGGGTCGGATGTTACTAGAGACCGAAGAGAGGATAGCGGAACTACTCTTGTATTTGCACGTACCCCTTCTTTAGGATTTTAGCTATCATTCTATGACCGTGCGTTCGATCTCATTGCAACTCTAGCCTTCCCCGAGCCTCCACGCATGGCAAGGATTCGGTTAAGGGTTGGCTCGATTTTGTCGCCCTGTCCACGGTTTTTGCAACTAGAGGGGTTGAGGTGACATCCCTTGCCTCGATGGCTCGAGTGACGTGCTTGATGAGCTCACTAATGGGGATGTTCGAATGGAATCTGGTCCCATCGCTCGTGATAGGGTCGGCAAGGCCCTCGGGTGGCACTTTGTTGCTCCTTAACCCGTCTTCCAATAGATTCCCCCTTAATAGGGATTCTATGGGCTCGGCTAGAGGCTGGATCAATCGAGAAGGTTGAGATAACCCTATCCACGTCTATGTGGGTTGGGCGAAGGCCGCTGAGGCTCATCTATGTTTTCTCCCCTAGCTCTTGTTCAACGTGAGGCGGCCTCAAGCCCTTCGTAGGCCAGCCTTTGAACCTAGACCCCGAGCCCCTTGGGGTCTAATAGGGGTCAGCCGTGTTTCATGCATCACCTCATCCTCGGTTTCTATAACTGGAGGGGCTGAGCTAACGACACTTGCCTCGATGGCTCAAGTGTTGTGCTCAATGAGCTCGCTAACGGGCATGATCATGTGGAATCTGGGTCCGTCATCTGCTAAGGGGGTCGGCAGAGCCCTCATATGGCATTCCACTACTTTTTAACCCGCCTCCTGACAGATGCCTGAGCCGTTCGATATGCTTGGGTGGCCCATTGGCCTCTCCTCGATGGAGATTCTATGGGTTTGGCTCAAGGTTAGAATCGAATGAGAAAGGTCGAGATGTCCCTGTCCGCTTCTGAGTGGGGTCGAGCAAGGCCACTAGGGCTCATCTCGGTTTTTCTCCCCT
This sequence comes from Miscanthus floridulus, assembly GCF_019320115.1. Taxonomy (NCBI): domain Eukaryota; kingdom Viridiplantae; phylum Streptophyta; class Magnoliopsida; order Poales; family Poaceae; genus Miscanthus; species Miscanthus floridulus. The sequence goes on from NC_089587.1 coordinate 35,103,348, forward strand.
AGCTCTGTTTGACATGAGGCGGCCTTGAGCCCTTCGTGGGCCAGCCTTCGAACCTCAGTTAGTTGCCGCTCATATCGAATAAGGCGACTACCGCTTTGTGATGTGACGCGAAGCGTTGAGATGCGGCAATTGCATATGCAATGCTTGAATATATGGAATGAATGTATGCTGCAATGGAAACAAAAGCGAGGGTCAGTGATGTTACCTTGGTGGCATGAGTGATGGGAAGCTCTTACCGTACATGTCCATGTGGGGTTCGGGTCCGATGTTTGCGATGGGGCCAGTGTAACCTACACGAGCATTGCAATTTTTTCTGTCTCTCGGCAGCGATCCGAGCCGTTCGATTGACTTAGGCGACCTGACAGCTTTTCCTTGAAGGAGATTCCACAGGCATACCCCTCCGAACCCTTCTCGAGAAGGTAGATGCTAAAGCAAGGGGTGCGGGGACAAAGGATTCGATTACGCTGGTGAACAAAAAACGTCATAGCCACTGGGGCGTAGGGTCTAGCAGTTCATCCAGTTTTACTCAAAGTTCACACCCACACATCGTGCCTCTGGTTTTTTAACGTAAGGAGTGGTCGGGCGAATAGACTGTCTAAACGAGTAGACACTCTCGATAGCCTCCGAGCGATGTCCGCACCCCTGCCGTTGCTGGGGTCAAAGGCTCGGTAGTAAATTTGACACATAAAGTAAGTAAGTAAGGGTGCTTATCTTTCGGCGGCCGTTCGTTCAGTGTTCGCCTGCCCCTGCTGCTGCTGAGTCCACACGTGCTGCTGCACCTGCACAGGAGAGCATATGCATGGGGCCTGTCTAACTGCATGCGAGAGAGAGGGTGGGAGCACAACGCGCATACCCATGTCTGGCTACATGCTCCACCATGGGGGATCAAGCCTAGTGCTGCAGGGACGCCTGGTTCTGCATCCATTGGAACCTGGCCCGCTCTAGCGCTCTGCATGCACGTTTGACCAGGGAGTGCTCAGCCATTTGGGCAGTGATCGCTCATTGCGTGCATGTCCGACTATTGGAACAGGCCTGTATGATAGAGATATGCAGTGTTAGATGGGCGCGTGTGTGCCCATAAGTCAGAGCGCGTGGGGAGCAGCACCTGCTACAACATACTGAAAACTAGGTGAAACAATTAAACACGTAGGTTTGCAACACATGTGTATAACCACTGCAACATATAATAATATTCAGATAAAGCACTTGCAACATATATCTAAAATTAGTGAAATGTTTAGAATATGCACTTGCAACATACGTGTATAGCCACTGAAAGGATCAAAATGCCCAAGAGGGGGGGTGAATTAGGCTAATTACAAATTTCTTTGCAATAATCAAATCCTATGGTTAGCCCAATTAACCCCTTGTGCCTAGAAAGTGTTTCTATTGATCTAACGCACAAAAGTTAAGCACTTTAAGTTCCAATCCTACTCTAGCATGACAATTTTAGGAAAGTAAAAGACAAGTATTGAATTGCTCAAAGTAAATGCTTGAAGTAAAGAGAGAAGAAGGAACACGGCGATGTTTTGCCGAGATATCGGAGAGTCACCACTCCCCACTAGTCCTTGTTGGAGCATCCGCGTAAGGGTATAGCTCCCCCTTGATCCGCGCAAAGATTAAGTGCTCTCTACGGGTTGATTCTTTGACACTCCGTCGCGGTGAATCACCTACAACCACTCACAACTTGAGTTGGGTCACCCACAAGCTCCACCGGATGATCACCAAACTCCCAATCACCACCAAGGTGTCTAGGTGATGACGATCACCAAGAGTAACAAGCACGAACTCTCACTTGACCACGACAAACCTAATGAGAAGGGTGGACGCACACTTTGCTACTCTTGCTTCACTAATAAGGGCTCTCTTTGGGATTCTCAAATCTCAATCACCTCACTAGGACCTTGTTATTCTTGGTACTCTCAAACATGTTCTTAGTTGTTGAAATAAGAAAAAGTACCCCCACACATGAATGGAGGTGGTATTTATAACATGGGCTAAAAAACAAACCGTTATGTGCCTCTACGGGGTGACCAGGCGCTCTGGTTATGTTGACCAGACACGCCGGTCAGTTTACCCCGAACTCCAGTGTTTATAGTGTGACCGAACGCTGGCCAGCGTCTGGTCAGCACTGACCGGACGTGTCCGGTCGCAATTTACCCTCACTGGAACCTTACTGATGTCGACCGGACGCTGGACCTCCAGCGTCTGATCACTTGCTGAGCAGCGTCTGGTCAATAGCTGGCACATGACCGCGTTCGGTCAGCACTGACCGGACACGTCCGATCAGGATTCTCTCTCTCTAGGACCTTACTGGAGTCGACCGGACGCTGGCCCTCAGCGTCTGGTCACTTGTCCTCCTAGCGTCCGGTCACTTCTAGATGACTTTACCTTGATCAAATGAACTAACCGAACTCTAAGCCAGTGTCCGGTCACACCGAAGCCAGCGTCCGGTCAGTATTTGACCCTCCATTCACTTTCAACTCTCGATCATATGTGAATAAAGTTTGCTCCATTGGATCTAAGGACTATTTTGGAGCTACCTAGCGCTAGTTTTATTAAGTGTGCACCACACCTAAACCACTAGACTCACCTAGGTCAAGCTATCCGTCCGTACCCCCCTTAATAGTACGGTCAAAGGAAAAATAAAGTTCTAAACTACTCTAAGTGTCACTCCAACTCCAATCGACACTTAGAACTAGTCCATCCTTAACCTTGTCATCCATCCTTTGAAAACCGAAACAATTTCCATCGTAAGGGTATGACCATCATGATAGCCCAATCGATCTCCATTATCGTGACCTAACTTAATTGCCTCTACAAAACACACGTTAGTCACAGTAATCACGTATTGTCATTAATCACCAAAACCCAACTAGGAGCCTAGATGCTTTTAGCCACTCAACATATACAACATCTGTCGGTGTTTCGAATAAACACCAACTAGTAAATTTATATTTGTTGCGTGCTAGGTTCGGATGGTATGCTAAAAGACACAAGGTTTATATTGGTTCGGGCAGAATATCCCTACGTTCAGTTTGCTGCTGCTTGTATTATTAGCACTGAAAGGTTTATAGTAGAGGGTACAAACGGTCGAGAGAGGGACAGGTTCTAAGTCTCTGATGGAAAGGTCGAAAGGATGCTAAGAGCTCGATTGTTGCTCAGCTGTGTGTTATGTGATGCGTTGTGTGTTGGATTGATCCGTCCCTTTAGTGGGGTGCCCTACCCTCTCTTTTATAGACTAAGGGGGAGCAGAGGTTACAGATGAGAGAAAGAGGAAAAAATCAGAGGTAGAGAAGGTCCTTCAAATATGTCGGGTCTTCTTTTTTCTTTAAGCCTGTCCTGCTGACATTACAGACGGTGCCAGGGATAGCACGTTTACTGATCCTGATAGAGCCGTGCTCTGGCTTCGTTCAGTAAGTGGTCACGTCACATCCTACTCCAACGGATGGTGCAGCGTGCTAGGGTGACGAGTCGTGACCCTACAGGGAGCAGACGGGGTAGGGACCATACGTCTGTTACTGTAGTTGATATGAGTTCATCCTGGATTATAGTGGTTGTCGTATGCTTATGTCTGGATCCACGTCCGAGGGCTGATGGCAGCGCCCACAACACTATAAGACAAAAGTCGACGCCTACAACACTGTTCGAGTTCTGTCATGCCTGAAAGGGCTCAAAGCGCTCGTCCCGTCATATCCTGACGGTACTTTTCTGTAGACGTGCAGGGTATGGTCCTCGGTACTGCGGTTGACCTGAGTGTCCTATCTTACCATGTGCTCGTCATTATGAAGGAGCAGGGTACGAGGCGGAGCCAGCCCTCGAACGTCGGGCGAGGCGGAGCCAGCCCTGAGACGTCGGGCGAGGCGGAGCCAGCCCTGAGACGTCGGACAAGGCAGAGCCAGCCCTGGGACATCGGGCAAGGCGAAGTCTGCCCTCGGACGTCGGGCAAGACGGAGTCTGCCCTCGGACGTCGGGCGAGGCGGAGCCAGCCCTGAGCCGTCGGGCGAGGTGGAGTTTGGCCCCAGACATCGGACGAGGCGGAGTCGAGCCCTCGGAGATCGGGCAAGGCGGAGCCAACCCTTAGGGGCGGGCGAGGCGGAGCCAACCTTAGGGATCCGGCGAGACGCAGCCAACCTTCGGTCGTATGGGCAAGAAGTGTAGTTGCGCTCTTGTCTGTTCGAAAGCATCAGCGTTTGATAATTATTAGTTCCACCTCTTTAGGTACCCTAGTATTTGGTCCCCGACAACATTCAATAAAAACATGCAACATCCAGATGAAATTACTGCAATATTTGGAAAATACACTTTGCAATATGTGTGTAGCCACTAAGCCTGGGCGTTCGGGTTACCCGATTTTTTCGGGTCGGGTAATTCGGGTAATTCAAAATTCGGGTAATGAAAATTGCTACCCGATATTACCCCCGAAAAAACACTACCCGCAAATTCGGGTACCCGATAATTCGGGTTCGGGTATTACCCGATATACCCAAATTTACAGAAAACAACAAACTACACTAAATTTTAGTAGCGATCTATACATAATTTCAGCAGCAATTTGTATAGAATTTCAATAGCAATTTGTAGTGAATAATATATTACAGTCACTCATTCAAATAAAGAGAATTATATTCTAATAAAGTGATAAGTTAAATGGTTCAGCTAACAACACATGATAAATACAAAGACAAAAATAAATCTTTGGGTAGTTCGGGTAGTTTGGATACCGGGGGATATTACCCGAATTACCCAAACTAATTTCGGGTAATCAAAATCGCTATCCTAATTTGGTATCGGGTACCTCGGGTTCGGGTAATTCGGGTCCGGGTTCGGGTAATTCGGGTATGGGTAATGGGTATCGGGTATTTTGCCCAGGCTTAGTAGCCACCGAAACATATGCAACATTCAAAGAAAATATTTGCAACATAAATTTGAAACAATTGAAAAATTTGAAACATACACTTACAACATATGTATATAGCTATTGCAACATATATAATACTAGATCTATTTTTATAATATTTAGATAAAACATATGCAACGTACGTCTAAAACACACGAGGTTACGTGTGTTCATCTGCTTGCTGCCGGGCGCGGGCGCGCGCTGCGCGGGGCGCACACGGCGCGAGGCGGGTACGTGTGACTGTGCGAGGCGCGGGGCGGACGTGGCGCGAGATGGGTCCGGTGCGCGCGAGGTGCAGAGGCGCACAGCGTGAGGAGAGAGAAGCAGGGCGCGTGGCGTGAGAGGGATCCATCCCATCCGGACGCCCGAACCGTAAAAGATTTCTATTATTTTCCTTTCATCGTTTCATTCCACTGGCTTCCTACAACTATTGCTAGATCATTCAAACCCATCTAGAATTTCTTTGTTCCCTGTGCGGCTGTGCCTCCAAGCGTATCCAAACCAAACGTCTCCGTGAGCATCCACACTTCCACAGCGCACCAGTTACTGCTGCACTAGCCAGTAGCCAGCCTCAGCCTGCCGACGAATCGCCGGCATGCGGCGCCCTCGTGGCAAGCAAGCGCAGGCGCAGTACAGGTCGGCGGCTACCTGACCGCCTCATCGCAGAGGGACCAGATATGCTCTCTGCGCTCCTCGGCGGCTACCTGACCGCCTACCCGCCTCCGCCTCTCCCACCCGCAACAGCAGCGGCCTCGAGCCCGAGCGCGCGTCTCCCGGCACCCTTCCCTGCTCGCCTAAGGCACGCGTCCCTCCTCGTCGCCCGACGGCGCGCGGCGGGGGCGGGGGCGGGGGAGGCGCTGAGCGCGTCAGCCGCTGCGGACGGCGACGACGAGTACGAAGCGGCGCTGCAGGAGGGAGGGTTCCCGAGCTGGACGGGCGGCGGCGAGGAGGAGGACGACTACGACCCCGACCCCGAAATCGGAGACATTATGGGGGACTACTTCGACGACCCCAAGAAGGCCCAAACCCGCGTGGGCTCCCCTGTCTTCACTTCTTCGTTCTGACGAATGCACAATTTGGGGTTTGCTTCACGCCCTGTGCTCTCATGCAGATGGAGGATAGGATAGGAAAGAAGCGCCACAAGATCGTGCAAACCAAGACCGGCTCGCCCAACCCCATGAAGGTCGTCTTGAACAAGTAATGTGCTTCTCTGATGCTGCCATATATTTGTACAGTGTACAAAATCCAGTTAGCTAGATAGGACTAGTTTATACTGTGCAGTTTGAACTGATGAGTCTCCAAATTTTCATTTACAAAATTGGCCTCCTAAATCAAACTGTCAGTGTTAAATTCTTTTACAATATTTTTGATAATGGATGGAATAGAAGTATCAGTATCATATACTCCACTCCAAGTGATTCTTTAGCCGTTCATTATTACAATTGCTGCACTCGCAGCAAAAGCAAGTTCATAGGTCATAGCTCATCGAACAGAAGCGCAAAATAGCGACCCAACACCTTTAACATAATCTGTGTGTAAACCTCCATCCTTGATCAGCAAAAACCTCTATTGTGGTGACCTCCAAAGCCACTTCTGAGCATGATTCTTTTACAATATATTGTTAACCATGATCTTATGAAAAATACTTCTGAGCACGAGCCCAACACCCTATGTGATGTTGGATCTACTATTGGTTAAAAGTCACAAAGTTTAGATCTCGAGTACCTTATAATGTTCAATGAAGAAGTAAAACTATTGACAACCATTTTGAGATCTTTCTTAATTGCTTAATGGAGTTTTGCTTGTTTCCTATTCTAGATTTGACTTCTCCAATTCATATATTTGGTTCGAGTTCTACAATGCTCTGTTGCCAAAAGATGTTACCTTAATTTCTGATGTGAGTTCTTTCTCTTTATTTTTTCCCAACAGGAAGTGTTTATTCACCACACTTATGAAAGAAGCATAGTATGTATCAAATCTATACACATGTTTGCTCAGGATGTTGCAACTTCCCTTTTATTGTGCTTGCAGTCTCTGCGATCATGGCATATAGTTGGCCGTCTTGGTGGCTGCAATTCTATGAATATGCAGGTATAATGGTTGGACCACATTTACACTTTCTGAATGTCATTGTAGACAACCTTTTTTGTTTTCTTGTCATGTCCTTCAAATATAATAAGGAAACAAAGTGGTTGAGATGATACTAGTCAGGGTAACATAATCCTTCCATTAGTAAGAATGTAAAACTCTGACCTCCATTCTTTTCTTCAAAATGTTGATAAGTTAAATGATTTGATCAAACTTCTATGCTTTGAACTAAGGGCTTCAAAAGTTCTTGTTTACTTTACAGTTATCGCAGTTGCTTTTAGATTGTAAAAGGCCGACTTATGATGCTCTTGAAGGAGCTAACGTCACTCCAACGTCCTTTTACAACATTGGTGATCTTGAGACTCAAGGTAATCTAGCACGAGTATGGTGTGTAATATTTCTCTTCTAAGCCGGCTTTACACAGACTGTAATCTTTTTATGTTGTCATGTGAATTATCATAACTTATTGAACTAAGGTGTTATCCATTTCCCAGTCCTCTAATTCTTGATTACTATCATCTGTTCTCGCATCATTCTGGATTACAGACACTAACTGTTTGTGTTAACAAGCTTATTAAAAATACCATAAATACGAAAAGAGCATTCACAACATAAATTCCATCGATGTGGGTTTAATCATGACAAGTCATTTTTAGGTGATTTATGAATTTTGTGGTGCAGTAAGCCTGCTAGACCACTTTGACAAAAAAATACTGACTACCATTTAATACTAGTACACTGCTATTCTATGGCTTTCTATAAAGCTGTAGCTCTATCTGTGCAATTGTACATTTTTGCACCATGTATGTGATACCTTTCGAACAAATATTTATTCCAGAGAAAATATGCAAATGCATGCCTTTTCAATTTCTAATCACATTGATTTAACCCATGACTCTTTATTTTCATATTATTAACTTTGACAGGGTAGACATTGGTATTCATGAGCCATTGCTTTTGGACATCCTGCTTAATGCCTTAACAACAATAAGTTCAGAGTAAGAACTAGACTTTTGAATTGTCAATATTTTGGTAATTTATTTACTTGTATAATGTTATTTCTGCTCATCAGGATCTGGTTTCTAACATATGGTGCACTTCTATATTTATATCTTGCTCTGGTTTTCTGTTTGGCGCCTCTAAAAATTAAAAGTATGTGATGTGGCACAACTTGAGTCCACTGCAACCTGTCCCACAGGAATGCAGTATGTTTCGCCGAACTGCCATGTTTGTGAGCCCTGTGCTCCACAGCTTCACTTCTCTTCTTTTATAGGAGGAGAAGCAGACTGAACATTTTATTTTATCTGAAGGGAAGTAGTAACTACTGATTTGGAATGTAATCCTTGCTAGAAAGGCGTTCCTGTAGTAGGGCAAGATTGGGCTTGTGGGGTTTGGCACACCATTAGGGAGGAGCACACTTTTTTATTGCCTCATCATAACTCAACATAGTGCTTACTGTATTCGGTCATGTTATGAATAATTTGTTACTATCATATTCCTGTGTGGAACAATGCAATCTCATCCGTTTTTCTGTTTGATTTTTTCAGTCATGTTGGTATTAAGCAAGTACAGTTTGGCGGGTTAGAGTTTTTGAACTGGAGTGAGGACTTGAAAACAGAAGAAGTTGGATATAGTGTGTGCAAAATCTAAAATAGCACAATCCGAGATTTGCAGAATCAGCTACTGTTTTAGCTAAAACGCAAACACAGCATCTGGTTCCAGAGCGTAGGGTTTCAACCACCTTGATCCTGCAAATGAGAAGAAAAATGGTGACAACACAATGGATCAAAAGTTGATGTCCAAGCATATTAACTTCTGAAAAGAGGTTGCGGTCCTTACAGGACTCTGCTAGCTACGCATCATTGGTAATCCTTTTGGATACATGTAATACTCTAGGTCCTCTGATGTAAAACGTGTGGATTGTTACTCCACAATCTGACACTAGCTGGTAGGTGAAAACCTGTAAAATTATGTTTTCTTAGGGCTTGTTTGGTACAGCTCAGTTTCAGTGCAAATGAGAAGAAAAATGGTGACAACACAATGGATGAAAACCTGTTACGGTTTGCTCTTGTGAAACAATTGTTCAATGTGCAAATACAATAGATTCATGTGATTATGCTAAACTGAAGTACAAACTGAAACTACAATATTCATGGGCCGATTCCAACAGTAGGCACCGAAAGCAAGGGAGAGGGCGAGTCAGGGGAAGGGAACTGGTACTGGCGACCATGGAGGAAGCGGCGGCTGTGGTTCTCTACGAGTGTGGGTTTAGCGGGGTGCTCATCCTCAGCCACCGCCCATCGCGCGGTTGCGCGCAGACACAGGCACCACACGCTCACGCGCTCTTGGAGTGGCTATCGTGGAACGTGCTCGTGGACACAACGAAGGGGCAGCAGGGTGGCGGCCATCTCGGAACTGCAGATGCGGAGGGCGACGGCGTTCGGTCTTTCGGTGAGGCGAAGGCGAGACGCGAGACTAGGGGGAGACAATGGTGTCAAAGCCAACCGGGCTAACAAGCGGGCCCAAGAACCACTGTGTCAAAGCTAGCTAGCGTGGAACGCCAGCTAAGCAAAACCGTCTCAAGGGGTTATTTCTCTGGTTTTGCAAAGTTTAAGGTATAACAGATGAGTAATGCAAAGTGATTTGTTTAAAAAAAACATGGTTTTATAAGTGATGGGGTTAAGTTGGCAACCAATCAAGGTTGGGAGACTTTTTTTAAAAAAGTTTGACGAGAGATTAGATGGTAAAACTGTTAGTTTATGGCGAGACTAATATAATAGAATGTCACCTATCATAACCGCAAACTCTGACACGTGACGGTCGCATGCTTGCGGCACCGCACGACTGTCATGCCCGTGCCAGCGCCGCCTCCGCTAGAGGCAGGTTAGGCCTCCGCTAGAGGCAGGTTAGGGTTTGGCTGTCTCCCTCGGCTCTAGATCTCAACAGCAGGTTGGCCCCGCGGTGGGTGGGCAAGGACGTGCGGCGGAGGAGCTCTGCCGACCATGGTGGTGGGGCGGCGGTTTGGGTGGAGCAGGGGTAGGGGACTCTCGTCGGTTGACAGAGGCAATGGATTAGCGAAGGGCGGAGTCGACGAGCGGGGACGGAGGACGGGTGGTGGTGGGAGGCGGCGGCGGCGGTGGGCAGGGTCTTGCGCGCGTGGGAACGCTACGATAACTCTATCCTATGGTAACCATATTCGCACGTGTATTGCTACTAAGTACTCATTAGATAATATATTTTGGTGGACTATTTGACTATGGGGGTGTTTGGTTCTTTAGTGGCTCCTAAAATTTATGTCACATCAAATGTTTAGATACTAATAAGAAGCATTAAATATAGATTAATTACAAAATCAATTACATAGATGGAGGCTAATTTGTGAGACGATTTTTAAGCCTAATTAATCTGTCATTAGCACATGTTTACTGTAGCACCACGTTGTCAAATCATGGACTAATTAGGCTTAAAAGATTCGTCTCGTAAATTAGTCACAAATTGTGCAATTAGTTTCATAATTAGTCTATATTTAATACTCTATATATGTATCTAAACATTTGACGTGACAGAAATTTTAGGATACACTGCAGGAACCAACCTATATCCACGTGCAGACAAGTCTACACAGTTCAGAGTATTTGGCCCAGCCTGTTTAACAAGAGCTGGACGTGGGCCATTTTTGTCCCAGAAGAAACACATCCGGGCCTGCGCCGCTCGTTAATCGAGGGGTTTTTTTTTTCTTTTTGCCTCTACGGGACTACGCCACCACCAAATTCCAAAGTTCCAGACACACCCTACGCCGTGCCTCCTCGTTGGCAACGCCACCACGCGTCCACGCCGCTCCCACCTGGCTGGCGCCACCTTGGCCTCTGGGAGTCGGAGTACCGGCAGCCGGCAGGCATTCCCTTGCTTCTTTGCCGTGCTTCGGTGCGGGCTTGAGGCTTGAGCGATTGGTTCTGGTCCCTGCACGCGGCGGCACCCATGCGGCGGAGCGGAGACGGCGTCACCACGCGGCGGTTAATCAACGAACCCTTCCTTTCGATGTCTCCATTGGCCCCCATACGCGCTTTAAGTTCTATTCTACTTATATATGTTCTGTTCTGGTGTTTGAGCATTTTTAGCGACTCTATTCGACGCCCTCTGTTTCTTGGATTATACCGTCCGAACAGCATTGTTCCTGTTCATATTATCGCTGTCCGGAAATCCATCCAGAGAATCGAGTACAAGAAGCAGGAGCTTTCAGCTGACCATTACCCTGTCATGTTCCTGCAGGAGCTCCGGCAGCGGCAGGTCCTCGAGTTGCTCGCGCAAAATCGATTGGATTGCAGACGAGGTGCGGCCACACATGAATGGACTCTTTTACTGTCCTGTCCTGAGTGAAGTTTACAGTGACTGGAATCAGAGCTGACATGAGTAGATCAGAACTAGAATCACTTTGTTAGTTTGTTCCATCTTTTTAATTAAGCCTTCTAAATCAATTCCGATTTGGCTTCTAAATGAATCTCACCTACAAGTTATTTCTTCGTAACTGTTAATGTAGCATGGGGGACTCCAGAGGCCTTCTAAACGATTCAAGGCTGAAGAACGGAAAAGGACAGGTAAATGTAGTCTAGTCATGGATACATCTGAATTTTTGTACTCACATGTCTCAAAGTTCATATGTGGCTGTTTCATGGAAGATAGGTAGTGCCTTTTCTTGATCTAACTAGAACAGACTATGTTAATCGATAGATTAGTCAAAGTAGAGGGGATGCATCAAGAGTGAGTAGGAGATTGCTTCTGTTGAAAGTGCTTTCTCTGCAACCAAGCTAGAGCTAGTCACCCACAGGTGCATCTATATGGTACAAAAAAAACTGTATTGCCTAGGTTTGGAAGCTATTTGTGAAAACTGTGTGTGATAACGTACAATCCCAGCATCCCAGCATGATGTACATTATTAAAAGAAACGATTAAGTAGGATAAAATTATGCTATGAGTGTACTGGTCCCTCACAGTACTGGTAGGCTGGCAGTTTACAGACCACTTGGTTGTAGTGCATCAAGTCATGGTTCCAATTTCTCATTCAGGCATATAAGAATATAAAAATGCACACTTAGTGTGTATCATGAAAAGGGTGTAAGCTGGATATGAGAGTAGGCAGACTTGTTTCATGATGACTACTTTTGTAGATTGATATGATATGTCTCAATTGTTCATAAAATTCATTAATGAACCAAATAGGAGAAGAAGCATAGAATAGTTACTAGTGCCTTTGGTTGTGGCATGATGAAGCTAATGGTAGGAAATTTGGATGATATGGGTGAATTTGATGACCTGAATTGGTGTGTAATTGTGTGTATCTCCATTCCATCATCAGATCATTTTCTGCTTGACATTTCTTTGACTTTTAACACTCGCAACCCCAATTTATGCTTTTCAACATCCACATTTGCTTTAATTTTGACTCTGCTGTGTAGCTGAGTTCCTATCCCACAAGACAGGTAATTCAGTCAAGAGGAGGAACACATGGTCACAAGATGTAAGTTATTAGTTTATTTCAGCTACCTTCATTTATTGTATTATTTCCTCCTGTTCTGTATTGCTAAAAAAATGAACATATTTCAGGAAGATGATATTCTTATTCAAATGGTAGGCCCGCATTGCAAAAACAAATGGTCAGATATTGCACGCTCTATACCTGGTCGTAGTCGAGAACGATGCCGAGAAAGGTAAAATTTACAGGATACACATTGTTCGGTTGCTTCCCTTTATGATTCCAAATGAAAATGATTTGTCCTAGCCATTACTTTTGTTTTTGTGATCCTTTGGCAGCCTCATTGAAGGCATCTCGCCACACCAGCATGTCAATACCAGTCTACCACCTTTTAGCTTGTTCGATTTACTTCCGATAAAGGCAACTAGATGGTTGTTTGAGGAAAAGTATTGCTTTCGAGGTCTTGATATTTTGCAGTGCAGTCTTTTGGTACAAACAATGCAACTTCTTTTTTATATACTCTCAAGCCAGGGTCTTTTTGTCTGTTTACAGATTTAATGTACTGATAGGTCCAGCATATAGTTTATGATGTTTTACACTTTCACAGCATGTCCAAGCATACTTATAGCTATATTCAAAATAGTTTGTTCAAAAAACAACTAATGTAATAATAGAATCTTTGTTGTTGGACTTCCTATCCTTCATAAATTGACAACATTTATATTATTCCACAACACCTCTAGAACTATAAACATCAGATGATGGTCCCAAAAAAGTCAATTAAAATATTAACTCTGAGGTCTTAAATATCTAAGAGAAACCTTGATTACCATTACAACTTTCTGTAGCACCGTATATAAAACCTGAGTGCATGTTTTCCTGAGATCTTTAACTAAAAGACACTTTTTGTTCCACTTTAAGAAAGTATCAATTGTCTAGTGTGTTGATTCAAGTAACCCTAGCAAAACTTGGTGATTATTCTACTATGGTTCTTTTCTCAGTAATAATATGTCATAATGCAAATCTAGGACCAATGACCGAGAGTACTTTCTACATACTACAGTCTAGCAAAGCCTGGCAATTAGAGCACCAACACATATTTATCAAAACGTTGTTAACTTGTGCTATACACCTATTTACACAATAGTTTTTTTTCCGAACATGCATTGGCATGTATTTCATTAAGAGGAAACTCATTACTGGGTCACAAATCAAAAAATTTGAATCAGTAGTTTCAGTTATACCTATATAGTGTAATCCTTGTACAGATTTCTATCTTTGAAATTCATCCTTTCAAATCTGTCTCAGAACTAACTGTGAATTTACCTTTGTCAAATTTGATGATCCAGATGGATGTTTTATCTTGACCCTGCTGTGAACAACTAGCCATGGTCAGAACAGGAGGACATAACATTGATCCGTGCTCATCGTATTCTTGGAAACAAATGGTGTAAACTGGCTAAACATTTTCCTGGCAGGTGAGGTCATGATGTTGAAACAGAACTTGAAGGACCAAATGTCAACTGTTCAGTTTGTATCAGATTCCTACAGAATAGTAAATAGTAATTTGTACTATCTATTACATCATTTATAAGCTTCCTTCGATGCTATTTAAAAGACCATATAGCTCATATCCAGTCATTAGAAATAAAGTACTGCTAAAAATATAGATGAAAATTACTGAAGCTTACAGGTATCTTTTTTTTTCTTTTCATAATTTAAGTGTGGTTATCTTTTGTTAGGTTATGTTGCTTTCAGTCCTATCTTTGAAAGAACTCAGTGCACTTTTAATCACTTTATCATGTTGTCAATGGTTGTGATTCCAGGACAGGGAAAGCAATTAAGAATCGCTGGCATACACTTATGAATGGAAAAAGGAATTCGGATTATGTCAGAGGTTTGACTATAGATAATAAATGCTCTGGCACCATTAAGAGTGGCCAGGATTCATGCATAAATATTCAAGTTGCAGTGGATTGCCCAATAAGACCCAAACCAGAACAAGGATTCACAGAAGATGGTAGGAATGCAGCACTGAAGAAAAAGGGTTCTGATTCTATGTACAGTGAACGGTATGTTTCAGTCAATGTCTCGGAAAGGCAAATTGCTAGGTCTAGTTTGCCCGTGGTAACCAAGGAAAAAGAGGCCTTGCCATCGAGTTCAGTGGTTCAGAAGGTCTCTTGTGTTGCAGCAAAATTTTCAACATCCCTGGAAAAAAAGGAATCGACAAATTGTCTTGAAGGTCCACTTAATGGTGTAGACGCAGGCTTCTATCCAACTCGTGATCATGAGATTCATGATCGTTTTGATGACATATATAGTAGTGCCCATCCAGAGTCACAGCTACATCAGCTGGCAAACATAGCAGAGCTTCTGGACATGTCATATTGTGATAGCTTGATGATCGTTCCACCCGATTCTCCAAATGATGGAAACTCCATGGAAGGGACGAGGTATTAATTTGAAGAAAAAAAAGTCAGGAACTGCACCTGCACTAGGTCAAGAAAATCAAGAATCTGTCCTTGATCTTGAGATCCATGTAACATATCTTCAGCTAACAATGAACATGTTGATCCTTGTACCTGTAAATCCCTGTGTTGTTTAGTTACAGAATTTCCTGTGTCGTAGAATGATCGATGCACATGCATTGATGCGTGCATACCTGTTGTGTAATGTAGGCTATGTAGAAGAGCAATGCTGGCTGTCTGCTCTATTCCTTAATATAGGCTATGTAGAAGAGCAATGCGTGCACATGCATTGATGCGACCATAAGATTTCTCAGGCATAACATCTTCAGAGAATTATTCGTACCGCAAGGCATAAAACCTGCGGTTGAGTGTTGAAAGATTTCTGCGATTTCTCTGTGCCTTAAATGCTGGTGGTAATACGTGCTACTTCAGAGTTCAAACATAAGCTAATCGGCTTTATAAGGCCAATTGAGTTTTATTTGTATTTAATAGGCTGCATAAGACATGGCAAATTTTTTTAAGAAGAGATGAGTTCTAGCTAGATGAAACTTTGTTGATACGATTACTAACTCTATATGAGTCATGAAATTAAATGTCCATAAAACTATAGAATGAAACTATGAATTGAGTTTGGATGTCTCATTTGTTGAGGTGTGTATAAGTGCATTGCCCACCTCTTCTTGACAGCTTAAGCTTTTAGGTTAAATTAGTTGGTGCATGCAACTTAACATGGTATTAAAGCCAGAGGCCTTGAGTTCGAATCCTAGTAGAGTCATCCGCCCCTTTATTTCCACGTTTGCGCCTCTCTCGGGCTGCACGTGTGTGGGGGTATTGAAGTGTTGGATTGAACCGATCGGCGCGTGCAACTTAACATCATTCATATTGTATTTCATTTTCCGTGACGTGGCTCATCAAATTCTCCATTGAAAATGGTTTAAGGAATATAAAGCTTGGTGGGAAATTTACTTTACTGGTTTAGTACCAAATCCGTAGCTACAATTTATTGTCGTGCATAACTGTATAATAACAAGTTAGGTTATTAGACCCCTCTTAATCGAAGTTTTATTATCGTTTAATAGGGTGCCACTGTACCACATAAGCAACGAGTTTTAATCTCGTTTAATACCGTGCCGTTGTACCACATAAACAACTTTAATAATACAGCAAAAATGAAGGAAGGGAGAGATGAAATGGGTTTCATCTAGATGACGTCTCAGGGATATTGTCTCTACGTCCTAATGTGCCATAAGATTAAATATACAATGAGCACATATGAACACAAAAAACAAAATATATATTGTAGAAAGTTGTTTCAACAATCAAGCAAATGTTATGTTTTATTGTTTCATGTGAGTTTACATACTTGAAATCAATAAAATGAAATTGTCCATTGCGATTGGCCCTATAAACTTGATTCTAAATCTAGAGTGTGTGAGGAAGAAACAGAAGAAGAAAATATGGTCCTTGTGAATAATAGCATTTGTGATTTAGGAGTATTTATTTATTTATCAGACTTGCTAACGTCCAAACGTCCAATCCGGGGCACTAGCATTGGACGGTGCCCGTGCACAAGAGGACGAGCCCGCGTCGCCTATTTTTTCGCGCACCCCACCGCGTGGGCCCTCATGCATGCGCTCGGTTTCTCTGCGGCCGCTCGACGATGCCCCAGCAGCAAGCCTGCACCGCCCAAACGTCACCCAGCAGCTGCAGCAGGTGGCTGCAACAGGTGGGTCCTATTGCAACATGTACAACACCAGATCTACTTTTGCATCACCCAGGTTAAACGCTTGCAACATACGTTCGAAAACAGCTGAAACACTTACAACTTACATCTAAAACACTTGCAAAATACCTAGAAAACATTTGAAAGCCATTGCAAACATATGCAACGTCCAGATAAAACACTTGCAACAAACGTATGAAACACTTGAAACATACACTTGCAACATGCATGTATATGCAAAATTCAGATCTTCTTTTGCAACATCTAGATGAAAACACTTGCAACATACGTCTGATATAGATGAAACATTTGGAACATACACTTGAAAAATACGTGTATAGCCATTGCAACATATGGAATATCCCGATCTACTTTTACAACATCGATATAAAACACTTACAACGTACCTCTGAAACACTTGAAACATACGTTTGAAACATGCTCTTTCAACGCAACATCTCCTTGTTGTTTTTGGCGAATGGAAGCTCGTTGGCGCGTGGAGGTCCTTGGTGTGCTCGCTGGCAGCGCCGAGCTCGCTGGCAACGTGGAGCTGAGCAGCGACACATAGAGGGCGGGTGGGTGGCGCGTGGAGGTTACCGGTGCGCTCCCCGACGGCACGAGTTCATAGGCAGCACGGAGCTAGGCGGCGGCGCACAGAGGGCCGAGTGGGGGCGACATGGACGGCGGTGACTCAGAGGGCGGGTGGGCACGGCGTGGATTGCGTAGAGTGGGTGGGGGCGTCGGAGGCTCGGGTTAGAGTGTTCCCTTTATCTATTGTCATTGTCATTTCTCAAAATTTCAGATAGTCTTAGCACAAAAAAAAAAGTCAATAACGGCATTGACAATTGGCTGATCGTCGCACGGCAACTACTCCATCCGGTAGAGTCGATTTGGCGCCAACGAGTGGGCGGGAGCGTTGTCCCGCCGTTTTTCCCGGTCTCTCTCTCCCGTCCCGTCCGGTGCGGTCTCGCCTCTCATCATCATCACCTCTGCTAAACAAAAGCAAAGGCCCCGAGCTACCGACCACCGGCCCGCCACTCCGCCAGCGCCACGGGGAAGAAGAGCGCACGAGAAAAAGCTTACTCCTTCCTACTAGGAGGAGCAGTATTTCCCTTCCCTCCCCCGTCCCGGCCGACATGCGCCGCACGTTCGTCCCCCGCTTAAATTAGGCGGGACCGCCGCCGCCCTCCCCCCCTTTTTTTCCCGCGGGCCGGCCGGGTCCATCGCCCCTCGCCTAATTCAACCCCCCCTCGGCCGTCGTGCGCGACATGCTCTCTCCTCCATCCCGCCCCGCCCACCGCTGCTCCCTTGCCTGAGCTGCCGCCCGCCCGCCGCCGTCGCCGTGGGATCGAGGCCGGTCCAGAGCGCGGTGCAGCGAGCGGGAGCTAGCGAGGGGGGGCGTCGCGTCGTCGGCCGTCCGGTCCGTCCGTCGTGCGTTCTTGGCCTTGGTCCGCGCACGTCGTCCTCATCAGCTGTGGGAGGGAGCTGAGCCAGGGTGGCGCCTCGTGAGGCGGCGCGGCGGTGCAAGACCGCCGAGTGCCGCGCGCCCAGGCCTTGCGCGCCAAGCTCGAGGCGGTGGGCTGGGTGATGGTGCGCTTCCTCCGGCGCGGACACAGCCTTGACAAGACCGGATCGCACAACAGCAACCAGCAACAGCAGCAGCGAGAGCGCCACCTCGACAGGAGCGGCAGCGACACGGGCGAGATGCACGAGTCCCTTGGCAATGGCGCCGGCGGCACCCCGCCGCTTCCCAACGGCCGGGCGGCGGCGGCCGGGGCGGCGCGGTCGCGCCTGGGCCGCGACGGGCCGCCCTCAGGTACTATACACGACGCCGCATGCAAGCTCTTCTTCATCAGCTCATGCATCCTCGACGCCCCCGATTTCATTCGTTTTATTGTTCGTGATCCCATCCGATCCTCATCCTCCTTGTCTACTCATTGTTGTTTCCAGAGCTGGACATCATGAAGGAGAAGTTCGCCAAGCTCCTGCTGGGCGAGGACATGTCCGGCACCGGCAAGGGCGTGGCGTCCGCGCTGGCGCTGTCCAACGCCGTCACCAACCTCGCGGCGTCCGTCTTCGGCGAGCACCGCAAGCTAGAGCCCATGGCGCCCGACACCAAGGAGCGCTGGAAGAGGGAGGTGGGATGGCTGCTCTCCGTCACCGACCACATCGTCGAGTTCGTGCCCACGCGCCAGACCGCGGAGAACGGGACAACAATGGAGGTGGGTGATCACATCACATCGTCGTTTGCATGCCTCCCTTA
Source organism: Miscanthus floridulus (assembly GCF_019320115.1). Taxonomy (NCBI): domain Eukaryota; kingdom Viridiplantae; phylum Streptophyta; class Magnoliopsida; order Poales; family Poaceae; genus Miscanthus; species Miscanthus floridulus. The sequence continues at coordinate 35,122,260 of NC_089587.1, forward strand.
TTTGGCAGTCTCGCATATGTGTGTGTGTGTCTGTCAGCTGCCCCCGTCGTGACACTGACACCTACACCATGATGCACCTTCTTGATTGGCAGATCATGTCCACGGCTCAGCGGCGCGACCTCGCCATGAACATCCCCGCGCTGCGGAAGCTCGACGCCATGCTCATCGTGAGTGCTGCGTGCTCGATCTGTCTATTTTTTGCAATGATCAAATGGATGCATGGATGGATCAATGATAGAAAATCCCCGCAGGGCTACATGGACAACTTCGTTGACCAGACCGAGTTCTGGTACGAGAAGGGTGGTGACAACAAGCGCGACGACGACAAGTGGTGGATGCCGACGGTGAAGGTGCCGTCGGAGGGGCTGTCGGACGTGACCCGCAAGTGGCTGCAGTACCAGAAGGAGTGCGTCAACCAGGTGCTCAAGGCGGCCATGGCCATCAACGCGCAGGTGCTCGTGGAGATGGAGATCCCGGAGATCTACATTGAGTCGCTGCCAAAGGCAAACAGACAATTCATTCATTCTCCTTAATTCCTTCCTTCCTTAACTTGATATCGGATCAATTCAGTCGATAGATCGCCACCTAGCTCTCAAACCATGGCATTGACATGATGAATGCCATGAACAGAAAGGGAAGACGAGCCTGGGCGACGCCATCTACCGTAGCATCACCGAGGACACGTTCGACCCTCTGGAGTTCTTGGCCGGCATGGACCTCTCCACGGAGCACAAGGTGCTGGACCTCAAGAACCGCATCGAGGCCTCCACCGTGATCTGGAAGCGCAAGATGCAGACCAAGGACTCCAAGTCCTCGTGGAGCTCCATCGTCAGCTTCGAGAAGCGCGAGCAGTTCGAGGAGCGCGCCGAGACCATCCTCCACCTCCTCAAGATCCAGTTCCCGGGGACGCCGCAGTCGCAGCTCGACATCTCCAAGATCCAGTACAACAGGGTATATCTGCAATGCATGCATGTGATACTGATCTATGAATGGCATGGCAGTGGCATTGTCATCCATCCCTTCCCTGCTGGATGGTGCAGGACGTCGGGTACGCCCTCCTGGAGAGCTACTCGCGCGTGCTGGAGAGCCTGGCGTACAGCGTCATGTCGCGCATCGAGGACGTGCTGAGCGCGGACGCGGCGGCGCAGAACCTGACGGCGACCGAGGCGGCGCGGCGGATGATGGAGTCGGCGGAGCTGCCCTCGGCGCGGAAGCTGGACGCCAAGGAGGAGCTGGAGAAGCTGAACGAGGCGCCGGCGTCGATGACGCTCTTCGACTTCATGGGCTGGCACTTCGACCAGGACGAGCTGATGAAGCGCAGGGAGGACGGCACGCTGGACGCGGACGGCGAGGCCATGCTCCTCAAGAAGGCGCCCAGCATGGCGCCCAAGAAGTTCTCCTACGTCGACAGCCTCTCCTCCGGCGGCGGCATGAGGAGTCCCTCGGCGCGCCACTGATAATATATATGATCGTCGACCGTCGCGCCGCCAGCCACTGACCGGCCGCCGACGTGCTAACAGCAGCTCAGTTATCTACGATCCAACACCAACACCACCATGGATCGTCGATCGTTCAGGATGAGAAGAAGCGACGACAATGGAGAGGAGACGACGGCTCCTCCCATCCGATTCTTGCTTACGTGTACATAGCTGAGGCGCAGCACGTACGTACCCATTGTTTAGTGATGTTCTCTCTTACTGATTCCTTGCCTCTACGTTCTAGAACATTCTAGATGAGGGGAAGAAGAAGGCCGGGTGATTTCATCCACCTACTACGCATTGCCGCTGTGCGTAGCTACTTGCTTAATTTCTCAACTAGTACTACGTATTTTGGACATGGCTAATGGCTCTCAAGTCTCAAGAGCGGTTCTCCAGAAGAGGAGACACTGAGAGCTCTCGGGCATATGTATCAAACTCGCAGTCAGAAAAAAACACAAACATGTATTCTTTGATTCGTTTCAAGCTAATCATTTTTCTGGACTCGGGTTTTCCAGTTCAATTCGTGGAGATATGTATGCACTTGTTTTCACGGATTGACATCAGAAAGCAAAAGGACCCTGGTCCAACCTCCGACGAAAAGTGCACAACATGACATTTATATGTACCATGAATAAACCGACGAAAAATGTAAAAACATAAATCTTTAGCCGTGTCAAATGTGTACAGAATGATCCAATTTGCATGAACAGGTCCCACTCATTCAGCACTTCCAGGATATCTCAGCATACATCCTCAAGAGGATTCCAGGTGACTTTTGACTTCAGTGAACAACGTGCCCACACATATGTTGCTATCTACTTTATCTGTGCATGTATATGAATGGCAATGAAACAGCAAACCCAAATATGAACTTGAGAAGCTAACTAATCCCTCATTTTCTCTCCTCTCTTATGGAAAAAGAACAAAGGCAATCACTTGTTAGCAATCGAACCCCAACCAGGCATTTACAACATCAAACCTCAACGAATAAGTGGGAGGCTCTATGTACATTTATTTATACAGCAGTCAGGTCTCTAGATCATGCTCCTGCTGGCGCTGTTGACCCAAGGCAGTCGGGCTAGGAGCATCGTGCTCAATGTAGTCATCCGTGGCTTCCTCCTTGTCATCAGAAGATAGAAGGGACGAACCCATCCACTGCTTGAAACCATCGTTGATGCGGCGCTGCATCTCTGGAGTCACTTCCATTTTGGACTCCAGCATCTCTAGACCCACATTGTGGGTAGCGTAATCGCCCTCGTCAAGGACAACTGCAGCTTTCCTTCTCAAGAAGAAGGCTGTGCCACCATATAAGACTGCCAAACCCCAGGCTGTAATTTCATAGCACCAGAAAAGAGGAACTGAACAAGTACTTCCAAGGGCCAGCAGTGTTGATCCAAGAATAATTGCCATGAGACCAAATATTACAGCGAAAACTACATTAAGTATAGCCAGGCAACGAACACCACCTGCAATTCAAGACAATATTAGTGACCCAACTAAGAAATTACTTGTGTATTCATGTTAGGATTTTACATATATACAAAAGAGATACAGCTGGTGCTGGTGCTACTCATTATAAAAGTGTATAGTTGAACCAGTAGCTAATGCATCAGCCACGTATAATTTCCTTCACTCATAGCAGGCTTTGTGCGCTATTACATTAGTTTAGTAAATTTCTCTAACATGATGGCGCTCATAAGCTTGAAACTATTAATAGGAAAGCCATCTACAATATCTGGACATTAACAATTAGCCAATATGTAATCAAGAACAGGTTGCTAGTAAATGACTATCACTAAATTTCAATCTCGTGCACAGTGAAAAGACATCAGAAAAAAGGTGGATACATCATACAATGAATTTTTTTTTGTCTAGAACAAATGTTCAAAAAAATGATAGCAGGTGGACCTAATAAAAATAATCGTATCAGCCCACCACTTCTCTTAATAAGAAATGTACTTGTTTCTCAACAGACTGATTCGAACATACTGTTTGCAAGATTCAAAACAGTTGCTCCATAAACTCCAGGTTTGCAAACTAGCCTAATAATGCAGGCCACAGCAGGTGCTACTACCAAAAAGCTAAAGCTCAGTACATTCATTTTCCATTATTTCACAAAGAAAAGTTGCTTGAAACACACATACAAAGTGGGAGAATATGACTGAAGGTTATGCGCGTTGTCATGGTATGTTCACTAGAGGGCCTGCAGCATCTTAATATAAAAAAGGGCGTACCCAGTGCAGAGAGCTCCCGCTCTGTGCGGGGTCTAGGGAAGGGTATTAGTGGCAAGCCTTACCCTCGCCTGTGCAATGCGAGAAGACCGCGACTCGAACCCGGGACCTTCCGGTCACAGGCGGTAAGACTCTACCACTTGCACCAGGCCCGCCCTTCCTGCAACATCTTAATATAATAGAGACAAAAAGAGAAACATGTCTAATGAAAGGACCAATAGATGCATGCATGCATGTTTCTTCTGCAGAGCAAATAGAAAGATTTTCCCATTCTAATGTCATCATAGCAGCAAGAAGAGGGGAGAAGAGTCCCTCCTGCTTAAGCATGTATACTTCAGTCCTAAGCCTGCACATATGCGTGGATTGATGGTTGCACTATGGAAACAAGGACCCATGCCTTAAACACACAAGGACATCTGCTTCAAGGCTGCCTCCCACACTCGTACTCCCAAGTGGCACATATTCAAAAGCCATCCTCCCAAATATTCCTACAAAATTGATATCGGAGAGAGAAGATTTGTTACATTTGTGCCATTTTCACAAACATGGGGAGACAACTCAGAATGCCAGCATGGTGCATGGAGGACGTATGCAAAAAGACATTCTTGCCCCTTGGGTCTTCTTCCCGATGATCTCATTTCTCCCCTGCCGATCTCCCATCCACTGGTCGCCAGCCATCGTGCCATGCACAAGCTCCCGTCTGCCTCCCCTGCACCAGCCTTGAATCCTGATCTCCTCCAGCTGGACCCAACCCGATGGGCCTGGCCCTTGATGCCAGCAAGCTTGACACCAGAGGGAGCAGTGACCAACCAAGAGGGCTCGGCGACCACCTCAACCTTTGTTCATGCACATTCTCCCACCGTTAAGCTCACGCCCGCCTCCGTCTCTGCCAACCAGCATGTCGTTCTTGTCGGTGTTAACCTGATACGCTAGGTAGGTGTCATATCCCGTATCGGATACATATTTGATACAGATACATGGAAGATAAGAAGTGGATACGTATCCATAGTATCCAAAATAAAATTATTAAACTAATTTTGGATACTTGGGCCAATGTGTATCAGCCCATGCGCTTCGCTCAGGTAAATGTCGTAGTGCCTTGCTATCCATTCTCCCATGTCTGGTACATAGTCAAATTAATCTGAGGTCCAGCCTAACACCACGCATCCAAAATTTTTGCTTATATGGCCCAGCTCCTCACGTGGAACGGGCCTACACACACGTAGCACGTAGCACCTCTCTTACACTTTCGTCCTCGCTTCGTGCAAAAGGGTTAGCCCGGAGGTGCTACATTTGGAACAACTAGGATTATAAGCTGACCCTCACCCTTCTAAACTTCCAAGGTGGTACTAAACCCACGAAATACAACTACACATGCCACATGGGCCAACAACACAACTACTACAGGCTTCTAACGGGCTGGGGTGTTACATTCAACACCCACCCACCCCCCACCCCAATGGTGTAAGGACTTATAATGCATATATAGAAACACATGACACATCCACAGGTAGTTATAATGCATATGTAGAAACACATGACACATCCATAGGTAGGGACCTATACGGCATATTAGTAGTTGTTTCGTGGGGATAAGGATACGAAAAGAAGGCATTTATGCTAAAGAAATAGAAAAATGTGCACTATCTATCGGTAAGAGGGAAAACAGTTATCATACATAAGCTGGATTTGTTCGTAAGGAAACTTAGTGCTATATAGGGCAGGGCTACCCAAACTTGTGGGAATAGGACCAACTTGTTCCTTTTTTTATGTTTTATGTGATCTCATTAATTGACCAAAAATAATCATTTTGGAGAAATAATTAATGATGACATGAAGGGCGGGCCTGGTGCAAGCGGTAGAGTCTTACCGCCTGTGACCGGAAGGTCCCGGGTTCGAGTCGCGGTCTCCTCGCATTGCACAGGCGAGGGTAAGGCTTGCCACTAACACCCTTCCCCAGACCCCGCACAGAGCGGGAGCTCTCTGCACTGGGTACGCCCCTTTTTTAATTAATGATGACATGCATTACACTGTAATATAGTTTACTATGGATCTCATGACCATGCATTGTCTTTGCAGCACGTTTAGTAACAAATTTCCTACGCTAGCAAGTTCAACTTGTTTTAGTGCACAATTACTTATTGTGATGTTCTGCATGACACATAAATGATGATTTTGTTGCGTTGCCTGGTAGACTACAATCTCCACTATCCAGACATTACAACAGCAGAATTTGCTTTCTGCAAAATGTGTGTAGACAGCAATTACCAGGAAATACCAGCAGGAACAACTCAAGATAGAGATGTAGGATTTGTGTCAGTTAAACTTTTGCTTCGGAATAATTATCTTATAAGTTATGGCTAGCCATCCTGATAGGCATATTGAATCAAAAAAATTGTTCTACCAAACTAATGCATTTCTTGCCTGCTTTGCAAACCTTAGTGTCATCCTACAAGACTGAAATATACCTTTATAGAGTGGAAAAGATAAGGGTTTCTGCAGATCTAGGGTGAGAGAATGCTGAACAATGATAATGCACAAACAACAGACCAAACAGGGGTAGTAATGTATCCTTTCAGAAACATAACACATTTGAATGCCTTAAAACCTGAAATGGCCTCAGATAGCTCATAGTTTCTTAGTACCACCAAAGAAAGATCGAAGACAAATCATAAAGATCTTCGAGGAGGATGTATACGTAAACTCACCTCTTCTAGAAGCACAGAAATTATTCTCAACAACACAGATCATTGGATGCCTTCTTGGAGCAGCATATGCAACAGACATTCCTGCAAGTATGTATTGGTTTAATACTTTAATGTTAAAATGGAGAAGGAGAAAGTGAATTTGAAGGGTTTTCTGTCAATGGCTTATCATTATCTGCCAAGAAAAGGGCATGAGTGGCAAAGAGAATGCCTAATACAAAGCATATATGAGCTATATCAATATGTACCATCTACAAAATATACAAACAGAAGACATAAAGCTACTGCAGCATAAATATCCCTTTCCTTCAGGAAAGCATAAGTATCACCTAAAAAATAGCAACGTAAGAAACCAATCAACTGCTCGCCTGCCTAGCCTAGATGAGTATTGCAGTCAGACAAATAAAACCATGAGAAGGCTGATTTGTGTTGTTGCAATGAGAAGGCTGATTTGTGTTGTTACAATGTGGAATCTAGTTGTACCAATTCCAGTATTATTTTGCAAATAAATAGATACAAAACAGGTTCTCTAACATAATTTCTACATCCATAGCAAAGTTCATCAATATAAAAGATTCCGTAAACAAAATTAGACCCCATGCCCATTTAGGCCACATATATAGCCAGCATAAAAAAAACAAGTTCACATGGTGAAGCAAGACAAACAAAGACACATCCTGTTCTATTATACATCGAAAGTCTCTACAAATTGCAATCGACTCACAATTTTCAATCCAAGCCCAATGTCCAATACGGAAAAGCTAATAAACACATAAACCTATCTAGTATACCACACATGTTCCTAGAAAAAAAAATCACATCAGTGCCACGGGGAGTGAAATTGTGACTCACCAGCTACAAGGTAGGTGAACGAGGCGCCAAAGAGAACAGCTGATGGCACGAAGACGACCATCCAGTAGAAGTCGGCGGCCTCAGCGGTGGTCATGTAAAAGGCACCCCCGCGGTAACGGTACGCCTCGGGCTCCTCCTCCCTGCTACTGGCCGCGGCGGGCAGCGCCTCCAGCATGCGGCGTTCCCGGCAGAAGGGCCGCTCGGCGGGCTCGGCGGGGAACACGATCCCGAGGCTGACGCACGCGGCAGCTGCCACAGCGGCGGCGACGCAGCAGGCGGCGGTCACGGCCAGCGGGCGGCGGAGGCGCGGCGGGAGGGAGTGCTCGTCGTCGCGGAGCGCCGCGTAGGCGAGCCGCGGCATCAGGAAGGCCTGCCGCAGCGCGTCGCCGAGGAGTGCCATCTGCGTCGTCGTCGTCGGCGGCGGCGACGTTGCGGAAGGGGAAGGAGGAGAGGAGGGTAGGGTGGGCGAAGGCGAGAACCCTAGACGCGGATTTGCGGGAGGGAGAGGGGAGGATTCGGAGGCATGGAGCGGAAGAATTGGGAAGAAGGTGGTCAGGTGAGGACTGAGGAGGGCTCCTCGTTCTGGGGGCTAGTTTGGTTGCCTTGCGGGAAGGGGAAAACAATGGGGGCCGCGAACCCGCGAGGTTGCTCCAATTCTCTGATTTTGTCAACGCGAGAAAAGTTAGGCAAACAAGTTTTCAAAAAAAAAAAAGGCAAACATTAGTGAACATTAGTGTTGCACTGTTGGTCGATACTCCTATATCACTATTATTTTCACGATTTCAAACAATATATTTTTTACATAGAATAATATAGGCTATAAGCCTGTAATAGTGATAGTACCAATGGTTACATATTTTGCTTTTCACTATTTGAATGCTCAAATTTTTTTATAACAATGCTCAAAGTTTAAAGAGCAAAAAAGGTAGAAACTCAGTGTTTGTTTTCTTTTTCTTTCTCGACTAGAATCGAACAAGGCTCACTTTAAGGATACCTTTTATAGGGATCCAGATTCTAGTAGAAATGTTTTGGATTTAGATTCTTTCAAAAAAAAAATCTAGTAATGAATTAGAAACACTTCATAAAACTATTTGCCTAGTAGATTGGATTCTGATTCAAAAAAATATTTTTTTCATAAAAATCATAAAATTAAAATATTCTTCAACAAAATGTATAACTTTATTTTAACTTTTTCACTTAAAAATAGTTAACTAAAAATTATGGTTGTTGATATGGAAAGGGAGGCAAGAATTAGGAATCACATGAAACCAGCTGAAAACCAGCAATCTAGGGTTTCTCCTTGTTAGGCATAAAAATGAGAAACGTAGTGATTCTCGAGTGAAATGTTTCTCCCGTTTGGCTCTTATTCTCGTAATAATCAGAAACGTTTCTTGTTGTCAAACGGGGCCTAAACTTCATGTACTATGAAAACAATAACAAAGAAAAGATCTAATTAGCTTGATTAGTCAACGGCCTTAGAACATGTGGATGTTATTTAACAATTTGTGACCTCCATTTTGTTGCTTCTAATTTTCTATGGGAAATAGGTAATGCTTTCCTAGAGACAGAGGGGGTAGACATATAGATTGCCAAATGGGCCGCCCGACGCCACTGGGCATGGGCCTGGTAAAGGCATTGTCCGATGAGTTCGAGCCATGCTGAAGAGGGCTTCATGCCTGACCATCATCATAGGCCGGATTTTTTATTTTTTAGCTTTTTTTTAAAAAAATTCACAAATATGTCTCTGGAGGTATGATTTCAAAATCTAGACCCTTAGCTCGACGCCAACGTTGCTGGCGCCGAGCTTACACGTCTCGGAGCCATCGTTGCTGGCGCCGAGGTCTTTGGCTCGACGTAGATGTGACGGTGACTTGGCAGGCAGCTCGGTGTCGTAGATCTTGGCGTCAAGCTTGACGCCGTAGATCTTGGCGCCGAGCTTGGCGCCGTGGTTATTGACGCCAAGCCTATCTTACGTATGGGCCCTCCCTTCCTTTCTCTCTTCATCTCTCTCTCGCGCCCCGAACCAGCGCACCGCCGCCGCCGCCGCCCACGCCCGCGCCCTCGCCCTTCCCCGTGCCCTTGCCCGCCCCCGCGGCGGCCACCACGCTCGTGCCGTGCCGTGCCGCCTACGCCATGTCGTGCCCGCGCCGTGCCCGCCGTGCCGGCCTCGCCGCGTGGAGCGTCGGCCATCCCACGCCCGCCGCGCTCCACCGCTAGCCCCGGGCGTGCCACCACCGGCCCCGGCCCCTGTAGCGCCCGGTCGTGCCACCGTCGGCCCGGCTCGTCGGCCTCACCCACGTTCAGCGTCCGCTGTGACTCTGTCCTAGGGCCATCGATCCCGACGTCCGCGACTCTATCGTCGGACAGGTAAAAATTATGAATATGCAATGTACGTACTTAGTTAGCTTTGATTGTAGTGTAGTAGTTTTGGCATTTGTTATTTACTAGTTAATGTGATAACTCAGATAGTTGATTTAGTTAGTGATCTAGTGAGATAGATATGTAGATAGATAGATACATAGGTACATAGATATAGTTAGATAGGTAGTTATATATTTAGTTAACTAAATAGGATCTAGCTATTTAGTGAGTACACTGTATCTACGTACGTAGTTATTATCTTATTTACTTAGTTTGTAGTTAGAAAGCACTTATTAGGTACTATCTACCGTCTAATTTTGACTAAAGGACGTGTTTCGTTACATGTTTGAACTAGATGGATAATCTAGTAAGCATATATCATGGAGGCACCATGAAAAGAGATCACTATGGATATGTTCGTGCTAGTGTTATTCAATGAGAAGTCATCGTTTAGTAAGTTGGTTGCAAGGGCTTGGGAGTAGCTACATTGCTATGGAGCTGATGATGATGATGGCATCACAGTGGAGGGTGTACTTCACCTAGGTTCTCCTCCCAACATCCTTAGGAAGATTATCTCAATTGGATGCGCAGACTAATGGGAGAACTATGTGAGATCGGCTATGATGTGCCAGTTCTAAAGTTTAGACGTGGTTGTGCGTTGGGTGTTAGTTGATCACATCCTTTATGGGTTTTCTCCACTAATGGGTCAGCAGGCACACTTCGACCCTCCCACTTCGACCCTCCCGTCCTGGAACCTGATATGGATGCGGAGATTGCACCTATGGTTTTCGATGCTCAATCTGGTCCCAATATGCTAGTTGGAGATGCTTGTTAGAGTCATGATGTTGTGGTAGATCCTCCTCATGAGATCCCTTTGATACATAATCATCCGAGTAAGTGTCTTATCCACATAATTATTGGGAGCTTACCCCATTTGTCGTATTCATTTAATTAATTATGCATGTCTTAATTTATGCATGTAATTATGTCAATTACTTGTATATTTCTAAGTTCATGTTTTATTGTATATTGAATTTCAATTTCATTAACTTTTTTTGTAGGATGGCGCAATTCCACCTGCTCGACCCGACGTACAAGGCGACCCACCGAGGATGTCTCATAGCGGAGGAGCAGGTAATAATCTATACGTTTTATTCAAAAAAAATTGAGCATACATGTGTTTGTGAAGTAACAGGAGACTATGTTTTATTCCATGCAGGACCTTCTGCTCCTTCGTCCTAGAACCCATAATGGGTTCTTAGATATGCAGTACAACAATAGGTACACTCCTTTCTTGCAAAATATTCAAAATATTCTTTCAAACATATTATTAATATGTTAGATTCTTTTAGTTAACATAATTTTGTACAATAGAGGTTGTCACGTCGGCTACGCCCGTGCGGCTGCTCGTTGTGGTTGTAGGACAGCCATGACGCAAGATGTGTACGTTCCTTTCGTAGGCAGAGGAGGCTTAGGTTCCTCTAGCCAAGCACCTATAGGGGATGAGGACGACGACGACGTGGACCAAAGGCACAAGGAGCTTGGCCCCTCTCAGCTCTAGGATGCTCCATCGAGTCAGTCTACATAGCCTTTAGGCACTAAGCGACGCCGTCCACCTGACCCTTATACTCCAGGTACCAGCGCTCTTGGTCACAAGGGTAAGGGTAAGACTAGAAGGCAGTGAGGGTTTGTGGTAGATGGTAGTATGTACTATTATGGATTTTGTAGTTACTTTTCTATAACTATTTAGGACTGTATGGACATTGTGAACTTGTCGGTGTTTCAAATAAGCACCAACTAGTAAATTTATATTTGTTGCGTGTTAGGCCCGGATGGTGTACTAAAGGACACAAGGTTTATACTGGTTTGGGCAGAATATCCCTACGTTCAGTTTGTTGATGCTCGTGTTATTAGCACTGAAAAGGGTTCGTAGTAGGGGGTACAAACGGTCGAGAGAGGGACAGGTCCCAAATCTCTGATAGAAAGGTTAAAAGGATGTCAAGACCTCGGTTGCTGCTTAGCTATATGTTGTGTGTGAAAATCGATATGTTCCTTTAGTGGGGTGCCTTGCCCTCCCTTTTATAGACCAAGGGGGAGTAGAAATTACAGATGGGAGAAAGAGGAAAAAACCAGAAGTAGAGAGGGTCCTTCAAAGGTGTCGGGTCTTCCTTTTCCCTCGAGCCTGCCCTGCTATCATGGCGGACCATGCCAGGGATAACACGTTCACTGATCCTAATAGGGTTGTGCCCTGGTTTCGGTTAGCAAGTGGTCACGTCCCATCTTACTCCGACGGACTATGGGGAGCAGATGGGGAAGTGACCATATGTTCGTTACTATTGATGATGTGAGTTCCCTCCTAGACTGTAGTGGTTGTCGTATGATTGTGTTAGGATCCACGCCCGAGGGCTGATGGTGGCACCCACAACACTATAGAACAAAAGTCGGCGCCTACAACACTATTCGGGCTCTATCATGCCTAGGAGGGCTTAAAGCGCCCATCCTGTCATACCCTAATGGTACTTTCCCGTAGGCACATAGGGCATGGTCCTCGGTACTGCGGTTGACCTGAGTGTCCTGTCTTACCCTGTGCTTGTCATTATGAAGGGGCAGGGTGCAGACGTCGGGTGAGGCGGAGCTAGCCCTCAGCCGTCGGGCGAGACGGAGCCAGTCCTCAGATGTCGGGCAAGGCAGAGCCAGTCTCTAGTCATCAGGTGAGGCGGAGTCTGCCCCCAGCCATCGGGTGAGGTGAAGTCTGCCCCTAGACGTCGCACGAGGTGGAGTCTAGCCCTTGGGGGTCTAGCGAGGCAGAGCCAACCCTTCGAGGCTGGGCGAGGCACAGGGCAAGAAGTGTAGTTGCGTTCTTGCCTATTCGGGAGCATCAGCGCTTGATGGTTATTAGTTCCACCTCTTTAAGTACCCTAGTAATCGGTCCTCGACAGTAGCCCCTGAGCCCCCGGGTGATTCAGATAGAATCACCTGGGGGTGATTTGACTTGCTAGAGGGTGCACGCGAGCGCACCCGATGGGTGTAGCCCCTGAGCCTCGGGTGATTCAGAAAGAATCACCTGGGGGTATTTTGGTTCGCTAGAGGATGCGCGTGAGCGCACCCATTGGGTGTAGCCCCTAAGCCCCCGGGTGATTCAGATAGAATCGCCTAGGGGTAATTCGGACCCTTCGCGGGTATGGCTGTGAAATTTGGTGTTTCGACAACTGGATAGCTTAAAGGGAACCCTGGTATCCCATTTGCGGGGATCCATCTAGGGTTAGCCAGGTTGAAATGCTTCTTGACCCATATCCCCTCTGCGGGAAAAGAGTCCTAGTCTTGCCGGGAAGGCAAAACGTCCGGCACGACTTTGGTGGGAAAGGATAGGGATTACGGGCGCATATCCCATGATGTGACATGGTGGTGTGTTGTGGCAGGCATGGAGATCTAGGAGGATGGTTGCCCTTCTTGCATCCGTTGCCCCTATAAAACCATGGGGTTCACCCTAAGGGTTCCGTACTTTGCCTCCTCGCCTTTACATCTAAAACCTCCGTCGCCAGTCGCCTGAGTCCTCCTGCACCCGCATCACAGCCACCGTCAAGCTCACGTCCACCCCCCTCCCAATCGTTCAATGGAGCCATGGTGTAGATCTGACATCACCCTTCAACGCCTGGAGGGCCTCGTTTGTCGTGGCCTCTTGTGCCCGCTGACCACAATTGAGGAGTGGCGACTGCTCGGCAATGAGGACGCATCATCGCCACCCGAAGGCTACATGGTGTCCTTCGCTTGCTTTCACAAGCGAGGATTCACCATCCCCGCCCACAAGTTCCTTCAGGGGCTGTTGCATTACTACAAGGTGGAGCTGCAGCACCTCACTCCCAATGGGGTCCAGCACATTGTGGCGTTCATTGCCCTGTGTGAGGGGTTCTTAGGGATTTGTTCCCACTTCGATCTGTGGCAGTATTTCTTTGCCATCAACCTCTTGAAGAAGTGAGAGAAGAGGCAAGAGCTGAGCGTGCCGATGGGATGTGTCGGCATTCTTCTCCGCAACAACCGGGTAAACGAATACCCATCGATGCGTCTGTCGACCTCCAACAAGGGGTGGTATTCGCATTGGTTTTATGTCAAGGACAACGCAGCTACCCCCTTGCCAGCGTTCTCTGGGCGCATTATCGAAGAGGTCCCAGAGCCGTGGAAGTGGGGTGTACCGGATAAAGACAAGAAGAAAATCTAGGACCATCTCGCTGGCATCCGAATTCTGAAGGAGAGGGGCATGAAGAGGTTGGGGATCATCGACGCCTACCATATGCGGAGGGTGGCGCCACTGATGAGCCGTGTGCTTCCCCTGTACCTAATGGCGCCTGAAGCATCACTCGATGGGACGACGCTTGCCGATGAAGTGTTCCTCCTCCAAAGTGGCGCAGCGCATCAAGGAGGCGATGGAGCCTTCGAAGGACAACACCAGTGTCATCCTTGATTTCATGTATCCTGTGTCGGGGCACCCTCCAATGCGACCAGAACTGGGGTACATCAACTTTGTAAGTTCTCTTTCCCCATGCCTCCTTTTTTTAATTTGAACTTCCGACCCCTTGATGCTGACATTAGGATAGCGAGACCAGTCGAAGAGGCTTCTCTTTACGGATAGCCCAACTCCGCTGCTGAAGGACCCACTCATGGCGATGGCGAATCATACTATGGCCGAGTGGGAGAGGAAGACAAAGGAGTTCAAGAGGAAGAAGCAGCTACAGAAGTAGAAGGCACAGGAGCGAGGTGAAGAAACAAATAGTGATGATGACGACAATGACAACAATGATGAGGAAGATGATGAGGTAGTCGCAGACATCGAGTGGGTGACCTAGGAGGCAAGGATGCATTGATAGGTGCGCACTCATCAATGCAGGGACCCTTCTTGTTCCACGCAAGGGAAGGTGAGGCCGTGAGGCCTGAGGAGGAGGTGGGATAGATCGTCGGACCGTCCTTAGCACCATCAGGGGTGGGTGGATCTATCGCTGCACCTAAGGTGCCGATGGGAGCGGGCGGACCCGTCGCCGTGCCCTAAGAGCCAGCGGGGGCGGGCGGATCCACCACCACGCCCATGATGCCGAGAGAGGGGGTGGCTCTGCCGTCGTGCCCCTAGATACAAGGGAGGTGAGCCCCTTGATCCAAGAGCAAGGGATGGGCTCAAAACGGTCCTGCCCAAATGAGGGGGAGCAGGGAACTAGGGGTTCATCCCCCAAACATCTCCACCACCCAACAACGCCGACGTATGTTGCCGATTCATCTGTTTTTCATAGTGACTGACACCTTTTGTTTCTTCTACAGCGTCGGGAGATGGGTCAGACAGGGTACTTCTATAGCGCTGGTGCCCAAGAAGACCATCGCCCTTTAGGCAAGGCGGGGGCCACCGCCTGACGTCGCTCACATTTCGGGCGAGGGCGAAGCTAGCGTCATAGCCTTGTTGGTCGGTCTGGTGCCACCCACGGTGGTGCCCATGCCCTCGGCAGGTCAAGCTATCAGCGAGTCTAAGGAGGCGCCCATGGAGATTGCCGCTCAACCGGTGACGGAAGTGATGCCACCGCCGACGTCGGGCTGAGCAGAGCTATAGGCCGCACACATTATGTCGACCATAGTGGGCGCGGCGCAGCCAGATGAGGTCCCATCGACATAGGCAGAGGTGATGGTGGCTCTAATGGTTGGGTCACAACTAGAAGTGATGGTGGCAGTGCCCGAGGTAGTGGCGAGTGCCGTGCCACCGATGGCCCCAGAGACGACGCCCGCCATGGTTGGGATGGAGGAGGTTAGGGCTGAGGGACCCTTGGATGCCATGACGATTGCCGAGTAGACTGGTAGGGAGTTGTCCCTAGCCCTACCATCAGAGGGCCACCACCCGCCCATGCAGGATGAGCCCCTATTCTAGCGGGTGAGTCCATGGGACCCGTCATCGAAACTCTTTACCCTCGATGATGCCGCCAAGGGCATGGAGTGGGAGAAGCTCCACAAGGGGTTCACAGCCATGCTGGAAGCTCTAAACCAGGCCAGCAGCATCCTTCGAGATGTCATTGTTCCCACCAGCCAGGTATTTACTTGGTCTTGCCTCCCGATTTCTTCTTTCTTCATCTATTTTTGTTTTCTGACCACCATCTTTCAGTCGCTTATTGCTCGCAGCCAGGAGAAAACCTGGTTCCTTTGTGAAAACAAGGAGGATTGGGACCACCTCATCAATGAGGCATGGCTACATAGGGATGTGACCACCTAGATTTGACAGAGGGTGGCCAAGTTGACTCCCCTTGCCGCAGAGGTGGACGATATTCGATGGCGGGAGGCCGAGGCCCATGGGGATGTGAAGCTCACTGAGAAGTCTTTTGATGAGCTATTGGAGAGGGCACAGTGGGATCAGGAGGAGGCCACCAGGGTGTAGACGAAGTGGGACAAGCTGCTCTAGTGGGATGCCGAGACCTGCCAGTGGATCGTTGACCTCCTGGCCGAGGCCGAGCAGGAGCGGGATCTAAGGCTGGTGGCCGAGGAGAGGTCCATGGCCTTGGAGTAGAGGGCAAAACTGGATGTCGAGATAGCCGCTCAGCTACGCGAGGAGCAGGACAAGCTATGCCAAACTACGGAGAGGCTCCGCTCGGAGCACAGCGCAGCCTACGAGGAGTGCGACCGGGCCGTCCGAGAGTGTGACGAGGTGCAACAGAGGATCCGCTCCCTCTAGGCTAAGCTAGAGACCGTGAAAGCCCAAAAACTAGAGGCCGAGGGTGCCACTGTTGGACTGGCCACAGATCTTGCCGAGGCAAGGAGTCTTCTTTAGGTGGAGAGCGACAAGCTCGATCTCCTGAAGGTTGCCCTCAACATAGTCTACGATGACCTACGGGTGGTGCAAGCAGAGGGGAACAGCTCACTCACAGCCCATGCCACAGGTATCATGGCATGGGTGCGCTAGCTAGAGAAGGAGGCTCTTCGCTTAGGGATCATCCAAACCTTCGATGTCGCCTGCTCGCATTATGACGACAACATCAATTTCGAGGCGATGAGCCTTGGTTTCATGCCTGGTTATGAACCCTTCGATCTGGATCCCGTAGAAGCGACAATGACTCCCTTTGCAAAAACCCTATTGAGCAAAATTGAAGACATGGTTCTCCCCAAGAGGGGGTAGTTAGTTGAATGAGTCTGGTAGATATTTATCTGTAATCTATGGATAAGTGTTGGTTCTTTTGAAAATGGATTCGCAACTTCGTTTTGTTAAACAAATTCGCAATTTTGTTTTATTCTATTGTACTTGCTTTCATCCCTTTTTGCATTCAAAAAAGGTGCTTATGCAATCTGACCTTTCTATTTGTTAAGACCGTAGGGCCCGAGGTATATAAGGGGGAATTTTGATTTATGCTGGTGAGCAAAGTTACCATTGCCGTCGGGGCGTGGGTTTTTTGCAGCCTTGTCAGGCATGCTCAGTTATTTGTTCCCACAAACCTTGCCGCTAACCTTAACGCGAGGAAGAGGTCTAACGTAGTGACTGTTTTGAAAAAAGGAGGTATTTATGCCTTTATCAGCCCCGAGTGAGATCCGACCCCTTGTGGTTGCTGGGGCTAGATGTTACTGGAGACCAAAGCGAGGGTAGCAAACTTACTCTTGTATTCACATGTACCCATTACTTAGGATTTTAGCTATCATTCTGCGACCGTGCGTTCGGTCTCATCGCAAGTCTGGCCTTCCCTGAGCCCCCACGCATGGAGATTTGGTCAAGGGTCGGCTCATTTTGTGACTGTCACCCTGTCCACGGTTTTTGCAACTAGAGGGGTTGAGGCAACATCACTTGCCTCGATGGCTCGAGTGACGTGCTTGATGAGCTCGCTAACAGGGATGTTCGAACAGAATCCGATCTCGTTGCTCGTGACAGGGTCGGCAAAGCCCTCGGGTGGCATTCCATTGTTCTGTAACCCGCCTTCCAACAGATTCCCCCTTAATGGGGACTCTATGGGCTCGGCTAAAGGCTGGATTGAACTAGAAGGTTGAGATGACCCTATCCGCCTCTATGTGGGTTGGGCGAAGGCCGTTGTGACTCATGCTCATTTTCTCCCCTGGGTTTTGTTCGACGCAAGATGGCCTCGGACCCTTCATGGGCTAGCCTTTGAACCTCAGTCTCTTGATCTAGGATCGAGCAGCTTGAGCCCTCGAGCCCCTTGGGGTCTGATAGGGGTCGTCCATGTTTTGTGCGTCATCCCATCCTCGGTTTCCGCAATCGAAGGGGCTGAGCTAACGACACTTGCCTCAACGGCTCAAGTGTCGCACTCAATGAGCTTGCTAATGGGCATGTTCGTGTGGAATCCGGGTCTGTCATTCGCTGATGGGGTCGATAGAGCCCTCATGTGGCATTCCACTACTTCTTAACCCGCCTCCCGATAGATGCCCGAGCCGTTCGATAGGCTCAGGTGGCCCATTGGCCTCTCCTCGACGGAGATTATGTGGGTTTAGCTTGAGGTTAGAATCCAACAAGAAAGGTCAAGATGTCCTTGTCTGCTTCTGAGCAGGGTTGGGTGAGGCCGCTGGGGCTTATCTTGGTTTTTCTCCCCTGGCTCTATTTAACACGAGGCAGCCTCGAGCCCTTCACGGGCCGACCTTCAAACCTAGGTCAGTTGCCGCTCATATCGAATGAGGTGACTACCGCTTTGTGACGCAACACGAAGCGTTGAGATGCAGCAATTTGCATATGCAACGTTCAGATGAATAGGATTAATGTATGATTTAATTGAAATGAAAGCGGGGGTCGGTGATGTTACCTTGGTGGCATGAGCGCTGGGAAGCTCTTACTAGACATGTCTGTGTAGAGTTTGGGTCCGACATTTGCGACGAGGCCAGCGTAACCTGCACGAGCATTGCAATTTTTTGTTTCTATCTCTCAGGGGTGATCTAAGCCGTTCGATTGACTTTAGGCGGCCCGACAGCTTCTCTTTGAAAGAGATTCCGTAGGTAGACCCCTCCGAACCCTTCTTGAGAAGGCGAATGCTAAAGCTTAGGGTGTGAGGAACTATGAATTCGATTATGCTAGTGAACAAAAACGTCATAGCCGCTGGGGCATAGGGTCTAGTGGTTCATCTAGTTTTACTCAAAGTTTTACACCCACACACCATGCCTCTGGTTTTTTAACATAAGGAGGGGTCGGGCAAAGAGGATGTCTAAATGAGTAGACACTCTCGACAACCCTCGAGCGATGTCCGTGCCCCTGCCATTGCTAGGGTCGGAGGCTCGGTAGTAGAATTGACACACAAAGTAGAATTCCTGCCTGGGGAAGCAGAGAGTTGCCTATATGCGGGTGCGCCTTGTTTCTCGCACCTAGCATGCGGTAGTGGTGGGCCATGCCCCGTTTGACCAAGCACCATTTCATTAAGCAGAGCGCGTCCCATCGGTCCAGACGTGTCCCCTCGAATCCCGTCAGCATCGATTTCCCATCTGCATTGAATAGGGGAAGGGAGAGGGTTTTTTGTCCCAACCATTTGCCTTTCTTTAGCTACTGCATCTCTCCTTAAATAGGGGGAGGGAGGGGGTTCTCGTCCCCATTCCCTTGCCTATTCTTGAGCTGCTATCTCCTCTCCTTCCTTTTCACCGAATGCGTTCATGCGTCGTAGCGGTTCCTAAGTGAGAGAGGGTAATGCTAGAGAGAGAGAAACTCATAGATCCACTCATGAATCTAGGAAGCGATGTAAAGCTAGAGGTCATCCAACATAGATGAGATGGAGTTGGCCGCCTTCACCAAGAAGGGTCTGCTTCTGCTGAAGGAGGAGGCGCACTGGAGGGTGCTGAGCGTTGTTAGCTTTGTCGTTGTCCGTGAGGCCTTCATCGAGATGGATCTGTACGGGGGCCTCCTCCAGCGAATCTTCTCTAGACAAGCCTTGTTGGTGGGGAAGCCGTGTAGGACTGCATCAATGGGGGCTTTCACCCTTGTAGCTGCTTAGATCAGCTAGTTCATGAAGCTTAATGAGATGTCAGAGACATCCATTAGCCATGGCGGCCTTTCTTTAGCAGGGGGTGCCCCTGTCCAGGTGTCGTTGTTAGGGTTGTGGTTGATCACGATGGCATAGTCCCTAGATGCCTCGATAAAGGTGCCATGGTCACTGACATGGTGCTCGACGTTGTAGACGATGACACCCTCAGGGATCCTGTGGAGTGGTAGGATGTTGCCGATGGAGAGCATGGCGCATCGACCATAGTAGTACTTAGAGTAGATCTAGTCAGAAAGTGTAATCATTTAAGTTGTGGGGGAGCCCCTGTGGGAACAGTCTTTTGTATTCATGAATACATCAGTCCCTTTTCGTGATGAAATCACTTTGTAAGCGATGAATTTGTGCAAAAAATGAACAAGTCCTTAAATTTCATTACGACAAACAGCTTTTCAGCTCTTGTCCCTCTCTTTGTAAAAGAGGTTCAGTGCCTTCTGACCCTTCCCATAGTTAAGGTCATAAAAAACTTGAAGTACGAGTGAGCCAATTCTAATCACGATGGTGAGCAAGGAGACCATAGCCGCTGGGGTGTGGGTTTACCACAGTCTTACCAGTTATACTTAAATTTTGTTTCTGAAATCCTAGCCCTTAGGACCTACCATGAGAAAAGAGGGAAAACATAGAGAATGTTTGCAAGATAACACAGACAGTGTTTGTAAGATAAACATACTTATATCAGCCCCCGAGTGAGGTCCGACACCTCACACCTGTAGGGGTCAGGTGTCACGAAAGATCGGGGATTTTGATGATGAAATTGATAATAGAAAGTATGCATTTATTTAGGGGCAAAAATGACGTAGCTGCTCAATGTTCTAGGCGTTGGTGAAGACCTCACCATCGATGGTTTTCAACTTGTAGGTGTCTGGCCAGAGTACTTCCACGACGACGTATGGCCCCTCCTAGGGTGGGGAGAGCTTGTGACGGTCCTTGTTGCTCTGCACAAGGTGGGGAACCAGGTCCCCGATGCTAAAGGCTCGGTCCCACACTCGTTGGCTATGGTACCATCATAGTGCCTACTGGTACTTGGCCGAACGAAGGAGGGCGATGTTGCGAACTTCGTCTAGCTAGTCCATGGTGTCTTCGTGGGATGCCTCGGCTCCCTATTCGTCATATGCTCTGATTCTTAGCGCTCCATAGTCGAGGTTGGTTGGGAGGACACCTCAGAACCATAGACCACGAAGAAGGGTGTGTAGCCAGTGGCTCGACTAGGAGTTGTCCTTAGGCTCCAAAGTACCATGGGGAGCTCTATGACCCACCGCGCACTGAACTTGTTCAACCGGTTGAAGATCTAGGGCTTGAGGCCCTATAGGAGCATGCCATTTGCGCGCTTGACCTACCCGTTTATTTAGGGGTGCGCGACAATGGCCCAATTGACCCGGATGTGGTGTTCATCACAGAATTAAAGGAATTTCCTGCTGGTGAACTATGTGCCATTGTCCATGATAATGGAGTTTGGTACTCCAAAGTGATGGATGATGTCGAGGAAGAATAGCATGGCTTGCTTAGATTTGATCATGGAGATCGGCTGAGCTTTGATCCATTTTGTGAACTTGTCTATGGTGACAAGCAAGTGGTGTATCCTCTGAGTGCCTTTTTGAGAGGCCCAACTAGATTGAGCCCCCAGACTACGAAAGGCCACATGATGGGGATCATCTAGAGTGCTTAGGCCAAGAGGTGAGTTTACCGAGTGTAGTACTGACACCCTTCACAAGTGCGTACGATCTACTCAGCATTGGCTACTATAGTGGGCCAGTAGTAGCCCTGTCGAAATGTGTTCCCAACCAAGGTTTTAGGCGTGGCGTGGTGACCGTAGACCCCACTGTGGATATCGCTCAGGAAAAGCTTCCCCTGTTCGATGGGGATACAGAGTTGTAGGATCCTGGTGTAGCTTCGTTTGGCACGACGTGTGAGCCATCGAGCTTCCGTCTTGTCCATCGGTAGCATGTCATGGAGGAGGTAGTCAAGGTAGAGTGTTCTTCAATCGACCAGAGGGTTGGGCTCTCTCGATGGATCCTCTTCAAGCTCCATGACCTCGGGGCCGAACGGAGCCGTCGATTGGTTAGCCCCCGAGGCTGGATCGAATAGACCATCGTTGGCCCATTTTGACCCTTCGTAGCATATCGAGGGCTTGTGTTGGTCGCTGGTGAAGACACCTGTTGGCATCAGCCCTCGGCCGGACGCCGCTTTCGCAAGCGCATCGGTCGCCTTGTTGAGGCGCCTTGGGATGTGATTGAGTTCAAGGCCATCAAATTTGTCCTCTAGCCGTTGGACTTCTTGGCAGTACGCAGCCATCTTAGCGTCGTGACAGCTCGACTCCTTCATGACTTGGTTGACGACCAGCTGGGAGTCAACCCAGATGTCGAGGCGTTGGATGCCCAACTCGATGGCGATGCGTAGGCTGTTGATGAGTGCTTCATACTCAGCCACATTATTGGATGAGGGGAAATGGAGATGAACCATGTACCTCATGCGAACCCCAAGGGGTGATACAAAGACTAGCCCTGTGCGGGCACCCTTCTTCATCAGTGATCCATCGAAGTACATCGTTCATTACTCTTGATCGATGACCGCTGGTGGTGTTTGGACCTTGGTCCATTCCGCGATGAAGTTAGCCAACACCTAGGACTTGATCGCCATTCGAGAGGCATATGTGATGCCTTGATCCATCAACTCGAGTGCCCACTTTGCAGTTCTTCCCATGGCATCCTAGCTCTGGATGACCTCCCCAAGGGGGAACAACGTCACAACTATCATGGTGTGTGATTCGAAGTAGTGGTGTAGCTTCCTCTTGGTGATGAGGATGACATACAGGAGCTTCTAGATTTGGGAGTAGCGAGTTTTAGAGTTGGATAGTACCTCGCTGATGAAGTACACTAGGCGCTAGACCTTGAGGGTGTGCCCCTCTTCTTCCTGCTCCACTACTAGGGCGGCGCTGACCACTTGCGCGGTGGCCGCTATGTATAGCAGAAGGGATTCTCCATTGATCGGAGGAAGAAAGATCAGGGCCCTTGTCAGAAGTAGTTTGACCATGTCAAGTGTCTCCACGGCCTCGAATGTCCACTCGAAGTGGTTGGCTTTCTTTAAGAGTCAACAAAGGGGGAGACCTCATCTGTCGAGGTGCGAGATGAATCGACTGAGTGTAATGAGGCACCCTATGATTCGCTAAACCCCCTTTATGTTCTGAATTGGGCCCATCCTTGTGATGGCTGAGATTTTCTCCGAGTTGGCTTCGGTGCCATGCTCGGAGACGATGAAGCCAAGCAGCATGCCCTCGGGACCTCGAAAACACATTTCTCAGGATTAAGTTTGATGCCATTCGCTCGGTGTTTTACAAAGGTTTGCTCAAGATTAGCAATGAGGTGGTTAGCCCAATTGGACTTAACCACGATGTCGTCAACATAGGCCTCAACGGTCTGCCCGATGATGTCCCTGAAGCATTTGACCATACAATGCTGGTACTTAGCCCCAACGTTCTTCAGACCGAACGGCATTGAGATGTAGCAGAACGATCCAAAGGGGGTGATGAAAGATGTCATGAGCTGGTCGGACTCTTTCATCGTGATTTGATGGTAGCCAAAGTACACATCAAGGAAGCAGAGGGTTTCGCACCCCGAGGTAGAGTCGACTATTTGGTCTATGCGTGACAAAAGAAATGGATCCTTTGGGCACACCTTGTTGAGACCCATATAGTCAACACACATCCTTCATTTCCCACTCTTTGTTCATACAAGAATGGGATTAGCTAACCACTCTAGGTGGTATACTTCCTTGATGAATCCGGCAGCTGATAGTTTTGCTATCTCTTCACCGATGGCCCTATGTTTCTCCTCGTCGAAGCGATGCAAGCATTGCTTCACTGGCTTGGATCCTGGGTGGATCTTCAAGGTATGCTCGGTGACCTCCCTTGAAATGCCTGGCATATCTAAGGGTTTCTACGCAAAGATGTCTTTGTTGCCGTAGAGGAAGTCAAAGAGCGTGCTTTCCTATTTAGAGGAAAGCATGGTACCAATGCGCATCATTTTACCCTCGGTGCCCCTAGGGTCTACGAGGTCTTCTCTAGAGCCCTTGGCCAACTCAAACGACTCGGTCGACTTCTTGGCGTCGGGCGTCTCTTTGGTGACCACCTCCCTGAGGGTGGTAAGTTCCCCGGAGGCGACGATTGCTGCGGCATGGCTGTAGCACTCAACCTCGCACTCATAGGCCCGCTTGAAGGATGTGCCAACAGTGATGACCCCGTGGGGGCTCGGCATCTTCAGCTTGAGATATGTATAGTTGGGGATGGCCATGAACTTAACGTAGCATGGACGTCCCAGGATGGCGTGGCAAGTTCCGGGGAACCCAACCACCTCGAAGGTGAGGGTTTCAGACCTATAATTGAACTGATCCTTGAAGGTAATGGGTAGATTGATCTACCCAAGTGGCATGGCCTACTTCTCGGGCACGATGCCATGAAAAGGTGCTTAGGTTGGGTGGAGGTACGTCCAGTCGATGCCCATCTCGTCGAGCGTCTTGGCGTACATGATGTTGAGGCTGCTGCCCCCATCCATTAGTACTTTGGTGAGTCGCTTTGGGCCACCAATCAGGTCGACCATGAGTGGATATTTCCCCGGGTGTGGGACGCTATCTGGATGGTCAGTTCGATCGAAGGTTATGGTGGACTCTGACCACCGAAGGAAGGCAGGCGTGGCCGATTTAGCCGTATAGACCTCACGGCGCGTGACCTTCTAGCGGCGTTTGGAGTCGTAGGCTGCTGATCCTCCAAAGATCATAAGGTAGCCATTCAGCATTGAAAAGCTGTCATCCTTCTCCTCGGTGTCATCCGCAGTGGGGGCAGGGTCCTTTCCCTGCTCCCCTTTGTTGGAGCCTCCGGACAAGAACCACCGCATGAGGCTGTAGTCCTTAAGCAGATGCTTAACTTGGAAGGCATGGTTTGGGCATGGCCCCTCAAGTAATTTTTCGAAGTGTTTCAGAGTGCCCTCCATGGGCTTTCAGCCACCCTTGCAGTTAGCAGTGGCTGTGAGTGAATCCTCGTGCCGTTGCTTCTTATTCTTCCTTTTGGCAGAACGATTGGAGGTGCCTTCACCGGCACCCTCGTCCTGCCTTGCCTTGCCCTCGAGGTGATCGAAGATCACTCCAACTGCCTCTTTTCCTAAGGCATGGCTGGTGGTGATGTCTAGGAGTTCCTTGGTGGTTCACGGGCCCTTGCATCTTAGCTTATGAACCAAAGACTCACAGGTCATCCTAGACAGGAAGGCTCCTATCACGTCGGCGCCGGTGACGTTAGGGAGCTCATTGCACTGCTGGGATAAGCACCGAATGTACCCATAGAGGGTCTCACCGGCCTTCTGATGGTAGTTCTTTAGGTCCCATGGGTTCCTAGGGCGCTTGTATGTGCCCTAGAAGTTTCCCACAAAGATCTCCTTTAGATCTGCCCAACTTTGGATCATGTTGGATGGCAGGTGTTCCAACCACACTTGTGCCGAATTGGCTAAGAATAGTGGAAGGTTGCAGATAATGAAGTCATCATTATCCGCACCACCGGCTTGGTAGACAAGTCGATAGTCTTCGAGCCAAAGTCTAGGGTTTGTCTCCCCAGAGTACTTTGGGATATTGGTAGGTGGTCGGTACCTTGGTGGGAAAGCAGCATTGAGGATGTGGCAGCCAAAGGTCTAAGGGCCTAGTAGGCTGGGGCTTGGGCTCCGGTCCTCACCGCTGTCATAGTGCCTATCATGATGAGGATGATAGCCACGGTGGGCTCCTTCTCTCAGGTCGCTGTAGGTGCGTCTGTGGGCGTCGAGAGTGTTGCGTGCATCGCGGTAGCGGCCAAGATGCTGATGTATCAAGACCATAGCATGCTACCTACCACCTTATGGTGCCTAATGGACTAATGCGTTCCTAGCGAGGCGCACCGAGGGCGTGCGCTGGCTGGTGTCGAGCTCACATCACTGAGATAATGAGCTTTCCGCCTGCTACGCTGCTGCACACTCATGTAGCGTGTGAATCTTGCGGTGGGCCTGACGATCCTCGGGAGTCACGGGCTCTAGAAGGCCATAGAGAAAGGACGTCATGGCGGTGATGTTCTGGCTTGCCCAGGCGAAGCGAGGAAGGGCTTCATCATCGGCGATGATCCTTCGATTCACATCATGGGCATTCCTGCACCAGCTAGATTCTGGCTTCCTCGATCTCTCGCTTTTGAGCTTTCAGCTGCTCCACCCCCATGTGAGGTGGGGCCGCTATTGCCCCTTCGGTTTTGTCGCCGACGTCGCCCATCGGGGTAGCCTCCTCTACGAGGATGCTTTCGATGTGTCCCTTGGGGGTACCCACCATGAAACATTCCCGGGAGGGGTGATGGCTCCCCCTACTAGAGTTAGAGCTAGAGTCTAACCTCAGCTCCTCAGCGAGGAGGCCATGGAGGGATTCTGTGATGCTTTCGATCATCCCCACGAACTCATTGTTCACGAGGAACAGGATCGCGCGCTGTGCCACAAGGTGGCTAATGGTTGTCGCGGTGTTATGGAGTCCGAACGGAAGCACCATCGGAGCGTTCTGCATGGAGTGTTGCAGAGAGATGGTGAGGTAGCACGGGTCCTCCCTAGACCATTGGGCCCCATGGGAGATGCCAGACTGGTGCTCAAGCCTCCCGTAGTTGAAGCTGATGGAGGGGAGAGATTGGATGGCGGCGTGAGCCAACACCAACTCTCCTCCCACCGTGACGATGAAATCCAAGTCATCGAAACACACGTGTGCACCCGGGACCTAGCTGATTGCGTGGCTAGCCATCTGAAGCCTAATATGGAATGCACAAAGGTCCCCTACATGGCGCGCCAACTATCAGTGTTTCGAATAAGCACCAACTAGTAAATTTATATTTGTTGCACGTTAGGCCCGGATGGTGTACTAAAGGACACAAGGTTTATACTGGTTTGGGCAGAATGTCCCTACGTCCAGTTTATTGCTGCTCATGTTATTAGTACTGAAAAAGGTTCATAGTAGGGGGTACAAATGGTCAAGGGAGGGATAGGTCCCAAGTCTCTGATGGAAAGGTCGAAAGGATGCCAAGAGCTCGGTTGCTGCTTGGCTATGTGTTGTGTGTGAAAATCGATCCATCCCTTTAGTGGGGTGCCCTGCCCACCCTTTTATAGACTAAGGAGGAATAGGGATTATAGATGGGAGAAAGAAGAAAAAAACTAGGGGTAGAGAGGGTCCTTCGAAGGTGCCGGGTCTTCCTTTTCCCTCGAGCCTACCCGGCTGTTATGGTAGACCATGCCAGGGATAGCACATTCACTGATCCTAATAGGGCCATGCCCTGGCTTCGGTTAGCTAGTGGCCGCATCCCATCCTACTCTAGCGGATGATGCGGCGCGTTAGGGTACCGAGCCGTGACCCTATGGGGACCAGACGGGGAAGTGACCATACGTTCGTTACTATTGATGATGTGAGTTCCCTCCTAGACTGTAGTGGTTGTCATATGCTTGTCTTAGGATCTGTGCTCGAGGGCTGATGGTGGCGCCCACTGAAAGGATCAAAATGCCCAAGAGGGGGGTGAATTGGGCTAATTCTAAATTTTCTTGCAATAATTAAATCCTACGGTTAGCCCAATTAATCCCTTGTGCCTAGAAAAGTGTTTCTATTAATCTAATGCACAATGGACTTGCAACCTATGTTCCAAACTTACTCTAGCATGGCAATTCTATGAATGTAAAGATAAGTATTGAATTGCTCAAAGTAAATGCTCAAAGTAAATAGAGAGAGAGGAACGCGGCGATGTTTTGCAGAGGTATCAGAGAGTTGCCACTCCCCACTAGTCCTCGTTGGAGCACCCACACAAGGGTGTAGCTCCCCCTTGATCCGTGCAGGATCAAGTGCTCTCTATGGGTTGATTCTTCGACACTCCGTCGCGGTGAATCACCCAAAACCGCTCACAGCTTGAGTTGGGTCACCCACAAGCTCCGTCGGGTGATCACCAAGCTCCCAATCACCACCAAACCATCTAGGTGATGGCGATCACCAAGAGTAACAAGCATGAACTCTCACTTGACCACGCGAATCCTAATGAGAAGATGGATGCACACTTTGCTACTCTTGATTCACTAATGAGGCTACTCTCTTGGATTCTCAAATCTCAATCACCTCACTAGGACCTTGCTCTTCTTGGCACTCACAAACGTGTTTCTCAGCTGTTGAAATGAGCAAAAGTAACTCCACACACAAGTGGAGCTTCTATTTATAAGGCAGCCTAAAACTCCAAATGTAATAGTATGCATAGATATAATCGTATGCATGAAAGTAAACACACGAATGCATAATAGTAATAGTGTATCACACAAATAAAACTCCAAATGTATATAACAGACTAATAGCTAACTAGGCTCCCCCCTAAACATTGCTCACCCTAAGTCTACATACTCGAACCCTCTCCCCCTTTGGCGTCAAACACCAAAACCTAAGGGTCAGTCGGCGGGGCTGTAGCGGATGAGCCGGACGCTGAGGTACGAGGGGCAAGCTAGAACTAGGCAGCATCATCATCTAACCCTGAGCTCTGTACTGACTGACCCTCTATGGCTGGAAGCATCACTGAAGCGGTCTAGGTCTGAGCTAGGGTAGGTGCTGCCTATTGAAAGTGCAGCTAGCCCTTTAGTGGGTTTTGGATGATTGAATGATAGCGTGATTAAAGGACTAACCCATTTGCTAAGTGTGAACAGGTAATAGGTTATCTCACAGGTACTTAATGAAAGCCAAAATGATGTGTTGTTGTATAAACAATCTAGTTCAAGCACAAGACAACAATGCAAATGGAATTCATGTGAAGGCTTATTTTTTTGTGGGATTTCCATGTACTATGTGAAAGCAAGCTCATGATTATTAGTTAATGAGACATGAGGGATTGCATATGGAATGGTCTCATATTTGAAGCTTGCTAAATTAAAATGAAAAAGGTAACAATACATATGAATGGATGATTCAAAATAAGATGTGACTTGATGGCTTGAGATGGTGAAGATAGCAAGGAAAGGCTTTGAGGTACTAAGCAAGGGTGAAGGGCAAGCATGGCTTGGCGGCCGAAGAACTTAGCTAGGGTGAAGAAGAAAGTACTTGCATTTAGTTGAGGTACTAATCAAGCTAAAGATGGTCATATTGATGTGAAGAATCAAATCTATAATGAAGTATTTGATGGAAGTGACTTGCTACATTTGGGATTATTCAAATTTGATGAATGAAATCAAGTCACATGCTCAAGATGGCTATGCTCAAGTGAAAAGATCAATATCAACATGTTAGCACCCTTACTTGATGAAAGATTGGAAGGGACGGCAACAATTCAAAAGAAATCAACTCAAGTGGTATAAATTCCTTTTTAATTTGATCTTGAGTTTAATAGGTATGCCGTACTACTAAGAGGGATGCATCATGTTGATAGATAATATTTCATAAGTGCTCAAGCCAACCCATGTGAGGTTTGATTATTTAAGCGACAAAAGTGCTAACTGATTTCTTGCTGGTCTGGCAATACCGGACGTGTCCGGTATTCATACCGGACGTGTCCGGTATTTGTCCAGCAGCTATAAAAATGTTGTTCTCGGGTTGGTTCATAGGGAGTTCTGACGTAGGTCGGGAGTTCCGATGGTCGGGAGTCCCGACATGGGTCAGGAGTTCCGACGTCTCGCACTTCAACTAATTGGAGGGTTCACTATCCTGGTCATACCGGACGTGTCCGGTATGGATGACCAGAAGCCAATGGCTAGTTTTCAAAAGTCGTGAGGGTCGGGAGTTCCGACGTGAGTCGGGAGTTCTGACGTACGTCGGGAGTTCCGACACCTCACTAACTTTAACTCAGTTACATGTTTTTCAAAATTACTGAGGGTCGGGGGTTCCGACTTGAGTCGGGAGTTCCGACGGTCGGAAGTCCCGGCATTCATCGGGAGCTCCGACACCTCACAACTTCACTATAACTTAGTTACCGTTGGCGCAGTGTGAGTCATACCGGACGTGTCCGGTATGCATACCAGACATGTCCGGTATTGTAACGGCTATAAAACGGCTAGTTTTTCAAGGGGGCTATAAATACCCCCAAGCCTCCACCTTTGGAGGCTGCTGATTCTGCTGAGATAGACATACGTTTTTGAGCCTTGCCAACTCTCCTAAACCCTCTCTTAGTGAGTGTGTGATCCAAATTGCAAAATCAATTTGTGGGTTGAGAAAGAATTTGAAAAAGAGAGCAAGCCACCACTTGAGCACTTGTGCATATTGTCAATCTCGTGATTCGCATTTGTTACTCTTAGACTCTTCGGTCCTAGACGGCTAGGCGTTGCCGGAGAGCACCCGAGAGATTGTGGTATGCCTCGGAAAGTTTGTAACGGTCGATTCCGCCGCCTCGGAATCATTTAGTGGAAGGAGGAAAAGGAGTTGGAAAAGACTTCGGCTAGAGTGACCTTCATGGTACCCTCTAGGGCTGACCTTCGCTGGGTTGCCCGTAGCCCCCTCAACGGAGAGTAGGACTCGAACGAGTCTGAACTTCGGTAAAACAAATATTGTGTCTAAATTCGCATTTCATTTGATATTTGTGTTGCTCTAGCTGTGCTGCAGGTTCTCTGTGTATATTGTCATCTCCATTAGGTGCCTACAGTTTGGTTTGAAGATAGAAATCGAAAGGAGCAAGTTCGGGGCTGATCTGTAGAAATCATGTATACCGGACACGTCCGGTATTTCCTGCCTACACTGAAAATATTTATTCTCTGTTCTAACTTGGTGTTGCAGGGTTGTACCTTCTAGATATATTCTTTATACCTTGTTTACTTTGTGGCTAACTTGTGAGGGGTGGTAGTACTCTTAATTTGGAGTTTCCATTTTGGAAACTCCCCTTTCTAATTGTTTCTGCATTTAAATGTGTAAATTTTCAGAAACGCCTATTTACCCCCCCTCTAGGCGGCATCCTAGGTCCTTTCAATTGGTATCAGAGCGAGGTTCTCACCTAAACTTCACCGTCGTGAGAAAAGGATGTCGACGCCTATCGAGTTGGAGCCGGTGCTTCTCTAAAATGATGGTTCAAACTTTCTACCTTGATCAATTAATGTACTCAATGCTTTTAGAGATATTAGTCCTCTTGTTGAGCATATTGTGGATGCAAGCATACCTCTTCCTATAGTTGATTGGAGCAACTACAAAAATTTGTCAAAAGAGGAAGAGATATGCGTGCAACTCAATGCTCAAGCTATTAATGTCATTTTGAGTACATTAAGTGTAGAGGTTCAAGATGAGGCAATATTCAATGGACAACCACCTCCGGAGAGTGCTCATCTCATTTGGACTAGACTTTTTGATTTATATGGAAAATCCAAATGTGATGATGCACTTGAGATCGAGTCAATGGAAAGTATGTCCATTGCGTCTTCATATAGCGAAGAAGCCTCACAAGACCTCAAGAATGCCGAGCTGGAGCAAGAAGTGCAAGCAGCGCATGACCTGTTGTCTGCCTACATGTATCGGACGTGTCCGGTATGCCTGCCGGACATGTCCGGTATGGCCGAGGCAGCAGACCAGCAAGCAGCTGTTTGCAATGATGCTCAAGCACAGTGGCAACCAAGTGATGAGTCAATCTCAGTATCTCATGATACTCATCACTTGTGTCTCATGGCCAAGAAAAGCAAGAAGAAGAGTAACAAGAAAGATCAAGAAAAGGAGAAGGCTTAAGTGGATGATCAAGATAAGAGTGATATTGAAGTTGAAGACAACTACAACCTTGATCATCTCAACCATAAAGACAAGTTCATCATCATGAAGATAGTTGAAAAGAATGATGAGCTTGAAGAAGAGATTGAGAAGCAAGAGCAATCGCTTCAAAATCAAGAAAAGTTTCTCATCTCCAAATTGCAAGAGCTAAAGGCAATAAATGAGAGGTATGAAAAATTGTCAATTGAGCATGCTTTAGTTACTAACTCCTCTTCTAGTGTTTCACAACTAGAGAAGGAAAACTTTGAGCTCAAGGCAAGGCTAGATGAACTATCAAGCAAGTATAATGAGCTACAAGCTAATTATGTTCATCTAAAGTGCTCTCATGAGGAAGTAGTAGAATCAAGCATCATGCTTGAGGTGGCTCATGAGGTTGTGATTACATCGGTAAAATTTTCTCAACCTCTCACATATCCGCTCACTAGTACACCATCTCAATTAAATATTTCGTGTACTAATGAATGTGCTCCTCAAGCAAGCCAATCTTCGATTGAGCTAAATCTTATAGAAAACATAGAGCTCAAAGAAGAAGTGCAAAGATTAAAGAAAGATGTGATTCGGTTGAAGGGTAAGGAGAAAGCACAACCTTCTCAAGATAACCGTGATAACATGGTGAAGAAGCTTGAGAAGGGTTCAAACCTTGCTTCCTCCAAAGCCCAACAAAAGAATCACATCTCAGGCAAGGCCAACACAACCAAGAGCAAGAAACATGGAAAAAGGATGTGCTATGGTTGTGGATTGTATGGACATGAGTGGGCTATGTGTCCACACAAGAGTTGGGCCGACAAGGTTGAAGCCGCCAATCAAAAGGCTTCTACCAAGGAGGCCAAGCAAGTGAAGAGTCATGGACAAAGTGCTTGTCTCATGAGCAAGAAATTGGGGCATCTTACCAAGAAATGCCCAATGTACAAAGAAGCAAGAAAAGAAGCCCAAGTTGCAACTAGAAGATGCTATGGGTGCAATGAGATGGGCCACAAGGTTGATAGATGTCCATACAAGCAAAGCAAGCATAGAGCACACAAAGGCCGCATATGCTATGCTTATAGAAGAAAGGGGCATCTAAGCTATGAATGCCCAAATGGTAACATTCCTAAGCCGAACACATTTGTTTATGATAATATGCTTAGGAAGACCACAAATGGAGTTAGCACTAGTAAGGTGATGTGTTCACCACAAACTAATGCTAAAGCCATTTGGGTGCCTAAGCACTTATTGACTAACTCAAAAGGACCCAACAAGAGTTGGGTACCAAAGTGTGCTTAGGTTAATGATGTAGGTACTTGGTGGTGAGATAAAAACTTCAGGGTGGTTGAGCAAGCAAATTGACAATATTCACTCAATCTATCAATCAATTCTCATCATAATCTCTTATATGGTTGACCCAAAGATAATTCAATGAACATATCATATATTTCATCCTCACCATTGGTAACAAGTACCTAAACCTTGTAGGATAGCCACTTTGCTCGTTTCATGTTCTATAGTTCACAAATAGACATATTTGTGAAATATTGAAAGTGGTTAATAAGTTTTACTTGATGTTTATCATATTTGCCATATGATGCTTTTATTCGCTCTCTAGTAGAGTAATTTATTTGTTGAGATGCAAGTATACAATAAATAAATATTACAGTTGAAACGAAGAATCACAAGCAGCAACTTAATTGGTTCTATCTTTCACCTATCGGACGTGTCCGGTGTTACTATCGGACGTGTCCGGTATGGCCAGGGACAGAAAGTTAGTGTTTCTGTTCTGTGTATTCCGGACGTGTCCGGTATACTACTGGACATGTCTGGTATTGCATGGACCAGAACACTAATTGTGTTGCAACTGAGTATTCGATCCATACATTTTTATATATCCCTAACTTACTCAGAAGCTTGTGTTTATCAAATCTAAGTGGATTGTGAGCATCTCTTAAACTCACTTTTAACTATGGCAATCTTATTTGGTTTTTGGTCAAAATGAAAATTGGCTCTCAATTTCTTATGAGAATAAAAAGTGCTTGTTGAAAGTCATTCAAAATACTTGAAGCACTTATTTAGGGGGAGCTAAATTTCTATTTTGCACCATTGTGGACTAACAAATTAATCTAGCACTCTTTGTAGTCCTTTGGATGAAAAATTGAATTTGTATCAAGCATGATTACTTGGCAATCAAGGTCAACATAAAGATTATCATGCCATGTATCTTCTTAGTGGTATTCTTGTGGGCTCAAGGCAAAGGTATGTTTTTACATACATGTATTATAAGTGCATCTAAGGCCCTTTACATGTTAGAATGTGCATTTGTGTGACATAGGAGAGATGTTTTTCAAAACCCATAACTAGCATGTGTAGGTAGTGTGAATTTGAAAAACTATTTGAATCTTGGTCTTTGCGACCTAGCCCTGCCATGTGATGATTATAGCTCTCCTTGATTGTTTGATTGTCTAATCACACATGACATGGCTTTCTTAAGTCCATAATCTACTATGTCTCTCTCTCTCTCTCAAGTAAGTGAAATCTTGTATATGCCATATATTTGGAAAAGAGAAAATAAAATGATGGCATTCGATAAGAAAAGTGATAGTACTCGGTTTGGATCAAGATCATACACCTTTTTGGACTGAGCAACAACAGAGAAAGGGATTGGAAGAGTGAGAACACATTTTGGAATTATTTGGGCCAGCCCGCGTATACCGGACGTGTCCGGTATGCTACCGGACGTGTCCGGTATGAGCGGGACTATAAAAACAGAGCATACCCCTTCGGCCCAAATAGACTTGCCTCCTCCAAATCATCCAGCCGACACCCTTCTTCCCACCTAGGGCGACCGAGGATTTCATCAAGGAAAAGAGAGAGAGGGAGATTGCATTGGAGAAGGCTTGGATCAAGGATTGAAGGCCCGTGGATTTGGATTTCACATCGCATTCTCATCTCTCTTCTCAAGGTACCCTAATCATGGACCTTGTCCGATCTACTTGGTCAATACATGATTTGAAAATTCCTTCAGTCAATATGCTGCATTGGTGATGGAGAAGCTATGCCCAAAGTTTGGTATTAATCCGTGTTGGTTTGAATCAAGGAACCCTGGTTAGGGTTGCTGGTCGCCCATACCGGACGTGTCCGGTATGACCCAGCAGAGCAGGCTCTCTGCTTCCTTTGATTCAAATGCTATCCTAGAATTGTATATTAGGCACAATTTCTTCTGTATCTATGTTTTGCAAACCTTGTGACAATGGTGTGTCGAGGTGATTGTAAAACCTTGGATAAAAGAATCTATGTCTAATTACAATTCAAGAATAAGCTATGGGCATGTATCTAAAAATCTTTGGAAATCTTTGGATACAGGATAGCAGCCATGAGTGGACGATAGGAGCCGAGGTCCAAGCACAGGCATGATCCAGCACTTGAGAAGTACAAGAAGGCGAGACAGGATATGCATCCTGGATTTCAGCCGACCAGTAGGAGGTCCACCTGGGCTGTCTCTAGTGCAGCAACTCAGTATGCAGAGGGGTCTAGAAGCTCTTCTTCTAACACAGACACTGATGAGTTCAAAGCTGAGTCTAGAGATGAAAGAAAGAGGAAGAGCACTGATAGAGGATCAGATGGTGACAGCTCAGATGAGGAGCAGGAGATTGAGGAGGAGGAGTCAGTTCCTCCAGTTCAGCACCAGCTTGGTCAGGGGATGCATTATGGTCTTCTTGAGACACGTCTGCCCAATGTGCCCTCCTATGTTCACAGAGTTGACTACAGAGGAAAGGGTATGACCAGGAGAGCTAGAGATGAGCGAAGGGTTGATCCGAGAGGCTTACCTAAGGTTTAGTACAATCATCGCTTCCAGACAGCCTTTCACCTAGATTTCTACTCCAGTGTGATTCTCACCAGGAACCCTATGATTGCCAGGTCTCAGTGGATTGACTGGCAGTACATTACAGAGTTGCAGAAGGCCTCAGTTGATCATGCCATTGCCATTTGCCAGCGCACTGGGGTTTATGAGATCATGGAGTTCCAGCATGACTAGAACACAGAGGTAGTAGCTCAGTTCTATGCTACTCTGTTTGTTGAGGAGGATGAGAGGCAGATGCACTGGATGCTTGAGGGCCAGTGGTACAGTGTTGACTATGATATTTTTGCCGCCCGTCTTGGCTTCTCAGAGGATGATCTCTAGAGGGACAGGATCCACACTAAGCAGGTGTTACCTCCTAAGCAGCTCACATATATGTATCCTCCTAGTGGTGAGAGAGGAGCTATGGGGAAGGTTCTAGGTCTTCACCCTACCTATAGATACCTGGACAAGATGTTCAGGAAGACTATTGACTGCAAGGGTGGAGACAAGGGCAACATTGTAGATTATTCCAGGAACCTACTCCATAGGATGGCACCTGATGCTCGGCCCTTTAGCGTGTTTGACTTTATTTGGTCCGAGATCAGGAGTGTTGGAGAGAGGCCCCTCAAGGGCTGTGGTTTTGCTCCTTATATCATGCATATGATTGAGCAGGTGACAGGGCACACATTTGAGTATGATAAGATTCACAAGGCCCTAAAGATTATTGTAGATCTACCTAAGACAGGGTTACCTCCAGCAGGACCAGGAGGAGCAGCCGCAGCACCAGAGGCAGATGCACCTAGGAGTGGTGCACTAGCAGGAGCTTCACCTTCACCATGTGCTCCTTCACGTTCTACTTCACGCCGTGGTAGTCCTCTCTCGCCTATCCGTAGGCTTTTTAGCTCCATATTTGGGATGTGCCGTGACATCCAGACTAGGCAGCAGAAGGAGAGGGAGGCTAGGAGGAAGGACACTCGAACCTTGAAGCAAATTGCTTCTAATCTTGAGCTTGATCCTCCTAGGTCTCCTCTATCAGATGAGGCAGCCAGTGAGCCTGAGACTGAGGAGCAGCAGCAGGCTAGATATGATAGAGAGTATGTTGAGTTCATACAGCGACAGCAGCAGCAGCAGCAGGCACCTGAGCACCCTGACACTCTACCACTTTAGGCTCATGTGCCTGCTCACTCTCAGCCACATCCTAGCACTGTAGACGACTATGCTACAGATTGGTGGAGTGACCTGACAGGTGGTGGTGGTTTCTATGGGTCTGGTGGCTATGATCCGTCTAGTGCGGGTGGTTCTCGTCTAGCCGGTGTTGCACGCTCAGATGATGAGGATGCTGGTCAAGATGATGATGATGATGAGTGATGCCAGAGATTAGTGACAGCTTGTAGCCCCTTTGTCCTTAGTATGTCATTGTTGGACCTTTGTGGTGATAGATGACAAAGGGGGAGAGAGACTGATTAAAGCTTTAGGATAGTTTCATTTGCTTATCTTTGTACCTGAAGATATGTACTGCAGGCTGTAGTTTGTTTTTGAGCTTCATTGATTATATCTTGTGAGAGATGAGACTTATGCTTTATCTATGTATCTCTTGAGACATGATCTTTATCTATATATCAGTGGTTTCTGGACTTGAGAAGATTTGTAATGAGTGCTATGTGTGAATTACATATGTCATATTTATTTTCATAAGGACTATGCATGCTAGAATGAAAATATTTGATGTGATGCATTTATATTTATTCTTGTGTGATATATCTTGTCATATGCATCATGGTTTCACTCTGTCACACACACATGCACCCCACGGATGCAATGATTTAAGGGGGAGTCTCCTATTTGTTTTAGTATGTGCAATTGACATTTGAGGTCATTTTGTGAATTCTAATCATAAGCACATATTAAGGGGGAGCCTCTCATAAATCATTGAACCCAAAAGTTTAAATATTTATATCATTTTGTAAGCTTTAATCAAGTTGTCATCAATCACCAAAAAGGGGAAGATTGAAAGTGCAGCTAGCCCTTTAGTGGGTTTTGGATGATTGAATGACATCGTGATTAAAGGACTAACCCATTTGCTAAGTGTGAACAGGTAATAGGTTATCTCACAGGTACTTAATGAAAGCCAAAATGATGTGTTGTTGTATAAACAATCTAGTTCAAGCACAAGACAACAATGCAAATAGAATTCATGTGAAGGCTTATTTTTTGTGGGATTTCCATGTACTATGTGAAAGCAAGCTCATGATTATTAGTTAATAAGACATGAGGGATTGCATATGGAATGGTCTTATATTTGAAGCTTGCTAAATTAAAATGAAAAAGGTAACAATACATATGAATGGATGATTCAAAACAAGATGTGACTTGATGGCTTGAGATGGTGAAGATAGCAAGGAAAGGCTTCGAGGTACTAAGCAAGGGTGAAGGGCAAGCGACGGCTTGGCGGCCGAAGAACCTAGCTAGGGTGAAGAAGAAAGTACTTGCATTTAGTTGAGGTACTAATCAAGCTAAAGATGGTCATATTGATGTGAAGAATCAAATCTATAATGAAGTATTTGATGGAAGTGACTTGATACATTTGGGATTATTCAAATTTGATGAATGAAATCAAGTTACATGCTCAAGATGGCTATGCTCAAGTGAAAAGATCAACATCAACATGTTAGCACCCTTACTTGATGAAAGATTGGAAGGGACGGCATCAATTCAAAAGAAATCAACTCAAGTGGTATAAATTCTTTTTTAATTTGATCTTGAGTTTAATAGGTATGCCGTACTACTAAGAGGGATGCATCATGTTGATAGATAATGTTTCATAAGTGCTCAAGCCAACCCATGTGAGGTTTGATTATTTAAGCGACAAAAGTGCTAACTGATTTCTTGC
The DNA here is from genome assembly GCF_019320115.1 of Miscanthus floridulus. Lineage (NCBI taxonomy): Eukaryota > Viridiplantae > Streptophyta > Magnoliopsida > Poales > Poaceae > Miscanthus > Miscanthus floridulus. The sequence continues at coordinate 35,160,289 of NC_089587.1, forward strand.
TGGTCTGGCAATACCGGACGTGTTCGGTATTCATACCGGACATGTCCGGTATTTGTCCAGCAGCTGTAAAAATGTTGTTCTCGGGTTGGTTTGTAGGGAGTTCCGACATAGGTCGGGAGTCCCGGCATGGGTCGGGAGTTCCGACGTCTCGCACTTCAACTAATTGGAGGGTTCACTGTCCTGGTCATACCGGACGTGTCCAGTATTCATACCGGACGTGTCCGGTATGGATGACCAGAAGCCAACGGCTAGTTTTCAAAAGCCATGAGGGTCGGGAGTTCTGACGTGAGTCGGGAGTTTCGACATACGTCGGGAGTTCCGACACCTCACTAACTTTAACTCAGTTACATGTTTTTCAAAATTACTGAGGGTCGGGGGTTCCGACTTGAGTCGGGAGTTCCAACGGTCGGAAGTCCTGGCATTCATCGGGAGTTCCGACACCTCACAACTTCACTGTAACTTAGTTACCGTTGGTGCAGTGTGAGTCATACCGGACGTGTCCGGTATGCATACCGGACATGTCCGGTATTGCAACGGCTATAAAACGGCTAGTTTTTCAAGGGGGCTATAAATACCCCCAAGCCTCCACCATTGGAGGCTGCTAATTCTGCTGAGATAGACACATGTTTTTGAGCCTTGCCAACTCTCCTAAACCCTCTCTTAGTGAGTGTGTGATCCAAATTGCAAAATCAATTTGTGGGTTGAGAAAGAATTTGAAAAAGAGAGCAAGCCACCACTTGAGCACTTGTGCATATTGTCAATCTCATGATTCGCATTTGTTACTCTTGGACTCTTCGGTCCTAGACGGCTAGGCGTCGCCGGAGAGCACCCGAGAGATTGTGGTGTGCCTCGGAAAGTTTGTAACGGTCGATTCCGCCGCCTCGGAATCATTTAGTGGAAGGAGGAAAAGGAGTTGGAAAAAACTCCGGCTAGAGTGACCTTCGTGGTACCCTCTAGGGCTGACCTTCGCTGGGTCGCCCGTAGCCCCCTCAACGGAGAGTAGGACTCGAACGAGTCCAAACTTCGGTAAAACAAATATCGTGTCTAAATTCGCATTTCATTTGATATTTGTGTTGCTCTAGCTGTGCTATAGGTTCTCTGTGTATATTGTCATCTCCATTAGGTGCCTGTAGTTTGGTTTGAAGATAGAAATCGAAAGGAGCAAGTTTAGGGCTGATCTGCAGAAATCATGTATACCGGACACGTCCGGTATTCATACCGGACACGTCCGGTATTTCCTGCCTGCACTGAAAATATTTATTCTCTGTTCTAACTTGGTGTTGCAGGGTTGTACCTTCTAGATATATTCTTTATACCTTGTCTACTTTGTGGCTAACTTGTGAGGGGTGGTAGTACTCTTAATTTGGAGTTTCCATTTTGGAAACTCCCCTTTCTAATTGTTTCCGCATTTAAAGGTGTAAACTTTCAGAAATGTCTATTCACCCCCCCTCTAGGTGGCATCCTAGGTCCTTTCACCTATGATGCTACTTGTATATCTATCATAGGATCTGAAGAAGCGATAGAAGAAGGGAGCCTCTGAGTAGTCATGACAACTGGAGCTGTTGTAGAAGGACCAGCGGCATGCATATGTGATGGTGTAGGCATGCCTGTCAACTCGCTAAAGGATGCTCCAAGACTCCTGGAGACTGACGTGTCAGGCACAAATAATGAGGATGACTGCTCTGATGTGAAGCCCATTTGAAGTGGTGTGAAACGTGGGGCTAACACTAGCGAGGATAACCACTGGGACACCTGTACTATGGGAGAAGCAAACGGAGCTGGAGGCTATCCCTAACTCTGAAGCCCACTAGGCTGTACTGCTGGAGTCGTCGTAGTGGTGGCAAGCTGAGCAAGCTGGGGCGAAAGTTGTGGCTGTGGGGCCCCAGGTGCTATTACTACATGCTGCATAAATCCCAAAAGCTGCTACTACATGAGTAACTACTGCTGATGCTGTTGAAGGATCTACTGCTATCGCTAGAACTCGTCCTGATGAGCCTAAAACTGTGCAAAGTTGGTAGCGGTCTCCTAAGCCTATCATGCCTAATCCTGCTGCATCCACTCAAGAATAGCAATCAAAGCGGGGTCCGTCTGCGGTGTAGGTGGAGCTGAGCTGGAACTGTCAGCCTCTGCATCATGTCTGCATGGAGGCATCTGAGGAATAGGTAGGTAGTCATCATCCGAACTGTCACTAGACTCAGTCCTCTCCTCCTAAGCCTCAAGCTGCTCCTCCTCAGTAGCTGCTATGCCTCTAATAGTCTTGTCCTGCTGAGCTATGGACTCTGGTACATCTGGATGATGGCAAGGCTGAGTGGGTGCCTGTGGTGTGTTATGCCTAATCCTCTATGCCATGTTGTAAGCTAGAAACTCAGTGGTGGCACCTCTGTACTCTACAACCATCTTAGGTGTCCTAACATGCATAGCCTTGAGCATAAGAAATGTGATCCAATGTGCATATGGAAGCTGTCTGTGACCCTTGAAACCCTCAGCTATCGTGTCCTCCATCTCAAACAGAAGAAGATCTCAAATATCGAACACTGTCTGCTGCATTAGGGCATTGAGGAGCCAAAGCTAGAGGTGAGTGAAGCCCTCTCTGTATCCCATCCTAGGAAGTAGTGTCCTCTTGATGATAGCCTCTAGCACTCAAGCTGTAGGAGTAAGGTCACTGGGGTTCCTCCTCGACCCCTCACCAAAGGGCTCCTTAAAGCAATGCCGCACAAGATCTGTAGGGGCACCAAACCACCATGAGGACGCATGGGAGGCTCCTGTTGTCCATAACATATCTCATGTAACCTGATAGGCTGCTTCTATAGCCTCAGTATCTCCCTGGCCCTCTGACTCATCATCCTATAGTCTCTGCCTCTGAATGCAAAGGGTATAAAGTTATGCTGCGGGTCAACGTAGAGCGAAGCATAGAACTGCTGAATCCAAGATGGTACATACAATCCTGTCTGGCTAATCAGATCTATCAGCTCCGGCAGATATGCAAGGTAGGGGCGAATATGCTCTCTAGCTGCTGTGACTATAGCCTCAATGTTGCAAACCCATTGAGATCTAAAAACTACCCCACTGTTCAGATATGCATTGTAGAAATCCTCCTGCAGTGGCGTGTAGAAACCCTCTACTGCTCTCTCATCCCTCCTAGGTGGAAACCACACATCAAACTCCACGAAGCAAAGCTGTTGAACCTGCTTAGCCATGGCGGTCCTCAAGTCAAGGTGGATCACTGGAGGTGGACCCTGTGGTCTGGGCAATGGGCGTGATCCCCTACGCTGTGTAGTTGGCCTCGGTAGGACTAGAACACTAGTATGACTAGAGCAGCGTAGCTGTGGCTGGGGTGCCTGCTCAGTCTCCTCGGCCTACTAGCCCTCCTCACCCTCCTGAGGCTATTGTGACTGCTGTCCCTCCTGTGTCTCTTGAGCTAGCTGAGGCTCTGCTAGTGGGGGCTGCTGCCAGTGTTTTCCTAAATGCTAAATGGTAAACAGTCGGTCACCTACCGTTTAGCCATTATTCAGGCAAAACGTCCCATTAAACGGGCTAAACGGCCAATTAAACGGGGTAAACGGGTGATTAAACGGAAATGACGCATCACCATGTAGCGTTTACACGGTGTTTAAACGGGCTAAACGACTATTTAGGCAAACAGTGGCTGCTGCTGTGACTCCTACTGTGACTCCCCCTGAGGCTGAGGATCCACAATGGGAAGACGTCATCCTGCCATCATGATAGTCCTAGATGGACTACCATGAAGACGCTCAATCTCCTTAAGTCTGCCCAGCGCGTCTGGTGCTAGATGATCTGCAATGACAACTCCACTGCGGGCACCTCCTCTCTCGACACGCTCTGCTGCCTCTATAACTGCTGCTGCTCTCGCTGTCTCTGTGTTGGGGTACTTGCGCTTCTTAGATGCAGTCTTCTTTGTCGCCTTGCCTTTAGGTCCTATAGGCTGGCAAGGCGGGGGCCTCTGATCATCATCTCCTGGACCACCACCTATATTCTTGGTGCGAACCATCTGATCTAACTAGAACCACTGCTGCTGACAAGAGCAACTGTCCACTAACACTTTCAAGGCTTGGCCTTAATCCGTACTCGTGAGCTTGGCTCTGAGTTTACTGACAACTGCACCTATCACCTCAACGGCACCGACTCGCTGCATGATGGAATAGATGGAAATACAAGTAAATACGATATATCTAATAGATGCGAAACCCTATAAGAGCAAGCAATTTAGATGCAAAATAGAAGCGACTAGCTTGCTACCTGACAAAACGGTGATCCGAGAAGAGACGTCACGCGGGGAACCGACAAATCGGTACGACAAATTTAGGGTTAAGCAAAGCACTGGATCGACAATAGAGATGCGGTTAGGGTTACTGTGCTGAAGCTAGGCAATGCGAGGAACCGACAGTAGGGCCTTACCATCACTGGATGGATGACATTGTAGAGGAGGCACGGTGGCGCGGCGACTGTGCAGGTGAAGTGGGCGGCGCATGGAGTTCCACGAGAGGCAGGGCGCGGTGATGTGCAAGAGCGGCAGCTACGGCGGTGTGGTGACTACTAGCGCGGAGGAGCTACGGTGGTGGTGCTGAACGGCGGCTAGGGCTCGGGACTTGGCGGTGGCAGAATAGGTCAGCATAGGTACGGCTCGCGCGATTAAATAGGTCCCCCGATGCAACCGAGAAGGAAAGGAGAAAAGAGATTGAAAGCCACACGAGATCTAATGACCGGACGCTCTGGTGGTAGCGACCGAATGCTACCACCCAGCGTCCGATCGATTCCAGAGAGGACCAATTCCTCTGGAATCGCGACCGGACGCGTCCGGTGGTCCATGACCGGACGTAGGTAGAGTCTGGTTAGATGCCCTTAACACCATGTAGATCGACTGGACACTGGAACCCTTCCTGACCGGACGCTCAAACACAGAGTCCAGTCACTCCTTCAACTTCTGTTCACCTCCTGTGAACTGACCGGACGCTGGACAGCAGAGTCTAGTGCAGCATCCGGTCACTCTTTTCCAGCAAATCTTCAATGTTCCTCCACGCTGCCTGTTCCCAATCAAGTTCCAACATGAATAAGATCTAAATAAACACCAATTAGGACTGATGTGAGTGACCTCTCTTAAACCCTCATATTTTTCAAAATATTTTGCCTTAGGCTATAATTCTTTTTAAGAAAATAGGCAATAAGAGGGCAAATGGAACAAAACGACTCAACAACATCCATGCATATGCAATACTTGTAAGTAAATCTAGTTGCTTGTCAAGTTTGATCCAAGGTTAAGCTTCTTCACATGCTTTTCGGTGGTTATCTTGACCATGTTAGACAAGCCCTATATGCATTACCAAAAATTAAACATGTTGTATATTACAATGAATGCAAGGGACAACACAAGCTCAATTTTTAGTGAAGTTACTAAAATCAAGTACATTGAGCTCATTCCGCAATCTACAAAATGTAGCCTCATCTAGCGGTTTAGTGAAGATATCCGCTAATTGATCTTCGGTTCTTACACCTTCTAGTGATATATCATTTTTAGCAACATGATCTCTTAGAAAGTGATGGTGGATATCTATGTGCTTAGTGCGAGAGTGTTGAACCAGATTATTTGCAAGTTTTACCGCACTTTCATTATCGCACAAGAGAGGTACCTTTTCTAGAACTACACTATAGTCTAGCAAAGTTTGTTTCATGTATAAAATTTGTGCACAACAAGCACCCGTGGCAATGTATTCCGCTTTGGCGATGGACAAAGCCACACTATTTTGTTTCTTGGAGGACCAAGATACAAGTGATCTACCAAGCAAATGGCACCCTCCGGATGTGCTCTTTCTATCAACTTTGTAACCGGCATAATCCAAATCGGAATAGCCAACTAATTCAAATATAGCTCCTTTGGGATACCAAAGGCCAATGCTTGGTGTGTGCTTAAGATACCTAAGAATTCTTTTTACGGCAATTAAATGTGTTTCCTTAGGATTAGCTTGAATCTAGCATACATACTCACACTAAACATGATGTCGGGCCTAGATGCGGTTAAATATAACAAGCTACCAATCATGGAACGGTAGAGAGTTTGATCAACCAGGTTACCTCCCTCATCTAGGTCGAGATGTCCATTGGTAGGCATTGGTGTCTTGATTGGCTTACATTCATCTATCTTGAATCTCTTGAGAAGATCTTTTGTGTATTTCTATTGAGAGATAAAGATGCCTTCTTTCATTTGCTTGACTTAAAAACCAAGAAAGAATGTAAGCTCATCAATCATTGACATCTCGAATTCCTTCAACATCAATTCACCAAATTCTTTGCATGAGTCTTCATTTGATGATCCAAAGATGATATCATCAACATATACTTGATAAATAAAGATATGCCCATCAAGCTTCTTGGTGAATAGTGTGGTGTTGACCTTCCCAATGGTGAAGCCCTTCTCAATGAGGAAATCCCGAAGGTGCCCATACCAAGCTCTTGGGGCTTGCTTAAGCCTATATAGTGCCTTGGACAACCTATAAACATGATTAGGATATCTAGGGTCTTCAAACCCGGGAGGTTGATCAACATAGACTAGTTCATTAATAAAGCTATTTAAAATGCACTTTTCACATCCATTTGATATAGTTTCATTTCATGATGTGATGCATATGCAAGTAGGATACGGATGGCTTCTAATCTTGCAACCAGTGCAAAGGTCTCTCCAAAATCCAAACCTTCAACTTGGGAGAACCCCTTTGCAACTAGTCTTGCCTTGTTCCTCACAACAACACCTTGATCATATTGCTTGTTGCGGAACACCCACTTTGTTCCAATGACTCTTGCACCTTTTGGTCGCTCTTCAAGAGTCCAAACTTCATTGCGAGTGAAGTTGATCAACTCTTCATGCATGGCATTGATCCAATCCGGATCTTTAAGAGCTTCTTCTACCTTGGTAGGCTCATAACAAGAGACAAAAGAGTGATGAGCAATAAATGAAGCAAGTTTTTAAGATCGAGTCATTACACCCTTTGATGGACTCCCTATGATGAGATCTTATGGATGATCTTGTAGGAGAGGTGTATTTCTTCTATTGACCACTTGAGGAGGTGGTTGTGGAGCATCAACATCTTGTGCTTGTACCACCATTTGCTCATAGGAGATATGAGTATCTTCATTTTCTACTCTCCCATCTTTTTCACCATCTTGTGGCACACTTGATAAAAAGGGTTGATCAATGACTTGTACATCATCTTCATCATCTTTTGGCTTGATGTCTCCCACCAGAATATTCTTCATAGCCTCCCTCAATGGTTCATCACCTACATCATCAAGATTCTCATGTGCTCCTTGGGAGCCGTTAGATTCATCAAATTCCACATCATATGTTTCTTCAACCAAGCCAGTGGCATGATTAAATACTCTATATGCTTTGGACTTTAACGAGTAACCAATAAGAAAACCAATATCACAATGTCTTTGGAACTTCCCTAGGTGTTGCCTCTTTTTGTAGATGTAGCATTTGTAACCAAACACCCTAAAGAAGGAGACGTCTGGCTTCTTCCCATTGAGCAACTCATAAGGTGTCTTGCCAAGGAACTTTTGAAGGAATAGGCGGTTGGATGCATAGCATGCGGTGTTGATTGCTTCCACCCATAGAGCTTTGAGGGTGTTATACTCATCTAGCATTGTCCTTGCAAGAGTGATCAAAGTCCGGTTCTTCCTCTCAATTACACCATTTTGTTGAGGAGTATAAGTTATGGAGACTTCATGCTTGATCCCAACTTCATCACAATAAGCTTCAATGTTTGTGTTGTCAAATTCTTTTCTATTGTCACTTCTTATCTTTTTGAGCTTCACTTCAAATTCATTTTGAGCTCTCTTGGCAAACTTCTTGAAGCAAGATGCAACTTTAGATTTGTCATGAAGGAAGAATACCCATGTATACCTTGAATAGTCATCAACAATCACAAGACAATAGAGATTCCCTCCCAAACTCTTGTAAGTTGTTGGTCCAAATAAATCTATGTGTAGGAGTTCTAGCACTCTTATGGTTGACATAAAAGCTTTTGTTGGATAGGTATTTGCAACTTGCTTGCCGGCTTGACATGCACTACAAAGCTTGTCTTTCTCAAACTTCACATCCTTCAACCCTCTCACCAAATCATTCTTCATTAGCTTCTTGAGTAAACTCATACCAACATGAGCAAGTCTTCTATGCCATAGCCACCCAAGTGTTGTTTTGGTGAATAGGTAAGTCTTTGAATTTGCATCTTCGGAGGTGAAGTCCACTAGATATAAGTTGTTGTATCTAAATCCATTGAATATCACTTGATTATCATCTACCTTAGATACAACAGCCTCTTTCTCGGTGAACAAGCATTGGAAGCCAAGATCACACAATTGTCCAATGGATAGCAAGTTGAAGCTCAATGAAGCAACATATAGGACATTAGAGATGGAATGATCATTTGATATTGCCACTTTGCCCAATCCTTTAACCTTGCCCTTTGAGTTATCTCCAAATGTTATTTTCTCTTGTCCATCTACCTCTTCATCTAGTGAGGTGAACATATGAGGATCACTGGTCATATGTTGAGTGCAACCACTATCAATAACCCAATGACTTCCACCGGTCTTGTAGTTCACCTACACACAAGAGATTCAAGCTTTAGGAACCCAAACTTGTTGAGGGCCCTTCACCTTCTCAACAAGTGACTTAGCCACCCAAATCTTCTTAGACCTATTCTTGTTAGGGGGTCCTAAGAACATAACTTTCATCTTTCCACTAGAATTCTTTCTAAGCATGTAGTGAGCATTGAAAGCAAAGGGTCTAGCATGCTTGAGCAAGGGTTGTGGTGGTGGAGTTTGGCACTCATGAGGAAAGTGGCCTTCTTGTCCACACTCAAAACATCTCTTTAGCTTTGGCTTCGGCTTTGATTGTTGTTGTTGTTGAACTTGAGCCTTCTTCTTCTCTATACTTGCCACATATCCAATGCCACTTCTATCCATCTTCATGACGGTGTTCATGAGTAGCTCACTTTGGAGGTGCTTGCCTCTAGCAAACTTGCTCAAACCAATCTTGAGATGCTCTTTCTCCATCTTGAGCTTCTTGTTCTCTTCCTTGAGAACATCATTATTCTTCTCTTCCTTGAGCTTCTTGTTCTCTTCTTTGAGCTTCTCATTCTCAAGGATCAACTCTTCACCATGATCAAGAGTTTCTAGCACAATGGTGTTGTGGCTTTTCATTTCTTCAAGATCTTTCATGAGCTTTTCATTTGCATTCTTGAGCTTGACACATTTATCATAGTCATTGCACTCAACCACTTTCTTGCCTTTGCCACTAGATCCTTGCTCAATGCTCTCATCAATTAAATCATCACATGATGTAGCTATATCAATCTTAGCAACATGGTTAGTAGCATCATGTGGCTCATTTGGTAAGAATTCTTAAGCAATAACAAGAGTATCATAATTGATCTTTAGAGTTGTATATTCATCTTTTAGCTTATTGTGGCTAGTGATGAGCTCATTGTGCACCCACTCAAGTTTATCATGTTTATCTTTAAGCTCTTTCTTAGAAGATTTGAGCTCCTTGAGTTTAGATGATATAGCATCATTTGTTTCTTTAAGCTCAACATTAGCCTTTTCTAAAGTATCACATTTTGCTAAGAGTGAATCATTTTTAGCATCAAGCTTTTCATTTTTAGCTCTACTCTTTCTAATGATCTTAGTGTATTTTCTTAGTATTTTGACAAGATCATCATATGAAGGTGAATCATCATCATCGCTATCGCTATCATCATCACTAGCTTGCTCATCATCACTACTATCATCATTATTAGTTACCTTGCGTTCACCTTTGGCCATAAGGCATAGGTGTGTAGAGGATGATGGCAATGGTGGCGGTGAAGATGGAAGATCAATAGCAATGGCGGCCACCTTCTCATTGTCACTATCATCATCAGATGATCCACTAGATGAATCAATGTCCGTGAGCCAATCACCGATGATGTAGACCTTTTCACTCTTCTTCTTCTTGTGGAAGTCTCTCTTTTTGCCATCTCTCTTCTTGTATGGCTTGTTCTTCTTCTTCTCATCTTCATCTTCATTACTTGAGTCATCTTTCTTGCCCTTGTTCTTGTTCTTGAACTTGTCTTTCTTGGGCTTGGGGCATTAATGTGCTAGATGACCAAGTTCACCACAATTGAAGCAATCCATTTTGAAGATTGGCTTTCTTCTAGAGCTTGTGAAGAACTTCTTCTTCTTGCCATCGAACTTGATGCCACTCTTGTTTAGCTTCTTTAGCATCTTGGCGGCTTTCTTCACCATGAGAGCAAGGTTTTCATCTTCATCTTCTTCATCACTTGAGCTCTCATACTCAAGTTTTGCTTTGCCCTTATCTTGGCTAGCTTTAAATGCTAAGTCCTTCTCTTTCTTCTTGGTAGAGGATGAGCCATCTTGTGGCGTGATGTGCATGTACATCTTATGAGCATTAATCTTTCCCAAGATTTGTGTCAGTGTAGCGACGGAAAGATCACCTTGATGTAGCACGATCACAATATGCCCATATTTGTCAATGGGGAGGACACTCAAGATCTTTCTCACAACATCGGATGGTGACATTTGAGTAAGTCCAAGCCCATTGACTTCCTCTACAAGAACATTTAAACATGAATACATTTCATTAGCACATTCTTTGGGAAGCATCTCAAAAGAATTTAGCTTTTTAATTACAAGATGATAGCGTTCCTCACGCTCACTCTTGGTTCCCTTATGGAGCGCACAAACGTCCGACCATAGTGCATGGGCGTCTTTGTGGTTCCTTACGCGGTTGAACACATCTTTGCAAAGGCCTCTAAAGATGGTGTTCTGAGCCTTTGCATTCCACTTTTCATAATTAACCTCATCGCCTTGTAAGTTAGTAGCATCCCGAGGTTTTGGGAAGCCTTGTGAGGTGGCTCTAATAATACCAACGTCTAGAGCTTCTAAGTACGCCTCTATACGGATTTTCCAATATGGAAAGTCATCTTCCTTAAAGATAGGAGGAGGTCCATCCCCGTGAGACATCTTGCTCTAAGTGATTAAGCTTAAAACGTGAGCATGAGGCTCGATACCAATTAAAAGGATCAAGATGCCCAAGAGGGGGGGGGGGTGAATTGGGCTAATTCTAAATTTTCTTGCAATAATTAAATCATATGGTTAGCCCAATTAACCCCTTGTGCCTAGAAAAGTGTTTCTATTAATCTAATGCACAACGGACTTGCAACCTATGTTCCAAACTTACTCTAGCATAGCAATTCTATGAATGTAAAGACAAGTATTGAATTGCTTAAAGTAAATGCTCAAAGTAAATAGAGAGAGAGGAACGCGGCGATGTTTTGCTGAGGTATCAGAGAGTCACCACTCCCCACTAGTCCTCATTGGAGCACCCACGCAAGGGTGTAGCTCCCCCTTGATCCGTGCAAGGATCAAGTGCTCTCTACGGGTTGATTCTTCGACACTCCGTCGCGGTGAATCACCCAAAACCGCTCACAACTTGAGTTGGGTCACCCACAAGCTCCGCTAGGTGATCACCAAGCTCCCAATCACCACCAAGCCGTCTAGGTGATGGCGATCACCAAGAGTAACAAGCACGAACTCTCACTTGACCACGCGAAGCCTAACGAGAAGATGGATGCACACTTTGCTACTCTTGATTCACTAATGAGGCTACTCTCTTGGATTCTCAAATCTCAATCACCTTACTAGGACCTTGCTCTTCTTGGCACTCATAAACGTGTTTCTCAGTTATTGGAATGAGCAAAAGTAACTCCACACACGAGTGGAGCTTCTATTTATAAGGCAGCCTGAAAAACGAACCGTTATGAGCTTCTACGGGGTGACCGGATGCTCCGGTCATGTTGACCGGATGCTCCGGTTAGTTCAACCCGCACAACAGTGTTTAAATGTTGATCGGACGCTGGCAAGGTCCGATCACTACTGATCGGACACGTCCGATCATATTAAACCCTCACTAGAACCTTACTGTACTCGATCGGATGCTGAACCCCCAGGGTCCAGTCAGTACTGACCGGACGCGTCTGGTCGTAGATATTCTTCTCTAGAACCTTACTGGAGTCGACCGGACACTGGACCTCAGCGTCCGGTCACTTGACCACTCCAGCGTCCAGTCGCACCGAACACAATCACCTTGGTCAAATGAACTGACCGGACCCTGTGGCCAGCGTCCGGTCGCACCGGAGCCAGCGTCCGATTAGCATTTGACCCTCCATTTACTTCCAACTCTTGATCATATGTGAATGAAGTTTGCTCCGAAGGATCATAGGGCTGTTGTGGAGCTACCTAGTGCTAGTTTTAACAAGTGTGCACCACACCTAACTCACTAGACTCATCTAGGTCAAGCTACCCATCCATACCCCCCTTAATAGTACGGCCAAAGGAAAAACAAAGTCCTAAACTACTCTAAGTGTCTCTCCAATTCCAATCGACACTTAGAACTAGTCATCCTTAACCTTGTCATCTATCCTTTGAAAACCAAAATGATTTCCATCGTAGGGGTATGACCACCTTGATTGCTCAATTGATCTCCACAACTATGACCTAACCTAATTGCCTCTGCAAAATACACGTTAGTCATAGTAATCTTGTATTGTCATTAATCACCAAAACCCAACAAGGGGCCTAGATGCTTTCACCCACAACACTGTAGGACAAAAGTCGGCGCCTACAACACTATTTAGGCTCTGTCATGCCTGGGAGGGCTTAAAGCGCTTGTCCCGTCATACCCTAATGGTACTTTCCCGTAGGCACACAGGGCATGGTCCTCGGTACTACGGTTGACCTAAGTCTCCTATCTTACCCTATGCTCATCATTATGAAGGGGCAAGGTGCAGACATCGAGCGAGGTGGAGCCTGCCCAGGACGTCTGGCGAGGCGGAGCCAGCCCTCAAACATCGGGCGAGGCGAAGCCAGTCCCTCATCGTCGGGCGAGGCAGAGTCTGCACCCAGCCATCGAGCGAGGTGGAGTCTGCCCCCAGACGTCGGGCAAGGCGGAGCCAACCCTTCAGGGTCGGGCGAGACGTAGGGCAAGAAGTGTAGTTGCGTTCTTGCCTGTTCGGGAGCATCAGCGCTTGATGGTTATTAGTTCCACCTCTTTGGGTACCCTAGTAATCGGTCCTCGATAGGACTATTTGGACTATGCATGACATGTTATATTGATTGTGATATTTGATGTGGTTGTAATGTGCTCTTTGGATGATTAAATGTTTGGATTATATAATGATGTCTTTGTTTGTAACTGTGGATGCTCCTGAAATAAGGGAAACTTTTGCGAATTTTTTCCGTGAATCATTAATTATACTATACTGCTAAAAATGCACAAATGTAGTACATAGATTAAATATAAATTCATTATAACATGTATAGTACAATTGTATTGTACACACGCTTTGCAGATGAATCTAGGCTTTTCAGTAACAGTGAACGAATCTAGGCTTTTTAGACAATGAAAATAGACTTTTCAGTTATAAGGATGAGGAGTACGATGACAATAGCAATTTATCACTTCACTTACATAGTACACCTATAGCATCTAGGCTTTTTCAGTAACAACGAATGAATCTAGGCTTTTTCGACAATGAAAATAGACTTTTCAGTTACAAGGACGAGGAGTACGATGACAGCAGCAATTTATCACTTCACTTACATAGTACACCTATAGCATCTAGGCTTTTCAGTGATTTATCATGTCAACGACGAATAGACTTTTCAGAAAACAAATCTAGGCTTTTCAGTGTCCATTGAAATAGGCTCTTCAGTGAAACTAATTAGGCTTCTTGTGACCAATTATAACACATTAAAACGACAACTAAACCTGTCTCTGCCTATACATATGCAATACTGGATGCATTGCTACTTACTTTCCAACTAGTATTTTCTTTCGTTACAGTACCAATGTCTGGAGGGTCGTCCAAAGGGAGAGGAAAGGGGAAGAGAACTACCATTGTGTGGGAGGGTTCTCTTGGTCCCAATTTCTTTGAGGATGCTCTTTATGAGAGGTTCCTAGTTGAGAGCAAAAGTGATTTCACCAAAGAGGCACCACTGAGAGGATACGATGAACGAAAAGAAGAGTGGCCAAAATGCATGCATGGTGAGGACTGCCTAATGTAGATGTTCACCGAGGGAATAGATGGAGGTCGTCGTTTCTTCAAATACCCACAAGCATGGGTAATTGCTATTACTATTTGTTTCTTCAATATGTTCCTCTTCTATACAACTTACATGCCATACTTATTGCTGTCTTTCTTAGCCAAAGAAAACTATGGGTTTACTAGGTGGGTCGATCCTCAACCTATTTATCCGCATGTGGAGTACATCTACTACCTGTAGGATCGTATCTTTGATCTAGAAAGGGAATTTAGCAGTGGTTACAAGGACGATGAATAGGACAACAACAACAATGGTGCTGATTCATAGGAGGTACTCTACAATGATCCAAATTGCACCTGTCCTAACCACAAGAACAAGGGGACTCCACCATCACCCTAGCCGCCACCAACAACAACAATAGGAGGCTACTGTGGAGAAGGTGTAACACAATTTGCTATGTGGCCACACTACTAGGACGACCCTATCTTATTCACATGGCACATCCATGTGTTTGTTGTTTGGTTTAATTAACTAAGGCATGTTAGGTTTAGTCGAAGGAACTCTGTACCCTAGTTCGGTACATGTTCTCGCATGCCATTTCATGTGTTTTGTGTGTTGAATTATATAATGCCCTACTTCGTTAGGTTGTGTTTGCAGCACGTGATCACATTTCACTACGTTCGCAACATTATACTGAATATTATGACTACAAATAATGAAAACAACTACATAATGAAAAGTCCAATACTATGCCACATTAAACAACACAATAATACTAGAAGTACGTGCCGCAGTAGACAACATTGTTCATGAATAAACCATAGAACTAGAAGTCATGGAGACTACTGAGTGCAACGAGGCCACTTTTCCTTCCTCAGGGCATCAGGATTCTCCTCCATCGTTGCTTTCACTCGGCGTGCACGCTCAAGCTTCTTCTCCCTCTCCTCCCTATACGCAGCAACATGCCTCCTTTCCTTCTCTTCCTTGTGCTCCTTTTTTGCAGCCTCCTCTCCACGTCTCTTCTTCATCATCTCCTTGTCCTCTGCTTCCCACCACAACAGTTCTGCATCCATTCCTTATCTTCAGGCTTGATCTCAGTTTCGATCCACTTCTCAAAATCATAGAGCGGTGGAGGGGCCCACAAAAAATGCAATTGTTACAAAACAAAAAAAATCATGCAAGATGTCATATGACATAAACATCAATTCCTCACCATCTTGTTAATGCGGCGCTGACGAAGTGTAGGCTCAAACGCAAAATTGGAACACATCCAATACCTCTGTCTATACGTGTCCTCTTCATCGGACTTGGCTACCTTGCAAGGATCGCCGCAAAAGCACATGGGCACTGGAACACCACTAGGCAGAGGCAATGGGTCGAAGGCATTTTCGGTCATCCAGACATAACTACAATTCAACCAATTTCGTTCTAAGAACCGAAAGCAATTAACATTAAACCCTAAACCTAGGGTTTCCCATTTGATGCACAACAATGAACCCATAACATAACACCATGCGCTGAGGTTACCTTGGTTTGCTAGCTTTTTCTATGCCTTGACATCCTACGGTTGTATAATACAAATATGAAAAATTGCATGAAACCCTAAGTAATGACGATTCTTAGGTTTAAAAATCCGACTAATATATACCAAATCGATGCGAAAAAAACTAGAAGGGGAGTGAGAATACCTTGCTCTCGAAGATCTACAGATCAAATCAAAGTTTTCAAGGTCTAATATGCCGATTCGTGAGCTAGGGCGAAGTGGGGAGAGAAAAAAACCCGAGAGGGAGGAGAAAAAAGAGGAAGAAGGCTCGGGTAGGAAGGTTGGGGGCCGGGTTAAAACACCACCTCGACGCCATAGATATTGGCGCTAAGCTCGACGTCAAGATCTATGGCGCCAAGCTCGATGCCAGGATCTACGACGTCGAGCTGCCTGCCAAGTCACCGCCACGTCTGCGTCGAGCCTAAGACCTCGGCGCCAGCAACGATAGCGCCGAGCTAAGGGTCCAGATTTTGAAATCATACCTCCAGGGGCATATTTGTGAAATTTTTTCAAAAAAGGCTAAAAAATAAAAAAATTCGGCTTCCTAGGCATGGTGGATCGGGATGATTTTTGGACCGGCCTTGCCCTATAAGCATGGTCTGCAGAGCAGGTCAGGCCAGCCTGAGGCTCGTGTCTCCGTGTCGCTGTCGTGGCCCCACCGCGTCGTGAGGAGTCGATACCCACGACATCGGCGAGGGAGCATAGCCGAGAGAGAGGAGTTGAGAAGGGGCGTCGAGTCAAGAGGCCCCCAATGGAGGGAGCTAGCTAGCGAGGCAAGAGAAGAGGCGTGTGCGGAGCTGGTAGAGAGGCGGAGCGAGCTACGAGCAGAACTAGGGAGCAGAGAGGAGATGCGTGCGTGGAAGGGTAGGCGTTGGGAATGTGGCATCTGCGTGGAGGGGGCAAGGAGGCGATTTGGACTCATGTGAGCCGTGTCGTGCTCGGGTCGGGCCAAAATAACAAGCTTCGACTAGGCTACCATGCCTCGAGTTGCATGACCATCTATAGATAGGAGTTGGGATGAACTTGTACGAGTCCAGTAACAACCATAGTTTTCTAAAAAAAAAAGGCAACAACCTTTGATTGATGTTGTGTCCTCTTGCACGGTAAAAATCTGTTTCTCCAAACAGTGTAGGTTCTTAGTCATAAACCCACTGAATCAGTTCCTTGTGTCCTCAAAATTCTAAAGCTGCCTTTTTAGCGACTGGATTCGATCTCAAGCCTCTTGCTTCGCTTGGTCAATACTTTATAATTTTAGATGTGTTTGGTTGAGTGGCCAACTCATATCCTAGCTTGCTGGGGACAATCAAACAACAAGCACTTGGCTTGCTGGGACATGCTAAAACTATCTAGACTTAATTCTAGTCAGACTAGAAATAAGTCTGAAAACCAAACACACCCTTTATCTTTACTGTTTAACAGGAGGGGAATCTAGAGAAGACAAAGGTGTCTGTGTCCATGGTGAAGGTCACAGACTCACCTTCCACCCGTGCGCACATGAATGCCATTGCCATATGATAATTTAACAATATTTATATGGTGTCATAATATAATTTTTATATAAATTTAATTAACTTTAAATGATTTGACTTAGAGCAAAGGTAAAATTATACTCCCTCCATACCAAATTACAAATCATTTTAATTTTTTTGGAGAGTCAAAGCATCTCAAGTTTAATCAAATTTATATAAATAAAATAATAATATTTATGATACCAAAAAGTATCATTATTTTTTTCTTCACTAATTATATTTTTTTAATAAATCTATTTGATGTCATTAATCTTTGTAACTCTTTCTATAATTTTGATTAAATTTGAGATGCTTTGACTCTACAAAATGAAATGATTTATAATTTGAAATAGAAGGAGTAAGTTTTTTTTTTGTTTCACATAATGAGCCCGTTCGTTGATTGGTTTCTGGGCTGATAAGTCTGACTGGTGCTGGTTTGTTGGGAGAGGAAAATACTGTTGGCTGACTGATAAGCCATGGCTGAAATCAACCAGCGAACCGGCTGAATACTTATCCTTACATTCTTATTCACCACTGTTTTTCAGGCATGGAATAATATTTTCCTCTCACAACATTTTAGCATAAGCTAAATTTTAGCATAAGCGAACAGGGTAACGACATTGATGGTGAAACTTTGATTATCAGAGTGTGATGGAGATACGGTGATCGCAGGAAGGGGAAAGATCAACCATCTCTCATGTGCTTTCCAAGAAGAGCTGGTTGCATGCCTTCAGGGAGTGCAATCAGCAGCGGACTTGGGGATTGGCCGGCTGATCATGGAGACTGACGCCCAGGAGGTTGTCCGAGCAATGAACTCAACGGCATATGATGATTCTATAGTAGGCCATCTGGTTGACGAGATCAAGTTTCTGTCGAGCTCTAATTTCATCAACTTTGAGTGTGTTTATGTGGGTAGACATGTAAGGGTAGTCTCAATGCTAGTTTCTATACTTATAAATATTTATAGGCACTATATATAAAAATCATGGTTCCAGTGAATAATTTCTATAAAACAATTTTTTATCCAATCACATATATTCTCTCTCCATTCTCTACTAATTATATTATATCTTGGTTCTCGTATAGACATATTTTTTTAACTTAGACCTGGTTTCTATGATTTTTGCTCTCTTTCTTCAATAACTATCTTACTATATCAGCAAAATACTTAGGTGATAGTATCATTAATATCTATAGAAACTATGATAATTTCTGCATTGGGAGTACCCTGACGAAGCCGCACATGAGTTGGCTAGTTTGGGTTATTTGTGTACTGAGGGTGAGGAGATCATCTCAGACTCCTTACCTGATTGCATCTCTATAATTGTCGCTATCGATTTGTTAGCCAACGAGTGATGAATATACCCAGGTTCAAAAAAAAAAAGGGAAACCAAGTTTTGAGCAGCGATTTGGTTTGTTATAAAGTTATCCACACTGGATTGCCATTTTTTTCAAAAATATTTTGGCCTAATTTTTAAAACTTTTGTTTGCAAATCTTTGATAAGCCAAATTTTGTTAACAAACCAAATCCTAAAACCTGAACAATCATTTTTTTTTTCGAATGCCTAAAATTTGTCCGGCCTAAAAAAGTTTGAGCTTCTATCAGTATCAGAAGTCAGAACTGCGGAAACAGAGCCGTTCCCTGTTCCCGAAACTAGCGGCGCGCGGAGGCCGGGTCGACGAGAGGAGATGACGTTGGCGGCGGGTCTGGGGTACGCCCTGATCGCACTGGGCCCCGCTTTCTCCCTCTTCGCCGGCGTCGTCGCCAGGAAGCCCTTCCTCGTCCTCACGCTGCTCTCCAGGTCTTCCCCCAGCCTCGCCCGTTCCTCGTGCTTCTTTAGCCGCGTTTTGATCAGATCGTCCGTTGCCCTCTAGTAAAAGCGAACAGTCAGTTCATCGATTGGGGTAGGAGGTGGGGGACATTTGTTTGAGGCGTTCCAGTGTGTGGTTTCGTGAGGCAAACGCGGATTATTGGTTTACTTGAGCAGTTGTGCTAGGGTTCAGTAGTTCCTTGCGGATCGATCCGGATGCTGCTAGTTGGATTCATCTCACATGGCGTATTGGCGTGTACTGTATAGTTTTTGAGTTAATTTATCTTACCTGTTTGCGAAATCCCTGAATCTGGTTTGGAATGAATGTGTGGATCTCAGACCTGTAGAACTTGCACGGTTGTGCAAATGATACTCTCCCTAGGTAGTTGGTGAACCAAAGCTTGCTGACAGTTTACCCTATGTGTATTGTCTTGACAACTTACTCTAGGTAGTTGTGCACCAATGTATAGGAGATTAGGAGTTGACCTTTAATTCAGTCTCATAACGATTCTTTTCTTTATTTTTGATTTGTACATATATTTTTGGTAGTATCAACATAAGCATTGAATCCTGTTTAATGTATATTGTCTTGACACCCCCCTCCTCCTTTCCAACTGTTACAATACATTGCTAGAAGGATGCAAGAGAAATGGTGATTCGTCATGAAAATGTAAATTGGCATTTCAAATACCTAAGATCAAAGACTGAGGAAGAACTGGTGTCATCAATTATTTTGTTCGTAGTCAACAAGAAGGATATGAGCTACAGAAGAAAAAAAAACGTTCGGAACCTGACTGAAAGATGCATGTGTGTGCGACTGTGCGTGCGTCAGACCTGTCTCAGAGCATTTTTCTGATACAATGCTACCTCATATAGCTATCAGTATCCTGATATTACACCTCTACCTCTGCAAGTACTGAATCTGTGTGTTCTCCAATAGAAGCACTGTTAGAAATTACTCCAGAGATGTCTGCAATTGGATTTAATGGATGCATCCATTATCTGGAACGAATAACCTGGGGTATGAGAAACTTCTCGAATTATAAGGCTTAAGCTGTCATACTTTATTAGTCAGTACTCACTACAGTCACAAATAAGTGATGTAACTTTTCTCCATTCATTTTGTTAATGCTTGAATCTTTACATTTGGTAATTTTGAGTGATATTCTGTTCTCCTTTTGCGATGACCTTATCAAGGGAAAGGCACAACACAGTCAGGGTTGGTTTGAAAGCTTTTATAGTCTTGCCAGTTAAGTCTGGTCTCAATCAACGGAGAAGTTCCAACTTCCAAATGAATATGCTTAGTTATTTTGTTCAAAAGATAATGCATTAGTTTGAAAGAAAATATAAGTCGGCTTAATCCTCTATGTTAGAGTGAACAGTTTACAGACCTGGAAATGGAAACTAGAAACCATTTTTCTCTCTATCCATGTTGCCTTCAGACCTTGATGGTAGTACGGTGAGTTCCCGTTTCCCAGCATCACTGCCCTATGTTCTTTAGTGCCTGAAACACTAAAGTATATTGTACATTCTCTTATGAATTTTCAAATGGAAGGATATATTATCATATTTAAATATTAACCTTGGCTTTTATCTTTTAGTGCAGCACCTTGTTTTGGCTTATAAGTTTGATAGTCCTCTCGGGAATATGGAGGGGATTTCTTCCTATAAAGTCAGGAGCTTGGTGGGCATATGCGATTCTGATCCTTACATCTGTCGCATTGCAAGAAGGCACTCGTCTTGTGTTTTGGAGGCTTTACAAGTAGGTCCATAAAATAGAAGTTGACATGTCCTTATCTACTGTGGTAATTGAATAGATGGGAACTGATAACAATTTTTCCAGGAAAATGGAAGAGATGCTAGATGCTTTTGCTGATAGAATATCTAAGCCACGTCTTAGTTTGACTGACAAGATGCTCATTTCTTTAGGTAAGATTTTGTTATTTTGATACAAGGTGAAGAGTATATTTTTCTAGTTTTCATTCGCAAGTTATTCTTATTTTGGTACAAGATGAAAACATTTGTTGTAGTTCTGGTTCAAGACCAAATGGTTTCTTTTCTTGCCAATTTATGTAATTATTATTTCTCTACTGCTGCATTGTGTTTAACCCAGATTTTGAATTTAAATGAATGTATATATATTGTAAGTTGCACTTGTATATGTGCCAAATTATGCCCCAATTTTATAGAAGGGACACGCATAGCAAAAATTCTTTCATGGAAAAAATCGCTTGTCATGTTATTTGTAAGCTTCTAGGATTTTCTTTTGCTAATTTTCTGGGGACTGATTCCAACAAGGTTATTAAATGCGCTAATAAATGCTTTGCCAGGGCTCTAAAATTTGTGTTCATAACAGAACAGACACAGTTTCTCTGGTTGTGCATTGTTGATTTGAATCTAGGAAGTCTCCCAAACATAAGCATGGTTTGCTAACTAGTTAAGTACTTTAAATCTGAGGATATGCTTTAAATCTGAGTTTATGCTTTTACTTATTGCTTGGTAGGAACAATTGCTCTTCGCTATCACTCTAGGATGTGACAACTATAAGTGCTACATTTGCTCATTTTTGTTTGAAAAATGTTTGTGCAGCTGGTGGTTTAGGCCATGGAGTGGCTCATGCAGTCTTTTTCTGTCTCAGTCTTTTGACTCCAGCGTTTGGTCGAGCCACATTTTATATTGAAACGTGCTCAAAGATGCCATTTTTCCTTGCTTCAGGCAAGTTTTTTTTCCCACCTTACTCCCTAATATGACTCATTACCATGGAAGGGAATAATCATATTCATTCTAACTGGGAAAAACGAATTTGTAAGCCACGTTTCTTCCTAGTTATATTTGATGCAGTTTTGTGTTCTGAATTTGTTTTGCATGATATTTACCCTTATCCCTGTGTGCTATTTCAGCCCTAATTGCACTTGGATTCTTGGTCATCCATACGTTCTCAATGATTATTGCTTTTAATGCATATGATGAGAGAAAGAAAAGTGATCAAGTTTTTGTTCCAGTTATTCATTTGGCTGCTGCTGTGATGGTAAGAACGAGGACTTATTGGTTGTGTTGGGTTGAAACTTAATGAACATGATGATGCTTGAGCTGATTTATCTTTGTTTCAATTTTCATAAGTTTCTCTATATTGTTTTCTTCTAATCTAAACATATAAAACACTGGCTGCGACGCCACACACCACTTGACCTTGTTGTAAAATGTTCTTATGCTAAATCATCACTTATTTATTTGTTGCTTCCAGTTTATACTCCTATAATTTACATCTACAAAGTCGTGCCCATTTGTAATCAACATGAGGCTTTAATTGATGAAAGTTGAATGCAAAATAATATATGATTGCTGCAATGCAATGTCAATCATGAAACAACTGTAGGCAATGCCACACATAGCAACTCTTTTTATGTGCGATGGTAGTATAGTTATTTAACCTATTCAATGTTTCACTGTGGGTTTAAGACAGGTAACTCTATATTCAGTGGTTGCAATATTGTTTTGTACGGAATCTTGTTGCTTTTAGTCAGTATGATGATCTGGACAGTACATTGCTGAACTTGTGCCTGACCTTACTGCACTGTGTATTCATTTCAGACACTTATTAACCTCGCCCCAGGAGGCTGTCTCATTGGTACCCCACTGTTGTTGGTCATGGCTGCGCTTACCTTGCAGCACTGCTGGCGAGTGGCATGCCAGAGATTAACTGAGCACCGGCATCAGCAGCATAACAGCAACTAGTTCTTGCAAACTTGCCAGTGCTCCTTACATCATGTAATTTTCCCATGTATGTTTTGACTGAATCTTCTGATGTATTAGGACAGCAAAAATAAGGTTCTGAGTCGCGTCGTGTAGATAGACGAGGGTTTATCAGAGTTGCACTGATGTTTGCATATGCAGTACATCTTCTTAGCCAGTGAAAACGTTGTAATTGGCATTTTTATCTCTATAATCATGATTGTTAAATGGGCTAGCAATCATTATCGTTTGGATGTACTAAAATAAGTTGCTAGTTGCTAAAAAACTCTAGTTGATCCTACTACCCCAACTTTTAGCTAGATTATATCTTGACGGTTTCCAATCGTTAATACATAAAGTCCGATAAGCATGTCTTGGGTTGGCACGCAAATAGGATCTCCAATAGTGGGAGACATGGAATTCATATGAGAAAACATAAGTAAATGGGCTTTCGCCTGAGTTTCCAAGGATAAAGGTAGGTAGCCTATTTTGAACTATTCAACCACCAAGCTTATAAAAAGCTATTCTCTCTGTTCTAAATATAGTCATTTTAACCTTTTTAAGTAGCTTTTACTATGTGCTTATATTTAATGGATGTTTCAATGTCTAGTAAAAGTTATGTACTTAAAAACTAGCAACTTACAATTTAGACAAGAGGAGTGTTAACTATCTTTCTTCAGCTATTACAACTCATACAAACTTTAGTAAGTCCAAATAGGTTCTTAGCCATCTGTTTCGAAAGAACACCTTGGTGGTGTTAGACTGGCCACAACGTGAGCTTTTGTCGGTGTTGAAAGAGGAGAGATAGTGTTTCAGCACCGGTGCTGAACATTGTAGCAGCCGATGCTTGGTCCAATTTTTCAGGCATCGTGGCAAGTGCGTTCACCGATGCCTGAACCAATAAAAAATTATATCTCAGGCATAGACAAGCATCGAGAAAGGAAGGGGATGGCACTATGGTCAGGGTCTGCGCACATGCAAGCATCGGTGTCGACACTGTGGGGATTGAAGAGTTCAAGCATCGGTGCCCGGTGTCAGGTATACTTTTTTTCAGCATCGCTACGCTGTGGACAGTCTTAGGTGGAGTTTGATAGCTTCGGTGGTGCTAGGTGAGGTAGCACCGCCTAGCACCTTGGCTCTTCTAGGTTCAATTTACACATACCTCTTCTAGGTTTGATTTTTTTGAGAGGGTATAATAGGACACACACATTCCACATTCACACTACACATACACACACGCGTGCGTGTCCGTAGACACGCAAATAAAGAGATTGGGAGGCTCTACCTTCGGTGTGCGGGAAACGCGCAAGGTGTACCCTACTTTTTCTAGAAAAATCCCACTGGACCAGAGCCCTTTTGCGCAGGGTACACTATGAATAAAAGATGAACTATAGCCATGAAATTTATAAACTACGGTCTCGTTCACTTCGCTGAAAAAACAAGCCGAAACACTGTTTCGGCTGATTTGTTGTGAGAGAAAAACACTGTTCCGGGTGAAAAAACAAGCTGAAAAGTACGGATTATAAGAGAAGCGAACACGGCCTACATGATGATGCCATTTTTTTATAATATGCTAAATCTCCTCAACCTTATAACATACTTCCTCAGTTCTAAATTATAAGTCGCTTTGACTTTTTTGATATATCTATTTTGTAATGCATCTAGATATAAAATTATGTCTAGATACATAGAAAAATAGATAAATAAAAAAATCAAAACGACTTATAATTTGGAAGGGGTAGTTATTAGGATTGGATGGACATTAAACCGGTCGAGGTCCTATTAATGGTTTGCTTACTCCAATTGAACTGCCGGCTCAAGAGACGGCAACATAAAAAATGCTCACACAATAGTGGTGGGACCACTTCCTTCTAATCCTCAAGTCTAGGGTTCGTTCAGTGGTGGGAGCACTTCCTTCAAGAGTTCTAGCCCTCAAGTCTGGGGTTTGATTTTAATTCCCTTTCTATCAATGCCCTTTTTTCTCTATTTTTCTCCACTCTCCCTTCATGTGGCATGCACTACCCAAACTCACCGGCTTTCTAGCTGTTCGAGTCCAATTTTATAGCGAACTAAACTAGTATTCTTTCTCATTTTAGTCGGGTCCTAGAAACTACTCCCTCCGTTCCAAATAAAAGGTCGTTCTGTGGGAGTACCGAAGAAATGGAACATGGTCTACATTACTTCTATACATATAAATGAAAAGAACTGCATTAACTGCTGTTATAAACCGTGTAGATGAACCAATACACACATCTTTTATTTAAAACCCACCACTGTGGAGGGGGCAAAGGCAGGTGGTGCGCCTGACTCTTGCTGGCACGGAGTACGGCAGTAGCTAGGCGTAGCTGCATAACGACTTTGCGCTGGTTTAGTTGGCCAAATTTATGAATTTAGCTATCGTAGTATTTTCATTTTTATTTGGTAATTAGTGTTTAATTATGAACTAATTAGGCTCAAAATATTTATCTCGTGATTTTCAACCAAACTATACAATTAGTTTTTTTCGTCTATATTTAATGCTGCATGCACGTATCGCAAGATTTGATGTGATAGTCGGCTCGGAACATCGAGTTGGTGCTGGGAGTTTAATTGCTTGCGTGGGCGTTTTTTATTTTTATAAAACATGGTTAAATGACACCCTGAATAATTGCTTGTCTAATGCGACTGAATCAAAATTTAATAATGGAGAAATATATGTGCACATCTCACATTTCAAGCCGTCAATGAATTCTAAGTTTGACCGGCGATAATAATATGATGAGAGTGTCTGTCCGTCCAGATGCGCTCACCTGGGCCTACCGGACTAGCCTGGCTTGCTCCTCCTTACGGTCCATCTAAAAATAAAAACGAATGCATTTCACTTCCCCCTCGCCTCATTGCGTAATTTCTTCTCGTCGCAGCAGCCGTGATGCCCGCACCGACCGCCTGTCCCGACCCCGTTTTTCTCCACGTCGCACTCTCCGCCTCCCCCGCGCCCTCCTCCATCCTCCATCTCCACCGCATCCAAGCCTCGGCGGCCGCCTTCCTCTCTCTCCACCGCGCTCACCGATCGCCGCGCAGGAGAGAGGGCCGTCGCTGGCAGGCCAGCCCAGGCGCAGGTAGAGCTGGCCGCTGCTGTGTCACGCCACCATCCTCGGCCGCCCCGCTGGCCGAAACTGTTCCCTGCTCTGCTCTAACATTGTCCAGAAGAAGAAGGGTGAAAAACACATGCTACAAATATTTCAAGTGTTTCAGATGTTTCATAGGTATGTTGCAAGTATTTCATACGGATGTTACAAAAGTAGATCGGGATGTTTCATATGTTCCAGTAGTTGTACACGTATGTTGCAAGCTTTCATTTTTAATGTTTCATCTGTTTTTTCAGACGTATGTTGCAAGTGTAGTTATCTGGAAGTTGCATATGTTTTCGCACATATGTTGAAAGTGTTTTATCTGGATGTCGCGTATGTGTGCAATGGTTTTCAAATGTCTTTCATGTGTTTTTGCAAGTGTTTCATCTGCCTTTAGACGTATGTTTCAAACACTGCATCTGAATGTTTTAAAAGTAGATCGGGTTGTTCAATGTTGTAATGGGACCCACCATCCTATAGCCACTACCTGCAGCTGCTGGTCTAGGGGCGTGGGCGACGTCCGAGCGACGCAGGCCCCGTGTGGGTGTGAGAAACACAGGCGCGGACAGGGGCATGCGGGCGTGTTGGCAGTATGCAGGCGCGCGCGGGAAACGAAGTGCAACCGTGGACATCCGGACGCGCGCGTCCGTCCAGACGTCCGGTCGCTAGCACTGTCGTTTGACCAAATATATATATAAAAGTATTAATGATTATGATACCAAATAAATATCATTTGATGAATTACATCATATATTTTCATTGTAAACTTATTTAAGGCTGTGTTTAGTTCCCAAAAAGTTTTCCAAAAAGTGCTACAGCAGCCATCACATCGAATCTTGCGATACATGCATGGAGCATTAAATGTAGACGAAAAAAAACTAATTGCACAATTTGGTTGGAAATCGCGAAACGAACGTTTTGAGCCTAATTAGTCCGTGATTGAACACTAATTACCAAATAAAAACGAAAGTGCTATAGTAGCCAAATTCCCAAATTTCACGAACTAAACAGAGCCTAAAGACGTAAATGCTAATATTATTTTTTAAAAATCTAATCAAACTTAAAAATATTTTCACGGAGAAAGGACAACGACACGGGAAAAAAAAAACTGGAGCCGGCTCCCGTGACCAAGTAGGCATGGGACAAAATAGAAGTAGGACAGTTGGAGAGTCGTCTTTGGAATCCGAGCAAGGACGTCCGGGCCTGCTCACCAGTTGGCCACTGTTCCACTCCGCCGGCCTTCTCAGAATCCGATGGCCCACCTTCCCGCCTCTCCGGCGGCCGCGGTTTCCACCGGCCACCGCGTCTCGCCCTCGGCTCGCTCTTGCCCTTCCCTCCCGCAGCTGAAGACGACCGTACCGTCGTCGATAGGAGCCGCCGCGGGTCCCCCTTGGCGGCCATGGAGGGGAGTGGCAGCGGTGGCCACGGCCGCCACGGGCTCGGATAAGGCCGGTGAGTGTTTCCTGCGATTCGTCCTTCCACAGTGGCTCTAGGGCAGTGGAGATACCGTACCTCTGCATTTTGTTCTACTGGGGGTTTATTTTAACGTACTACTAGCGTTTTACATGAATTTTCAAGTGCCTCCATGCGTGTTGGGTTTCATTTCGTATCTGAGGTAGTAAAACTTCTGTTAGAAAAAGGCCTCTCCACTTTTTCTGAAGTCATAGGGCCATAGGCGAGACTTCTCTTTGACGAGTTTATGCAAATCCTCTGCGCACAATTATCTTCAAACTCGACTCATATATTTTCTGACGAGACATGTGTAGTGGTAACTCTTCCGGATCGAATTCGAGTATTTCGATGTACTCAGTACTAGAGTTATTAAGTTGTGTTCTTCAGGACTTCAGGTGGTGGGCAGGTACCTTCATGATGATATGGGATTTTGGCTGTTCGTATGTGGTTGTTGCCTTGCTGGCTTGTTGTTGGTGACTTGATTTGATGATGACCCGTTGATGGCAATTTCAGGCCGGCTGCTTTTTTCAAGTGTGGGGATTCAAGTTCAGGCCGGCTGCTTTTGTCAAGTGTGGGGATTCCTAGTTAGTAATAGGATTGCTTCCAAGTTGTCTTGACTCCCTCTCCTTCTCTTGTTGATTGGGATGTGCTGGAAATGGTTGGGTAATTTTGAAAAAAATATTCTGAAGATTGTATCCGTGGTCCACCTTTGCATATCTTCTGCAAAAGGTTGCTTCTAAATTTCAGATTCGTTTAGATAATTCTGGAATGATAACGACTTTACCTCTTCCTTTTTGTTTTAACAAAGCTCTTTAGTGTTAACCTGAAGTCCTTTCCAGATTAAAAAAGAACAGAAAAATTCTGATAACATTGGGTGCTCAACATTTTATTTATGTGGACTAGGCAGTTGCTTTTCTTTCTCTATGATCATTTTTTTCTGTATCTAAGAGTAAAAGGAAGGAGGGTGCCAGCCTGCAAGGGCAGAGATATTAGACAGAAATAAATTATGAAGTAAAATGTGTTTCAGTTACTAAGAACGTGACACCGTCTTACGATTCAAACCTCATAACAGTATTTTTCATGGAACTAAAGAGTATCTTTGCCATGCAGCAGCGACTGGAACAATTGCCAATGCAAACGAAGTTCCTGTCTTGTCTTTCTCTGAGGTGGACTTTCTTGTCTTTTGTATATATCTGGTGGCACAAGTTTTATTTACATCGTTGATAACATTTACTATAAGACAGTGGCTGGATGCTCTTTCTCTTTTGAGAGATTATATTATTGGTCCTAATTATGCTCTCTTCTTGATTAATTCTTGAGTGACCAATACACAATTGTACATCATATATCCATCGTTGAAAAACCATGTTCCTTTCATGTATAATTTTTTAGAACTATTGTTATGAATAGTAATGGAAAATACTAACTCTGCATGACCGCATCTAAAGTTCTGTACACTGTAAATGTATGAACGAATTCCTTTGAAACAACTCTTATTTGTTGTTGTACCTTCTCTCCATCCATGCTGGAAGAATGATTATAGCATTTAGTTTTTATATATCCATGCAAGTTGGCCATGGTTCTGCATGAGTATACCAGTAATTAGTTGTGTGATTGTTTAAGTTACATGATTAATTAATGTAGTTTATTCTCTTGATTGTGCTGTGAACTGATATACTTGGACTCTAATTCCATAACTATTCCCTCAAGGTTGCCGAAAGGCTCGATACATTCCATGTGTCTGGGGCTAGGAATCAAAATTACATGGCCATGTACTCTAGTATTTTTGGTGGAATTACAACAGACCCTTCTGCAATGGTGATACCAATTGATGATCACATGGTTCATAGAGGTCATGGGGTTTTTGATACTACTGCTATTATGAATGGGTGAGCTCTTCTATAATATAAATGTGAACTACATATTCATTGCAAATAGAATAACAGTTATAAAACTCACCTATTAAAAGTTTCCTCATAATATTTTTCTTGTGTGAATGTGAACTACCGAACTTGGGAAGAAAATAAGAAATTGATGTCCCTTTATAGACATATTTCTTTGAATTTCTGACTGAGCGACGGTCCTATCATCTTATTTTCTACATTGACATATTACTGGCAGTCACCTGTATGAGTTAGAACAACACCTTGACCGCTTCCTGAGGTCTGCATTGATGGCCAAAATACCATTACCTTTTGATCGCTCAACGATTAGAAGCATACTTATTCAAACTGTGAGTGCATCAAATTGCACCCAAGGATCACTCAGATACTGGTTGTCTGTCGGACCTGGAGACTTCCAGTTATCTTCATCTGGTTGTGCAAACCCAGCCCTCTATGCTGTTGTTATTGAAAGTCCATCCTTACAAGTACCGTCCTGCTGCACAGTGGTCACATCATCTATACCAATAAAGTCTCCACAATTTGCAGTCATGAAAAGTGTGAATTACTTGCCCAATGCACTCACCAAGGTGGAAGGCGAAGAGAATGGTGCATTTACTGGCATTTGGTTGGACGATGAGGGCTTTGTTGCAGAGGGTTCTAACATGAATGTTGGCTTTGTGACAAAGAGCAAGGAGCTTCTCATGCCTTGTTTTGACAAGATCCTGAGTGGGTGCACAGCAAGACGGGTTCTGACCCTCGCTGAGCATCTAGTAGCTCATGGAAAGCTCAGCGGGGTAATATCAAGGAATGTGAGTGTTCAGGAAGGGAAGATGGCCGATGAGATGATGCTCATCGGTAGTGGCATTCTTGTCAAACCTGTTGTTCAGTGGGATGATCAGATAATTGGCTCTGGTAAGAACAATTCTGCATGATTGTTCCATATTGCATTTCAACAATAAATGGTGAATAGGAAGCCCGATAAAATTAAGTTCTGCTATATGGTGTTTGAAGTTGATATTAGAAAGATTTGGAGTGTGACAATACCTTTAGCCACTTAGAGATTAGTCGATACTTCTGATTAATCAGCCATTTTTAGCCTGTATTTGAGGTACAGCTACCTAGATGTAAACCTAATTCTGAGGAAGTTTGCAAATTAATAGGAGAAAAAGAAAAGCTTCTATTCCTGTGGGTCCGGGTTATAACGGTTTAGATCAGAAGATCTACTCACCACTGATTTATCTCCTATGTACCCATTTCAATGAATGTGTTGGGAGATGACATGGTTGATGATTTTGTTTTAATAGGAGCAAGCAACATTGGTAGTAGATTGAGCACAAGAATGGTTAATAGGCTTTTAACGTGTTGCTGGCTTACTGCGACTCCATAGAGCTACAAACTTTTTTTTTTGGCAGGGACTATATGTCAAGTATTTAATGCTGATTGTTTTTCTTGTTTCTTCACAGGACAAGAAGGCCCGATAGCTCAAGCACTTTATGACCTTATTCTTGAGGACATGAGATCTGGTCCGCCGTCTGTTCGTATCCCCGTCCCTTACTAAAACTGTTTGAAGTTTTGCATATGGTTATAAGGGTGAACAATGATTTGTTGGTTATCAGAGTTGTACGTTTAATTTGGTCATGTAAAATCTATGTATTAAAATATATGAC
Organism: Miscanthus floridulus; assembly: GCF_019320115.1. Lineage (NCBI taxonomy): Eukaryota > Viridiplantae > Streptophyta > Magnoliopsida > Poales > Poaceae > Miscanthus > Miscanthus floridulus. The sequence goes on from NC_089587.1 coordinate 35,191,113, forward strand.
ATCTAGGAATGCTAATTATGCAAAAAAGTTGGGTTCTACAGTTGAGTTTCCCCTGAGTTCATAGATTTTCGCTGGACATTGTTGGGCGTGTACCCTTTCTTCATTTTTACCTTTTTGGCTACCTGATACCTGCCCATATCGTTGGTCATAGCTGCAAGAAAATATCAATTTCGGGTGTGAAAGAAAATAATACCTCAATTTGTTTCCCTTCGCCTTTCATGATCTCTACTAATGGTGGCGATATTTATATACAGGATATTTTCCTCCTGGGCTGTGCTAATTAAATCATTTTTTACATGAGTTGAAAAAGTACTTGCTACCTCTACCTGCAAGAAGCATAAAGCGAATTGGAGACTATCACATTTCAGTGACTATCAATAATTAGATCGCCACTTATGCGCCTCCAAGAAATGTTCTTGTCATATGTGCGCAAGACACCACAACTAAAGACATATTTGGAAACAAGGGTTAATTGTTAGCTAGTTAAAACTTAGCTCTAGTGCATCTAAATAGGAGGACTGATACATGGATTATTTTTTTAGCCAAGTCTTTAACTAGCTGTTAGCTAACTAGCTAGCCAACCTCAGCTAATTTGTGCTAATCTTTAGCCTCAACTAGTAACTACCCATGTGTATCAAATGACCTTGGATATAGAAATGATCTAAACCAAAATTGTAGTACTAAAAAATATCTAAAATTTTCAGTTCAAAATTTTTTAATTTAATTTTTTAGAGTCTCAAATATACATTACAATATTCATTAACATAAATAAAAAATAATGTAGCAACTACGTAGCCATAAGTGATTTTGAGGCACATGATTAAGGAAGGAACGTGCAAGGCATAATGTTTGTTGTGGGTTCCAACCCTTGGCCGTGGGGGTGGGGGGTGGGGGGTAGGGGGGGGGGGGTTGGCTGGTGAGCGGTTTTTAAAGAAATACTTTTCCTATTTATTTGTCCCTGTTTACAAATTCTGAAAAACAATTTCTAGAGACAACAAATTATTTTGCTATTTATTTGCCTGATTTAAAAAAATGATAATCGATGTATAGAGGCAGCTGGGATCTAGAAATAGATCTCTAGAGACGGTTTAGATTTGGTCATAAGAAAACGTCTGGTGATCCTAGAGACGGCTTGGATTTAATCTTGTCATAGGAAAACGTCTGGTGCTTGTAGTGTCAACTATCGACTAGGCTACCTGATGATTTTGTGGCTAGGGTTTGAGTCCTAATATAGTCTTTTTAGAGAAGCCTATGCCTCCTTCATAAATAGTGCACAGGGACTTCTAGTTTCTTTTTTTTCTCCAAATCATAAGACATTTTGACTTTTCTAGATATACATTTCTACGATGTATCTAACTTAGTTTTTGATTTTGTGCATGCGTGTTTCTAAATGTATGTGGTGATTTTGTTATGGAGCGGTTTAGAGAGCAAAAGAAGGACCTACACATGGTTTCATTGATTTAGAGATGGCTTATGACAAGATGCCAAGAAATATTATGTGGTGGGCTTTGGACAAACATAAAGTCCCATCAAAGTACGTGACCATCATCAAGGACATGTACAACAATGCTATGACTAGTGTTCGAAAAAAAATGATGGTAACACAACTTACTTCCCGATTAAAATAGGACTTCATCAAGGGTTAGCCTTGAGCCCGTACCTCTTTGCTTTGGTAATAGATGAGGTTACTAGGAACATTCAAGGGGCCCTTTGTGTATGTTGTTCGCTGATGATGTAGTGTTAGTGGACGAAAACCAGGCGGGAGTAAATAGAAAACTAGAGTTGTGGCGGCAGACCCTTGAGTCTAAAGGTTTTAGATTAAGCAGAACTAAAACCGAATACATGAGATGTGACTTTGGTGGAGCTGCACAGGAGAAGGGAGATGTGAGTTTGGAAGGTCAATTAGTACCTAAGAAGGACACATTTCGTTATCTAGGATCGATGTTACAGAGAGATGGAGATATTGATGCGGACATTAACCATAGAATCAAAGTAGGGTGGGTCAAGTGATGACAAGCTTCTATCATTCTTTGTGACAAGAGGGTACCACAAAAGCTAAAATGTAAGTTTTATAGAACGACGATTAGACCAGCTATGTTGTATGGAGCGAAATGTTGGCCTACCAAGATTCGTTATGTTCAACAACTGAGTGTTGCAGAAATGTGTATGTTGCGATGGATTTGTGGCCATACAAGAATGGACCGAGTTAGGAATGATAATATGCATGACCGCCTAGGGGTAGCACCAATTGAAGAAAAGCTTGTCCAACATCGGTTGAGGTGGTTTGGCCATGTCCAAAGAAGACCTTCAGAGGCACCAGCGCATTGTGGAGTCCTAAGCCAAGCTAATAATGTGAGGAGAAGTAGAGGTAGACCGAAATTGACATGGAGGAGGCAATAAAAAGAGATTTGAAAGCTTGGGATATACCTAGAGATCTATGTTTGAATAGGAGTGTTTGGAAAGCAGCTATTGATGTGCCTGAACCGTGACTAGGGGCTCTTAGTGGGTTTCAACTCTAGCCTACCCCAACTTGCTTGGGACTGACATGTTTTGTTGTTGTTGTGTTTAGTGGAGATTTATTGAAAATGATTTCATATAAGAAGCTTGAGAAATTGAGAAAACACGTTTAAGTGGCTTCATCCTTTAATAATTTCTCTCCCCCCTACAAGTTCTTTCATGGGTTAGTGTTCGACAAAGGCCCTTTTAAGAACCAAGGAAATCAAAGCTAAAGTCCCTCGAAAAGTCATGCCTAAGAGGATCTAGAGAGATGTTTATATATCCGTAGATCAAAGTTTTGAAAAATAGTCACATATGTATAGTTCATTGCTTTTCTCATTTTAATTCGGAGAGAAGGACTCAGGGCTTAGTTGTTTGAGTGGTAACTTTTGGACTTTTGACTAAAAAAGGTTGGCTTTCTGACTTTTGAATTCTGCTCGTTAGCTTTTGTAATATTTTTTTAGGTTCTCGGTACATCAAAAGCTAGAAAAGCTGCTCTTAGCATGCTTTCCATCATCTTTTAGTTCAGTTACTCAAAAGCAAGTTTTCCAGGTTTTAAAAAGACAGCTCAGCAACTACCAGCTTTATGTTTCTAGTTAATGGAAGCCGATAAACAGCTAATGGACTTGCTAGCATCCGGACGTCCATCTGGGGTGCTATAGTCCGGACGCTGTCGCACAGAGGGAGCAAATGAGCTAATTTTGAAAGTGAAATAACATATTTTATATTGAATTAGGGCATTTTATATTCCATCGATCTTCAAGTAACTCATTCACTAGATGAGAGAAAGTTCATGCTCCCTAGTAGAAATTGATTACAAAACCGTCGTAGGCAAGATAAATATAAGTACAGTGCGCATCGGGCTCGCGAGGGAGCACACCAGCAGTGGCCCCGCATAGCCCCGGACGTCACCCATGCCGCCCCGAACGTCGTCCACGCCGCCGGCTGCTTCCCATGCGCATCCCATGTATAACACCCAATTTACTTTTGAAACATCCATATGCAACTTATGCAACACACAAAAGAAGACAAATGAAACACTTAAACAAGCATCCGAAACACTTACGAAAACGCCTAAAAAACATTTGAAAACCATTGCAAACATAAACAACATCTAGAACACTTACAAACATACGTATAAAAAACCTGAAAACACTTGAAACATATGTTTGCAACATGCATGTATATGCAACATCCAGATCTACTTTGCAACAACCAGATAAAACACTTGCAACATTCGTCTGGAATAGATGAATCATTTGGAACATACACTTGAAATATACGTGTATAGCCATTACAACATGTGCAACATCCCGATCTACTTTTGCAACATCGATATACAACACTTGCAACATTCCTTTGAAACATCTGAAACACTTAAAACATACTATTGCAACATGCGCTTTCAATGTAGCATCTGCTTGCTGCTTGGACGAATGGAGGCTCGTCGACGCGGAGCTCGGTGCTGCGGAGTGGTGTGGTGGTCACTGGTGTGGAGCTCGTCGGTGGCACGGGCAGGGGCAGGAGGATGGAGCACGACCAAGATGGGAGGCGTGAGCCCGAACGGGGGCACGCGGCGCGAGCGAGCAGTAGGGCCGCACGGGCTGGGCTACACCACATGAGTGGGCGCGGTGCGGCCGAGGGCGGGGCCTGTCTGAAAGGTCCTTGTGTGGTTTTGGTAATTAAGGCCCCGTTCGGCTGGTGCAAAAAATTCACTGTTCATAGATGAATGTTACTGTTCATGGCTGATTTCCTCTCATAGATTCCTCCAAATTCCTCCAAGCGAACGGGGCCTAAGTGACAACCTAGGTGGACTAATTATGTTTATGTGAGATACACAGGTGATTAGTCCACATGTGCATGTGTGTGAGCAACATATGCCATGAAGGTGGAAAAGGCTCGGAGATGTTGCAAAGCTCACACATGTGATGATGAAGGAGCTCATTGCACATGAGACATAACATTGAGTCATGTGATCAAGGTGGAGAAGATTAAGACATGACTTGGCTTGATGGACCGGTTGTAAGCGTGAAGGGCAAGTTTGAGGCTTTGGAGTGATGGACCATGTGGCGGTAAAGCTTGAGCAAACCTTGGCACCGATGGATGAAGGCAACAGTGAAGAGCAAGTGTAGTCAAGATCGATGAACCAATATGATCACATGATGATATGAAGTGCATCATATCATTATTGATCGTGTTGGTGCATGTGTTGCATCGACATTGTAGGAGATGAAATGGAATACGCAAGGCAAAGGTATAACCTTGGGCATTTCATTTCACCGATTATAGGTATGTAGAGAAGTTGATGACCGAGTTTAGGATAGATGGCCGTACTATCAAGAGAGGCAAACTTATTTGCATATCAGTCATCTAGTGCCACTTGAGTGATCTAACGTTGCATCGTCGCTAGGATTGAGTGACGTGGCAAGTTGAGTGGCTAATCATTTGAAAAATATTTGTGAAAAGCTAACACACATACACATGGTGATGTACACTTGGTGGTGTTGGCATATTTGCAAAGGAGAAGGAGTTGGAGTTGAAACGGACCAACTCGGTGAAGAAACAGAGGCAAAAGTGATCACTGTGAATGACTGGACGCTGGCCTCGGTAGGATCGGCATGTTCGGTCAGTGGTAGCAGTGAGCGCTAGTCTTGTGATCAGACGCTGGTGCGAAGAGTGACCGGACGCTCATGTCCTACGTTCGATCAGTGCTGACGTACGCTGACGTGGTGGTCCCACTTCTGAGTCCCGAACTCAGTGTGGTGTTTAGACCTCCACCATCCCTGCCCCCAATTAGTCGGTCCAGAAAGAGCCGGAACCCATGATAAGATAGCAATGAGCCTTCCCGCTCCCATAAGCAAGTATGTGCTTAGGATAATAAGTCTGTGACCTGACTATCATCCACAGCAACAGACGGTCCTTAACCGACACAGACAGGGAAAACAGTGTAAGCACGCTATGTCCGGTTGGCCACGGGACACAACCTATTACACCCACCAATACCCGTACCATGTCCCTGCTCGGTCTCTATTTTCCTTTCACCATTTTATTACGAGAGTAGTAATAATAATTACCTACTGTGAGTAACAGCAGGTTACGCTACCGAAAAACCTAAGCATAGTAGCTACTTGACCTAAGCTAGTAGGACTCATAGGTAGGTATATCTATGCATATAGTTTCAATGATAAGCCTGTAACATAAATGCACATCACACACACATATATCCAGTGATTATTCAAAATAAGGGTTATGCACCGGGGCTTGCCTTGGGTAGGCGGGGTGTCAGCAAAGTCAGTCACTGGTGGCTCTGAGGCTCCCTCCTGTACAAGAACCTCCTCCTTATACTCCTCGATCACCTCCTCGTACTCTTGCTAGCCCGCGGTCATAAACTCCACCAACTCGTTCTCTAAATGCATGCAATGATGATGTAACACTTAGTATTACGACAACAACAACAACTCTTAAAATAACAATACATCTACCAAGCTACTAAGCTAACTCTAATGACTAAGATGCTAAGCTACCCATCCTTTCCACTAAATAGGTATGAAACATTCAAGTATTATCTTAGCAACTAAAATACATTTCTTCTTTTATTAACGATTTAATGTATATTAAAATAAGGAGCACCTAACTACCTTATTTCTCGATCTATTCTAGGGCCACAAAAATTATAGTGAGCACATAATAATACAATGAACCTACAGTAAAAAATTCATGAACAAAACTATTACCAATTTACCATAAAAATTTCTACAAATATTAACCTAAATAATGTTAAACACTCTCAAATGATTTAATAGACCTTAGCATCAACTCAGACCTACATAATCTAGTCATACCATCAGATAGACAACATTTTTAGGAACTCAACAAAATTTATTTCACAATTTTTGGACACCTATGCGAATTGATATTAATTTTCAAAGTTCAGCTCAGAAATTAAAACATAAAGCCATTTCTAATTCCTTAAGAAAAGGAAAAACAATTTCACCAGCGCGACCCACAACCACACGAACTCAGCCCACTTGCGCACAGCGCGCGGCCCGCACGCGCGGCCCATGCACACAGGTTAGCCCGTGGCGGGAGACAGCTCGCGCGCTGGCGCTTTTGTAGAGACGCCTCTGCGCTACCTAGTATTTGCACGACGCTGTTCACACTTTCCCTATAGACAACAACTTTGCAAAAACACCCTCGTAATCTCCCTCCTTTACAATGATATGGTCCTTGACCATCCCCACGCGCGTCGACACGGCGAGCAGTGGCACTACCCCTTGCACCGGCCACACGAGACCCACGCTGACCTATCTATGAGGCCGACGCTTACTTAGGGCTTGACGTGAAGCGTTGGGTGGCAGCTGCACGAACTAAGATGCAGTAGAAGGGCCTCTCCACGACGGTAGGCACCCTACGGCAATGGCGACGACGTTTCAGTGAGCCATAGTATTAACAAGGCAGTAAGGATAACGGGTGAGAAATAGAGACTCACCACTGACCTAGCGGAGGTGATGGTTCGGCCGGAGATGCCCCGAGCGAGCCTGACCGCGTGCACGCGGTGAGCTCGATGGCGAACCGTAGCGACACGACTGTGCCAGCAGCGAGGAGGCAACAGTAGAGGTGTGGCTCAGGTGCGCACGACAAGGAGGGGTTCTAGATGAGGCTAGTGGTGCAGTAATTCGGCTTGAGACGTTGAGGAGGGGGCTGGCCACGGTGAGGGCGGTGATGGGTCTTAACAGCGTGGTGGTGGGGCGACGCTCTAAATTGGAGCTTGGCCTTGCACGGTTCAAGTCTGGGTGGGGGCGGGCAGCGAGAGGACGGGAGAGCGCAGGCACAGGCACGTGGAATTGATGGGGGATGGCTTCTCGCATGCAGGCGGGTTGGCGTGGCTTGGCGGCGGCAGCAAAGAAGAGGACATGGGTGGGGACGCAGTCAAGGCTCGGCCTATGCTTGCTTGGCGGGACGCGGTTGACGCGACCGGGGCGACCACAGACGACACTAGCCGACGACACGCGCTCGAGGTTGGCGTGGCCCGCGCGCCGCAGTGCCATAAATGGCATCGCGACGGTGGTTCGGCCTCGTGTGTGCAGCGTCCAGGTGGGCCAGTGGCACAGCGTATCGCAGCGATGCGACGGTAGCGGCAGCGGCGTTGTCGTGGCGCGGCACGGAGGGCAGCAGCAACGCGCGTCAATGGCAGCAGGTGGGGGCAGCGCGACGTGGCGAGTTGGGCAGCCACGGCTTCGCGCGGCGGTGGCCCGAGGCGGCCAGTGATGCAGCCAGAGCACGGGTAGATCCGGCCGGCCAGCGCGCGGCCACACGCGGGCTTGCGCGCACCGAGCGCCACGACGTCGAGGCCGCTCGGCATGGTGATCGCGTCGAGCCGGGAAAAAACAGCCCGAGAACACGCTGTGTACGCATTTTAAAGCGTTCGAAACAACTACACAGTTGATCCAATCCCCAAATCACCTTCGCTACTCTAAAGAGGGCACCTTAGGCTATCAACAAGAGCTAAAGAACGACACCACTCCTAAACTCAATTTTTACAGAATAAATTACCAAGCATAGCTTTGTCAATCTATTTTCAAACTTAAGAAATTGACTGTTTTGAGTTGGATTTGGTTCAAATTCGATTTTCAAGCTATTAAAAATGTTAGTTAGCGTTATTATCTTGTTAAAACAAAAGTTGCACTATTTTCTACAAAATGTGTACTTCAAACTTTATTAAGGTGTCACATATATGTTTTACAACGTTTTTGATCAATAAAAAAATAGTTAATATCTCTACTTGCTAACTTTATAAATCGTGATTTAACTTTTCGTTTTACGTTTTTATGACTCGTTTAAGTTACAATGCTTTACCTATCCATCACACCACGTGCAATATCACTTAAGTATGATGTGGATGACATGTTTTAGCAAGTGATTCACTATGTAACACACCGAGGGTGTTACAACAGGGCCGACCGACAGCCGAGCGCCGTGCCTGGCAAGGCCAGTGGCCGAGCGGTGCGCCTCGGAGGACCAGCGGTCATGTGCTCAGAGGCGGCAGGCGAGCGGATAAGAGCGATAGAAAGAAGTGGATAAGTAGTTTTTTTTTTAGAAACGAAGAAGCATGGTCGTTGGGCTGGCTTCGTGCCCAACAACAGAGCGTCTCAGGACGCCCGGTCCAGAGCATTCATAAGGCAACAGCGCGCCAACCACCGATCAGCCAATGACATGGAAAATAATAAAGAGGGTTTGTATTGGAATTGGAAGGCAGAAGGAGCGAACCCAGGGCCGCTAGGCTGAAGGCATCCGGGATTCCAGCGTGGACTGGAGCCCAATTTTCCCTCCGAAGCGTCGGCCTGTTCCCGTTCGAGAGTGGAGTTGCGCGCGGTGCATGCGGAGCCCAAACTAGTTGGGCCGATTAGTGAAGGGGGCTCTGGGCTCTCCACACTGTCGCGCAGCCCAACTTCCCATTTCCCAGTCCTCCTCTATCCTCTTCGTCACCAGTGACACGGTCCACGACTCCACGGGTGCAGGAAAGGAACGGTCTCGGATTCGGAGTGAGCGTTCACTTTCCCCACCATCGGAGTTGGAGATAACGCTCCCGGTCCCAGGTCCAGTCAGAACCAGGCAGCCAGCCCAGCCAGTGCGTCGGTCTCCCTCCGAGCGAACGCGCGACGGCGAAGTGTGAACTCTCCCCGCCCCCCTCTCCACGAGAGCAGCGGTGTCGCGCCGGGCGGCAGCACCGACGGCGACAGTTTTCCCCGGTTTTTTACTCGGTTTCGCCACGCGAACCACGGGAACCCGGAGCCGGCTTCGATTCGACGATTTCCCATTCCAATTCCGTCCATGTGCGTGCGATCGACGGTGGAGCGCACGCACCTGCCTCCGCGTGGATGGAATGGAATCCTTGGGAAATCATCGCAGAGAAGGAAAAAAAAAAAGCGGGAGGGGATCGTCGGGCTCCCTTTCCCGAGGCCTGACGCCGACGGCGCCGTGGCGGCCGAGTACGGAGTAGCGTGGCGCTTCGAACCGCTGGCCAGCCAGAGCTGCTGCAGAGGCGGATGGATGGGTGGGGAGGCAGACTGGCAGTGGCATGCGTGCCCCGACGCCGACAGCGACGCGGGCGCGGGCGCGTGATCCAGGGCGCGCCGCGTAGGCGTAGGAGCGGCCCTGCGCTGCACGGGCGTCGGGCGGGGCCATGCCCCCGGGTCCCCGCGCCGGTGCCCTCTGCACTGCTGTGACTACTAGTCGAACGGAACGCGACCGCGACGGCGAAAGGAACGTGGCAACGGGCAACGCCGCGACGGCATCGGCATGTGCGTGCCCCCATCAACTCTGGCCATCACCACCGAGCAAAGCAAACTGCCCGCGTGCGCACGGGATGGGAATGCGAGGCGGCCGTTTGCCCGCTTCGTCCCTCTCGGTTGTTCCATCCCTGCGGCCCTCCGTCTCCGTGCGCACAGGATCAGCTGCGCCCTGCACACACGCAACGCCCTGTGTGTGTGCTGTGCCCTGTGCACCCTCTAATCTCATGCCCTCTGTGACTGTGCCTTACAGTAGCAACGCTGCTCAGAGCCAGTCGTTACGTTCTGGCAACCCAAAGGGGACCGAGATATTTCTCCCCCGAATCTGTCCAGTCCGTACGCTCTACGCTGGACACACCAGCAGAGACGGTGCATCGCATCGGCTGCCGCTCGCTTCTTCGAGCCTTGGACGCCCATGCCCATGTGCGCAGATCAGGACGGGGCGGCGGGACGGGATTCCGTCCGCCCCCCGCCGGACGCGCTCCATCCGAAGAAACGCCGAACAGCCTAACAGATCTCTCCCGAGCAGAAACGGGCATGCATGACCAGGTGCGCTTCACTCGGTTCCTCCTGCGCGACGATGATGGCCCTTTTCGGCTGGGTGAAAAAAAAACGGCCGATGCTGATTTATGGTGAAAAAAAAATACTGTTATTTTGCTGAAATGGTACGGCTGACGAGGATGGTTCCGAACGAATGCCGATGGTGGCGGTTAGTAGCTGGAAACTTCCTGTCATTTCGGTCGTCACCGATTACTTCACGCATCATCATCAGAAGGTCGTTAAACAAGTGTTGCTAGAGCAAATCATGCATCGACGACCCAACAACTTGGTCGCGGAGGAGCCACACCAGCTTAATCAAAAGCAATTAGCACGGCGCAAGTTGAGTGTTTTTTTTTGTTATGATGCAGAAGAGTAGTCGTGATGAATTTTTTTGCGGTCAGTGTTGTTAGACTTTGACGACTACTTTTTTTTCAGGAAAAAGAAGACAAATATTCCAATAAAAGGCATAGCCACGTAGACAGACTCAGTCAGATAAGTAGAGGATTTTCCAGCCGGCTGTTGCTGTTTGAAGTAGTAGCTAGTAGATATTAGTTGATTATAAAAATAAATCTTATAACTAAACTAATGACACTTATTATGCACTATAAATTTTAATTTTTTAGCTAAATTTACAATTAATGGACTCATGGAGAAACGAAAATCACATTATTCTTGGGGCCGAGGGAGTAAATAACTAAACAAAGAGTGGAGTGGCCGGAGGTGCACTTCGAAGACCGTGTCTCAACGTTGCAGATCAACAACAAATGGAGCGGATCCAGCGTATCTCCACTAATCACTTGATTATCAACCCAAGGAAGATATACAAGTACAAATCATTGATCCACTAGGCCATTACACAAACCCCTCCAGTCTACCACCTCTAAACAAAGCACTTAACGCGGCAAGCAAGCGGAGGATTATATGTTAGTTAGGCACAAGTGGCGGCGTTATAATACGTGCGATGCAATGCAAACCATGCTCCTGGACTAGCTTGATTTTTTTTAATTTTAACCCTTTTTTTAATATAATTTTAAATCTAACACTGTCGTTTTTTTTAAGCTAACACTTTTGGCCGCGCCTATTGCCCTGGCGTGGCCAAATGCCTGTACTGCGCCATGCACGGTGACGCGGCACAGGGCTGACGTGGCGCGGGCCGACCGGGGGGCCGCTGACGTGGCAGGTCCTGCCGCGCCACCAACCATGGCGCGGCAGTGCCGCCCCTGATCTGTGACGCGGCAGGAGCAGATATATACTCCGCGCGCGAGCCCGGTCGCCCGCACGCACGCCTGCCCTGCTCGCCCGCCCGACGCCCGAACGCCGCCGCCAGCGCCCTGCCTGCGGCCGCACGCGCCCGCCCGGCCTCGGCCGCTGAAAGGTCCTAATGGCTAGAGGGGGGGTGAATAGCCTAATAAAATTTCTACAACAACACTTAATAAAGTGGTTAGACAATTATGAGGCGAAGCGAGTGTTGCGCTAGCCTACTTAAAATGCAAGTCGCCTACCACAATTCTAGTTTAGATAGTGTCTATTCATACAATAGCAAAGACACTATCCTATGTTAGTGTGCTCTCAAAGACTAACTAAAGAGCCACGCCAACCAACCATGCAAGCTCTCACAACTAGCTACACTAAAGAGCTTGTCAACTAATTTGTGGTAAAGTAAAGAGAGTGATTAGGATAGTTATACCGCCGTGTAGATGAAGTACCAATCAATCACAAGGATGAATAACAATGAAAACCAATCACCTCGGAATCAATGATGAACACAATGATTTTTACCGAGGTTCACTTGCTTGCCGGCAAGTTACTCCTCGTTGTGGCGATTCACTCACTTGGAGGTTCACGCGCTAATTGGCTTCACACGCCAAACCCTCAATAGGGTGCCGCACAACCAACACAAGATGAGGATCACACAAGCCACGAGCAATCCACTAGAGTACCTTTTGGCGCTCCGCCAGGGAAAGGTCAAGAACCCCTCACAATCACCACGATCGGAGCCGGAGACAATCACCACCTCCGCTCGACGATCCTCGCTGCTCCAAGCCATCTAGGTGGCGGCAACCACCAAGAGTAACAAGCGAAATCCACAGCGAAACACGAACACCAAGTGCCTCTAGATGCAATCACTCAAGCAATGCACTTGGATCACTCTCAATCTCACTATGATGATGAATCAATGATGTAGATGAGTGGGAGGGCTTTGGCTTAGCTCACAAGGTTGCTATGTCAATGAAAATGGCCAAAGATACGAGCCACAGCCGGCCATGGAGCTTAAATAGAAGCCCCCATGAAATAGAGCCGTTGTACCCCTTCACTGGGTACTCTGCGCTCTGACCGGACGGTCCGGTCCACTTGACCGGACCTTGGACCTAGCGTCCGGTCCACAGATGGACGCCACGCGTCATCAGCTTCAAACGCTGTTTGTCAGATTCCAACGGTTATGACGCTGACCGGACGCTCCGGTAAAAACTGACCGGACGCTGAAACCTTAGCGTCCGGTCGAGTACAGTAAGGGTCGAAACCTGGTTTTCCTCGATCGGACGCGTCCGGTCCACCTTGACCGGACACAGCCCAGCGTCCGGTGGTAAACCCTAGCCACTATACTAACAGTCAACGCGACCGGATGCAGGCAGTCAGCGTCCGGTGCTTCTGGATCCAGTGTCCGGTCACTAGACCGACGCTGGCATCAGCTCTGTTCTCACTTCTATCTTCTCCACCCTTGCTCTAATATGCCAACCATCAAGAATTTGTATTCGGCGTAATAGAAAATAGGCATTCCATTTTCCTGCAAACACCTTGTGCACTTGTGTTAGCATATTTTCACAAATATTATCAAGGGTGTTAGCACTCCACTAGATCCTAAATGCATATGCAATGAGTTAGAGCATCTAGTGGCACTTTGATAACCGCATTCCGATATGAGTTTCACCCCCCTTAATAGTATGGCTATCAAACCTAAATGTGATCACACTCTCTAAGTGTCTTGATCACCAAAACAAAATAGCTCCTACAAGTTATACCTTTGCTTTGAGCTTTTTGTTTTTTTTTCTTTCTTCTCTTCAAGTTTAAGCCCTTGATCATCTCCATGCTATCACCATTGTCATGTTATGATCTTCATTTGCTTCTCTACTTGAAGTGTGCTACCTATCTCATGATCACTTGATAAACTAGGTTAGCACTTAGGGTTTCATCAATTCACCAAAACCAAACTAGAGCTTTCAGCCGCTCGCCCATGCCGCGCCCGGCCACTCCCACCGCGCAGCGCCCTAGCCGACCGCGCCACGAACGCCGGCGCATCAAGGCCGTCCGCTCCTAAGGTACCTCCCTCTTGATTTCATATTTTTTTTATTATTATGTAGTATAGTTATTATTTTTTGTATCTACTATTAGTGTCTTTGATCAAATTTATATAATAGCGTACTAATATTTATGAAACATAATATGTACTATTACATTAAGCATGGAGTATACTTTCGTAATAAACTTATTAGGAGATAGAAATATTGATACCATTTATTTAGTTTTGATCAAACTTAAACATACTTGACTACTCGAGAAGCAAGATATGTATTTATTTTGAAATGGAGAGATTACTTGTAATTTTAGAACCAAAGGTTTATATGGATTGATTGTGTATTTATTATCTAGTATAGTTAGGATTTTGGGTTTAGAGATTTAGGCTAGTTAGGTTAGTGAATTTGTTTATGAACTTACTAATGTTAATTTGAATTTTGTTAATTTGAATACTCTAACGCTTTGTTTATCAATTTTGTAATAGGATGGTCCCTCCCACGCAACACCCGTTGTACCCCTTTTCTGGAGGTGGAGTACGACGACTAGCATCGAGCATACATCTTGAGTGACAACGACGCAGAGGTGTCCTTGCCTCCTTTGAGGCCCTGTACTCACACTAGGGTGCATCAGTGGGACGAGCGTTATACGCCGTATATACGGCATGTTGGCTTCCTCGAGCTTATCTATGTTGTCAACCACGGTCTTCCACCCCTTGATCCAGCACTACTTACTGCAGCTGTGGACAGGTGCGAGTGCATTCTTTATACGTAAACTTTCTTGTAACAAATTGGAGGCAACTAACAGTCGTTCTATTCTTATAACAGGTGGAGGCCTGAGACCCACACGTTCCACCTACCTTGTGGCGAGATGACCTTGACGTTGCAGGACATCAAGGCTATTTTAGGCCTTCGGTTGGGGGGACTTCTAGTGACAGGGATAGTTGACAACAATCACTGGAGGGAGCTGGTGGCTCAGTTTACTAGTTTTCTTCCACCAGACGACGATGCTTCCAAGAAAAATAAGTGAGTAATTCAAGCCTATTTAATACTTGCATTGCTTTACAGCTGGCATCGGGTCTCATTTTCTTTGATCAATTACAAGAAAAGTTCTGGTGTTTCGTCGTCCTGGATCACAGAGCGCTTTGAGTACTTGGACCCATAAGTTGAGGAGGCACAGATTGACAGGTTCGCTCGAGTGTGGCTCTGGCACTTTCTTGGTGCTTTCCTCTTCCTAGATGCCTCGAGCAACACCATCAGCTAGATCTTCCTTGATATACTTCACCAGCCATGGGAGAACATAGCGGGATACAGCTGGGATAGCGTAGTCCTGGTATGGACGTATCGACAGCTATGCGTTGTCTGCCGTCGCACCTCAGGACATGCGAACCTTTGGGGTTGCTCCTACCTACTCTAGGTTTGGTGTTGGGAATGATTGCCCGTTGGGAGGCCCCTTAATAATAGTTTATCGGTAAGTACTTCGGTTCATTATATTCTTGCAGGCAGTTAGATATGATGAGATTATTTGTTGCTAATTCATTATCGTGTTTAATGCAACAATGGAACGGGCATGATACACTCCCTATAGCTCTATATATCTGGACGGAAGCACAATTAGTTAGAGGGAATGCGTGGCGTAAGTACAGGGAGTATACGAATGGTCTCGATGTCCTGACACAGCACCAGGTTACGCTCTCTATACTATCATAGCAATGTCTTCCTCGATGTACACTATATCAAAACCTAACACAATTATGAAATTTTAGGTGTTTTGGTGTCCTTGGGATTCTTTAGAGCTCCAGGACTATCTGAGTCCTGTCACTAGGGACAAGTCACACGAGTATTGTTGCGACGTCCCTCTTATTTTCTTCCATGTGGTCGAGATTCACTTGCCCATCTGGGTCTACAGACAGTTTGGAAGAATGACAGGCTGCCCACCACCGCTTTACTCCACCAATCAAATATTGCACGGGTGCGTTATCAATTAATAACAATGCTACAATTCAGATGTGTGTTTGGTACAACTAATATCGTTTTGTTGCAGGTTTGACCATAGGAAGAGGTACAAGACCAAGGATTGGCGCGTGACACACAGCTCATACATCCATTTGTGGCAGACTAGGGTACCACATGCGGTCCTTGCGGGTCCTCCACACGACTAGCACACCTTCGATGAGTACCTGCGGTGGCTTCATAGGTCTACGGGGACACATATCAAGCCTCCGTACACTAACATGGTGATTGATGAGGACTCGGAGAAAGATGTCATCGAAGATGTGTACGATGTTACCACTAGGGAGGACACACAACTACAGAGAGCCCTGCTTCAAAGATACGTGGTAAGATACTTAAATGGTACAATTTGTTATCCTTTTGGTATTAAGTATGTGTACTAAAACTGTCCAACCGTGTTTCTGTACCCAGGCGACACAATTGGCAAGGCTATCCAACGAAGCAGCGTTTCGGCTTCACAAGTCTAGAGGGCAGGGGCCAGGCGTTCTCGTAGCTTTTGTGAATGTAAACATAAACTTGTCCGTTTCAAAAATATGTCTTTATTGTATATGCGTTTGGCTAATGAACTAACTTTAACGTCTATTTATGCAGAAGGTGAAGAAGAGCTATAGGAAGCTAGCTCAGAAGTTGAGCTGCATGGACCAAGGATTGTATATGCATGCTGGCGTGGCATGAGGGTGATGTGTCGAAGACCGGGGCCACTGACCGATGACGTGGCAGGGTCTGCCATGCCACCGATCTTGGCGCAGTCCTTGACGCACCATGGCTCTTGGCGCGGCAGGATCAGATAAATATCGCCCACGAGCCGCCTGCCCTGCCTCCTGCCTACCACCCCTGCTCGAAGCGTCGCCGCCGCCACACCTGCAGTGCCTGCCGCCGTCGTGCCCACACGCCGACCACCGCGCCTACCTGCTTGGCCGTCCGCCCGCGCCGCATGCGCCTGCCGCGCCCGCCCACTCTGGCCGCGCCATGAACGTCGGCGCGTCACGACCGCCGTCCGCCCGCTCATATCAAGGTAGGCTCTCTCGATTTTATGTTATTATGATTGTTATTTTAGTTAGGGTTAGTGATTTAGGATAGTTAGGTTAGTGAATTTGTTAGGATTTGTTAGTGATTTAGGATAGTGATTTAGAATTTGTTAGGATAGTGATTTAGAATTTGTCAGTGATTTAGGATAGTTAAGGTTTGGTTAGGTAGTTAGCATTTAGGTTACTGTTAGTTAGGATTTTGGGTTTAGGATAGGTAGTTTTAGTTAGGTAGTTAGGGTTTAGGTTACTGTTAGGTAGGATTTTGGGTTTGGGGATTGATTGTCGGTACTTAGTAGTGCATGACACGGTGATTTGGAAGACTTGATGAAGTTTCGTCAAATGCTTATTTTTCTAGTGAAGTTGTTTAATATGTCTGTTAATGTTACTTTGAATATATACATGTGCTTTCATATTGTGTTCGTATTGCATAACAAGTAGTACAAATTTTGCAATGCTACATAAAATTTGAAAGGACCTTGATATCGCCTAGGAGGCCATGAGGGGGGGGGGGGTGAATAGGCCTATAAAAATTTAACTCGAAACTCTATTAGAACAGAGGGCGGCACTATCGGCCTTATAGGGCGGCACTGCCGCTCTTTAAAAATAAAGCAGACAGTGTTGATATTTCATAGATAGTAACATGACCCTCTTAGCAGCTTAATCCCACAAATTCAACTCAAAACTCTGTTAGAACAGAGGGCGGCACTGCCGCTCTTCAAAAATAAAGCAGATAGTGTTGCGATTTCACATATAGTAACCTGATCCTCTCAACTACTCAATCCTACAACTGAAAGATAAAATCCAGTTCGAAGACTGGATACCATAGAAATCTCACACAAGAGAGGATCGAGCTACTAAACCCTAACAACAGCTAGCAAAGAGCTGAACTAGCAAGAACACAAAGTGAAGCACGCGAAACACAAAATTTATCCTGTGGTTCAGCTCGCCACCAAGGCTTGCCTAAGTCCATATTGTTGAGGCATCCACAAAAGGATTGGCTCGCCACCAAGGCTTGCCTTGCCCTTGTTCTCAAATCAAGAGAATAAACTCTTAAAGTGAGGGGTAATTTCTTAGCTGCAGGATGAGGTTACAAATCTCCCAAGGCTGCCACATAAGTTGGCAAGCACAAGGGCGACACCTAGCCGGCTAGGAGCAAGCTCCAAGAGTAACAAACCCTAGAACCGCTGGCCAAACATGAACCAAATGCTCTTAGACTTTGGAAATCAGTGGATCTGCTCTCCAATCGAGTTTTGTTGTCTTTTCTCTCAAGTTTTGATGGTGGAAATCAAGGATTGCTTGGGAGCTTGAAGGAGCAACAATGAAGGAGAGAGAGATGAGCTTTGGTCTGTTCAGTTTCGAACTGAACCATTGGAGAAGAAGGCTCTCCATTGTGGGCCGGACCAAATGGTATTTATACCTCTTGGGTCCCAACGGTCATTTATGGGTGGCACTGCCGCCCTAGCCAAAATAGGTAGAATCTAGAGATTTTTGGCTATCTGCTTTGGCTAGGTAAGAGGATATAGATCTATAGTTTTGAGTATCTGGTTGCACAGTTGACCAACTATACTAGAATTCCTCTTTATAGTATGGCTTTTCCTAAACTCAAATTCAAAGCATAAAAGAATGTAAATGCCTTTGAGCTGGTTGCCACTTCATTTGGCAATTGAAAACTTCTATTATCTAATATGTTTTCCTCATTCTCATTATACCTTGATTATGTGACTTGAACCATTTCCATACATATGAGTTCACCTTCATGGCTTCAAGTCACTTTCACTAATGATTTGATCCTCAACACAATATGACTCCTCATAGCTTGATTAGTACCTCGACTCAATGCAAGTACTCTCTTCTTCACCTTAGCCATGGTACCTCGGTCACCAAGCCGTCGCTTGCCCTTCACCTTCGCTTAGTACCTCGAAGCCCTTTCCTTGCTATCTTCACCCTATCAAGCCATACTTAAGTCACATTATATTAAGCATCCATTGAAAAACATTTCATCAATATTTTGATCCTTGCTTGAATATTTTCTAGATATGAATGTTGAGATCAATCAAGCTTCAGTTTGTCTCACATAGAGACATACATGGATCAACATCAATATGGTCAAGCTAATTCATGATTCCTTATTCTCTTCTCATTTTGGCTTGACATTCCAATTCATATATTCATCCATGTAAGCAAACCAATGTAGAGACCGACTTATATCCACTATACATTGTCATTTACCAAGTATGTTTGCTTTCACATGATGCTATGATATCCCACAACATAGAAGCCATTTCATTGATTCCATTTGCATTGTTGTCTTTTGCTTGAACTAGATTGCTTCTAAAAACTTCCAATACAATAATGCATAGTTTGGCATTCACTTTAACATAATGTGGCATATCATCAAGTTTGCCTACTAGTTAAACCTTGTATATACTTGTTAATACACAACCCACAAGTATATGCAATAGACTCAATTTCCTGATCAACACTTAGCAAACTTATTAGACCTTTAATTATGTTGTCATTCAATTTACCAAAACTCACTAAAGGGCTAGATGCACTTACAATATTAATTTGAATATTATTAATTTGAATAATGTAACCCTTTGTTTATCAATTTGTAATAGGACGACCCCTCCCATGTAGCACCCGTTGTATCCCATTCTTGAGGTGGAGTATGACGACCAGCACCGAGCACACATCTTGAGTGACACCGACGCACAGGTGGTCTTGCCTACTTTGAGGCCCCGCACGCACACCAGGGCACACCAGTGTGACGAGTGTTACGTGCCGTATATACGGCATGCCGGCTTCCTCGAGCTTGTCCGTGTTGTCAACTACGGTCTTTCGCCCCTTGATCCAGCACTACTTACTGCAGCTATAGATAGGTACGAGTGCCTTCTTTGTACGTAAACATTCTTATAACAAATTTGAGTCAACTAATAGTCATTCTATTCTTATAATAGGTGGAGGCATGAGACCCACACGTTCCACCTACCTTGCGGTGAGATGACCTTGACCATGTAGGACGTGATGGCTATCTTTGGCCTTCGGTTGGGAGGACTTTCAGTGATGGGTATAGTTGACAACGATCACTAGAGGGAGCTAGTGGCTCAGTTCACTAGCTTTCTTCCATCGGACGATGAGGTTTCAAAGAAAAATAAGTGAGCAATTCAAGCCTATTTAATACTTGCATTATTTTCCTACAGCCATCGGGTCTCATTTTCTTTGGTGAATTTTAGGTAAAGTTCCAGAGTTTCATCATCCTGGATCATAGAGCACTTTGATTACTTGGACCCATAGGCTGAGGAGGCTCAGATCGACAGGTTCGCTATAGTGTGGCTCTGGCACTTCCTTGGTGCTTTCCTCTTTCTAGACGCCTTGGGCAACACCATCAGCTAGATCTTCCTTGACATACTACGACAGCCATGGGAGAACATAGCGATGTACAACTGGGAAAGTGTAGTCCTGGCATAGACATATCGATAGCTATGCGTTGCCTGCCATCGCACCTCAGGGTATGCGAATCTTGGAGGTTGCTCCTACCCACTCCAGGTTTTGTGTTGGGGTTGCCCATCAAGGTCTGCAGACAGTTTGGAAGAATAACAGGCTGCCCACCACCACTTTACTCCACCAACCAAGGATTGCACGAGTGCGTTATCGATTACTAACAAAGCTACAATTCAGAGGTGTGTGTGGTACAACTAACATCGTTTTGTTGCAGGTATAACCGTAGGAAGAGGTATAAGACCAAGGATTGACGCGTGACACACAATGCGCACATCCACTTGTGGGGAGACTAGGGAACAATAGCCGGTCCATGCGGGTCCTCCACACGACTAGCACACCTTCGACAAGTACCTGTGGTGGCTTCACAGGTCTACGAGGACACATATCAAGCCCCCGTACACTGAAGAAGCGATTGACGAGGACTCAAAGGCCACTTATTACAGGCGAAAGACAGATCAGGGCAATGCAGGTGAGCCTAGCCACAACAACAGGGTAGTGGTTGAGGATTGGTACTCGGACAATGAGTTGCTTACTCAGTATGTTTCTGACTGAGGGTTTTTGATTGCGTCGTCTGTTAGTTCCATGCTTTATTAATGATCAATGTAGCTATGTACTAGAAATTTCATTGTGTTGTCTTATTTTCCATTTGAACTATTAATGTATTGTACCCATGTATCATGTACTCGAATTACCCATGGTCGATCTTAAGTGATCACATCCGTTTGTATCATGCGTTGAGAATTTCTAAATCGAACATAATCAAGTGAAATTATTTCAAATACGATTCGACACTGGTTCTACCACGCCATAGCCTAGGTTCTGCCGCACCATAGCCCACGGTGTGGTAGTGATGCCCCATGCCTTACAACGTGGTAGCACTTGGATGCAGACAGAAACTGACCAGCCTAAATTGCAACTAAATGGGAGCTATTGTTGGTGCTGTAAACAACTATAATTGTTGCCATGACTGTGCGCAAGTTGAAACGAATATGAAGCAGATAAATGGATGACAAGTTGCCACATAACATTTTCATCCTCATAGTTGTACCCGCGAACCCTGATGGCCATGATCATATGAGAGCAAGGGGCATGCATGATCTGAGGGACGTTGCAACTGCACTCTACCTTTTCAAGATCAACTTAGTAGTTTCATCCACCATAACATTCACCACCCAAGCTTGTGCCACCCTTGCCCCGTACACTGAAGATATGGCGGCGAGGTCCATACAGTTCGGTAGTGTGCTGCTTAGCCAATTCCTCGGTCTCCTTCAAATGTTTAGCTCCGGCCTTTCCAAAACGCCCATGCTCAGCTATATTCCTCTGCGTAAGTTTCCACCTCTTGACAAAATATTCGTTGCACTTATGAAAGGAGAACTCAATAATTCTAGACGCAGGCAACAATCGAACTCCAGTGAATACACGGTTGAAGGACTTTGAGGAGTTAGTGATCATGATGCCATACCTAAAAACCCTCTCGTCATATGCTAATGCCCACTGAGCCTTCTATTCCATCTACGCCTCTAACCAGGCCTTACCCGCTTTATTTACCATCTTGTCTAGTTCTCTCTTTGTCTCCTTGAACTAGTGCTCTATACGTATACAACATAGAGCCTTTACCTTGTCACATACCTCCTACTTCCGCTGACGTTGCCAGAAATTAGCGGCAAAGTATCTCATGCACCATCTATGCACTAGATGCGGGAACCCATCTATATGCTCAGCTATAGCATTAAGAAGCCCTAGGTGACGGTTCGAGATCAAACATATAGTGCGAGATGGGCCAAGCACTTGTACACGTAGAAGCCGCATGAACCATGACCATGATTCATTGTTCTCTCCCTCTGCCATGGGTACTTTTTGGTCCTCAGGATCAACAGCAGCAGCCATCATCAAAGTGCCATCAACAAGTACGACTGGCCGACAAAACTAGAATGCATGTTCTATTTGCACGAACGACCAGAACACACGATAGAGGACATGCCTCAACGGGCCCTGAAAACACATCCCTCTAGTGTCCACAAATTATTTCAAGCCAAGATTGTAGTAATGCATTGCACATAAGATGCGGGGCACCCTGTTGTACGCTTCCTCCCAACTACCCCATCGAATCACTAGGACAATTTGCTTAGCACACCAAGCCTTTTCGTACTTCACATCGTACTTAACGAATTCAGTTATGGACTATTGTAAAGAAGATACCGAAATGTCGTTATTGTCATCAACGAGCCCCAATATACGACGGGCAAGGTAATGTGCAGTGAGCTGCTGATGATTTTCCTTCCCCCTATTTGATAGGAAAGTATGGGGTTCGACAACTTTACTTATCCTCCACTTGCCATCACTCTGTCTCTTTCGTGCATTTAACCTCTACATACAACCGTTTTTGCATATCACGTGGTACCTCAACTCCTGGTCTGAATGAGTGACGGTGTACGGCCTATGGTGATACACAACATGGTATTGAAGAAAGAGCTTCATCTCTGACATTGTATTGAATATCATCCCCTTCCTAAGGGTTTCTTTCTCATGGTCATACAATGATTTCCTACACATCTAGAGACCGGTGTCACAAACTGCCATATCGGTCATGCTGACATCCCTATAGTTCAGAACGCCTCTGAAAGGTACGTTCATCGACCTTAGTTGCTCAAGCTCAATCGCTATGTATGGTGGTGGTGGAACGTACTGTGAAGCGCCTCCTATTCTACCCTATGAATCATAGGGGGTACCATCCTTTGGCAAATCTGTGACTAGTCTACCCTGAGCCGGCATAGCATGAAGTACCTCAGTTGGTACTGGTAATGGCATAGCATGAACCGTTACTAGCATGGCATCAACCGGTGTTGGCATAGCATTTGTACCTCTTTGGTCATCATCAGAATCATCTGAATCACTGTTAACTACATCACCGATCCTGTCCTCCTCCTCCTACTCCTCCTCTTCCCGTTTGAACTCATTCACATCGAAGTCATTACTTATACAGCCTACTGTAGTTGAATGAAACTGCTCCTACGTCAACTGACCGTCCAAATCCATATTATCCTGAGTTGCTTCCCCTTCGACCCCAAATTCTTGTTCATTGCCTCCAAAACCATCAATGGACGGGCCGTCCTAAACACCCTGCATCCTGTACCCATTCTCCACCACCACCTCAGCCATGGGCACATTGGAACCTTGGAGCACCCAAGTATAGCAGGACCAATGAGCAGGGTCACGCAAGGGCATGAGGACATAGTGTGCCCTAGTCTTCCCAGTATCAAACCTCCCCTTCAATATGAAATCACCACCAAACTTTGTATTCAAACGGACACAAAGGTCGTTGAAGCTAGAAGGTTCATCAAACCATTCCAATTTTTCTTCCATATCCTCAAACATACCATCTTTTCTCCTAACACTTCCTCCGTATAAAACTCTAACACAACAATCCATCCGCAAAAGCATTTCAAGAAACTCCATCAAATCGTTGAAATCGTCATACATAATGTCCATAGTAATATTAATACCTATTCTAACTATAACTATACTAACTAATCTAATATTAACATCTATACAAGGCTAATTACAACAACTAATTAGACTAAATCCAATATATAACTAGACTCGCTAACTGTACTAACTAAACTACCTAACTTTATTATCTATACTAACTTACTATATTACCTATACCAACTAAACTAACTAACTTTACTAACTATACTTTACTAATTATACTAACTTTATTTATTTTACTAACTTACTATACTAACAATGTCGATTCAATCAATAAATACACTAGGGGAGTACCTCGCGGCAACGGTGCTCTTCCTCGGCGGCGGTGGCGTGCAAGATCGGGCTGGGAGACGCGGGCGGGCGCAGCGGCTGGCCGGCGGCCGTGGCGTGCCGGAGGGGGTGGCGCGCCGGCGTGCGGGCGCGGGGGGCGCAGCGGGCTGTCCGGTGGCCGTGGCATGCCGACGTTCAGTCGCGCGGCGGCCGACGTGCTCGGCGGCAGGCAGGCCCTGCCGGCGACCAGCGCAGGCGGGCGCGGGTGCGGCGGGCGCGGCGGCCGCGCCCTGATCGGTGGCGCGGCAAGCCCTGCCACGTCACCGGTCAGCATTTCCGGTCGTCGCCACGTCAACCACCCGCCGCGCCACCATGCATGGTGCGGGCATTTCGCCGCGCCATGGCAATAGGCGTGGCCAAAAGTGTTTGTTTTAAAAAAAACAGTGTTAGATTTAAAATTAGTTTACAGAAAGTGTTAAAATTAAAAAAAATCCTTACTGGAGGCTCTCGGTGGGTGGTGGTGGGTGGGGTAGGCGGGTGAGAAAGGGAGAGGAGGAGGGGGCTAGGTTCGCTGCACACGCCCAGGGGTGTGACGAAACAGGAGTGACACGCGGGGACCTGGGAAAGCGTTTTGCATGCACTGAGATCTATGGTACCAAAACTAGGCGCTTCTGTTGTTCTATTCTAGTTCTAGTTAGGGAATTTCTGTTCCCGAGTTCAAAAGATGACTACCTCACTAAAATTATATGTTTATAATATATCTTTTAAAGTCATAAGTATTATAATACTAATATTTTCTATAATGCTAGTTAAGTTTGAAGAAGCTTGACTCAATTAAAATGTAAAATTATATATTTTTAGGACAGATATAGTATCCAAATCCCATCTTAAATGAATGTTATTTTAATTTAATATATAATTTTCTCATTTATATGTGTATATACGTGGTCAGCGTCGAAAGAGATTTAAGTCATTTAACCGAATAGGTTTCAATTTCAAGCAATATGTCCCCTCTTTTCTCCTAAGCTGTATGACAATTTCTATTTATTTTTTCCCTATCTATAGCACTAGAAAGATGCCATCTCGTTCGTTTTCTGCTCTATGTATTTCTTTCACGACTCTTGTGAGGCGTTCTCACATTACACTACGCATAATAGCGTTTTGTAAGCGGTCGATAATTGCAGCTAAAAAGCGTTTCTTCGTTTGTTCAACACAATGAACATATTAACGTTACCCGAAAGAGAAATCCATATATCACCTCGATCTGTACCAAACAAGCATGCATGTATGTTGTACTGTTGTTAATCCGATGAACATAACCTTATCCAGAAAAAAGATCAGAGAGTTTAGTGGAGGCCACAATTGTATACTTTAATGTGGAGAGAGAATATTATCCTTTTAAGTAAAGAGAATAATTAGTCATCGTTAGGATGCTCACTCTTTATATATCCAATTTTATTAAACTGAATTTTATTTGTTGCTTTTACAACCGTGCCCATTTATCCCAGGCGGATCTGGCTTGGTGTTAACTGTTTTAAGATCCAACTATATGGAAAGTATGGCAGAACTATCCGAAATAACACGTTTTCAGAGACGCTCGTTTTCCACTAGACACTAAGCACCCCGAAAATTAGCTATATTGGACAGTTCCGTCGAGCACACCACACAAGAGAACTCGAATCAATCCACGTTTTACCTCTAGAATCCAATAATGAATACGAGCTTACAATACTTAATCCATTTCATACAACAAGAGTTCTTAGAAATTATTTATTACAATACCAGGGTTCAGAGTGCGATAATTAAACAGCGGAATAAAAATAAACATCTAGCGAAAACGATACAAGAATCCGTCTGTGACCACCAGAAGAATCCTCCACACCAGAGCTACTCCTCAAGCTGCACCTGCAACAGGGTAAAATAAACCCTGAGTACACAATGTACTCGCAAGACTTATCCGACTAGTAGGAATAGTTTTTCTGACTCCAAAGGATATGATAGGTAATATGGGTTTGCTATTTTTTTATTTGCGAAAAGCATTACTAGAAGTACGTCATTAAGATCAAGTTTAATTAGCAGTCATGATTACTTCATTAGCTAACCATTCTTGGTAAGCACATGTTCTACTTTCAAGCAAGAGGTGAGCAATCAGAATCATTTCACTATCTTTTATCTTTCAGTTCTTACTACGGTGCTAGATCATAGCCAAGTCGTACCGTCTCACGGAAACGGCGATTTGCGAACCAATGTATTCTAGCTGGGTACTCTGAAACATACGTCCCATTTGTACCTCAGACACAAACAAGACCAACCCATTCCACTCCTGTCGAGAGGTCCAGGTCCCCGTCCAAACTTGGACTCCAAGCCCCCACACTTGAGACCCGGTCTCAATATGGTGCTTAGACCTCCACCTTTCCCCGTCTCCAATCAGTCGGTCTGGAAAGAGCCAGAACCCACGACAAGAGCATAACGAGTCTTCCCGCTCCCATAAGTAAGTATGTGCTCAGGATAAAAAGTCTGTGACCTGACTACCATCCACAACAACGGATGGTCCTCAATCGATACGGATAGGGAAATAGTATAACCAAGCTAAGCCCCGTTGGTCGTGGGACATAACCTGTTACACCCACCAATACCCATACCACATCCCTGCTCGGTCTCCATTTTCCTTTCATCATTTTTATCATAAGAATAATTATAATAATCACCTGTTGTGAGTAACGGCATATTACTCATGCTACCAAAAACCTAAGCATAACAGCTACTCGAACTTATACTAGTAAGACTCATAGGACATTTATATCTATGCAGGTGGTTTTCATAAGATTTATGTAACGTAAATACACATAACATATATATACAATGATTATAAAAATAAGGGGTTATGCGCCGGGGCTTGCCTTGGGTAGGCGCGGTGCGCGGTGTCAACTGTGTCAGTCAGTGGCGGCTCCGAGACCTCCTCCTACACGAGAATCTCCTCATACTCCTCGATGATCTCTTCGAACTCGTGATCGTCGGTGGTCACGATGTCCACTGACTCGTTCTCTATATGCATGCGATGATGATGCAACAACTTAGCTTTTAGACAACAACTCTTAAAATAAGAGTACACATGTTAAGCTACTAAGCTAGCTCTAATGACTAAGATACTAAGCTAACTATTAGCTCTATCGAATCAAGTGTCAAGCTCACCCTAACAAGTGCTTAATTTCCTAAATCAATGTCATGCTCTTATTCAAATTAAAGGTTTAATGGATATGTAGATACCCTAATAAACAAGCTATATTAGGGATACAAAAAATACAGTAAGCACATAATAATACAATGAAGTTACTGTAAAAATTTTAGGATCAAAGCTATCACCAATTTACCACAAAAAATCCTACAATAATTACCCTAATAATATTAAGCACTTTCAAACGATTTAATAGCCCTTAGTATCAACACAAATATACATAATCTATCTATACTACCAGATAGATCACAATTTTAGAAACCTAACAAAATTTATTTCGTAATTTTTGGACACCTACACGAATTTATATCAATTATACAAATCTAGCTCAGAAATTGAAATAGAAAGCTATTACTAATTCCTTAAGAAAAAGAAAAACAAATTCTACTGCGCGGCCCACAAACACGCAGCCCGCGCAGGCGTGGCCCAAGCGCGAGGCGACCCACGATGGGGAAGCCCGCACGCGATGGCACTTTTGCAGAAACGTCCTCGCGCTATCCGATATTAACGCGACCGCTTTGCGCACTATTCCTACAGACAGCGCTTATGCAAGGAAGCCCTCGCATTAACCCGTCTTCGCAACGGATTGGTCCCCGACGTCACCGCGCTCGCCGGCGCGGCATTGACCGACACTAAGCAGCTACCCCGGCGAACTAGGGACCCCTACGGCGCATCTAAAGAGCCATGCTCACCTACGAGCCAACGCGCAATGATGGGCAGCGATTAGGAGACCAGAGACGAACTACAGTGGCCCCTTAACCGCGATGATGGCGGCGGCGTTCCGGTGAACTAGGACAGCTACCGGCTTAACCAGCTAGCGTGCGAGCAGCAGGGGCTCACCGTGGACCTGGACGAGGTGATGGTATGGCCGGGGGCTGCCCGAGCGAGGCAGACCACGTGCGACTGAAAGGTCCTTATTTGGTTTTGGTAATTGAGTGACAACTTAGGTGGACTAATTATGTTTATGTGAGATACACAGGTGATTAGTCCACAGATACATGTGTGTGAGCAACATATGCCATGAAGGTAAAAATGGCTTGGAGATGTTGCAAAGCTCACACATGTGATGATGAAGGAGCTTAAATGCACATGAGACATGACATTGAGTCATGTGATCAAGGCGGAGAAGATCAAGACAAGACTTGGCTTGATGGACCGGTTGCAAGCGTGAAGGGCAAGTCGAAGGCTTTGGAGTGATGGACCACGTGGCGGTGAAGCTTGAGCAAGACTTGGCGCCGATGGACGATGGCAACGGTGAAGAGCAAGTAGAGTCAAGATCGATGAACCAATATGATCATGTGATGATATGAAGTGGATCATATCATTGTTGATCGTGTTGGTGCATGTGTTGCATCGACATTGAAGGAGATGGAATGGAATGCACAAGGCAAAGGTATAACCTAGGGCATTTTATTTCACCGGTCATAGGTGTGTAGAGAAGTTTATGACCGGGTTTAGGATAGATGGCCGTACTATCAAGAGGGGCAAACTTGTTTGCATATCGGTCATCTAGTGCCACTCGAGTGATCTAACTTTGCATTGTCGCTAGGATCGAGTGGCGTGGCAAGTTGAGTGGCTAACATCCTTTGGGAAATGATTGTGAAAATACTAACACACATACACATGGTGGTGTACACTTGGTGGTGATTGGCACATTTACAAAGGAGGTGGTGTTTGTAGGGGTGAGATGGGTTTGGGTCCCTCTCTCCCTCCCGCCGGATGCAAATTCTGGTGGTTAGCACATTGGTGCAAGGGTGAAGAAGTTAGAAGTGAAAACGAGTTGGTCGTGAAGATGCCGACGTCGGTCAACTGACCGGACGCTGGATCTGAATGCACCGGACGCTAGAAGGCTGTGTCCGGTCAGGTTGACGTATGGTGACGCAGTAGCTGGAGTGTGACCGGACGCTGGCTGCGTCCGATCGCGTTCGACCGGACGCGTCCGGTCATGCTCGGGAGCTTACTAGAAACGACCGGACGCTGGGAGGTTCAGCGTCCGGTCAGTTGAGTGCTGCTGCGTCCGGTCAAGTCAAATGACCATTGGAACCGGGACACGTGGTCGTCTGCGAGCGACCGGACGCTGAGGTCCAGCGTCCGGTCAACACGACCGGAGCGTCCGGTCGGCCCGACCGTTGCCCAGTGAAGGGGTAACGGCTAGTTTAGCCCTTGGGGCTATAAATAGAAGTGGCCTTCGGCCATGGCTGGTGCTGAGCACCTCAAGGGACTTAGTGTCCATACTTGTGAGTGCTTGGGAGCCCTCCATCACACATATACTTGATAGTGATCATTCGATTGTGTGAGTGAGCGATTCTAGTGCGATTGCATCGTGAGGTTGCATCGAGTGGCACTAGGTGATCAAGTTGCAAGCCGGTGATGCTTGTTACTCTTGGAGGTTGCCACCTCCTAGACGGCTTGGTGGTGGTCTCCGTCGAAGCGTGCAAGAAGCTTGTGCGGCGCTCCGGAGAAGTGCTTGTGAGGGGCATTGTGCTCGCCCCGCGGGAGCCGCGAAGAGCAACTCTAGTAAAGCGTGTCATTGAGCTACCCTCACTCAAGGGGTAGGTTCTTGCAGCGCCCGACGTGCGGGCTTAGCGGGTGATGCTAATTAGCCGCCGAACCACCAAGTGAGCGGTCGACACAACGGGGACTAGCGTGTTGGCAAACACGTGAACCTCGGGAGAAAAATCATCATGTCAACCTTATTCTTCCCATTGATTTGCATCCCCGTTACACAAGCTTGCAATTACTTTTATACATATTAAGCTTGTGTAGTTGCTCTTGTGATTAGATAGCTTGTGTAGCTTGCTAATTACCTTCTTGCTTGTGTAGCATAGAAATAGCTCCCTTGCGTGGCTAATTTGGTTTTAGTAACCTTGTTAGTCACATTGCTTAGTTTGTGTAGCTAAGTATTTGCGCTCTCTAATTAGACATTGGTTGCCTTATTATTGAGCATTGCTAGTGAGCATCGTTAGCTTTGTGTTTTTGCTTACTAGTATATGTAGGAGCTCCCTTGTCGCTTAAAGTACTAGTGGCCTAGGTTTGTGTAACCTTGCTCCTAGAATTGTTTAGGGGAGCTCTAGCTAGCCCGGCACCTTTGTTGCATAATTGTTATCTTTGCAAGGTGCTAGTGAACATATATAGTGGGGTATAGTCTTGGCTAGACCGATAGTTTTAATTCCGCATTTGTATCGGTTAGCCGACGCAATTAAGTTTTAGAAAAGACTATTCACCCCCCCTCTAGTCGCCATCTCGACCCTTCAGCGATCGAGCGGCACGACGGCGCACCGCGGCGGACACGACCGCGTCAGCAACGCCAGGGTAGCGGTAGAGGTACGACTAAGGAGCGTAGGGCGACGTAGAGGTGAAAGCGAAGCTAGCAGTGCACTTGGATTGGGTCGGGGTGGACAGATGGAGGACTGCCCACGGCAATGGCCGAGCTCGGCCTTATCGGCACGGCGGTGGGGAAAAACTCCAAATTGGAGCTTGGCCGTGCGAACTTAGGAGCTTTGTGCTTTTGCTTACTAGCATGTTTATGAGCTTCCTTGTTGTCTAAAGTACTAGTGGCATAGGTTTGTGTGACCTTGTTTCTAGAATTGGTTAGGTGAGCTCTAGCTAGCCCAGCACCTTGATTGCTTAATTAGGATCTTTATAAGGTGCTTGTGAACTTCGATAGATGGGTGTTGTCTTGGCTAGACCGATTGTTTTAATTCCGTATTTGTTTCGGTTAGTCGGTGTGATTAAATTTAGAAAGGACTATTTATTCCCCTCTAGTCGTCATCTCGATCCTACACTGTCCCGGAGCATAGGCACACAACGCGCTGAGTGAGTGAGCGTAAGAACAAAGCGAGCGGGCGACTTATACGGGTTCGTCCGGACATATGTGGCGGTGCAAACTGACGCTAGTGGATTTGTTTGTGACGAGTTAGGCCCTGTTTAGTTCCCAAAAAATTTCACCCCAAAGTGTCACATCGAATCTTGCGGCATATACATGGAGTATTAAATGTAGACGAAAAACAAAACTAATTGTACAGTTGAATGAGAAATCGCGAGACGAAACTTTCAAACCTAATTAGTCTATAATTAGACACTAATTATCAAATATAAACGAAAGTACTACCGTAGCCAAAATAAAAAAAAAAATTGGCAACTAAACGCGCCCTTAGACGGGTTGGATGATCCGCAGGACCGACGAGCTCCTCGGGTCGGGGTCTTATACAAGTTTGCCACCTGCAAGCAGTGCGTGATGCAATCAATCTGCATTATTAGACTCGCTCTGTCTTGCTTATGACGACTTCAGTAGAGACAAAAACTACAATCTAGCTCACGGACGTCAGTCTCGCGGGAGACGACTATACAGTCGAGTCGTCGTCTGCACATTACCCTCCTCATCCTGTAGTCACACATGGCGAGGCCACACGTGGTGGTGGTGCCGTACCCGTGCGCCGGCAACGTGAACCCGGCGCTGCAGATCGCCAAGCTGCTA
This sequence comes from Miscanthus floridulus, assembly GCF_019320115.1. Taxonomy (NCBI): domain Eukaryota; kingdom Viridiplantae; phylum Streptophyta; class Magnoliopsida; order Poales; family Poaceae; genus Miscanthus; species Miscanthus floridulus. The sequence goes on from NC_089587.1 coordinate 35,222,744, forward strand.
CACCACCACGGCGTCTACGTCACCTTCGTCAACAGCGAGCACAACCACCGCCGCGTGCAGGCCACCGAGGGCCCAGGCGCCGTGCGCGGCCGGGATGGCTTCCGCTTCGAGGCCATCCCTGACGGTCTGTCCGATGCCGACCGCGGCAAGCAGGACTACGGCCGTGGCCTGGAGATGGCCGTCAGCACGAGCTGCGCCGCGCCGTTCAGGGACGTCATCACGCGGCTCACCTGCACGACGGGTGTGCCGCCCGTCTCGTGCGTGCTCACCACGATGCTGATGAGCTTCGCGCTGGGCGTGGCCCGGGAGCTGAGGATCCCGACCATGACGTTCTGGACAGGCAGCGCGGCCTCGCTGATGACGCACATGAGGCTCCGGGAGCTTCAGGAAAGAGGGTACGTGCCACTCAAAGGTAAGCCACGCACCGACGAAGCAGCGCCAAAGGGAAAATCTTTCGCCAGGATGAGCATACGCGTTTCATCGATCAATATTTGCGGCATGTGCACGCAGATGAGAGCTTGTTGACGAACGGCTACCTCGAGCGCACCGTCATCGACTGGATCCCCGGCATGCCACCGATCCGCCTCGGCGACTTCTCCAGCTTCCTCCGCACCACCGACCCGGACGACTTCTGCCTCCGCTTCAACGAGTCGGAGGCCAACAGCTGCACCAACGCCGGCGCCCTCATCCTCAACACCTTCGAAGGCCTGGAGGCCGACGTCCTCGCCGCTCTGCGTGCCGAGTATCCGCGCGTCTACACCGTCGGTCCCCTGGGCTCCCTCCTCCGCCGTGCACTCAAAGGCGCCGCCGCCGACTCGGCGCCCGGCGGCGGCCTGAGCCTGTGGAAGCAGGACGCCGAGTGCCTCGCGTGGCTGGACACGCAGGAACAGGGCTCCGTCGTGTACGTCAACTTCGGCAGTCACACGGTGCTGACGCCGGAGCAGCTGGCCGAGTTCGCGTGGGGCCTCGCGGCGAGCGGCCACCCGTTCCTCTGGGCTATCAGGGACAACCTCATCCGTGGCGGTGGCGGTGGCCTGGCACTTGAAGCGCTGCCCCCAGGATTCACGGTTGAGACGGCAGGGCGGTGCCGCCTGACCCCGTGGTGCCCGCAGGAGCAGGTGCTGCGGCACGCGGCCGTGGGCTGCTTCCTCACGCACGGCGGGTGGAACTCGGCGTGCGAGAGCGTCGCCGCCGGCGTGCCGATGGTGTGCTGGCCGGGGTTCGCTGACCAGTTCACCAACTGTAAGTACGCCTGCGACGTGTGGGGTGTCGGCGTCCGGCTGGATGAGGAGGTGAGGAGGGAGCAGGTCGCCACGCACGTCGGCGAGGTGATGGGAAGCGAGGAGATGCGGAGGAGAGCGGCGAGGTGGAAAGAGGAGGCAGACTCCGCTGCCTGCCCCGGCGGCTCGTCGTGTGAGAACCTGCTAAGCATGGTGGGAGCGCTGATGAAAAGCACACCCAACGACTCAAATAAATAAGCCTGAAGTGCTGAAGGCTCAATTGAATAGTTACTAGCCACTGCTGCCCGCGCTTCGCTGCGGATGATTTGCTTGGTATAGAAAAAGGCTCATATGTCTAATATATTTTCTTATCTTGTTGGTACGGAAGGTGATCTCAATGTTACATGGTGCCTATTCTAGACCAGCAAATCAATGACACCAGTAGGAACCCCCGTGGCAAATGGCACGGACGCTAAGCACAAATAACTGGTCATCTTGGAAGAATTGATTCATTCATTATTATTGTGTAAAAGGAGCATCAGAACAACAAACACATAAATATATATTCTGTAATCGAAATACTAATTAATATTCAAAGTATTACAAAATAGAAATCATTAAAAAGTCAAAGTTGCCTATGAACACATTATCTATAGTAGGTACAATCTAAGCCTTATTCTTTCTGTTTGAAGTAGGTGCTCAGAATTGACAGCACATTATGATAATATGCAACATGGGCATCACCACTCTTTGCTTGTAGGAAAAAGATCTGCGAAAAAAAGGAGAGCTATCACGGTGTTGAACAGATATAGTGAGTTAACTGAGTGAATATGAGACTTGTGCCACTGCATAGAGGTTTAGGTGGGTTCAGACTCCATATTGCATAGAAGCAACAAAAACTAAACAGGAAGGTTCTGTGAACTGTAAAGCAACAATGTATCATTTATATACCTTATTAAATGGTCCCTTTCAATGAGAATGGAGATTTCATGGTCTTATGGTGCCAGCAACTGTAAAAGCTTGTGACACTATTTAGGTAGGCAAGCTGAGATGTGTTTCTTTGTTTCAATGAACAGAACTATTTAAGTATGATATGTAGAGGAGGTGGTGCATATCAGTGTTCATTGTCAGGTGCTTTGGTGCAAAGCATTATCGAAACTTCATGCGCTCCACATAGTCAAATGCAAAGTATTGATAGCTTGAAGACTCATTATAACCAAGTAACCATGATGCATAAATAATAATTAGGCAATTTGGATGCCTCAATCTCATCAGTTAGAATGGTTGCATTAGGGAAAAAAAGACAGTTTGTACCGAGGCAATGAGATGAAGAGCTTTTTCTGTAGCGAAGCATAATGAACCTGGATGATGATATGGATCTTTTCGCTTGAGATGGCAATAGCTGTCATACTTGACTTGTCAACTACTCCAGTACCAATAGCCACCTAAAGAATTGCTAGCAGGTTCACCTGTTCAGTGTCAAGAGATATCGCACGCAAAGAAACTAAAATAACTCAACGCACCAGCATGCATAAATAATTAGGTACTTTGGATGCCACAATCTCGTCAGCTAGAACGGACAAAATTACATTTTGTACCAAGGCAATGAGATCAAGGGCTTTTCTGTACGAAAGCATAATGAATCTGGATGGTGATATGTATAGTTTCACTCGAGATGGAAATGGTTGTCTTAGTTGAGTTGTCAGCTACTCCAGCCGCAATAGCCATGTAAAGAATTGCTACTACTCCGAGATAAGCAGTTCCACGTGTTCAGTGTCAAGACAAATTGCAGGCAAAGAACCTAAAAGAACTTTAGCCAAAAAAAAGAAGGAAAAGATAAGCAGCTGTTCAGTGTCGAAAGAAATTGCAAGGAAAAAAACTCTCAACATTTATGCATAAGATATGTTGTAGGATGATGCAACTATTTGGCCGTGGCATACCTATATACCTTTTTTTAATCGAAAATGTTAACATGGACATGAGGATCTCTGCTGTGCCGTGACGGCCAGCTTCTTTGGATTCAGGCATCCAGAGTTCGGATGCTAGTTCATACAGTGATGTCCAAACGCTATTTATAAACGCAAGATTGTTCATTACACAGCACAATAAGTTGTGAACCAAAAAATTATTTCTGAAACCTGATACTGTTGAAAGGAGAGTGTCCTGTAAACATGCACATAGAGAGAGTGAGTGAGAGAGTAGGCTATGAAATTAGACATCGTAACTTGAACCACAATTTTTTTTGCTACATCTTATTAATAATTTCATTTACAAAAGGGTAGCATGGGTCATTAAGTTTTAGATTGATACAATTAGAAGAGATCTGATACTTTGGGTTCGACTAAACACGTTAAGCTATCAGATTAATAAGGAACGCAATGGTATTAGCCTTGACCTTTCCCTATATATCATCTAGTTGATGATGTTTGGCAAGTAAGCTAAGACCATGTAGGATCTGTATTGGCATATAGCTAATTCCTCTAAATTGGTATATATATATACATATATATACATATATATATACACATATATATATATACACACACACACACACACACACACACACATATATATATATATATATATATATATATATATATATATATATATATATATATATATATATATATATATATATATATATATATATATATATAGAACTACTATCCTGTAGCTGGCTACAGAATAACTTATTCTGTAGCCACTTTGAGTTACGATAATTACTATGTTATTTTACGAGATTATAGTAACTCCTTACTAAGTGGTTTAATATAACGTTATGGTAAATATTCCCATGTGTTATAGTAACCCAACTATCGTAAATATGTATTTATATTATGGTAAATTAGTATATAAAATTATAGTAAATGGAGGTGGCTACAGAATAACTTATTTTGTAGCCGGCTACTGAATAGCCTCTCCCTATATATATATATATATATATATATATATATAGAGAGAGAGAGAGAGAGAGAGAGAGAGACTGACCGACATGGACGAAGTCAAGTCTGTTTCAATGAAGCCGGAAAGCAACTAACTATGGTAGGATAGGAACATTACCTGCCTTACCAAATATTGAAGGGAAATTCGCTCTTAGGCTGACCAATGCATTGTATGTTCTGCGGAAAGCAACTAACTATCGTAGGATAGGAACATTACCTGTCTTATCAAATATTCAAGGGGAATTTGCTCTTAGCTGACCAATGCATTCTATGTTCTGGCAGGTAAATATTGAGAAAATTACTGAAAATTTTGAAACGATGTATGTTGCTTATTCTATCACCAATTTTGTGAAATTACTGCGAAAATATTGTATCATCCAGCTAAGGTGTGCAAACCTTTGGCATGCGCTCGCGCCGCAACCTTCTTTTCTGCAATAAGAATGGCAATAAGCTATAAATGTTAGATATTTAGGAACAATCGTTGTACAGATAAATGTTCTATTACAGCGAAGCAAAAAAAATCCAAAGACAGTTCCTGTTCTCTGCTTCGCAAGCATTCAGCATTGTGATTTAGCATAAGAAAATGCAAGTTCATTTCCTTGTGTTGGATCAATTAGTAAGGCCATTTCTTTTTGTACTATCCTTGAAGATTATGTGTTCACATCACTGAATCTGAATTGCCAGCAGTAAGCCTATTTTTGTGACGTAAATTATGAATTGACATTGCACTTTGGCCTCTCAGTTTGAATATACTAACAGCCCATCAAAAGAGTAAACAGGAGGCAAAAAGTTGGTACAAATTACCAGTTTCGAAGCTATTCCAGTATGTTACTTTAACCCATCCTTTTTTTGCCTCATTCCAACTGCATAAAAAAATATGTTAGGTGGCTAGATGCTTAGCATATTCAAAGTACGTGAGGCATATACAGTAAACAGGGAAAACCCAGTTCATTGTTATGACATGTTTATAATGCTCGGTACATACAGAAGGGATGCGACATCAATAACATAGTGTTAAAGTGCAAATTGTAAAAAAAAATTAGCTCTTTATTTCCTACCTTCTTTGAGGTATAATCTTGCATATTATCACATAGGACATCCAGGAGTTGTAGAACCTGAAGCTCACTGAGCCTGCACCGTATATAGAACCAAGCATATAAATACAAAAGTAAGCAATGAAATATGTGTATATGGTAGATAAGTATGTGAGGCCACACGATGCTTGTGAAGAACTAAAGATGGACTGGTCTCCTTGTGGAATGTTAATTAAGGGATAATTCCAATAAATATTTGTCCAGTAAATATGTATGTGGCATGCAAAAAAAAAATTACCTGTAATCACTGTCATTCGCCTCCCTCCGACCTTTACAATTTAAGCGGCTGTGCAAGGCCAAGTGATTTGTCGGCGTCTCCTGCATTAGAGGATTCAGGAACACCCAAAAATTGATGGAATGGTGCCAACACCAAGAAACTAATATAATAATATGCTGCTAAGATTATGGAATGTTTGCTCTGTGAATTGGGAAAAGAATTCGTATCTGCCAAAGATAGTAAATATACTATTTAATCGAAATAAAACCGTAATCAGCATTGCGAAGAATGGCTGAAAACTCAGAATCACTAAATTAAAGACAACTGAGAGAGAAGCTATTGATTCACTTACACTCGAAATTCCAATCTCTAAGTCCGCCTGAAAAGAAGATGAAGAGACACATCAGAATGTATAAAGTGCGCATCACAAATTGCTGGAATAAAATGCAGCATACAAAAGACAAATCCCATTTGCCGACAATAGAAAGGCAGTAAGAGGTAGTGGCCTATGTCACTGGAACTCAAAATTGAGTCTTCCAAACAAATCGGTGTATTTCCCACTACCTGAGTCCAGCATCTCATTAATCCATTCAGGGTGAGGACAAACCGGCCTCTAGCAGTGGCAGTGGTAGGCAGGGGAGGCAGCATACTGCGTCCCAGCAGCAGCAAGGGCACCAAACTGGGGAGGACCACGTTGAAGGACGCGCTGGTGAGAACGGTGACGGATGGGATACGCGGCGCAGATCGAGGTCGTGGCGGCAGAAGCCTACAAACATGGGTAGGCAGTATTAGCATAGCAACCAGTATTAGCAAGCATACTCCTTTTGGATATTTCATCGAGCACTGCAATGGCACAGAACAGCGGGGCTGAGGAGACAGCAGTTGGGGAGCATGGAGTGATGGAGAGGAAGGAGAACGCAGGGAAGAGATGATGGCAGGGCAGGCATAGGCGAAGACGAAGATGAACCCACAAAATTGACAGCCACTGAAGTGGTGGTAGCGACCAGCGCACAGTGCCAAGTCGGGATGGGGCTGGGTCGGCCGGCGGCGGCGACGGACAGCCACGGGGTAGGAAGCTGGAGGAGCTGGACGGAGGCGTGGAAGGCGAGCGGGAGGAGGAGCGGACCTCCAACGTGGGACCCTTGGGCAAGAGCATCGCTGGGTTTCGCCGAGGAACCAGACTGGCCACGCTCACCGCCGGCACCGCGCCGTGCCGAGGGGCACCAACCGCTCGGGCGTGCTCGCGCCGGTGCGCCGCGCAGGGGTCGGGTCCAGCCGTTGTACGCCGACGCCGACGGGGAGGAGTAAGAGTAAAAGTAGGCAGAGGGCGGTCGGAGATAGCTGAGGCGAGGCGGGGTGGATGTGGATGGAGGAGGCGAGGATACTGGGGGAGCTAGAAGATGGAACCGAACCTGAGGAACACCCGATCAACTCCATGGCTGGGCTGCTGTCGTCTGCCACATCCCACCACCGTACACCGGCATCTCCATCCTGTTGTTCGCTGTAGCCCGCTAGTCACTCGACGGGAGCAGGGACGCCACGGGTCGGAGGAGCGGGTCCACGCCGCTGCAAGGGGCCGTCGTGGCTACGAGTCGGGCCGCACCGCAGCCAGGGCCCGCCTCTATAGGGGAGCCGAGCGCGCGTGGGGGAAGGGGCCGACGCCGTCGGTCAGGGAAAGGGCGGATTAGCGCCGCCATGGATTGGGGAAGGACCGGGGCCGCGCCACCATGAGTCGGGGAAGGGGCGAGGCCGCGCGCCGCCGATAGGGGAGGGGTAGCCGTCGCGCCGTTGGGAGATGGAGAGGTAGAGGAGGAGGAGGCGGGCGGGGGAGGGGTGGCCGTCGACGCCGGAGAAACGACCGACAGCTGCAGCGGTGACAGGCTCATGGAGCTCGTCGGGGCTAGGGCTGCAGGGGGAAAGAGGGAGGAAGAGAGGAGGGGGAGGCCGGCGGCGGAGGGACCGGTGGAGCTCATCTGGCTAGGCTTGGAGCCGCGTGCCTATGCGGCTGAGAAATGGAGATGGGGATGGGGATGGGATGAGAACTGGAAGCGAGGCCGGGATGGGGCCAGGGTGCTGCATGAACGCACTTGCACACATAAATCGACAAGTGATGCATGCATGCAAAGCGAGTACGGGTCCACCAGCATGCATGTACGTGTTAGGCACCGGCCATGCATGCCGACATGCAGACCATCAGACACACCGTACTTTATTTAATGTGGCCACCTGCTTCACCTGGCCGGTTGTGACGCGTCTCATCTAAGCCGTGGAATTTCGATCCAACGCATAAAATAAAAAGAACCTACGTGGATACGCTGGAAGGCCGCCGATTCGGCGTGCCTTCATATCTTTAATACTTACTTGGACTGAATAGTCTGAAACGCAATGCAAAGGGTTATTTCATGTGTCGAGGTGAATAAAACTATCGGAATTTGCAATTTTAGTCGCATCAAGATTTGCATGTTTGTATTGGCACAGTCTTGGACGTGCCGACGAAAATTAAATCAAGCTGCACGCAACGCCTCAACAAGCCTACGGCGAGAGTGATCCATGATCTTTTGTCATCAACAAGCCTACAACTGGATTGATCCACAATCTTCTTCCATGGGAACGCCTGCAGCCGGTTACAGGTGCGGAACTGACGCACAATCTTCTGCTATCAACGTCTATGCATACAATTTTTTAAAAAGTTTTAGGGCATAGCCCCGATCTTAAATTTAATAAACACCTAAAGCTTGTAGACTTTTGGCCATTGGTGTCTAAATGTGAAAGAAGATTAGTCACCATCTCCTCATTCAGAAGCCAAGCTGGTCATCTGGAAATAACCAATGCAGTTCTCAGTGCTCTTCCAACCTTTGCTATGTGTACCTTTCTTCTTCCCAAGACGGTTGTTAAGCAAATTGACAATTTCAGAAAACACTACCTCTTGAGAGGGTCTGGTGCTAATAGTTTGGAAAATAGTTTGTATCCCTAAGCAATGAGGCCTGGGTGTTATAAACCTTAGAACTTAGGATGAAAGTCCTGAAGCACCTGCACAAATTCTTCAATAGATCTAGCACCCTTGGGTTCAACTAGTTTGGGACAATTGCTACACTAGAGGAAGGCTACCACAACCTAGTCCTAGAGGATCCTTTTGGTGGAGAGACATCATCAAGCTCCTAGACTCTTTCAAAGGTCTAGCTCTAGTCTCCTTGAAAGATGGTGCCTCCTATCTGTTCTGGCATGATCTCTGGGAGGGAAGAATCCTAAGTAAAGCTTTCCCTAAACTTCACTCTTTTGCCAAAAAACCAAAGAATTTTAGTTCAAGTGGCAATTTCAACTCCTTTGCCGCAAACCCTCTTCCACCTGTCTTTGTCTCCTAAGGCTTTTGCTCAATTTCAAGAGTTTACAGACTTAGTCCAAGGACTTCAGATACAAAATGAGCATGACAACTAGTCTTATATTTGGGGGTCATCAATTTTCTCTTCAAGCAAGACCTATAAGCATATTATTGGACATCGATATGTGCACCCTTTATTCCATGAGTTATGGAAATATTCTTATCAGAATAAAAGAAAGTTCTTTTTTTGATTGTTCCTGAAAGATAGACTAGCTCAAGAGAGCTCCTCAAACACGCAAGAACATGGCCCTTGAAGATTACTCATGTGTCATCTGTTCTTTGGGACTAGAAGAAAGCCTTTTTTTTAATTGATGTTTGGTTGTCACATTGCCTGAGCTTGCTGGGCAACCCTGAAGCTGCCAACACCTAACTCCAATGATCCTATTGTTGTCGATGAATCTCTGAGATCAGCTACAACTACCATCCTTCTCTATGGAGATCATTATAATGATGTGCTGGTCCATTAGGATAGTAAGAAATGATGAAGTAAAGTCAGAACCCACACTTCTATTCAAAGTTTCTGAAAGACAACACCATATTTGCTTAACCGACTCAGATAGATCGATCTTCTACCTTCCTCCTAATACTTAGATTGTCTCTAGCTCACAACTTATTGTTTGAAAGCAACCATAAGAAAAAATGTACTCTAGGATGTATCTTAATATTTTAAACTGCAAAAACATACACATGTATCACACCTCTAAAATGATCACTTTATAGACAGATTGAGAAGAATAAGTACCAATAGAAGTAAACCGCTGTTGGTATTTCTTATGTCTATTGAATAATTCCGTAAACACACAAAATATACCGTTGTAGCACTTCACTCGGGAGTATTCCAAGGTATCATTATTTATTTTTATCCCAAGGGAAAGCAGTAGCTAGGAATGATAATAAAAGAGAGATCCTTATATACCACAACTTAGTATCAACTAGTATAGGGGATAAACGGAATATGGTAGGAAAGGATGATGATGAAACAAGCCAAGATAAAGATAAATAAGGCCGCGTTTAGTTCGCTGCCGAATCGGCGTTTGTACAGCGTTCGATGCGACAGCGAACACTGTAGCAATTTCGTTTGTATTTGGTAATAATTGTCCAACCATTGACTAATTAGGCTCAAAACGTTCGTCTCGCAAAGTACAATCAAACTGTGTAATTAGTTTTTGATTTCGTCTATATTTAATACTCCATGCATGTACCGCAAATTTGATGTGACGGGGAATCTTCTTTTTGCATAGTGCCAAATTCTAGAATCTGTGGGAACTAAACATGGCCTAAGATAACTAGTAAGTATAGCTAGGTGAGAGGACAACGAGAGAGTATAGGACTCTTATGTTTCTAACTCTACTCCTGTAACTTAACCAAATCACACAATTGAGACACACAGATTGATACCTCACAACATGTATGCTAGGCAATAGACAGACAATAGGGAATGAAACCCTATTCGAAGCGGCTACCTTTTTATGGGGGCCCTACCTTTTAAGAACTTGCCTACAACATGTGGTGGAATACAAAGGCTAGATAGGGCTATCACCACCTGCTAGCTACCACAAACTATCCATGCAACAAGCGGTAACCAAAGGCAAGATGTGTATAAGCACCACGGTTACACCTTCTCTCACTACTCTAGCTATAATTATGAGGCCAACTAGAGCACCCCGTGACAGACGATCATCACAATACAGGTGTGTTTCCAGGATCACAATCTAGTGTATAACAACTCTATGACCAGATAAGCCACAACAATACTATAACTTGTATAATATTGCACAAAGTAAAGACGGAGTAAAGTAGAGAAAGAGTAATATATTGAATAAGGTAAAGTCTTACAAAAGAAACAAAAAGGTACAAGAGCTATACTATACTCTCCAGAAGATAGCTCTGGAAGACCCGAGCAAAGCTCACTACTCAACTCTAACTCCCACTCTATACTACACTACTAAGATAAAGTGGACTATCTACTCTTCACTTGAGCTTGTAGGCTTCTTCACCATGAATGGAGAGGGGGGAGTGACCCTCTATTTATAAGTGGAGGTGGAGGAGCGCCATGTCAGTGATCCGTGTGAACTTGATCATGCAACCATTGGATCCACCGCCATAGAACCGCCTTAAATCCAAGGGCCAAGATCATTTGACATGTGCTTAATGTGTAGGGAAGGTGGTGGAGGGCTGGAGCCACCATGGGGAGGCCAGGTGACCTCCCTATGGTAGCTAGGCCCCACCACTTCCTTCTAGAAGGTGTCCCTACATGTCATGGAGTGTGTTGGCCACTTTTGTCACCTTGGATGCTTCGTTGTGGGCCTATAAATCCGTGTGACTTCATCTTCCACCCTTGAGAGAAAACACAAGTGTGATCCAAGGGTGTGGGGAATGGCTCTGGGATACTTCACGTGGATCCTGCCACCTTGGCAAGGCCTGGTGGGTCCATATGCCGGTCGGGCGACCTCCATATGGTGGTCCCACCGGCTCATTTGCCTCCATTTGTTATCTCCTGCATAAAAATACCTCAAGTTACAAGTGCACACTGTTATTCATAAAATATGTTCATGTCATGTTACTCTTCCTTTGAAACCAAGGCTGTTGACGGTGTTTTGAGTGTGTAATTTTGTGAAATTTTCACCGTCAACAAGACCCCCCAAGCTTAACCTTTTCTCATCCCGAGCAAACAATTAAACTTAGCCTCATTGGATCAGGAGTTGCTACTATGCTTCACATTTCAAGAGTACCAAATGTACAACAAACATATTTCTCTTTGAATGGAAAAATTGGCAATGAAAACTCACCCATATTACCTTAGTCCTTTATGGGGCGTATGGCCTTTTCCTTTGTCTTGGGTGGTTGAGAGACAGAATAGCTTTTGACTTGAGCACTATTTTTCTTATTCCGCACAAGTTTCTTATCGGAGGTTTTGCAACATTTTTCAAAAGAAAACTTAGTGTTCCTCAAATGGTACTCCCATGTCGCTCAAATGGTGTATAGTTCCTCACCAAAGAACATTTTTTAGGTTGCCTTCTTTTTTATCCTACTTCTAGAAGGCTTATACGGAGCTTAGGTATGGATAAAAATGTAGCATACTTACCTTGCATATTTTGTAAGGTCAAATCCCGAATCCATGGAGAGAAATGTCATACTCTTAGATCAAGATGTGCATGTGTGTGGAACATGGTAGATGATAAATATAATGCTCCTCTATTTGTTATGATATCTCTCTAACTTATTATTTTTAGACATGGCTATCACTTTTATTCATGAGCCTTCATGTGCTCACATTTTTTCAATGCTATGGACCTTCATGTGTCCACATTTTTTTCTTTTCTTTTCTTTTCTTTCTCAATACTTTTGCATTGATCATTTATTTTGATGGAAAATGGAAAGCATGTTTTTGCGTACTTCCAGTGTAGAAGCAACATATGTATGTGGTGTGTACGTGATCTTGATCTTGGGAGCATGATAAGTCTCTCAACAAGGGTCAACAAGACTTGACAACACTCAATACAAAGCAAGCAAATTATGTGGAAGGCTTAAATCATGAAAGAGCATATATGGCTTTGGTAAGAATTTATCACCATTGAGGAACAATAAGGTTTTTCATCATTTTAAGAAATAAAACTCTGATAGTCATACATGTTTGGAACAATATTATAGCAGCTCTTGTCTCACTATTTCATATCTCAGAACAACTTAGACTTAGTTACGGCACTTGCAACCCACAAAGTTTTAGGTTCATGATGGTTTCATATGAGCCAAGTAATCCATACTTAGAGAAATATCAAGTTGTAAACTAGGTACTAGAGAAACATTAACATAGCAACTATTCATCATTTCCATGAGGAAGATAAACATTCATGAAGCATATATATAAGCAAAGGGAAATATTTTTGGTCTTTTTATCATATTCATTTCTTTTATAATGCAATGATGGAAATAAAATGAGCTAAGTAAAATGCAACATGCAAAGGTAGGAAATACTTACCTTAGGGGGGAGGGAACCACCCCCAAACTTACCTTTTGCTCATTGTCCTAGATGTGGTGGTGGGTAGAATTCCCACCATCCTACCCATTGATGGTTTTGTTGTTCTAGAGCTTCAATGAGTTGGGCATTTTGTTGGACCACGTCAAAGGTGGCTTCTTGCTCAGTGCATAGCTCGCCCATCCCATTAGCAAGCTGGTCCATCTCCTGCCAATGGCCACGATGTTCCCTATCTTGTGCGAACAAGAAGGAAGCTCGTGCGCTGCGGGAGCGTGGTGGATGCGGAGGAGGCATGACCCTAGACCCTGATATGTCCATGGCACTTGATGTCACCTCCTCGCCATCTTCTTCATCATCACTTGTAGCTCACGAGGTGCCACCTTGATCAAATTGAGCAGCCCGTGACATGCCTCGTGTGACCCTATCTGTACCTACAAAACTTTAGCGTCTCGCCTCTAGGTCCAAGTCAAAGGTTAGTTGGCGGACCCTATACAACTGATGTTTCTCATTTGGGAGAGGGACCTCAACTGTATGGCCACGATAAATCATTTTTAGACCACCCCTTGGACCTCTTTTTAGCATGTGGGCATGTATGAAATATTCTTCAGTGATTATGCCCCTATCCATAGTTATGAACATGAATGGATGTGCACCATCTAGCAAGTCCATTGTGTCAGCAATACAAGTGATTAGAGAGGTGAACTCAATGGGTCCCCCCTCTACTAAACACTCCTTGCCAAAAAAGCAACTGAGAGCTTGATAGGCGAAACATGAATTTTATGGTTCATGGCATACAACAATTTTAATTCTTTCGTGCTTAGTGAGTGAACATCATTGCTAGGAAAAAGAGTGACATATATCCAATAATGAAGAAAGTGCAAGGTAGGATTATGAATTTTATCAGGTCTTTGATTAGAGCAATTATGAGAGTTTATTATAGCTTCCCAAACTCAACTTTCTTGAACCTACGGGTGGCATGGTCTAAGTCTAGCAAGTTTGCATTATTGAAACCAAGAGCAACATTTAATTGTCTCCAAGTAAGATTATATTCTTGATTGAACATACAGAAATAAACTCTGTCATGAGTAATTTGCAAAGTGCATAAGAACTCTATGGTGAGAAGTTTTATTCCTAGTTCATCAATTTACCAGAAACTTTCCCAACCAATCGTAGAAAAGACAGTGGTGAATTCCATATCCATACCTGAGCTGTTGAGGAGAGCAGGATCAATTACCTTGGTGTGCTCATATGTGCACTCCTAGATAGAGAGGTACCTTTGGTACTCTTGTTGGTTAAACAAGAGACCGCTCTTAGGATCTTGTGCTCTCATCAGGGGTACCATGCATGCACCATGGTGTTGATCTTCACTTGGTGTAGTTTGCTCCTCTTGACCTTGTTCATCATTTGGTGAGTCCTCCTAGGAGAAGCGAGTAGAAGCTCCCATTCTCCTCCCTCAGGAGTCACCATTAGAATGGTGGCAGCGTCTGGAAGAGCTCCCACCAAGGGCACCCTTCATCTTCTTGATTGTTGATGTGACCGAGTTCTTCATTTTCCTACACAATAGTAAACACAAGAACACAACTCGGACAACAAGGATTAATGTTCACGTTAGCGTTAGTCATCCAAGTGTTAGTAGTCCTTGTGGTGCGTGGTTGCCTCCACAAAATTGTTCTTGTGGGTGATGACACTCCACAAACCATTCTTGAGAGAGTGACTAGAGCAAGACAAGCTTTGGAAATGTAACTAAAATGCAAAGGCAAAACAATAAATCTTTTTGGGGCTTTTTTGTTTAAGTGGCTAACTAAACTTGAGAAGAACTTTCACAAATTTGAGAGAAGAGAGATAGGGAGCTCAAAATGTTTCTGAAGTTTTGAGTGTGGAAATGAGCTCCCCTTGCATGGCCTTTTATAGGCAAGGAAGGTGGCAGCCAGGAGGCTTCATGGGTAGGTTGAGAGACCCCCCTTTTCCTCCTTTTGTTGTGCCACTTCGTGCCATTACACTCTGGATGCCCAACAAGATTGAAAGATGGTAGAAGATTCGATCAAAGTGGTCATAGTGGCATCTCCCGACATGCTTATGAACCATCCAACCATGCCACTTGGTGACAAAGTCCATAGGATTCCCAACATGAAGCAAAGGTGGAGGAGGATGTGATCAAAGGTGTCATAAGGCCGTCTCCCGACCTACTTATGACCCCTCCAGGCATACCATTCCACACCAACATGCTAAGGATTCCAAGCAAGAGACAATGGAGAAAGCAGAAGTGACCAAAGGCACCATAGATAGGCCGGGTGACCTACCCTAGGACCTATTTTTCTTTTCTTTTGTCTCCACCAAGGTCACTTCATGCTTCCCACTTCAAACCAAAGGCTAAAGGCCTCATAGGGGGGTCGGGCAACCCGCCTCTTCCCTCCAAAATGTTCAAATTTTTGTGAAAAAGTTTTTCTTAAACTCTAATGCAAAAAGGGGGAAAATGTTTGTCAAAAAATCAAATATGAAAAGTTCAAAAAGAGAATGCAGATGAAAAATGCAAAATGATGATGTAAAAGAAAATGTAGAATTTAAATATGGGATAACTACTGAATTACCTGTCGGCGAGGGCTCCTTGTTTTAAGTCCTTGGAGCAGGACTTTTCCGTCATGTTCATGCTTTGGGTGCCTCGGTCGGTCCCAGAGATGGAGACCGAGATGCGTGCACCTCCTTCTCCCGCCAAACCTTTTTGGTTTTAGGTTGTGGTTTTGGTTCGACGGGTTTGTCTTCCTTGACTTGTTCATCCTTCTTGTTCTTTTGGTGCTTTGTTGGGCGAGACCTCCTTTTGGGACGAACTGCCTTAACCTGCTTGTTAGCTTTATAACCATTGAAAGTGCATTTTACCTTCCTTCCTAGGAATTGGAAGTGGATTTGGCCGGATCCTATGTAGATGACCACGTTCAAGGTGTAGAGGAATGGCCTTCCTAGGATAAGGGGAATGTCTTCATCGGCTCCCATGTCCAAGATGAGAAAGTCAACGGGGACGTATTCGTTCTGCATTCTCACTAGGATGCCCCGTGCTAACCCCTTTGGGAATCGCATTGTTTGATCCACCATCTGCAAAGCGAACATATGTAGGGGACAAGGGTCCCCCTAGCAAATTTTCATAAGTTACCTTGGACATGATGTTGATGCCTGATCCAAGGTGGCAAAAGGCATTGTGGAAGATCTATGGTTCGATTGAGAACTCGATCGTCGGATGGCCTGGATCTTCCTTCTTGGTGATGAAGGGAGGATTGAGAAGATAGCCCCAATTTGATCGGAGTGGAGGCTTACCATACTTTGTTGAGACCAAGTTAACAGTTTCAATCGGATCCTCAGGTTTTCTAGGAATCTTACCTTGTTCAAATGACGGGATAACAGCCGCTAATTGAGCTAATTGTGTTTCTAACATTTTATTAAAGCTCAATTTATTTTTTAACTACAGAGGAAAAGATGTCCATTTTCTCACTAAGGTTTTCAAGTATCTTATCATTAACCAACATCTTTTTATTAATGCTATCATTGATTTTAGATTGGCCTAAGACAAGATCTTTCAAAGAAGGCTGATTATTGTAATTATTGTTGAAATTATTATTGTAACCATTACCTCCATTACCTTGGTAGAAGGGGCACAAATTCCATCCTCCTTGTTGTTGGGATCAGTACCCATTGTTGTTGTTGATGATGAAGTTCACGTCTTCCCTTGTTTTGGGACAATTATTGCCCAAATGATCATCTCCGACACATACCTCACACTAGGGGTCTACTTCAATGGCTCGTGCGGTGGTGTGGAGTTGAATGGCCTCTTGTTCCTTTTTGGAACCTTCTTTAATCTTCTTCATCAAGAGGCCCATCTTGGCATAGAGCATGTCCACCTCATTAATGGTGTGCATACCTCTCTTCTTTGGCTAGAGGCATTCTTCATTCCATCCTTGATTGACCACCATCTTTTCGATGAGGTCCTTGGCATCCTTCACATTGTGTTGAAGGAATGCCCCTCCAGCGGTAGCATCCAGGTGACTAAGGGCCATGCCAGTCAGCCCATGATAGAAACCTTAGATTAGGAGCCAATCTTCTATCCCATGATGAGGACAGGCACGAATGTACTCCTAGAGATGCTCTCATGCTTCGGGAATCATCTCATCATACTATTGTTGGAAGCTAGAAATCTTCCCACAAAGGGCACTGGTCTTACCCATCAGGAAAAACTTCTTGAGGAATGCATTGGCACACTTCTCCCAAGTGGTGGCTTCATCCTTATTGGCATAGAACCATTGCTTTGTCTTCCCAAGCAGAGAGAACGAGAAAAGGCGATGGCGGATGGCGTCTGCTGTCACACCCTTGATAGTTGTAAGGAAAATAGACCCTAGGCCCATTTACTTTGGATTTTGGTGTTTGATAACTAACACAACCAAATTGGACTAATGAATTTGCAAGTGTTATGTTTTGTAGTTCAATAGGGTGCAAGACGTGACTTGGACAAAGGCAACGTGATGATTCGATGATCAACACCATAAGCAAGACCTTAGGAGCATAAGAAAAGACACAAAATATCAAGCAAAGTCCAAGCATGAAGATAGGAACCAAGCCAGACACAAGATTGTGAAGAAACGAGCTCACAGAGGGCACAGGATGCTGCACAGGACACTGCATAGGACGCTCCGATGCACAGGATGCTGCACAGGACGCTCCGATCAAGCAACAGTAGAGTCAACAGCAGTGACCGAACGCTGCATAGGATGCTGAGTTCTAGAGTCTGGTCAACATCAGTAAGGTTCTAGAAAGCCATTTTTGTGACCGGACGCGTCCGGTCAGTACTGACAGGATGCTAGCCAGAGTCCGGTCAATAGCAGAAAAGTGGGATTTCGTTTCCAACGGCTACTTTCTCAGTGGGGCTTATAAATAGACCCCCCAGCCGGCCATTTGAGAAGTGTGGAGCTAAGGAAACATACCAAGGGTGTTGATACACCATTTTAGTGATCTCCACTTGCATAGTGCTTAGTGTTTCATCAGGTGATTAGCGTAGGTGCTTTGCGAAGTGCTTAGGTTGATTAGACCACCACTTATGCGCTTGCTCTAGGTTTAGGCCTAGTGTTTAGTGAGGTTTACATACCTCTTACCACCCGGTGCTTGCGAGCACCATTGTTGTACATCAGAGGGGCTTGAAGTCTTGCGAGATCACACCAACCGCGTTTGTGGTGTGGCCGCCACCGTGTACTAGAGGAAACAAGACCCGCGGCGTTTCGACTGGAAGCTTGATAGTGAAGACAGCGGGGAGCATTCGGGAGAGGCTTGCTGGAAGGCATGTCGGAGACCCACTTGCGCGTGGGGAAGGCCTGAGGCTATCCACGGAGTTACCCGACCGGGAGCTTGGCCCTTGCGAGGGATTCCTTGCAAGGGGCTCCAATGAGGACTAGGGGAAAGCTTGCGCGCTTCTCGATACCTCAGTAAAAATACCAGAGTCATCGACAGGAGTTTGCATATCTCTACCTTACTCTTTAGCTTCTGCATTTACATTGATTACTTTACTATATTTGCAGTAGAGATAGCAACACACTAGCAAAACCGTAGTTGCACATTTAGATAGTTTATCTTTTGTATAGGTTTTGCTAAGATTAGAAAAAGAGACCATAGTTTAGAGTTAGAATTTTTAAGTTGCCTAATTCACCCCCCCTTCTTAGGCGTCACGGTCCCTTCAATTGGTATCAGAGCCGGATGGCTCATATTTGGACCTTTTGACTTAACCGTCGTTGAGCCGACGCTATTATAGAGTGATTGGGATGGATACCGCTAGGCCTCCACAATTTGATGGCACTAACTTCCTCTACTATAAGGCTAGAATGGCTTGCCACTTTGAGGTGGTTGATTTAGGTGTATGGAGAGTCACTCGTGATGGGATGAAACCCATTAAGAATCCCGAAAAGCCCACAAAGAGTGACGAAAAAGAAATGCTTTTTAATGCTAGAGCTAAGAATTGCTTGTTTGAATCATTTAGCATAGATGTGTTTAACCAAGTATTGACCTTAAATACGACACATGAAATTTGGTTAAAACTCCAAGAGCTCCATGACGGCACAAGTAATGTCCGTGAGCAAAAACATTGTCTAGCTAAGCAAAATTATGATTCCTTTGCTATGAATGATGATGAGCTTGTTCGTGATATGTATTCTCGATTGAATCTAATTATCAATGAGCTCCATTCAATAGGATTATTAAAGCTAGATGATGCAGACATCGTGAGAAAGATCATCTCCGTTCTACCACAAAAGAAATATGCAAGCATCATCACCATCCTTCACAACATGGAGAACTTGAGCACCATGACCCCGGGCATTGTCATTGGCAAGCTAGTGGCATTTGAAATGTCACGTAAGATGGGTCAAGGAGAAGCATCTTCATCAAGCAAAGGCAAAGCTCTCGCTTGTAGCAAGAAGAAAAAGATGACGTGCAAGAAAGTTGAGTCAAGCTCAAGCTCAAGCTCCTCAAGTGAAGAAGAAGAAGATGATGATGATGATAATGATGAACAAGAATCAAGTGATGATGATCAGTCTTCCTCCTCCACCTCTGACCTTGATGAAGAATCAATCAAACTTATCAAAAAGGTGGAGAAGATGATCGTAAGGCTCAATGTCAAGGGTGTGCCCATCCAAATTCAAGACCTTGTTTTCACTAATTAAAGAAACGAGCAAAGAAAGAGAGGATGCTATGGATGCGGCGAGTTGGGGCACTTTGTGGAAGTTTGTCCAAACAAGCCCACACCCAAGGCAAAGAAGAAGGCATGCAAGAACAAAGCCCTCACATCAATAAGGTCATGGGATGATTCTTTAAGTGAAGAAGATCATCACAAGAGGCGAGGGCGCAAGCACTCATCATCAAGCTCTTTCTCATGTGTGCCTTATGGCACGCGGTAATGAAAGCTCATCCTCTAGTGAGAGCAATAGTGATGATTTGCCTTCTTATAATACAATTATGCAACAAAATCATAAATATGCTAAAGTTTGCACTAGTCAACAAAAGAAGCTCAAAAATTTAAAAGAAGACCTAGGTAGTTCACAAAAGGCATACAAAACCTTACTTGAACAATATGAGAACTTTGCTAATCTCAATGTTGAACTATCTACTAAAATTGAGAAACTTGAGACTAGTGCAACAACAAATGCATGCATAATCAATGATGAGCAACTCTTAAAGAAAAATGAAAAATTAAAAGTAAAGTTAGCTAGCTCACAAGAAGCATATAATAGTTTGCTTGCTAAAATGGAAACCTTATGCAAACATTGTGATGAGCTAACTAATAAAGTTGCTAATCTTGAAGCCGTTAACACAACCCCCACCAAGGCATCTAAAAAGAAAAGTTCTATCTTTAACACGTCTAAAAAGGATGCCTCTACTTCTTGTAATGATTTATGTTTAGACTCACCTTTGTGCAACCAAGTTTGTGTTGAGAAAGTTATTGTAGATACATGCACACAAGAGGTTGCAAAGGAGAATGAGCAACTCAAGCAAGAAGTAGCTCGCCTCACCAAGGACTTGACTCAAGTGAAAGGCAAGGCGAAGCAAACCCAACTTCATCAAGATAACACCGTCAAGAGAGTGAAGAAGCTTGATGAAGAACAAACCGTGGTTTGTTACATGTGCCACAAGGAAGGTCACAAGTCCTATGAGTGCAAGGTGAAGAATGGGGGAGGAGCAAAGAAGGAGAAAAAGCAAACAAGCAAGCTCTCCAACACCTACACCAACAAGGTGGACAAGAAGGCCTCCACACCTTATCTCTTGAAGAAGAAGAAAAATAACAAGGTGGTGGCCATCAAGGTGAACAAGCAAGTCAACAATGGGGTCAAATGCTTTTGGGTGCCAAAGGAAATCATTTCCAACATGAAGAGCACTAAGAAGGTTTGGATCTCGAAAGGGAAGTGAGAAGTCCATCAGACTTCGGGGAATTTGGAGACTTGGCAAAGTTTGGGTGCATTTCATGGGGTGCATCATGATGGACAAAGTCATTGCCAAGTAGGTTAGTGAATACTATGGACCCAAATTCCCCTTCCCATGTTAGGTAACTAGATGTCATTACTTTCAAATAGTATTCATTTCAATTGGTTTTGTTTTTCAATTGATATACTCTTAAAGCATCTAGTTATCTTTCATGCCTATGTTTGCATTTACTTGCTTAAATCTTTTGTCATGCATTCAATAGGTATATCATATGGTAGGCTTGCTCAGTTTTATTATCAACCCTTGGAGCAAACCTACATGGTTTAAAATTATTTAGGAGCACGGCACATAGCTTGTTTTACAATTATTTATCTAATATGTGCCAAAGTCCAAATTGTAGATAATCTCTCTAAAAATATGCACAAATTTTACAAGTAGCCAACACTTGTGTGCACAAATTTAGGGGGAGCTTAATCTACAAGTTGGATGCTTTGAGACTAACACCTTTTCAAGCTTATATTATGTAGTAGTCTCATTGCAAGGAAAATGGAGTCTCCGGAGGAAAGCATTATACTTCAATTGATAGAAATCAAATTGATTTTCACATGTGGTATTTCTAAACCGATATCACCATGTTGATCTCACTTTGATATTTATTTGCTTTCTCCATACATTATATAGATTAACCTCTCTTGTGCAATGAATTGCTAATTATGCATATACTTTGCTTTTTACCATATGTATGCATAAATTTAGGGGGGAGCTTAGTCTATATAATGTGATAGTCAAGTTTTGTGACCTATTCTAGGCTAATCAAATCATTCATTTGGTTCATAAAGTTTGACCCTTCCTTGTGCTACTAATGTATTCCTTTTGGGTGTTTGATGCCAAAGGGGGAGAATTTGAAGGACCAAAGACAAGCATTTAGTTACAAGTAGTAATGGTCCGAGAAAGAGAGGAAAGTGAATTATGGGTTAGTCTAAGTAATGGGAGAATTTTTTTAGAAAGCTAGGCTTTAATCCATAATATCACATAGGGACATTTGCAAGGGCAAGATAAGGTTGCATTGCAAGGGCAAGATAAGGTTGCATATAGTATCTTATATATAGTATCTTTTAGCATCACATAATCTTGTCCCTTGCATTGCATCCTAGCAAGTAGATAGTTTTTTAATTTCAAAAAATTTATTATTTGCTTGCTTTGGTCGTGTTGTCATCAATCACTAAAAAGGAGGAGATTGTAAGGAAAATGGACCCTAGGCCCATTTACTTTGGATTTTGGTGTTTGATGACTAACACAACCAAATTGGACTAATGAATTTGCAAGTGTTATGTTTTGTAGTTCAATAGGGTGCAAGACGTGACTTGGACAAAGGCGATATGATGATTCGATGATCAACACTATAAGCAAGACCTTAGGAGCACAAGAAAAGATACAAGATA
Source organism: Miscanthus floridulus (assembly GCF_019320115.1). Classification (NCBI taxonomy): domain Eukaryota; kingdom Viridiplantae; phylum Streptophyta; class Magnoliopsida; order Poales; family Poaceae; genus Miscanthus; species Miscanthus floridulus. Next base: position 35,244,958 of record NC_089587.1, read on the forward strand.
TCAAGCAAAGTCCAAGCACGAAGATAGAAACTAAGTTGGATGCAAGATCACGAAGAAACGAGCTCACAGAGGGCACAGGACGCTGCACAGGACGCTCCGATCAAGCAACAGTAGAGTCAACAGCAGCGACCGGACGCTGCACAGGACGCTGCACTGGACGCTCCGATGCACAGGACGCTGCACAGGACGCTGAGTTCTAGAGTCCGGTCAACATCAGTAAGGTTCTAGAAAGCCATTTTTGTAACTAGACGCATCCGGTCAGTACTGACAGGACGCTGGCCAGAGTCCAGTCAGTAGCAGAAAAGTGGGATTTCATTCCCAACGGCTACTTTCTCAGTGGGGCTTATAAATAGATCCCCCAACCGGCCATTTAAGAAGTGTGGAGCTAAGGAAACATACCAAGGGTGTTGATACACCATTTTAGTGATCTCCACTTGCATAGTGCTTAGTGTTTCATCAGGTGATTAGCGTAGGTGCTTTGCGAAGTGCTTAGGTTGATTAGACCATCGCTTATGCGCTTGCTCAAGGTTTAGGCCTAGTGTTTAGTGAGGTTTACATACCTCTTACCACCTGGTGCTTACAAGCACCATTGTTGTACATTAGAGGGGCTTGAAGTCTTGTGAGATCACACCAACCGCGTTTGTGGTGTGGCCACCACCGTGTATTGAAGGGAACAAGGCCCATGGCATTTCGGCCGGAAGCTTGATAGTGAAGACGGCAGGGAGCATCTAGGAGAGGCTTGCCGGAAGGCATGTCGGAGACCCACTTGCATATGGGGAAGGCCCGAGGCTATCCACGGAGTTACCCGACTGGGAGCTTGGCCCTTGCGAGGGATTCCTTGCAAGGGGCTCCAACGAGGACTAGGGGGAAGCTTGCGCGCTTCTCGATACCTTGGTAAAAATACCAGAGTCGTTGACAGGAGTTTGCATATCTCTACTTTGCTCTTTAGCTTTTGCATTTACATTGATTACTTTACTATATTTGCGGTAGAGATAGCAACACACTAGCAAAATCGTAGTTGCACATTTAGATAGTTTATCTTTTGCATAGGTTTTGCTAAGGTTAGAAAAAGAGGCCATAGTTTAGAGTTAGAATTTTTAAGTTACCTAATTCACCCCCCCTTCTTAGGCGTCACGGTCCCTTCAATAGTGAAGGTGCCACACACCTCCTAGAAGTGTTGAAGGTGGGCATTGGCATCCTCATGGGGCTTCCCACAAAATAGGTTGGCTTGCACCATGTTGATAAGCGCTGGCTTTAGCTCAAAAGTGGCATCCCCCAAGTTGAATTAGGGTCCCTGGCCACATCAGCGGCTGACGGGTCTGAGAAGTCAGCGATCGACTTTTGAACCATAGCTTCCTTAGGTGGTGGTGTAGAGCTTCCTTCCTGGAACAGATTCAGGTTCGAGATGAACCTTTGAGGAGGAACTTTACAGTGTCTAGTATTCCTCAATAATTGCTCAGGATCTTCAACAAAATTTCCCGGCAATTGGAAACCGCTCATACACTGTCTTGCTTCACAATAACGAGAAACAAAGACAGGGGTAAGCCCCTACACTAATTGATAACTAATTTGATGGTAAATTCTAGATTCAATTTTATTAAAATTCCTAGGCTGATGCTTTCCCCTGCAACGATGCCAGAAATGCTTGTTGGTATTTTTTGTCTATTGGATAATTCCACAAGCCCATAGAATATATCGCTGTAGCACTTCACCCTAGAGTATTCCAAGGTATCATTATTTATTTTTATCTCAAGGGAAAGCGGTAGCTAGGAATGATAATAAAAGAGAGATCCTTATATACCACAACTTAGTATCAACTAATATAAGGGGGTAAACGGAATATGGTAGGAAGGGATGATGATGAAACAAGCCAAGATAAAGATAAATAAGATAACTAGTAAGTATAGCTAGGTGAGAGAACAACGATAGAGTATAGGACTCTTATGTTTCTAACTCTACTCCTGTAACTTAACCAAATCACACAATTGAGAAACACAGATTGATACCTCACAACAAGTATGCTAGGCAATAGACGAGACAATAGGGAATGAAACCCTATTCGAAGCGGCTACCTTTTTATGGGGGCCCTACCTTTTAAGAACTTGCCTACAACATGTGGTGGAATACAAAGGCTAGACAGTGCTATCACCACCTGCTAGCTACCACAAACTATCCATGCAACAAGCGGTAACCAAAGGCAAGATGTGTATAAGCACCACTGTTACACCTTCTCTCACTACTCTAGCTATAATTATGAGGCCAACTAGAGCACCCCATGACAGACGATCATCGCAATACAGGTGTGTTTCTAGGATCACAATCTAGTGTATAACAACTCTATGACCAGATAAGCCACAACAATACTATAACTTGTATAATATTGCACAAAGTAAAGAGGGAGTAAAGTAGAGAAAGAGTAATATATTGAATAAGGTAAAGTCTTACAAAAGAAACAAAAAGGTACAAGAGCTATACTAGACTCTCCAGAAGATAGCTCCGGAAGACCCGAGCAAAGCTCACTACTCAACTCTAACTCCCACTCTATACTACACTACTAAGATAAAGTGGACTATCTACTCTTCACTTGAGCTTGTAGGCTTCTTCACCATGAATGGAGAGGGGGGAGTGACCCTCTATTTATAAGTGGAGGTGGAGGAGCTCCATGTCAGTGATCCATGTGAACTTGATCATGCAACCATTGGATCCACCGCCATAGAACCGCCTTAAATCCAAGGGCCAAGATCATTTGACATGTGCTTAATGTGTAGGGAAGGTGGTGGAGGGCTAGAGCCACCATGGGGAGGCCAGGTGACCTCCCTATGGTAGCTGGACCCCACCACTTCTAGAAGGTGTCCCTACATGTCATGGAGTGTGTTGGCCACTTTTGTCACCTTGGATGCTTCGTTGTGGGCCTATAAATCCGTGTGACTTCATCTTCCACCCTTGAGAGAAAACACAAGTGTGATCCAAGGGTGTGGGGAATGGCTCTGGGATACTTCACATGGATCCTTCCACCTTGGCAAGGCCTGGTGGGTCCATATGCTAGTCGGGCGACCTCCATATGGTGGTCCCACCGGCTCATTTGCCTCCATTTGTTATCTCCTACATAAAAATACCTCAAGTTACAAGTGGACACTGTTATTGATAAAATATGTTCATGTCAGGTTACTCTTCCTTTGAAGCTGAGGTTGTTGACGATGTTTTGAGTGTGTAATTTTGTGACATTTTCACCGTCAATAACTATCATGCCCCAAAATTTCTATTTTGGGTTGTGAATAGAAAACTCTAATAAAATAAATGATTTTATAATTTTTTTTAAAAAATTTCCAAGATTTGAATAGGTTGTTGATAATTTTAAAAATGTAAAATGTGATTTTCTAAAAACTTTTATAATTAATTTGATGGGGTGTTGCATTCATGCCTTTGCATTTCTTTAATTGTGTGAAGAATGAATTTATAAAATTCGATTACGGGCGAATAAATTTTCATTCTATTTATCAAAACATAGTTTAAATGTTTTTTGTTTCAAAATCTTGAAAATGTTTAAGTCTGAAAACTGTTCAAAAGAGTTGTTTTTAAATTAGATTTGAATTTGGCTTTGAAGTAAAAGAAAAGGAAAATGAATTTATTTTGAAAACTGTCTCCCTCTCCCTTTCTAACTCTCAGCCTGGCCACTCTTTTCTCTTGGGCCGAAAGCCCACCGCAGCCCTCCTCCTCCCTCTCACTTCCAGGCGGGACCCGAAGCTCCACTCGCCGACAGGTGGCCCCACCTGTCAGAGGGCATCAACACAACAGTGCCGTCTCCCACCTCCCGCCGTCCTCGGTCTCTCTCTCCATCCGCCATGACCGGGCGACGAGCGCTCCAGTCCTCGCGACCGAGCGCGCCCGCGAGAGACCAGGCCGCTGCGGACCAAGCCGTGCCTGGCCCTGCTCCACCCTCACCGAGTCCCCGGTCGCGACCCGCTCTCTGTGCACGGAGTCAAGCCACCATGGCTGATCCCGGCCAGCCCGAGCTCCATTAGAGCCCAACCCCTTTACTCTGGCCTTAAATCCGACCCCATAAACGCACCCATCACTCTCCTTCCTTCACTCGGCAGTTTGGAGTCCATTATAGCCTTTAATCGACGGCCGCCATTGATGGCAGTGAACCGAGCTCGAATCCCGTCCAAATTCGTCGTTCTTCTCCCTATATAAACCCAAGCTCCAGCTCCTCTGCATCTTTCGCCATCAACCGATCGCTCCCTGTGTTCCATAGTCACTCTAGTGCCACAAATCCCAGCTGCCGTCGCCATTGCCGAGCTCCACCCGCCGTCGTTGAACTCCACGCTTTGGCCGTCTCTGACTCTACCCTTGCTACTGCTGGATTCGCCTTGACCAGGCGATTCACGCCTTTCCTTTCTTCTCCAGGGAATCGTGACGAGTTGGGGTCATTCCAGTGCTCGCCGGAATTCCTCGTCCGCCTTCCCGTCGGTCGCCACCTTCTCGGTGCCACTCCCAGTCGCTGAAATCACGTTCATCGGACGCGCGGTGAGCTCCTCCTCCGCTTGCGCGTCTCCCTGACGTCCTCCGCGCCCTATAGCTCGCAGCCGAGCTGCGCCGGCGAAGTCCGGCCATGGCACCGCCGTGAGCTACTTCCTGCGCGGCGAGCCGGAGACCAAAGCTAGCAGCCCGGTCGTGCACTCGCACTCGTGCGTGTCTTTCTTCTCTTGTTAGCTTGATGATGTCACTCCGATGTCATACATGATTTATGGCCGTTTTCCTTTAGGAAAACAAATCCAGAAATACACTCCAAATACACCATTGTGGACATGGTTCATGGTGCACCGCTCTCACAGCTTCTCCCCGGTCCACGGTTCATGGACCGAGTGCACAGCATAGTGCACGCAAATTTACAATATAGCCTCTTTGCTTATATCAAATTAAATCACTGTTTCACGAGTCATGCTGTTCTTCCACTTCGTCACCTATCTTATATAGTTTTCGTACCTGCAGTCCAGATCCATTTTCTTTTTCAGTTTTGTTTATTTAAAATCCGAAAATGGGTTCAGTTTATTTACAGATTTGGCACCGACTTCAAAAGCTTATAACTTTCAAACCGTACCTCTGTTTTAGGTGGTTCTTTCGCTCACGAGTTCGTATCGTCGAGTACTACGCGTTAGTAAACTTTATAGCATGTTTTTTTTCCATTGTATGGGTACTGTTCTTATTATGTTTTGTGGGCCATATTTGTTGTTTGTCAGTAGAAGGTGCCGATTACCAGAACTTCTAGGACCAGCAGTTTGATATCGCGGAACAAACCCAATTTGAAGGCAAGTGTCTTTGACCATACTTGCTCCTACATTTATTTTATTTTGAGTTAGTTAGATAGACCATTAGTTTGCATGCAGGGTCTTAAATTGAATCCCATGTTAGGGTTTACTAGAACTTGTTACATCATCCTTGAAACCCGGTTTGAATGGGTAGATGTCATGCTTAGCTTTGCAGTCTTGGGATGGGAAAGGTAGTAATTTAATCTTGATTAATGATCTATGCAATGGTTACTGGTAATTTTTTTTAGCAACATGGTGAATAGGAAATCTAAGTAGGATCATTGGTTGTGTTTGATTCTGCTCTGGATCCCTAAGGACCGATTCTCGGAGCATGTAACCTAGCTTAACAGCGCAGCCATGAGGTTTGGATGGGCTGGGCCTGGCTAATTAATTAGGGGGATCCCTATGTGGATTTTAGTCTCAGTGACATGGGTATAGAAGAAGGCTTCTATGCAGGATACCGCTTGGTACAGGAGTTGGCTCCTAGGCTTGCCTAGTCCTAGGTTACGGGAGATGGCTTCCAGCGTGCCTTGTGAGAACTAATACATATGGGAGGACTCTTTGTAAAGGCCTTGTAGTGAAACCCTATTGATCTACCTTGGAAGTGGGTCAAGAGGCTGATCACCTCATAAATGTGAAACACGACTCATGGTGAAAGTGTGCAACCTCTACAGAGTATAAAACTGATATATCAGTCGTGCTCATGGTCAAGAGCGAACTTGGACTTCTTTCATGATTAGATGGATCTAGTTCAATTTGGTGGTTCCCTTGGAAAGGGAATGGCTGGTTCGAGTGGTTTGCTTGGATGGAATCCAGTGTTGGTTGCTCGGATGGAATCCAAGTGTTGGTTCAGGTGGTTCTTTGAGGAGAAGGTGGATTTCACATAGTAATTAGGTGCTAAGGATTTAAGGTATATTAGGATGTGTAACTTAAGTGCTTGTGTCAAACCTGGTAAGCCTTTCCTTGTGTTGGCCCTCATGTCATACTTTCCTACGCTTGCGGAGTACATTTTGATGTACTCACCCTTCCTCTTTGTCCCCCTGCTACCCCACCCAGATGCTGGAAATGACGAGAAGGAGTACATTGAAGACGGTGCCTTTGACCCTGATGACGTGTACTAGGCTAGTGCTGCCCCTGGTCAACCTTCCCGTGGAGATGGTATCCCTTTCCACTAGTAGTTTATGAGTTTTTCTTTCAGACCCATGGGTCATTTTTGTAATCATGTTTTCGTCAGTGTTTTCCTAAACGCTAAACGGTAAACAGTCGGTCACCTACCGTTTAGCCATTATTCAGGCAAAACGTCCCATTAAACGGGCTAAACGGCCAATTAAACGGGGTAAACAGGTGATTAAACAGAAACGGCGCACCACCGTGTAGCGTTTACACGGTGTTTAAATAGGCTAAACGACCGTTTAGGCGAATAGTGGTTTTTGTTATGTAAGCAAATATGCTATGATACTGTAATGAAGCTGACATATGTATGAATAAATTGATCCTAACATACATATGTTGTGCATTCGATTTTGTCCTTAAAATCGGGTGTGACAACAACCGCCAAATAAAAGAATCTTCCTCATCAGAAAAGCAAACAACAAAGGCTAATTGAACTATTTCTAACCATAGATTCATAAGTCCATTGTCCGCACACCTTCTAAAGGTGTATTTAAGATTGCTTCCATCCTAAAGGTTGGCCACCATTTTAGACTTTTCATTTACTAGGATATAAATCTCCCAAAACTGTATAGCTAGACCGGAGGTTCCCAACTAGTTGCCCTCCCAAAATTTCACCTTCTTGCCATTTCCTGTTTTCCATCTAAACCCCATTTTTGCTGTAGACACTACCCACATTAAACCTTTAAAGAACTATGAGGCCCCCCAAAGTCGAACAAAAATGTTAAGACTGGACTTATTGTATTTATAGTCAACAAATTGTCTCCATAACTTATGACCACCTAGGTCATACCTTCTAATACAAGAGACTACCAAACAAAGAATGGTTCTATGGAGGTTCCCAAAACCCCACAAGAATGATTTTTTTGGTGATAATCAACCCCGAAAGAATGTTGTTTCTTTCTTGGAAAGATCATATTACAACCCTTGACTTCCATAATATTTGTGTGCTAGACATAGAAAGTTCTTTGGAAAAGTATGATTGTAAATATCTCTAGTTTTATATAATAGGTAAATGTCCTTGCTGTGCTCCTAGGACCAATGGTTTTCATAATCCTACTCTTAGGTTTATGCATCGTTGGATTGGCTTTACCTTAAAACCCAAGAGTTGATTTGCGTACTATTTCTACCGATGAATATAATCTAAGTACCTATTTGCTATGGTAAACAAAAACATATTTCGCCTTTTACGTCCATGATAGAACAATGGTTAGGAGTTTTCACTATAGTAGGGAGTGTAGAAAGCACCTCTCTAGGTTGCTTCTCACCTTGTTTGTTGGACCATGCCATATTTGCTTACATAAAAGGCATTTGCTTACATACAAGGCAAATGACAATTTAGATGATGATCACTTTTTGCAAGGCCACATGCTTAGAGTTGATGATGATTATTCTTTATTTATGACTTACCACAACTATGCAACCAAGATTCCTTTGCCTTGTGGAAGTCTCGGATTGTATAGCGTGATAAAGTTAGCCCTTAAGCTCGAGGCAAAAGTGCCTGCATGGCATAGTGTTTTAGGTGGACCGGTACAAGAAGGTGTGCGAGTGACTACTACGATGGATTTGAATGTGACATCTCCTACTTTAGCCCTTGCATCGAGAACATTGATATCAGGTCTAGGAAATGTAAAGCCATTGTATGATCACACTGCCTTGCGTCAAGACATAAAAAGACATGATAGTCGCTACCGAAGCAGCTATATGTGGGGAACGAGAGGCATATGGAGATGTGCTTCAGACACATAGGTTGCTACTCGAACATGTTTCAAAGCAAGCTTGGGGGAGAGTACCCCGCCAAGGTAAGTATCATCTTTCCATTGCTCATGTAGAGTCGTACCCAGCCAAGTCATATTAGTTCTCCTTTACTTTCGTATTTAAAAATAATAATAAAATGATGATGAATAAGAATAAAGTTTAACTCCCAACATAGTGCTGAAACTAGTTATACCCTTGCTTAATGGAAATGAGGGGAAGTTACTATGTTAATTCTTTAAGTTCCTCGTACATAGTTCGATACTCTCTTCAATGTTTAAATTTGTTGGCATAACTTGTGACCCTACTTATATCTTTAACCATGTGGGAACAAGAGCTTTCAAGTCTAGGTTATTGTTACAATGTGATATATTTGAGATTTGGAATTAGAACAAGAGCTTTCAAGTCTAGGTTGTTGTTACAATGTGATATATTTGAGATTTGGAATTAAGTTTGCCTATGATCCTAGTAAGGTGAAATCTCAGAGTTCAAATTTAGTCCAATAGTGCATGCCAGGTATCCTTTTCTTTTGATTTCATATGTAAACAATTCAACCGACCTTAATCAAAGCAGTTGTTGATCTATAGCTCTACCATGTTTAAATAATTGGATAAAATAACCAGTGGGTCGCAAGATATAGAAGCTCTAAGTGTTAGCTCGAGGGATCAACAACTATTTGTTTCTGGGCAAATTTAAAGTACTAAATCATTGTTGATCACCAAACTTTTGTTAACTTGGTTCACTAAATCACTATTGATTTATTTTGTATCAAAAAGCAACACATTTGTATATATATACACGGAATCATTTTCTTTTTGTGAGAGAAAGAGTGCATTCATTGATCAAATGTAATATTACAATCCAGTTTCAGGAGCTCATTTATACAATTAGGATAGTTGACTCTTCAAACAGCACAATGCATTGAGTGTCTTGCTAATTGAGCTAATTTGTGGGCTACCTTGTACTCCCAATTGTACTAACGTGCACTTCTGGAAGCATCCTCGTAGTATGTTTAATCTCCTTCACAATATTTGAGTATCTTGACCTGTTCTCCATAGACATTTTCGGGGACTCCACTATGGAATAGCAATCTGATTCAATTATAGTTGTTTTTTTATCCATTCAACCGCTAGCTTGACACCTTCAAAACATGCTACAACTTCTGCCGCTTCAACTATATGGCACAATCTGTGCTTACACTCCATACTGATAATAATACTCTACCTGAGTGGTCTCTGATGATGTCTCCACTATAGTTTTCCTCTCTTGTTGCAAAGAAAGATGCATCAATATTTAGTTTTACCCATCCATCCGGTGGTTCAATCCATATTTCTTCCTTCACTCTCTATCGTTTTTGCTTTGTACAATTTTCTTCGGTTTCCATTTGGTCAATTCTGGTGCTTTCCTTTTGGCATCTTCATTTCTACAATGTTGAATGTTTAACATGAATACCAATAGATAACAATAAACCTTGTTGAACCTACAATGGAAGCAGTGCCACTTCCATGGATAGAATCATTTCTATGTTATGTAGCAGGATCAAAAGCATTCCGGACTTGTATTCTGAAGTTTCTGTTCGGGCACCATGTCCGAGATCTTTCTCAACTCCTCCATGAGTGCCCTTGCTTTGGCACATGCCATGACTGCATGGAAACCATTGACACAATAAATGACATGTCCCATCCACTTCCAAACTCCTTTGCTTCCTATTTTGCATAGTGGCCAGCCCCTCATTTGACGCGAAGATTTTTATTTTTTGTGGAACCGGTGTTGACTAGAATTTTGCCCATATCCGATGGCCACCGTCCGTGGCTGTACTTGTTCATGCAATGTTCTGCATGCCTAGAAAAAACTGCAAAGCAACAAGATAACCTTGCGGCCAGGTGCCACTCTTCTCATAATTCCATGCCAAGACATCGTCTACTTGCATTTATGGAATTCTTTAGAATTTCTTCAGCGTCATGGGCAAGGAACAATTTCTTGATCAAAGCTTCGGGCCTGTTCGACAGGACTGAAAAATACTGTTCCGACTGATTGTTGTGAGAGAAAAATATTGTTCTGACAAAACGTAAACAATGTTTTTGTGAGGTGGCTGGTCAGCCGGCAACCAGCCAGCCAGCCAGCCGAACACAGCCTTCATCCCTTGAACATCGGACTTTACCTGTGATGTACCCATCGAAGTCTACATATTAGGCTCTGTTTGGTGTGACTCTCAGGTGCGCGGCTTCGGCTCCAAAAACATCGTACATCATTGTTTTGAAGCGTAGGTCATCAAAAACGGCTTCGGCTCTTCAAAAATAAACTAAGGAATGGAGGAGCCGGAGTTTTGGGGCTCTGGTCGACTCCGCTAGCTATACATAGAACTACTACTACAAAAATGCTACGTAGGAGCTGGAGCCGGTCGAAGCCCCTTTAAACGGGGCCTTAGGTTTTGTTTGGATACAAAATATTTTTGGAGTTTTAGAAAAATATCATGGTTTTATGAAAGACTTTGGTTTTAGAGTGCCGTAAGTGTTTGAGTGCAATAAACTTTATGGTTTTGAATACCATGGTATTGGAGTTTAAAAACTTCACTCTAGACCTGTTTTTTCTAAACCACTGTTTTGCACGTCAATGGTTCTAAAACTACAATTTCTTGATACTATGGTTTCTTAATACTACGACATCCAAACAAGGCCTATTCTCTTCCCAGTTACCTTTGTAGTTAGAATTCTGGATGTCCAGTTATTTCTCCATATTCTTACGCGATCTCCACTCCCAACACGCCATATTAGCTATTTCTTTAGGTCTAGGCCAAATTCCATGCCCTTTAAGGGCTATGGAGAAATACCGTAGTATACATGAATCATGCTATTATGGTTATATACAAACGTTAGATAGTTTATAGACACTCAAATCGATAACCTGTGTTGTATAAAATTGTCTACCAAGTTATTTTGTACGAGGCAGAAGAACTTACAAATAATAAACTATCTATGGATGGTGCATGTCCTTAAATGTCACATGTCCGTTACCCTTGCTTATTTGTGCCAACAGAACGCGTATGTCTATACGGATCATGCTTAGACGGCGTCATGCCGTGCCCGGCCGCGCATTTGGTCATCTACAGGCCGCGAGCGGCGACGGCCAAGAAGCATGAGCAGCATTATATTTGTGGCCTCAACGACCGTCGGGGGCTGCGAAAAGCCTGAGTGAGCTGTGAAAATAAAGCTGACGCCGGCGGCGCCCCGTGACCTTCAGCCCGGGCGGCGGCAGGGGTATGCCAGGGTATTTATTGGAATACCTAAGATTTAGGTGTAAAAAATAAATATACATAGTATTTATATAACCTATTGGACCAAAAGCCAACAAACCAGCAGCAGAGCAGGCCAACATGGTCAAGGCTCAAGCGGCCAGCTGCGTGCGTACAGAGAATTTTTTTTACGCTTTTTTAAAATTATTTTTAAATTTGACACTGTTTTTTTCTTCTTCAGAACTAACACTTTTAACTGCGACCGCACCTCCCAAGTTGCGCACAGACCACAAGCTGCCTTCACTGTTTTGTAAGATACTACTACAATACCATTATGTTAACAATTTGTACTTTGGGTATTACTGTGGATTTGTTATGGCCATTAGTGCATTTTGATTATTGTTAGGGACGCATGATCCAATGTACTTGTATTGCAAAAATTTTTATATGGAATACCCTGTCACAGAATCCTTGCTCCGCTAGACTAGATCAGACAGGTGACGCTACCGTGGCCACGGAAGTGATAGCTGCCTGCCATTACAAGTTGCCTAGTCAGGAGTGGACGACTCCATATTTACGGCCTGTTTGTTTGGCTGTGGCGTGTCATAAACGATTGTAAATTTCTAGTTGGAATAGTATTTTTCTTTCATACAAACCAGCCAGCAGTACTTCTTTACGAACCAGCAACGATACGAACCAGCCAACCAAACAGGCTGCTAATGGTCAGTCGTCGTCGTCAACCAGCCAACAATATTTCTTCACAAAACAGCAACGATACGAACTAGCCAACCGGCTCCTCAGTCGTCGTCGTCGTGGCACTACTACTCCGGGCGGGCCCTACTTGCTGCGACGCTGCTAAAGCCGCACTGCGGAAAAGACTAAAAGAGGCCACCGTGTGGATTTGGTTGCGCTGCTCGTTGCCGTCGTCTCGTCGCCTCCGCCCGTCGCCGTCGCAGACTCCGGCCGACCAGCCCGTAATAATTTCATCCACGTTGCTTTGAAATTGCCGGCCAGATTTGTTGACCTTTTTCTATCGTGCGGCAGGAGGAAAGCGCTGCACGATTGCATCCATTGGTTTGCTTAGTGGAGTGGCTAAACCAAATCTGAGGTCAACGTGGTCTATTCGAGCCCGAATCTGGAGAGGGGACACACGTGCTCCTTGCAATTTATCTTCAAATTTATCCAAAAGGCGGACACCGAATCTGGATGGTGTTGGACTCTTGGGGTGTTTGGTTCGTGAAATAGAGTAATCCATCGTCATCTTACTATCTAATTTTTAGTTGATTTGTAAAATAGAATGAGTTGATCTATTCCTATCTCATCTCTCACAGGATAATATTTAGTACCAGTACGAAGAATAAAAATATTCTACTAAATTTGAGAAACGGACTTATAATGCATCACTCCATCTAGAATAAGTTAATTCCTAAACACTCTATTGTTGTTCGACGGCGCCTTCTATCTGTTGAGCAAGTGATCAATCCCACATATGTTTATCTCTCTCTCTCTCTCTTTTCCCCTGAGTGCTCTTTATTCTTATATAAGACATTTATAAAATGAGGGCATTCCGGTTAAGTACAGTTTTTAACATGTTGGTAATATTAGAAACCTAACCAGCTTGAGATGGAACCTAGACAAGTGAGCTATGTCGTTTGGTTTGCCAGTCCTATATATATGTTTCTTGTTTTGTTAGGACAAGTTCTCCTTCTACATTTCCTCTACTTATCGTTCTTAGTACTGTTAATTTTAACCCTTACAATGACCATATCATATACTCCCTCTCTTCCAAAATAAGTCTCCATCTCGAATATGGAGAAGTCAAACAATTTCAACTTTAATTAAATATATATATGATAAAAAATACTAATATTTATGATACTAGATAAGCATCGTTAGATTAACCACGTAATATATTTTCATAAAAACCTATTTGAAGATACAAATGGTGATTCAATTTTCTTTAAATCTAGTCAAAGTTAAAATTCAATGACTCCTTGAAGTGCGAGACGGAGACTAATTTTGGGATAGAAGGAGTACTCGGTAGCATAGCATTTTTTTTTCTTTCTAAGGGTTTAGTAGGATTGAAATTCTATAGTTTCAAAAGGAAGCATTGAAATTCTATGGGATGAACCATGTATATGAAACCATATATTTCAAATAATACTTGACTTGAAAACTTTTACTTTTTCTTGGATATTGTAGAAAGCAAAAGACGTTGTGTTTGCATCCAAAATTGGCAACCTAGGATTATTTTGGACTTGCAAAGTTGTGAAATTGCAAATCGGACTTTACAATTGCGTAGCTCTCATCAAGATGAATTGAAATGTATATTAGAATGTCCAATTTGAAGTCTGGATGGGAGAATTACGGTCTCGGGAAGATCCACACCCGCGCTGGTTTTCAAAATCTGTCAGGCTGGTTTGGACAGACAAAAACCAAGTTGGAATTATATATTCACATAAGTTTTGTAAGAGTTTTGACTCCCAACATGATCATCTCATCTTATAAATATAAAGGGCCATGGACGATTGAGCGCTCCGGTTGAGGGCTTCAATCAATATTTTGTACAATGCATCTATCTTTTTACCTTTCTAACAAACCATACACCCTCTTGTATTTGTCAAAAAAAAACCCCATACCCTATTGTATATGCGCAAGCATCTCGATGATGTTTGAGACTTTTCTATAGGTGGGCTATTGATCCTAGAACAATCATACGTGTGCCTTCTCAATGGGCCTATTCTTGGGACGCGTTTATAGATTTTTTCGTATCCAGTGGAGCTAATTTTTGCTACAATTTGGTTCTAACTTCTAAGTGATCCGAGCGTACTAGTCTTTTAGGTGTGAACCATATTTGCATATACTTTGGTTCCGACCTCGTTTTCTCTCTCTCCCCCTCCTTCCTTTTTTCTGTGTATTCAAAATTATATCACAATGCTTGATATAATTTGTTCTTTTTTCTAAGCCGTATTAGAATTTCCATTTGCTACAGTGCCTTCTCCATAGTGAACTATTTATTTCTAAACTATTAACAAAAAAACATCTCAAAGATGTATATAATGACCTTATATTATTGGCTCATTGTCTCACCTTATCTTCGTATTTGTGGAGCCATCTCTCATTTAAATTCATCCATTTGGTCCCAAAATGTCCAAAATACATTTGAAAAAAATATTTGGAGTTTTCTCAAAACACCTCGATCGAATTTCACGAGCCACGGTAACAAATTTTCACCATCTATGTGTGTTCCGTTTCTCGGGCACCAAATGTTTCTTGCTGGGTTACAACAATAACTCAAATTTGTTTTTCATTAATTTAATCCGATACCTGTGCCTGAATTTTCTTTTGATCCGCCTCAGATGAGTATTGACTACTAGCAAGATAATTTAGGATATCACTGTACTAATAATTAATAATACGTATATAGAAAAAGGAAAAAAAACATTGCCGGCTTCGGCTTGGCGCACGCAATTCGGCGAAATGCCCAAATCCCAATCGTCCAAACATTACATAAGCAGAAGAATTATAATGGCGAGTACGTACATCATTGGTCCGGACTCAACTCAAGTACCTCCCCGTGGCAGTTCAAAGAAAAACTAATAAAAAAGAAACAAAGAAAAAGACAGCAATCGAAGGGAAGACCGAAGGGGACGAAACTAGGGCGGAGGAAAACCAACCCGAACAGAGACGATCAGAAGAGTACAAGCAGCGTCGTCACAACACAATTCAGAAAATCGTCGTGTTCTATCGTGCTCGCCGAAAGCCCCGCCGCCTGGAACGACTCGACACGACGACCTTCGCTCCCTCCGCCACCGAATCCACCACAAAAACCACCATTTCTTGTTTTTGTTTTCCAATTCACCGGAGGCCGGCGGCCAAGAAGATCAAGAACAGGGGAGAAAGGAGGGATTTTGTTGGGGGAGACGAGCGGCCGCCTGTCTCGTTCACGTTGCCCGGCAGCTCCGGCTTCAGTGAGTCGTCGTTGTGTGGTGGTGGTGTTTGGACGGAGCGGAGATGTCGTCGGTGATGGTGGAGCGGGCAACGAGCGACATGCTCATCGGCCCCGACTGGGCGATGAACTTGGAGATCTGTGACATCCTCAACCGCGAACCCGGGTGAGGACGCACGCACAACTTCGCTTCTTAGTTTTTTTTTTCTTTTCATCTGCGGTTTTTCAGTACTGATATTACTGTTTTATTGCTGAATGATGGGGTTTTGTAAAATTTATTGAAAGCAGTCTCCATTTCTATCAAATGGTGGGGGGCTTAGTCTTACTTATTGAATTATTTTTGTTGGGATGACTGTGAACTCTAGGGCCGATAAATTTGTGGTTTCCGATTACGATTAGCAGTATCTGCCGTCACTCGTCAGTTCATTTTGTTCTGTGAAGGGAAAACTACCTTGGGAGTGTCGGGCCCTGAATTGCTCCAGTCATAAAATTTAGATGTCGAGGTGTGTTCTAAGATCAATCCGTTCCTGCAAATTTTTCTGGGTTACTACTTATCTGTGGAATTGTTTGTTTTTTTTAATAAAAAAATCTGCATAATTCAGGTGTGAAACCGGCATCCCTTATTGTATTTTCTCATGCTATCGGTCCAAATGCCAACTTTGGGGGTCCAAATGTCGTGGTCGATAAAAACTGTTGGTTTTGAGTGTCAGCTTTTCTGAGCACTGTTAAAACATCTCTTTCTTAGTTCTAATTTTGTTGGCAGTAGGTTAATTTGTTTCAGAAATTCCCAAAACTTGCGTTGCAGGACACACATGGTGCACTTGGTCATGGTTTTTGTTTGGTTTTTTTTTCTTGCCTTTGTCTCTTAGGAGAAGGGCGGGCCCGGAAGGTCCCGGGTTCGAGTCGCGGTCTCTTTGCATTGCAAAGGGTAAGGCTTGCCACTGACACCCTTCCCCAGACCCCGCACAGAGCGGGAGCTCTCTGCACTGGGTACGCCCGCCTTTGTCTCTTAGGACTGGGATTCATCATTTTTCTGTATTTTGGCTAAAGAAGAGTTGTCAATTTCAAGATCATGTATCTTTTATGCTAGCAGGAGTTGAGAATTAAAGAAAGAGGAGGAAGGAGCTCTGTTCATAGTTTTCAATTTCAGGGTTGCTTCATAAATATTCTAGTTCTATGATCCTTAATGGAGGAATCCTTATAAAAGCTATACTTACTGCTATGGTCTCAGGTCTTGCTTGATGCTGCTTGTAATTCTTCAAAATTGGTTTCTTTCTGCTGTCACTTAATGTCTGCTTTCATTTTTCCACCATGTGAACTATTCTTTTCACTTTTGTGCCACGACTCGTTGATGGAATCTCTGTTAATTCGATTATTACTTTGCATTTGAAGTATAAAGAGAATATCTAATTGTTCTTTGGAACTTGCTCTAATTATATCAAAATATTCAACAACACTTCGGAGTCACCAATGCATGTGGATATTGTGCAAAGAAAGAGAGCCAACTTAGACAGGGGATAAAGCCCATTTGATGAGTATGGGGTCTTAACTGTGTTTTGATACATAAAACTCTCTTTTCTCTATCTTAATTGAAGGGCAGAGCTCCTGCTCTCACGCTAAAAAAAAATTATATTAAAATATATGAAAAACATGCTTCCATGAAACTAGATCTTTGTTTTAGAAAGGGCAGCAAGAACATTGGTGCATATATTATTAGAAGAAAAAGAATTGACCCAGTTTTTCATGAAACTAGAACTGCATTGTTGTAATTCTGGTCGTTCTGCATTCCTGTGAAGATGTGCCATGATCACCTTGTAGTAAACATTTTTGTATTGTCATATTCTTAGGCAAGCAAAAGATGTGGTGAAGTCACTCAAGAAATGCATTGCACACAAGAACCCAAAGGTCCAGCTTCTTGCTCTCACGGTAAATGTGATTTTCAAATCCCTTTCTACTACCTGACTTCAATTCATGGACTGTTTGTTGGTAGAAACTTTATGGATTCATTGATTGGTCCTTGTTAATGTGCTGGACCCTTCATGTTATCTGTACTTACAAATGGCATGCTCCTTGAAAGACTAATTGCCCCTGCATACAGTTGAGTTGTAAAATAACATAATTGTATTAGCTAAAACAGGAGAGGAATGAATCCCCTACTGCACTGTTTATATAATAAAGGAAAAAAAGGTGAAAAATTGTAAGGTCATTTGTGGACTTTAAAGGGGGAAAAACTCTATTCTAGCCAAAATAAATTAAAAGATTGTCTCATCCCAACTATTGGCAATTGGAATTTCCACTGGTCAATCCCCTGCTGCACTGTCCTCCCAGTGGCCATTGGAAATGTTTCCATTTATCTACATGTACTATGTGGCTCAAAACAGGAAGATTAAAGAGACAGTAAGGAGGATTTAGCTGATGCTGGTACTATCAGGATTCAGGGGTGAATAGTAATCAGAACCTGGCAAGCTTTGCTTAGGACATAATATAGTAGGAGACATTGAAATGGTCTGGTCCAAGGCCTCCTGAAAATTGTTGACCACATTTAAATAACCCTCTACTGAATTACAGCATTGTTCGACTTATTTCAGTTGCTGGAGACGATGATAAAAAATTGTGGGGACATTGTGCATATGCTTGTTGCTGAGAGAGACATACTTCATGATATGGTCAAGATAGTAAAGAAAAGGGTATGTGCGTACAGTTTAAACCTTAATTTACTGATTGTCAATAACAAATCCTTAATGCCTTCTCTTTTGATTTTTTTAGCATGATTATCATGTTAAAGAGAAGATTCTCACGCTGATAGATAGTTGGCAAGAAGTTTTTGGTGGTGCACGTGCAAGATATCCACAATACTATGCAGCATATGAGGAGCTCTTGGTATTATTCTATACATATAAAGCATATTGTAATATTGTATTGGTCTCTCATTTTTAGAAGTACTTTCTCCCAATGGCCATTGTCTTCCAAGCTCCAAAAACAGAATTGCAGAAAATACTGACATTTTTCGTCACTCATTTAATTTTCACAATTGTTAAGCATGCAGTTATATGGTTACAAATTAGTACTCTTTGTTGAATATCGATCAATTCTAGAACTGATTCAATTTCTCCATTGTCCATACATATGCTAGCGTGCTGGAGTCGTATTTCCTCAAAGATCGAATGGTTCTGTGCCAATCATTACTCCTCCACAGACTCAGCCTCTACAAAACTATCCCTCATCTTTACGCATTTCACAGCAGGAGGAACTTGAATTGCCAGTTTCAGATTTCCCTGCATTAAGGTATACATTTTTTTTAAAAAAACAATATAATACAATTGGCTTGTTTAACTACTGAACTAAAGTAAATATGATGCCAAATTTTCTTTAATTTATCTTATGCAAATATGATGTTACATACGTGTTTATCATGATGTCATTAAAATTATTGATGATCATCACAAAAACTGTGTGTGGAGTCTTTGCTTTAGCATGCAATGTTATTAAGTTGTTTGAATTATTAGTTGTGATTAATCAGGCTTATTGGTCCATGGACCTTGATTTGGCACTCCGCTGCAACTAGTGTGATTATAAATTTGATTGTCTGACTAATCAGTGTCTAATCACGAATTCTCGATTAACATCTGATTAGCTTAGGGACGACTAGACTGGAGAGAATTTTGAGCTGGCCAACTGGGCTTGGTGACACCTGGGCACTGGGCTTTTTGTTCTTGGTACACAAGTGATTGACCATGCTTAATATTTGCTTTGTTTGCCAATTTATGATAATTTCTTTGTGCAGTTGTGTGCTGGTGCTATAGTCTAGTAGCAGTACTTAACCGCTTAGTACTTACCTTAACTACTTAATACTATGCAGTTATACTATATAATATACATCCTGGGTAGCAGCGAAAGTAGGCAGAACAACTTCTTGACTAGCTGATTTGCCACCTGGTTGATGATTAGTCAGTTTATCGGTACACGTACGACTAGGCTCGATTAGGTGGCTTGAAAATATTTTTACCACATTGCTATGGTTAACAACCTAAATTATACTCATGTACAGTGTTTAGTGAATATGCTGAGAATATTATGAAGTGTTTACATTCTGATGCTCAGATTTGTTGCCCTCCTTTTTTCATGTTAGTTTTTCTCAGTTTGATGCTTATTGAGGTTCTTTGGTGTAGTGATTGCTTTCTATTTATTTCATGTTTTAGATGTTTTTGAACTTTCCGTTGTCATTTGTTAGCTTATTTAGCCTGTGATTAATATGCAAGTTTGGAAATGAATGCGGTTATTTCACCAGCCTTACTGAATGCGGTTATTTCACCAGCCTTACAGAAATTCAGAACGCACGTGGCATCATGGATGTTCTTTCAGAGATGCTGGATGCTTTAGATCCGGGTAACAGAGAGGTACTTTCCTGACGCACCTGTAGCTATTGCGCCATCAGAAAATTAATTATGCTTTATAATAAGAAAGAAGAACCGCTGTTGACCATCTTCATCATTTCTCGAAAATTTGTTTCAAAAAAATCTACTTGCAGTGCAATATTTATAAATTGTACTTGCGGTGCAAGATTTCAAATCAATCTACTTACAGTGCCAGATTTCAGGGGCTTAGACAGGATGTCATTGCTGACCTTGTGGATCAATGCCGTTCTTACAAGCAAAGAGTAGTGCAGCTTGTCAACAGTACCTCGTAAGTTCCCTTGATGACTCTTTTCTAGTTTTATGATGACATGAACAGTATCTGAAAGAGAATATAGTGACAGCTTTACATGTTTCATGCTGACATTTCAGTAGCGCCAACTTCATGTATTGCAAACCATGTAGGCAATGCCAAATTTTCTTCTTTTAATGACTTGTGCATTGATGCTCTGTTCAGGAATGAGGAGTTGCTCAGCCAGGGTCTTTCTTTGAATGATGATATGCAGCGTGTTCTCGCAAAACATGATGCTATTGATGCAGGAGTAGCAGTTCGGGTGGAAAAGCCAAAGTCTCTGCAGTCCCAAACTGAGAGTTCTTCAACAAGAAAGCCATATAGCATGGAAGAACCAATTCAAAGGTTGAAATATCATATTAAGCATTCTGTTTAAATCAAGATTCTACTAGACATGAGACATGTGTATTTGGATTCACACAAGCCCTTAGAACCTGGGTTCATGAAACTGTTTACCAGGCAAAATCTGGATATTTGGAACAAACATTTTTTATTTAAATTTATATAATCCTATCTGGATTCTGGAACATATCTGACTAGCACCTAAGACACCTGGTCCACATAAGAGCATAAATCCTATCTTGATGTTTAATTTTCTTTTGTTGTGCTCTTCCCTTGTCCTGCAAATATGTTTAATTCTGGAACATATCTGACTAGTACCTTTTTGCTAGATTTTTTTTTTCTCCTGCTTAATACAATGACACACATCTGTCCTGCAAGGAAAAAAGGGTATAAATCAAAATCTCGATTTAAACGTTTCCACAGGTTTACTGAGCCCTGCTTGGAACTGGATGCAAAATTGTTTGATTGTTTTTGTCTGCAGTAATCCTACATATAGTGAACAAACCTGGTTCAGTTTTTCCTCACTTAAAACTTTTGCTTTCTATGTATTTCAGGTCTTCAGCAAGTACAAGTGCCACCAACCAGTCTCCCTTTGGGATTTTAGCCCTTCCTGCGCCTCCATCTAGTAGTTCAAAAGCACCTGTAACACCAGCTTCTAGTATCGACCTCCTTAGTGGAGATGATTATATCAAACCCGAACCTGCAAACTCTCTAGCACTCGTTCCTGTCACTGAGTATTCAGCTTCAGACAAGAATGTCTTAGCCTTTGCCGATATGTTTGAACAAAATACTGCCAACAATAGCAACCATAACCTTCCAAATTCTTTTCAATCTTCGACTTCAAATTCTACTATCTCCACATCACAGACATATCCTGCACCAGTGCGCCCTGTGTTGCCGCAGCATCCAGCTGCTTATCCAAATGGGGCCAGATCCAATGCCATTGTACCTTATGATCAGCAGTCCCAATTGAACTCTACAGATTCATGGAATGGGCAGCCAGCTTATGGAACAAATCACCAAAAGCAAGCACTAAATTATGGTACTAGATTTCTTTCCTAGTGTGTTCTAGTTCTATAAAGTTTTCCTGGATCTATTTATCAGAAGTTGGGGAAAGATCTATAAGTAATAGACATTTATTGAACCACTGCTTAGTCCAAGTTAGATGCAGAACTTTTCACGATAAGCAGTAAACATTATTGTTTTCTTCTCTGTTATTTTCATGTGTTGTAGGTACAGTAGTGTTACTTATAGACCTTGTTATAATCATTTAACATCGTGCCCCTGCAGGGCTAATGCTTTTATCAAATAGTTAGCTCGACAACGTTGTCCAATACTTCTTTGCTTAGCCAATCCATTTTAAGATAGCTCCACCATTTGACGATTTCTTGTTAACAGGCACAGGTGATCAAAATGGAGACATTCCACCAGCACCATGGGAAACTAAGCGATCCACTAACCCATTTGACGACGATCAGCTTGGTGGAATGGCACCGCAACCATCAGGCGTGCAGCCCCAACCAGTGCAACTCAGTCAGCATGGGAACAAATTCATGTCAGCACAACCAATGCCGAGGGGACAGCCAGGAAGAATGCAGTTGCAACTTGTGCCTGGCGCTCAGCTTGGCGCTCTACAACCACAGGCTACGCTGAACATGCAGTACAGGGGGATGCATCCTTCAATGCAAATGAATCAAGGAATGGGCATGTATTCCCAACCAGCATTTGGAGGATATTATGGAATGAACCAACCACAGCTTTACGGTGTTCATATGGGTTATGGATATGGTCAGCAATCCGGGGGCTACTATATTCCTAATGCTGCATATGCTTATGCTAGTGCAAACGAGCTTGCCCAGAGGATGAATGGCCTTTCAGTTCAAAACGGTGATCCAAATGGAACAACAGCAAATAAGCAGAGCAGACCTGAGGATGCACTCTTTGGCGATCTCTTGAGCATCGCCAAGATGAAGCAGAACAAACCTGCAGCTGGCAAGGTTGGCGGCTAAGTGTGAGTGAAGAAGAAAGTACCTAAGTTCATCTTATTTGCCAGCAGCAGAAGCTTTTCCTGATAGTACATATAATTCTTTTGCCACGTTTTATGCAATTGCCAGATGGCTTCTCGATGTAAGCTCATCTGAGTAGGAATTCATATTGGGAAGCGGAGATTATGATGCTTGTGGCGGAGCCTCATAGCAAGTGTGTCTATATGTAAATTCTTGAGTTTTCAGTAGCAATATATATTGTCATAATTTCCCTGTGCGCTAATATTAGGCAGAAACAGAGGATTCCTGTTCTCCCTAGCCATACACCCCTGTTCCTTTCCCCTTATTTATTTATCTTCAGATTTGTTCTTCAGAACAGTGCCTGATTCATAGCGACTAGTCGGGCTAGTAATGTGTTGCCCACTATGTTTTTTTAACAAATGACAATTAGGAAATATTATTTCAAACAGTACTGCTAGCGCCCGAACGTCTGGACTGAAACACTTGCAAAAACGCACCTGAAAACCATTGTAAGAACATACGCAACGTCCAGATAAAATAGTTGCAGTATATGTGTGAAATATATGCATCATACAAATAAACACACTTGTAAAATACGTCTGAAAAAGCAGATGAAATATTGAAAACAGAAGCTTGCAACATACGTGTACAACCATTGCAACATATGCAATATCCCGATCTATTTTTGCAACATCCATATGAAACATTTGCAACATACCTATGGAACATCTGAAATACTTGAAATATAGGCTTATAACATGTGTTTTTCACCCTTCTTTCGTACAACGCATCATAGAGCGGGAGATGGGTAGGTGGAGGTCAGCGCTGTCGCGGCCCCTTCTGGAGGCGAGAGGAGGGGGCGGTGAGGACAGCCGGCGGCGAGCTTTGGCGGGGTTGCGGGCTGCCACCATTGCAGTTGGGCGGAGGGGGAGGCGGGGGATAGGCCAATGACGGGCGTAGGCTGCTGGCGAGCTTTGGTCGGGAGGAAGGGGACGGCTGCGGGTGCAGGCGGCTGCCGGCGAGCTCTGGCCGGGCAGGGGCGGGAAAAGGGGCCGGCGGGGAGCTCTGGCCGGGCAGGGACGGGAAGCAGCGGCCGATGGCGAGTGCAGCGTCCAGTGGCGAGCGCAGGCCGGCGAAGGCGCCACGGGGGATGGCGGAGGTGGCGCATCAGAGTGGGGTGTGACGCTGGATGGAGGCACCGCAGAGAGTGGAATGAGCAAACGAGCCACATGTGTTTTTTTTTTGAGATAGCGCATCCGGACGGATGGACAGACGTTCTCATCTTATCATTATCGTATTTCAAAATAGAGGGAGTATTGATTCTGTAGGTTTACATTATTATTAGTTTTCTCAAACAATATATACTTATTATTGTTAGATACAATAACTATACGAGAAGAAAACAAAACATATGAGTATCTGCAATAGTGAATCTTGGATAAACAGTACTTCCTAAATTTTAAATTCATGTCAATTTAACGTTAGTTGAGGCTCTAGTTACAAGCCATTTCATGTTTTTGCAAGGTTTTAAACAGCGGACAAAGATATTTAACTGTGACGTCCTCCAGGAGCTATAAAAATCTAGAATGGAATACTTCCTCCATCACTAAATAAATCAATTGCTAGATTTGTCCCAAGTCAAACTTTTCTTATATTTGACTGCATTTATAGAAAAATACACCTATTTGTGATACCTAATAAGCATATTATGAAAATCTAATTTATGATTTAATTTGGTGTCATAAATCTTGGCGCTCTTTTCTATGAATTCTGTCAAACTTGAAAAATTGACTTTAGACAACTATAGGAATTGAATTATTTATGGACAGAGGGAGTATATCATAAGCAATTTAATTTAATGGTTTAATATAAACATTAAAAATCTTAAGTAGTTATGCACGCAAATATTTAACTAAGAAAATTTCATGAACACACACACACACACACACACACACACACACACACACACACACACACACACACACATATATATATATATATATATATATATATATATATATATATATATATATATATATATATATATTCACTAATAAATTAACATACTCAGAGTATTTGCCTCGGTCGGATTAGTTGTGGGAAAATTATTTCATGGCTAAGCCATATAGAGGTGTCTAGCGGAGCTAAAGCGCCAATAGGGACAATACTAGAACAATTGACAATACTACGGTGGTAGACTATGAATAGTTATAGCAACTATGATATAGTAGGCTATTTGGAACCATGTTTTTTTTGCATGCATTCGCTATTGATACCTTACCTGAGTGTTTGGGCATTAAGAGGCCCACTTCTATAAATGCTATTTATATTGCCTCTATTAGTTGATTCACATAGGTGTCCCTAATGACCATTGTAAGGGTAGAATGGTCCAATAGGGGGATGGTTGAATCCAGTTCTAAAATGTAAAGGCATCAAGCTAAATAACTCCTTAATCTAGCTCACACAAAGATTAATGTCCTTAGGATTCTTGCAAAAAAAAGAGATTAATGTCCTTAGGAGCAAGAATAAACTTATGCTAAGTTCACTCCACCGCGGTCACTCAATAAGACTTGCAAATGACAAGCTAAAGCTTAGATAGTTTGAACAAGAAGTAATGTAAGAACAAACAAAGGCAAGGATACAAACATGTTTTTTCGTGGTATCAGGTTGTTGCCATAACCGTTTAATGCACGTTGGAGCACCAATGAGTCAGCATGACTCGGGTTAAACTCCCTTCTGCTATCCAATGCCCTTTTCCACTCGGGAATGATGGCCTTCAAGATCATGTACACCTTTTTGAAGCTCCTAAAAAAGAACTCCACCGAAGAAGGTCACCAACTCCTTTACTAGGTCGTTTAGGTGATGGCAATCACCAAGAGTAACAAGTCTTCATGTAGCAACTCAAAGAAATCCTTACAAGGACAAGGTAGCACTCAAGGCTAACTCTCTCACTCTTCATGTTATGACTGGATAGCTGTCCCACTCTACACAAACTCCTTCTATAAGTGTTTTCACTGCTGGTGGTAAGAATAGCTCAAATGAGCTAGGGGAAGCACTTATACAAGTGGTGAAGCCCCTGCTAGCCATTGGAAAAGGCAGTCCGTGTTTACTCGTCATAGTGCTTTGCTATTCCTAGTACTTTCAAATGCTTTGCAATTTACATGAGAAGCTTTCTAGGATTGCACCCCATCTCATGGCATTCATGCTTGAATTGGTACCAAGTGCTTTTAAGTTTGTCATTAAATTGGTATCGGTTGATTTTGTGTTTTGCCTTCAGTTGGTATTTCCTAAGCATCTTCTTCAATTGGTATCTTTTGAACTCTTCTTGATGATTGCATTACCAACAACGGGGAGAAATTGCACAAAGCGTTAGTCTTGCATCTGAATTGCCAACAAGGGATAAGCAAATATGGTTACAAAAGTAAGGGGGAGTCTTGCATTCATATAAAAAAGAGTCCGCAATTTGAGGGGGAGCATCCATCTTTTGCACCCGGTTGTGTTGATCTTTTACCTCTTCTCGAGGAATTAGTGCTTTGTGTGAGTTTTACTTCTTCCATGGCCATGTTGAGCTTTTACCTCTTTTTAGTACCATGAATTCTTTGTCTAGGTTTTGTTGAGATTTTGCTCATGTCTTTGGCGACTGAGACCTTTTCATGATTGGATTTTCCTCAATCGGTTCCTAGAGATTTTATTTGCCAAATATGGTTTGTCCCTTGTGTTTCTTCTCATGCCATGTGACTTTGATCTTTGCCCTTTTGTGGCTTTTGATCGCTTGGATACAAATTTTCCTTGTTGGTATTTCTTCTTGCCTCTTAAGGTTCTTCTCATTGCAAGTTATTATTCTCTTAGCTTTTAATTGGCTTTTGATTACTTGGATGCGATTTCCGAGTTTTGTGTCTCAAACCATTTCTTTATGCTTGGATGTTGTCAATCCAATCATCAAGGAAGATAATTTTAAATCATGTTGACAAGAACCTTGGTTTAATTTGAGATGAGTGATTAACAAATGATGAAATGACTTTGAGTGCTTTTGAGATTGCATGAAGCCCTTGTCTCTCTTATTTGACTCTTCGGTTGTGTTTAGCCTTCACCCATTCTTTGGGAACAAAGAGTTTTTACTTGGAGCTTTCATGAACCTTTCTCATATCAAGTGGCCTTGTGTTTGCTTTTACTTGGCTTTTGGGCACCTGAATGATAATTTTTGTCTTTGCTTTCAAACCTTCTTCTATGTGCTTTAATGTTGGTCAATGCATTCATCAAAGGGCATACTAAGATACCAAATTGAGAAGTGCTTTGGTCTCATCCACGTGCGATGAATGATTGACACAAGAGTTTAGAGGTTTAGGAGCCTTTTTGGTCGAGTTCATATTTCATATGTGCTTGTTTATGCTAATGGCTAACTGGACACGTGTCATGTTGTGTTGTGTTGAATATATTGTGCAACATCTATCTTGTCTTGTGAATGTGTAGGTGTTGGGTGCACCAAGATAGTTGACATGTGATGAAGAAGGTCAAGCAAGGAGTCCATGCGTGGTGGACCAAGAATGGTGAAAGGTGAACAATAAGGCTTGAACCAAAGGACCAATAGGCCAAGGACAGATCGTGGGCGCCTCACATTATGCACATGAAAGGGCAAGAGTACATGGGTGATGAAGATGACATTGACTGGAGTTAAGGCAAGGGTTGGATTAGAGTCAAGGTGAGGTGTCATGAGCACTTGGTGGACCGTCAGGCAAACAACATGGAGGTAGGACACGTGTCCACATCAGTGAGTCACACCATGCCAGGCATCAATGAGGGTTTACTAGTTTGGTCATCAAAATGAGCAAAGACAATTTGGTTGTTTAGGCTTCAAAACCACCGGCAACATGTTTGACCCTCAAAATTGGAAGTGGCAAGTAAGAGGATGTGTGGCACCACCGCGAAGCTTGCATTGAGGCAATAAAGCGAAGTCGTGAAGTCCTCGGGTCCCTCCGATACACCGAGAAAAATGTTGGCTGGTTTTACCCGTGAGGGTATTTTGGTTGTGTGCTTCATCTAGGTACATTTTGAACTTTCAATAGGTGCCTATATATGTATAGAGTGGCTATTGGGGCATCCTCCTTGGACGAACTCTCTCATTTTTTGCGGTGGTGTGAGAAGGCTAAGGTTACAGAAAAGACACAAGGGAGGTGCTCTTGTTCTGGAGCTTTTTATGATATTAGCTTTGATTCACTACTACAGGATGGACTTATTGTCCCGGGCGATAACGGCCTTTAGTCCCAGTTACCGCGTCGGGACAACGATCCTAGGACTAAAAGTAGAACCTTCAGTCCTGGGTTATCGAGCCGGGACTAAAGAGGGACCTTTAGTCCTAGTTGGTGTTACCAACCGGGACTAAAGGCCCTCCAGCCGAGCAAACGTGGCCACACCCTTTAGTCCCGGTTGGTAACCCCAACCGAAACTAAAGGTTCCTTTTCTTTTTCTTTTTTTTGTTTAATTTGTTTTCAGTTCAGTTACACATATTTGTTTAATATATAATATGTTTTATGTACGTATTCTATGCTGCTAATATAAATACACGCACGCATATAATTACATCTAATTCTCATCTCGAGCATTATTATATTCAAATAAAGTATGAAACTATATATATTATAGATATATATGTATATATACAACACTTTTATAATCTTGTTCTTGAAAATAATGATATCAATAAACATTTAATTTACATCATTAGTTCTTTAGGATCAAAGTAGAACTCGTCGTTGGGATTTAGCACTTTTTCTAGAAGATATCCTGCTATTGACTCTTAAACTGCTTTCAGATGGTCTTTTTGCATGACCCTTCGTTTCAACCATTCAGTCTTGCATTTGAAATAAAAGGAAAAACATTAATACATATATATATATATTCATTTAAAAATAAATAAAAAATTGATATATACGTACTCTGAGGACATCTTCAGTTCTTCTTATGTATGTAGTGATAAATTCACAAACGTAGTATCTACACAAGTTATTATCTGATTGCTGCCGCAAACACCACTGTACGAGAAGAAGATTATTCTCATCATCTCACACGTAAATTGAAGTACGATATAGTAATTAAACACGTGGGGAAGTATATATAGTACAACTTACTGGTATTTCAACTACATTAAGTGGTGCCTTGCAATCCTTGCGGTGTTGCCGAATAAACTCTTTCCAAACCCTGTGCGACCAATAATGTACGATCGTTAATAAATTATGGCAAAGTCTATTCAATAATAGTTGTGTGCGAGAGATTGAAATTACCCCTGGATAATGTCTATCATATCTTGGTATAGTGCCCGCTCTTTTCTCAATGAGTCCAAGATTACTAACTGACTTGAGTTTAACTCAATGACAATGAGTATCCAGTGAAACCTGCATTGGTTTATACACATACGTACATGCATATAAGTTGTATTGATATTACATAAAATGTGTAGACTACATTATTATTAACACTTACTCAAAGTTGTATGGGAAAAGTATTGTTGTCTTGTCGTGCCGCTTCACGAAGAACTTCATGATATTCGTCTGTGCTTCAGATACCCGGTGCTCCTTGACAATAATATCGGTTTTGAATACGATATAAGGATCAATGAAGCTAACACTAGTGTCTTGTATTCTTTGGAGCTCTGACATCTGGAATCTGTATATAAATATAAGTTACATGTGAGGATAATTATATACACGTACGCATGGAAGTGAGTTTATTAAATAAAAATAAGAATCACTTACAAACAAAAGGAGCTAATGATTGATTTGTCCAGAGCGTTCAAGTGGTATAGTTGATGCAATTCTTCGAAACTAATATGTAAGATGTCATCGCCATGGAAGTAATGATGGTCTCTAAATCTAACAAAGATCCACTGCTCACCCCTGCCACACGCCTGCATGTACCACTTGTTGAGCAAGTATATTTGCGTACCCAATTCATTCAGAGCCGCAGGGTTATACAGACTTTTGCCAAATTTATAAGTCTTCCAGGTATCAACTTTCAGGTTCTGGATTGGAGCTTTGCCCGTCAATTGATCCAAGGTTAAACCAGTTTGTTCAAAAAAAGTATTAAGGTCTTGAACCGACACTTCTCCAGAGTTGTCTGGTCGATAGACTTCTATGTTGGAACCATATTCATTAGCAACAACAAGATTTTGCATTGGTTGCTTTTGTTGTCCGAGCTGTGGGACATCCTTCCCTGATGCTCTTTTCCTTTTCTTATGTGCATCATGTGACTTCACGAGGGAGCGGTCATAGTCTGATAGTGGCGGAGGCTTACGAACTTTAAGCATCTTTTTCTTGTGAGCTTTGACCTTCTGCCTCAGCTGATCTCGTGGTATGTAAAAGTACGACTTCTCCTTAAGCTTCACTTGTCTCTGCTTTTGGATATCTATAAAAAAATCTTTTACTTTTTTGTCTTCTTCAGCTGCTATTTGTTCATCAGTCTTTTCAGGAAGTATTTCTTAAGAAATAACTCTTTTTTTGGGGTCTTCTTTGCCGCCAGGACCTTAGACGTCTTTGTAGTGTGTCGCTGTGGAGGGGGTGGGGGCGGTGTTGGAGACCGGCGTGGAGGCGATGAGGCCGGTGTTGGAGTCCGGCGTGGAGGCGTTGGAGATCATTGTGGAGGCGGTGGGGCTGGTGTAGGAGTTGGAGATCGTTGTGGAGACGATAGGGCCGGTGTAGGAGTTGGAGATCGCCGTGGGGATGAAGTCATCTCACCCCCCACGACGCTATGATGAGATGGGGAATGAATGATTGGGCTAGGCTGGGGGAGACCCTGCTACAAAAACAAGTTGTGGGTCAATTATTTTTGAAGCCAATATAAAATTAATGGAAAATAATATTTCATTCACTTTCATTCATACCTAGGTTGAGGTAGGGGAAGCGGTGGCGCCTCAAGAATGATGATGAAGCGTTTGCGCCATTGAATAAATGTCTTCTCTGCTTCTCCTAGTGTCTTCTCCCCATCACCGCCTTCAATGTTAAGAGGAACATTGCTGTAACCTTTGAGCACTCTATCGACCAAGACGCTAGCATATCCAGGTTGAATAACTGACCCATGGATTCTTGGTGTCTTCGTTCGGTCTATTGGAGATACAACCCCGACAGCCACCATGATTGATGCATTATTACCATCTGGAATGTACAGCTCACATGTTGTTAGAGGCTCGGTAATGTCATCAACAGGGAAGCACAACCCAGTGTCACCTTGAATAACTGGCAGCTCCGTGGAAGCACAACTGCTTTTCATCTGACCAACGGGGCTAATGGTGACTCCCGGCATTGATTGTGATTGCATTTGACTCATTGCTAGCTGCACTTGCCTCTTGATCTCATCCTGCATTCTTGTCTCAAAAGATTTTTCTCGTTCATGTGATTCAAGCAATGCTTGTCGTGACTCATTAACAAATTGCTCCAATATACGGATTCGGTCTGCCTCCTCATCCTTCTTTCTCTGGCGGCTTCTGTAGGTATCCTTATCTGTTGGGAATGCTTGTAGCCATGGAACCGCCCCATAGCCTCTTGTTCAACCACCGTGTTCGGGATTCTCTAGGGCATGTCAATTCATCCTTTTCTCTGTTGGGCTTGAAAACACCACTACCAGCTTTTTCCCTAGCACGAGCTAGTCTCTGTGTTGCTCTCTCAATTTTTTGGCCAAAAATTAGCTTGCTAGTGTCTGGGTCTAGGCTTCCCTCATGAGCGTAGAACCAATTCTTCACGCGTTGAGGCTAGTTCTTCTCTATTATTTCAGGTATGATTCCCTTGGCAGTAATATCTACTTCTAGGTTCTGCCACTTGGGAATAGCACTCCTATAACCACCTGATCCCATGCGATGATGGTATTGCTTCTGTCGGGCATTCTGCTGATTCCTCATCACACGTTCCTCACTCTCTTGAGATGTCTTGTATTGTATGAAGTCATCCCAATGGGACTCCAACTTGACAAACGCCTTAGCATTGAAATTCGGTGTTTCATTCTTCAAGATAAACTTTTTATACAATGTCTTCTTCCAACTCTGGAACAATGTTGCCATCTTCTTCATTGTCCAATCCCTCACTAGCTCCTTCAAAGCATCATCTGCTTGTAATGTGAAATGCTAAGTGATATCTCTCCAAGCTAGGTTCTTGTCACGATCAGATACAAAACTAACATTAGGAGCGGATATCTTCTGCTTCCATTCACGAGCACTAACTGGAATCCTATCCCTTACAATGAACCCACATTGATTGATATATGTCTGAGCATGTGGTCCCAATGGTTTGCCGGTGTCGGTGTCGAATTTTGATATTATGAAACGGCCCTCTAATGACTTTTTTGGCCCTCGGACTTTCCTACTCTTGTTGGTGGTTGATGTAGATCCAGAGACCGGCTACATGAGTAGAAACACAACGATTAACAACAAATATACATACGCATGTATCTATAAGAGATGATAGATAATCGAATATACCTCGCCAGTATTTTCTTACGCAAAAATTTGTTGATCTTCAACCATCGGGATATTCAGGATATCCTCATAATCAGCAAAGTACTGACTCGTGTCATCTATATCCGCATTGGTACCGGCGTTGATAATATCCGCCATTATGTCATCATTCAAGTTATCATCCGGAGCAGCCATTTATATCTTCAAGATAACACATAGATAGAATTACTATGGCACATAACATAAGTACAAGTGATAACACATATAGAATTACTAAATCCAATTAAATATAATAACACATAATATTTCATAAGGATAAACAATAATAAGGTATAGGCTTTGGAATCAAATCAAAAACACTTTCAATCCAAAAACATGGAAATAAGTACATGTATATATACACATAGAATGATATAATTTTCTCTCTCTCTCTGAACACATAGAATAAGTGCATATGTATATATCTCTAAAGATGCATGTGATAACACATAGAATGTCTCTCTAGATACAATTTCTCTCTCTCTCTCAACACATGGAAATAATTAAGTACATGTATATATACACATAGAAATAATTAAGTACATATATATGTATACATATAGAATCTCTAGATAGAATTAATTACTAAATCTAATTAAACCTAACATATATACATAGATAGAATTACTAAATCAAAATTAAATCTAACACATATATATAGAGAGAGAATAATAATTACTAAATATATCAAAAACTATAATAAAAAACTATCTAAATAAAGTACTAACTAAATTTTAATACATTTAAATCTAATTAACATATATCAAAAACTATCTAAAAAACTAAGAATAAACTACTAATTAAATTTTAATATATTTTAATCTAACATATATATCAAACACTACCTAAAAAACTATCTAAAAAAACTATCTAAAAAGTATCTAAAAAAATATGGACGAGCACTAGCTATAGCTAGCAGGCTAGGGGCGGATGGCCATGGCGGGCGTGCTGGCCGGCCACGGGGCTGAGCTGAGCCGCGCGAGGACGACGTACAGCGGAGACGATCTCGATGGCCGCCGGACGGGGCTCGACGACGAGGCCGGGTGGTAGACGACGACGGCGGCGCGGCAGAGACGAGATCGACGTTATAGATCGAAAAGTAGAAGATGAACAGAGGAACCGTTCGATATATATAGGCCAGAACGCTTTAGTCCCGACTGGTAACACTAACCAGGACTAAAGATCCTTTAGTCCCGGTTGGTAAGCCGAACCAGGACTAAAGGTCCAACCCTTTAGTCCCGGTTGGTGTTACCAGCCGGGACTAAAGGTATTTTTGGACGGGCAAGTCCACCCACCCTTTAGTCCCGGTTCCTAGCCTGGGCCGGGACTGAAGACCTGAAAATTTTGGCAGCCCGCCAAAGTAATTGGAAATGCCTGGAATTTTGATTTTGTTCTCCTTGTTTAATACTAATTAATTCTATAGCAACTTCAATACTTTGCAATATTTATTTTAAAAAATACTATTGATTAAATAATTATTTATTGTAAATAGGAAAATTTTGTAACCTAAAGTTTTTAATTTCTTTTATGAATATAGAATATAAATGTTACTAATACTAAGTATTTTGTTAATGCAAAAATATATTTGTAACTTAAAATTAATAAAACTAATATTATTCGATAGGAAATTTATTATCATATTATTGTAACGTCAATGTTTCAATTTTTTCTCGGTTTTTTGATCAAAATGACAGGAAATTTTCGTTGAACCTATAAAAATAAAGAAAATGTAGTATTTTTGTTCTATAACTTTTTCAAATGAAAAAATAGCCTATATAAGGATTGT
Source organism: Miscanthus floridulus (assembly GCF_019320115.1). Classification (NCBI taxonomy): domain Eukaryota; kingdom Viridiplantae; phylum Streptophyta; class Magnoliopsida; order Poales; family Poaceae; genus Miscanthus; species Miscanthus floridulus. The sequence goes on from NC_089587.1 coordinate 35,278,686, forward strand.
AGATCTTGATGAGTTGAACAAACTTAATATTCAAAACTTTTCAATTTGAGACAATCTAGGGTTCCGAAAACTAGTTTGTAGACGTCGAAATTTAAAAATCACAAATTTGAATCGTCTAAACTTTCTCAAAAGGAAAGTTGACCAAAACAACAATTGTATATCTTGATGAGCTTAACAAACTTGGTATTCAAAACTTTTCAATTTGAGACAATCTAGGGTTCCAAAAACTAGTTTGTAGGTATCAAAATTTAAAAATCACAAATTTGAACCGTCCAAACTATCTCAAATGGAAAGTTGACCAAAACAACAATTGTAGATCTTGATGATTTTAACAAACTTGGTATTCAAAACTTTTCAATTTTAAGTCATTTAGAGTCCATAATACTAGAGTCAAAGTGTTGTTTTTTCATTTGACCAAATTTAATTTGGTCAAACTTGCTCAAATGAGACACTAAATGATCTCAGATGAAAAATCTCTGAGTACCAAGTTTGATCATCTTAGCAAGATCTACAATTGTTACATAGCTCATTTTCCTATTTGAGAAAGTTTTATCAAACACTAGTCACAAATTCTTGAATCTCATATAGACTTTCTAAAACTATGTCACACACTTGTGAAACTTAAACTATATTTTGTTCAAACTTTCTCAAATGAAAAAATAGCCCATATAAGGATTGTAGATCTTCATGAGGTGAACAAACTTGATATTCAAAACTTTTCAATTTGAGACAATCTAGGGTTCCGAAAACTAGTTTGTAGGCATCAAAATTTAAAAATCACAAATTTGAACCATCCAAACTATCTCAAATGGAAAGTTGACCAAAACAACAATTATAGATCTTGATGATTTTAACAAACTTGGTATTCAAAACTGTTCAATTTGAAGTCATTTAGAGTTCATAATACTAGAGTCAAATTGTTATTTTTTCATTTGACCAAATTTGACTTGGTCAAACTTGCTCAAATGAGACACTAAATGACCTCAGATGAAAAATCTCTAAATACCAAGTTTGATCATCTCAGCAAGATCTACAATTGTTACATAGCTCATTTTCCCATTTGAAAAAGTTTTATCAAACACTAGTCATAAATTCTTGAATTTCATAGACTTTCTAAAACTATGTCACAACAGTGCATCGTTGTATCATGCGGGCACAACAGTGAATTTCTTCTTGACGTATGACCCTTGGTTATGATCTTGTTGTAACCATGGAGTGTCTTCATCATTTAACATGATGCTTGGATTTTTCTTCACTATGAAGGGTGGAATTCAGACATTTCTTTCATAATCTTCTAACATGTCTGACTTGTCTTCAATTCTCACTATATTTATTTTCCCAGAAAGAACTATGTAGCGCTTTGGCTCATTGATCATTGAGTTGATGTCTTTGTTTTTTCCTCTCTTTGATTTTGTAGACATGTCTTTCACATAGAACATCTGACTCACATCGACAGCAAGAACGAATGGTTCGTCTTTGTACCCAATATTGTTGAGGTCCACTGTTGTCATTCCATACTCTTTGTTGACTGTTACCCCTCCTCCAGTTAGCTTCACCCATTGGCACCGAAACAAAGGGACTTTAAAATTAGGTGCGTAGTCTAGTTCCCATATATCTTCTATGTGGCCATAATATGTTTGTATATTCCCATTTGGATATGTGCCATCTATGTGAACACCACTATTTTGATTGGTGCTCCTTTTATCTTGGGCAACTGTGTAAAATATATTCCCATTTATCTCATATCCTTGGTACGTGAGGATATGCTATGATGGTTGCCTAGCCAATAAATATAGTTGCTCATCAATATTGTCATCGCCTTGACATTCTTTTTGCAACCAACCACTGAAACTTTCCATGTGCTGACACCTAATCCAAGCTTTAGTCTTCCCTGGAAACTTGGATCGTAAGAACTCCTTATGTATCTCGATGTACGGATGCACCAATGACGAGTTCTGAAGAACTGTGTAGTGTGCTTTATTAAAATAATCATCTTCCATGCCAATATATGTTTTCTTCCCTAAAATTCCTTTACCACTAAGTCTCCCCTCGTGTCACGATTTGGGAACGCCAATCGGGGCAAGGTCAGGAATAAAGTCAACACAAAACTCAATGATCTCCTCTGTTCCATAGGCCTGGGCGATGCTTCCTTCAGGCTTAGAACGGACTTTCATATATTTCTTCAAGACTCCCATAAACCTCTCGAAGGGGAACATGTTATGTAAGAACACAGGTCCAAGAATACTAATCTCCTTCACCAAATGAACTAGGAGGTGTGTCATGATATTAAAGAAGAATGAAGGGAACACCAACTCAAAGCTGACAAGACATTGAACCACATCATTCTGTAGAGTAGCTAGTTCCACTGGATTGATTGCCTTCTGAGAAATTGCATTGAGGAATGCACTAGCTTTACGGTGGCTAGACGTACATGTGGAGGTAGAATTCCTCTTAAAGCAACTGGAAGCAATTGCGTCATAAGCATGTGGCAGTCGTGGGACTTTAAGTTTAGGAATTTCTTCTCTGGCACATTTATTATACCCTTTATATTGGAGGAGAATCTCGATGGGACCTTGATGCTGCTTAGACATTCGAACATGCTGTCCATCTCTTCTTTGCTAAGCGTGTAGCTAGCAGGACTTAAGTAATGACATCCATCATCTGTCTTCTCTGGATGAAGGTTGTCTCGTTCTTTCATGCCCTGCAAGTCCTAGCGTGCTTCAAGTGAATCCTTTGGCTTCCCATACACACCCATGAATCCTAACAGGTTCACACAAAGATTCTTTGTCAGGTGCATCACGTCAATTGCGTTGCAGACCTCTAGGACTTGCCAATAGGGTAGCTCCCAAAAGATGGACTTCTTCTTCCACATGGGTGCGTGTCCCTTAGCATCTTTGGGAACAGATTCGCTGCCTTGTCCCTTTCCAAATACTACTTTCACATCCTTGACCATTGCGAGTACATCTTCCCTGGTTCGGTTATGAGGCTTCTTCCGGTGGTCTGGCTTACCTTTAAAATGCTTACCTTTTTTTCTTACTTGGTGATTCAAAGGAAGGAATCGACGATGGCCAAGGTACACGACCTTTCGATATCTTTTCAAATATATACTGTCAAGGTCATCAAAACAATGTGTGCATGTATTATATCCTTTGTTTGTCTAACCTGAAAGATTACTTAAAGCAGGCTAATCATTGATTGTTACGAACAACATTGCTCGTAGGTCAAAGTGTTCTTGTTTGTACTCATCCCAAACACGTACACCTGGTTTGTTCCATAAAACTAGAAGTTCTTCAACTAATGGCTTCAGATAGACATCAATGTCGTTGCCAGGTTGCCTCGGACCTTGGATGAGGATCGGCATCATAATGAACTTCCGCTTTATGCATAACCATGGAGGAAGGTTGTAGATACATAGAGTAACTGGCCAAGTGCTATGACTAGTGCTCTGCTCCCCAAAAGGATTCATAACATCTGTACTTAAGGCGAACCTTAAGTTTCTAGCCTCATTTGCAAACTCTGGAAATTCCCTATCTATCGCTCTCCACTGGGACCCATCAGCTGGGTGTCTCAGCATATTATCTACCTTACGGTCTTCTTTATGCTACCACAACAACTTTGCATGGTCTTTATTTCTGAACAAACATTTTAAGCGTGGTATTATAGGAGCATACCACATAACCTTGGCAGGGATTTTCTTTCTAGGACGTTGTTCACCCTCAACGTCACAAGGATCATCGCGCCTGATCTTATACCACGCTGCTTTACATACCGGGCATTCATCCAAATTCTCATATTCATTGCCATGGTAGAGGATGTAGTCATTAGGACATGCATGTATCTTTTGGATTTTTAATCCCAAAGGGCAGACAACCTTTTTTGCTTCATACATAGTGGTGGGCAATTCATTTGGCTTCGGAAGCATCTTCTTTATGAGGTTCAATAAATTCCTAAATGCCTTGTCGGATACACCATTCTTTGCCTTCCACTGTAGCAATTCCAGTGTTGTACCCAACTTTTTTTGCCCCTCTTCGGCCGTCGGGTATAGCAACTTCCTATGATCCTCAAGCATGCGCTCAAACTTAACTTTCTCTTTTTCACTTTCACATTCTTGTTGTGCATCATGAATGGCATCGCCAAGAGCATCACCGAGATCATCTTCTGCCGCTATCTCTTCTTCATCTCTCCCCATTGTAGTATCATCAAAGGCACCATACTGAGCAATAATGTCATCAATGTCTAAATCTTCTCCTTCACCTTCTTCCATCATGACCCCACTTTCTCCATGCTTAGTCCAACATATATAGTTTGACATGAAACCTGACTTAAGCAAATGTGAATGAAGACTCATTGAGCTTGAATATTCCTTTAAATTCTTACATATGGCACATGGACAGCACATGAAACCATCCTGCTTATTTGCCTCGGCCACACCTAAGAAATAGTGCACGCCCTCAATAAAGTCTTGGGAGCGACGATCGGCATTGTACATCCAATGGCGTGACATAATCTGCATTACACGACAAATTATGAAAACCTTGAACATAATTAAGTATTTTATTACACAACATAGATGACACACACACGGTTGATTAATTAACTAAGCCTGGCTACAACGTAAGAAATCCCAACTATCACTAAACAAACTAAAACTACAATGCACTTCAGTAACATAATTATTTCGTGATCGTACGCAACTAAAATAGACAAATCATTCTTCTGTTGAATATCAATAAGCTTCTCCTGCTGGCTCACTGCCTCATCATCAGCAACCACTACCTCAAGCGCACCCGAATTCTGCACGTATGTAGCATAATCTTCCTCCCAGTACCAACCATCGCATCCATTGCCCTCCCACTAAAATTAAAGCCAAAAAATATTTAGTCAAAAATATTCAAGAAAAGCAGATCAATTAGCCATAATAATCAAATGCGTAAGAAACTCACATCGCGATCCGGGCACTTGTAGAAAACACTACCCTTGTTGGGTCCCTGTCTCTTGACTCGGTACTCCATCACAATCTTCTGCTTACACTTGCCGCAGATAATGAGAGGGAGTTCTGGCCTCAGTCGTTTCGCAACCGAACGAGAAGCCGAGGATCCGGTACCAGTTGTCATCTACTTTCTATACTTATTTTTGCAAAGTAGTGTAAATTTCACATTTTCTAAAATAATATATTTAAACAAAACTAAAATTATTTATTTATCTAACTAAACCATGAAATATGTACTATGTATAATAGTAAAATACCAAACTATCAAGTGATTTTACTATTGTAAATCATCATGTGATTTTGAGCTAAAAATGACATAGAAATCACATAGCTCAAAAACATGTTTTAATAAATAACCATCCGTACTAGTTGACCTTGCTTACGTGATCATCTCGGCGAGCATTTCTCCATCGGACGGCACCGTACTTGGCCAAGGAAGAGCTCTGATTCTACGAGGAAGGGAACACGGTCTTTCACGACCGTTGCCGCTCTCCCTCGTAAAATCAAAGCTCCTCCTTGACGTCCGTTACCGCTCGGCAGAGAACATGCTCGCCGAGCTGAACACGGTCCGCAAGTTCAACTAGTACGGATTTTCTATAATTTTCTAACTATTTTCTAAGTTTTTCATTTCATGGAAAAATTAATTCTAAGATCACGTAAGCCGCCGGGGACGAGGATGGCGCGTGCTCCAGCGAGGACAAGCGATGCGTGATTTTGATGAACTAATTTAACTTTTGTTTATCCAAACATATATGCAAATCATCATGTGATTTTGAGCTAAAAATGACTTATAAAATCATAATAAAGTCCAACATATAAAGTTACACATGCATCTACATCGCAAAATGAGATAAGCTACTGATAAAACATAAGAGGATTAAGTTTGTTACCTCCAAAATCGAAGAGCAACACCAATGGAGGGGGAGAGAGCAAGAACAACAACAAGCTGAAGAACAGAGGCAGTGAGTTTGAATGGAATGACTCGGGCTCGGGGAGGAAGAAATGAGCTGGTCTATAGGCCGGGATAATTAGTCCCGGTTAGGAGGCCAAACCAGGACTAAAGATTAATCTTTATTCCCGGGGCATCACCCAAACCGAGACTAAAAACTTTAGTCCCGGCTGGTATTACCAGCCGGGACTAAAGGTAAACCTTTAGTCCCGGCTGGTAATACCAGCCGGGACTAAAGATCCCTGCCCTACGGACGACCGTTGGGCAGGAATCTTTAGTTCCGGTTGGTATTACCAACCAGGACTAAAGGATCCTTTAGTCCTGGGGGCAAAAAATGCCGAGGCTAATGTCAAATTGGGACATCGTTCTAAAGTCTGTTCTCTAGTAGTGATTAGTGCTAGAGTGTCTTATAACTGCATTTCCTCAAGTAATCTAAGCATATTTTTTGGCTCAATTGTTTCTCTCTCTAAATTTGAAATTTATCTTTTTGGCATTTTTGGAGCCATTTTTGGAGATTTCTTGTCTCCTGATTTGTCTGAGTTGTAGGCACAATTTTGGAGCGTTTTGGGACCCTTGAAACTTGTTCGTATCATGGCTTGAAGCCCAAATTTTATCTCCTAAGTTCCTACCTCCAAAACCCCTCTTTTCTTACCCATTTTGAAGAAAATCTTGAAGTCCCTTGAGCCGAGGATCTTGAGGTGTTCTTGACAGGTCTTTAGGTGCTATAAGATATTGGGAACACACCTAGGCTTACCCTTCAATAAATTTCCCACCATCACCTTGAAATAATTTTTTTGAGTTTCCTTGTCAAAACCCTGATTTTGAGAGAGGAAATCCAAAATTCATGGGGAAACCCTAATTAATATTTTTGGCAGGATCTCTTGGAACACCTTTCCCATTGGGTAGGCAAGTTATGTGCAAAATTTTCACGTATTTTGAATTTCATTTTCTTAGGTTTTAGCTTTTCCTCCAAAAGTTTCTAGGCTGAAATTAAATCTATCAAAACTGGTCTAGCTAGGTTTGAAAATAGGCCTAGTCAGATTTGAAAACTTTGGTGGCCTGGAAACCACAAAACCGGTCTATAGCTAGGTTCATATAGGCTAAGCCGGGTCCTAATTGTCTTAGCCGAGTTTCTCAAACAATTTGTATTTTACCTCCTTTGCTCGTTGGGTTACTGCATCTTGCTAATTTTATTCCTACGGCCAGTATACTGTCTATGTGATTCTGTTAGGGCAAGTACATTGATGTGTCTTGTAGGCGGTTTCATGTAGTGCCATATAATTTAAAGACGACTTGATAGACAACATATGTAGGTTGTCTTTTATGTTGTTCTATAGTAACTCACAATTCCTTAATTTATGCATAGAGTAAAAGTAAAGTTGTGGGTTACATCACAACAAATAACAGGTGTCTCATTGTCCTAAATCTTAGCTTATGAGGCAGTTGCTTCACAAAACAATGACGTCTTTCTCTCACCCGTTTTTCCTCCACATGCATTAACAAAAATCCTAGATGGGGGCATGAGACGAAATATGAGACCACTGATATGTAGCAATGCACTTGTCCTAAGAGCTAGAAGAGGAAACAATGACCTCTTTCTCTCACCCGTCTTTTCTTCACGTCAACAAAAATCCTACGTGGCACTGTAGATGGAATATGAGACCGCCGACCTGTAGCAATGTACTTGACCTGAGAGCTAGAAGAGAGAATCAGGTTGGTCTTTGCAACAGCCTACATATATATGACTCAGTTTCTTTGATGAGAAACATTTAAGATCTCCATGTATTGCTCTCTGGTCCTCTGTTCGGCCTTGAGGCTCGCGACAGGTCAAGGTAGCCCATTCCGTTCATAAAGAAGTTTTGTAGACTTATGGTCTGTGCACGTAACAATTCAGAAAATGAACAGGATTACATGTGCTTATTTTAGTGAACGTATGTGACAGATACAAACGAAATATTTTTTTTGTCCTCTACTGTATTATTAAACAAACCAAAGATTTTCTCCAGAAAAAAAACTGCAAGAAATTTAGTTCAATAATAGCGTCAACAGCCACTAATTTTGAAGAAGAAAAGGTTTCTAGAACGTAACTACCCAGAAGATCTGGCTTAGCAGCAGCTGCAAATAAATACAAGGTGCTGCTGCTTTGCAGAGTGCGTGCAACGCAAAACGCCATGCTTGGCCCAAAAGAAACTCATCTTCATGTCCCGGCATGTTTGCCGAGCGGTTGCAGCATGCAAGTTCTAAGCCCCCTTCGGCTGATGCTGCTTGCGCCGGTTCATCGTCATCTCATCCTCTTGCTCTTGTTAGGCCTCGCAACAATTGCAACTTTGGCCACTGGAGACGACCAATTTGTCTTCACCGGCTTCACCCAATCCAGCCTCAACCTTCAGGGCAGTGCCATGGTGACACAAAGCGGCCTCCTTGATCTGTCCAGTGGCACAACCAACCTCAAAGGCCACGCCTTGTACCCCACCCCTCTCCATTTTCGCAAGACACCTGGCGGCAAAGTGCAATCCTTCTCAGCCTGCTTCGTTTTCAGCATCGTCAACACATACCCTCTGCTGAGCGACGACGGGATGGCCTTCTTCATCGCACCCGCCAACCATAATTTCACTGAAGCTACGCCAGGGATGTTCTTCGGCCTCCTAAACAGCAAGAACAATGGCAAGTCTAGTAACCGCATCTTCGCGGTCGAGCTCGACACCTACCAGAACAGCGAGCTCCACGACATCAACGACAACCATGTTGGCATTGACATCAACGGTGTCTCCTCCTTGTCTTCTGCGGTCGCCGGCTTCTACGACGACGAGAGTGGTGGTGGTTTCAAGAACTTGACACTGAATGACCACAGGGAAATGCAACTGTGGGTGGACTACGATGAAGGGACCACGCAGATCAACGTGACACTGGCTGAACTCGGAGTGGCCAAACCTTCCAGGCCACTGCTGTCTGCAACCTACGACCTCTCGACTGTGCTGGAAGACCCAGCGTACATTGGCTTCTCTGCCACAGCTGGGCCTATCAACGTGCGTGACTACGTGCTTGGCTGGAGCTTCGGGATGAACAGACCAGCTTCACCAATTGATGTATCCAAGCTGCCAAAGTTACCCCATGTTGGCCCCAAGCATCGTTCCAAGCTGTTGGAGATCATCCTGCCAGTAGCTACTGCCGTGTTCATTCTAACACTGGGCACTGTGATTGCCATGCTTGTGCTAAGGAGACGAAGGTATGCTGAGGTGCGAGAGGATTGGGAGGCTGAGTTCGGTCCACACCGGTTCTCCTACAAGGAACTGTGGCGTGCTACAAGTGGATTTAAAAGGAAACACCTACTTGGAGAAGGAGGATTTGGGAAGGTATACAAAGGAGTGCTCCCAGTGCCAGGATCTAGTAACAACATGGATATTGCTGTGAAGAGCATGTCTCACGAGTCGAGGCAAGGAATGAGAGAGTTCATCTCTGAGGTTGTCAGCATCGGCAAGCTTCGGCATCGCAACCTTGTGCAGTTACTTGGCTACTGCCGGCGGAAAGGCGAGCTGTTTCTAGTGTATGACTACATGGCAAATGGCAGCCTTGATAAATACATCCATTGCAACCGTAATAACAAGCCAACTTTGAATTGGTCCCAGAGGTTTCAGGTGATCAAAGGAATTGCCTCTGCCTTGCTCTACCTTCACGAGAAATGGGACAAGGTTGTGATCCACCGAGACATCAAAGCAAGCAATGTTCTCCTGGACCATGAAATGAACGGGCGGCTTGGTGACTTTGGTCTTGCAAGGTTGTATGATCATGGTACGGACCCACAGACCACACATATGGTGGGCACAATGGGGTACCTGGCTCCTGAATTGGTACGCACGGGCAAGGCTTCCACTCACACAGACGTGTTTGCCTTCGGCATGTTCCTTCTCGAGGTCACCTGTGGCAAAAGACCAATGATGCAGAGCACAAGCACCGAGGGAGACGACCATCAGTTTTTCTTGGTCGATTGGGTTCTTGAGCATTGGAAGAATGGATCGCTTACAAAAACAGTGGATAGGAGGGTCCTAGATAATGATGGCTACAATGCTGACGAGGCATGCACCGTGCTAAAGATTGGACTTTTGTGCTTGCATCCATTTCCTTGTTCTAGACCAAGCATGCGCAAAATAATGGAATACCTGGATGGTGACATGCCACTTCCTGTGCTGACTCCAACCAAGTTGAACATCAACGTGGTGAGAGTGATGCAAAGCAATGCATTTAGTCCAAGTGTGATGTCATATCCACAGCTCACGTCAAGCTTCGGTACAATGTCGGACCTCTCTGGAGGACGATGAAATTTATGCTGTTTTTAAATAATTTGATCAACATTCTTATCCTTGTGTCTTGTTTAATTATTGTTGTATAAGGTGACTCAAATCTTATTTGTAATAAGACTCAAGAGAGGTGTTCTATTAGGACTTCTAATTCTACTAGGACTTCAAGTTCTATTAGGACTTAGTGTAAAATCCTACTACGAGTAGGACTCCAACTTTCATGTATGGAGCCTTGAGGGGACTATATATACAAGGGATAGCGGCCATGACATCAACCAAGCCAATAAAAAAGGATCTCACCCAAGACTTGTAAGGAGTAATTAGAAGCGTGCTTAAGAGGATTAGGCTAGACAGTTTTATTGTACTAGACTCTTATATATGGAAAGAACTAGAGGGTCCGATAGGGTCAAGTAGGGTTGTGAGAGAGTGACAATTACATTGCTAATAGGATTTGCGGCTAGCTTCGCCAAAATCCTAATCTCTTGTCATGAGAAGCGTGCTGGTCAAACTTTCTTAAATTAACTAAGTTTGTAGAATTTAATAGCAACATTTGTATCTCCAAACAAGTTTTTTTATGAAAATACATTCAATGATCTATCTAATGACACTAATTATGTATCATAAATATTAATATTTTTCTATATATATTTTGGTCAGGTTGAGTATATTTAATTTCTCGAGGAGTGAGAACGACGGATAAAAAGGGATGGAGGGAGCAGTAATTTCTCAATCCGTCACTAGTACTCCGTCCGTTCACAAAAGAATACAATTCTCGCATTTTGAGTGTTGGAAAACTAGGTTTCCAGCAGGTAGGATACGGAGGAACCTTCGCGCAGCCGGGTGCCCTGGGCATAGGTTAGGATGGAGGCAGGTGGGCCCAGGCTCAATTAGGGTTTCATAAATGTGTTCACCAACCTCGCTCACATATGGGGTTTGGCTGCCCCTTTTTATAGGTCATTGTTTGCTACTATTTCATCATACATCTTTGCTAGAATATCCTCAGACCAGTTCAAATCTTCGGGGGCACTGCGGGTCTTTTCCTCTCGCACCGCCTTTGCCATTCGGGCCTCACCATCAGGCCCATAGAAGGCCCATTTCTAACTTTGGGCCGTGGCACTGTAAGAGCTCCCTTTGTGCGGGTGGGGACCGCATGGCCTCCGCCTAGATTGCCGGAACCTCCGCCCGCGGTCTCTGACCTCCGCCAAGGAGCTCTTCTTGGTACATCTGAGTCCGTGCCTAGACCTCCGCCTCATCGGTGATCGCCAGCAAAGGCTTCCCTTGGTGCTCCCGTGTTTTGACCTCCGCCACGCCAGTGGTCATACCCGAAGGCTCCTTCCTTTATACCTGCGTGCCAAGAAAACATGTGGACAGTTGTTGCTATGTAGGAGCCTCCGCTACTCATATGTCTATATCCCAATAGTCCCCCCTTGAGGGCATGGTCTGATGCGAGCGGGCCATGACCCTCAATTTTACCGTTGATATTTGAGTCACGGAGGCTTCCCCCCTTTCCCCCCCTAGGTCACCTGGATCAAACCGTTATGGCCTTGACGTGTTGCTTTTTTATTGGTTGCGGTGGCTCTAGAACCGACACGTTGCTGAACAGATGTGATCGTTGGGCGTAGAAGTTGGAGCATCGGTTCATGGCCTATATAAGGGAGGGGTAGGTGAAGGCCCCCATCCACGCCACCTGAGCTATCGCTTTCAATCCTTTCACTTTTCTAAGCCCCCTTTTGAGTTTGGCCTTCGCTTAGTTGCGCTTTGCCTTCGCTTCTCTGCTGATCTTTTTATAGCCTAAGAGGTGGCTTCTACTGTTAGTCCCGCTCCTCACCGGACCACCATTTTCGTTCTGTACTCCTGCGTCCTCGGTGTTAGGGCTAGCGGTTGGTCCCAGCGCTTCGAGGAGTGTATGCTGGCTAGTGCGAAGGCTATTGATTTGGAGGAGGATCTTGCTAGTGTCGAAGCCTCCGTTGGTGACCTAATCACCACCGAAAAAGCAGAAGACATGGCCGGTGCTGGCAGGACATGGGATTTTGGGTCTTCGTTGATGACAAAGGATATGATCAAGGCTTTGGAGAAGGAGGACTGTTTTGGTTCTAGGCAGGTGAAAGCTCTAAGTTTGGTTTTGGTGAATTGATGAAACCCTAAGTGCTAACCTAGTTTATCAAGTGATCATGAGATAGGTAGCGCATTCTAAGTGGTGAAGCAAATAAAGATCATGACATGATGATGGTGATGCCATGGTGATGATCAAGTGCTTGGACTTGAAAAGAAGAAGGAGAAAAACAAAAGGCTCAAGGCAAAGGTATAAATAGTAGGAGCTATTTTATTTTGGTGATCAAGACACTTACAGAGTGTGATCACATTTAGGTTCGATAGCCATACTATTAAGAGGGGTGAAACACATATCAGAATGTGGTTATCAAACTGCCACTAGATGCTCTAACTCATTGCATATGCATTTAGGATCTAGTGGAGTGCTAACACCCTTGAAAATGTTTGTGAAAATATGCTAACACATGTGCACAAGGTGATACACTTGGTGGTTGGCACATTTGAGCAAGGGCTAGGAACTTCACCGGCGAAGTGTTCGCCCGTAGAATGCGAATAGTCTGACGGTGCCACCGGTACCCTAGATAGAAAAGACGAAGGTCACTATAAGTGACCGGACGCTAGTCTCGATTGGACCGACATGTCCGGTCAGTGGCAGCAGAGGGCGCACAATGTCGGTCTCTGACCGAACGCTGGGTCACTCAGTGACCGGACGTTGACAGGGTGCGTTCGGTCCTACTGATGTGGCAATGGATAGAGGAGTCGCCGAGTGACCGGACACTGGGTGTGTCCGGTCAAGCATGACCAGACGCGTCCAGTCATGAAAAGTCGTCTCTAGATGCTTACTAGAAACGACTGAACGCTGGGGTTCAGCGTCCGATCACTTTGAGCTGCCGCGTCCGGTCGTCACTTGACCATTGAGATCAGGCGATCAACATTTGAAGAGAGGGGACAGATGGCACGCATCGCGCGATCGGACGCTGAGGTCCAGCGTCCGGTCACCCCATGTTGTGCCCAGTGAAGGGGCACAATGGCTCTATTTCGTGGGGGCTTCTATTTAAGCCCCATGGCCAGCTCAAGCTCACTCTCTTGGCCATTTGCATTGACATAGCAACCTTGTGAGCTTAGCCAAAGCCCTCCCGCTCATCCCCATCATTGATTCATCATCTTTGTGAGATTGGAAGAGAATCCAAGTGCATTGCTTGAGTGTTTGCATCTAGAGGCACTTGGTGTTCGTGTTTCGCTATGGGATTCGCTTGTTACTTTTGGTGGTTGCCGCCACCTAGACGGCTTAGAGCAGCGAGGATCATCGAGCGGAGGGTGGTGATTGTCTCCGGCTCCGATCGTGGTGATTGTGAGGGGTTCTTGACCTTTCCCCGGTGGAGAGCCAAAAGGTACTCTAGTGAATTGCTCGTGGCTTGTGTGATCCTCATCTTGTGTTGGTTGTGTGGCACCCTATTGAGGGTTTGGCGTGTGATGCCAATTAGTGCATGAACCTCCAAGTGAGTAAATCGCCACAACGAGGAGTAGCTTGCTAGCAAGCAAGTGAACCTCGGTAAAAAATCATTGTGCTCATCATTTGATTCTGAGGTGATTGGTCTTCATTGGTATTCATTCTTGTGATTGCTTGGCTCCTTCCTTGACACGGTGGTATAAAACATCCTGCTCACTCTCTTTACATTACCGTAAACTAGTTGTCAAGCTCTTTAGTGTAGCTAGTTGTGAGAGCTTGTTAGTTTGGTTAGTGTGGCTCTTTAGTTAGCTTTTGAGAGCACACTAACTTAGTGTAGTGTCATAGCTATTGTGTGGATAGAAACTATATAAACTAGAATTGCGGTAGGTGGCTTGCTATTTTAGTAGGCTAGCGCAACACTTGCTTCGCCTCATAATTATCTAACCGGCTTGTTAAGTGTTATTGTAGATTTTTAATAGGCTATTCACCCCCCCTCTAGCCATTAGGACCTTTCAAAAGGCGAAACCTTCATAGGATGAGATGGTGCCTAGGCCATAGGCTGTAGATGCCATCGTTTTTCATGATTTCTTTGCCTACGGCCTTCACTTCCATACTGCACGGTTTCTTTGCTATGTTCTTGAGGCTTTTGAGGTACAACTGCACCATCTCATTCAAATGGTATTCTTACTTTGAGTAAGTTTTGCTGGGCTTGCCTGTCTTATGGTGCGGAGCCACATATTGGCACATTTTGTGAGTACTTTGAGCTTCAACAACAACCCAAGAAGGTGGGCGAAGACTAGCTCATTGCCCAATATGGTAGCTGTGCCTTCATGCCTAAGAGGCAATAGAAGGGTGAGAGATTGGAGATTTCTTTCACCTAGAAGAATAGTGGAATAAAAACTAGATGCAATATTGGTTCTATGTGAGGACCAGTGGCATGACCTCTATGGATAGCGAAGGAAAAAAGCACATTCGGTATCCATTGGCTTCGGTTATGACTCCAATGAAGCCTTTGACCCAAGGGACTCCTAGACCGGAGGTCATTGAGGGATGTGAGGCCTATGTTAAGGCCTTTGCTTTAGCCTACCATTACTCTAAAGGCCATGATTTGGTGGAGGAGATGGTGGCATTGAAGTGTTGGTCGCTAGGATGAAATAGGCTGGCATTGAGGATCGAAATGGATAGTTTGCCAGTTTTTAGCGATGGGGTTGGTGTTTCGTTTCCTCGTTTTGATGTAAAGCGGGTGGAGGACATAATGGTTGATGAATATGTCATGGCCATTGAAGAAGGAGCACATGACATTCTTGGTGAGATGTCAGACAAAGAGTATTTGGCGCGGAGGGCCATTGATGGTACGATGCCCTGTCTTAACCATGTGTTTGAAGAGTTGGGGATGCATCATGAAGAACACATAGTTCCTCTAAAGGTTCTGAAGTCACTTGAGGATAAGGCGAAGAAAGCCACTGCTAAGAACACAACTGTTGCGGCGGAGGCGAAGAAGAGAAAGGGAACTGACATTTCAAAAATGATCAATAAGAGGCAATGGACTTTGGCTGCTTGTGCCACTGCCTTCGCTGGTTTAGGGGAGGAGGTGGCAGAGAATGTTGGTGGAGGTTCCACTTCTACAGCTTCTAGCACGAAAGGCGAGCATTCTACCACCTCCGCTGATCTTGGTGGTGATGACTTCATCCCAACTGCCCTCGAAGGGTTGACTGGTGGCTTTACCGCTGAGGCCTCCGCCGTGGCACCTATGCCTAGAATACTAGGTGATGAGTCATCCAGTTCTAAGGGTGGGGATGGTGGTGGTGGTGATGCCTCTTTGTCTAGGGGAGCAGGGGTCAGAGATGCAGGCCCCTGCCATCCTGCGGAGGTCCCTATTGTGGAGGTGTCTGAGGGGCGCTCTCCCGCTACGTAGGCTCGGCACGTAGCATCCCAAACTGTGGTGTGCTGTTTTGATGAGAATGCCCTTGCTAGTGCTGATCAAGGTGCTTTGTACTTGAGTGAGTGTCCATTTGTCTTTCCTTGACTTGCTATTTTTCTTTTGTTTTGCTCAGGACTTATTTTTTGTATTTTAGGTGACCTGACGAAGGCTATAGGGGATGCTACAGAGCCTGCCGATTAGGATCTCGCTCACATCGGCCTAGATGCTTCTCTGTGAGCTCTGCTTCTCAAGAGAAATCCTAGCCCTTTGAGCCATGGTAAGGCTGGTGGCGAAGGTCTGTCTTCTTTTTTTATCTCTCTTTCTTTTTTGTTTTCCCCTGTTTTGCTTGAGCTTTTTCCCTGACTCTTTTCTTGTGTTGTAGGGGCTTCCGACAACACAATAAGTGGGTGAGCGGAATGCTTTGAAGCTCTTTACAATGACATTGGAGGTTGCTTTTTAAGTTTGTACTTCTTGTTTTTGATCTTACTCCTCTTACATTTTGTTTGTTACTAGGTCATCTTTGCCACCATCTTAAACATGTGGACGATTTCAAGCTGTTGCGGTACAACTTGGAGCAGTAGTGTGTGGTACGTATTGTCTTCATCATCTCTTTCTTCTTTGGATCTTTCTTGTGTGTTTGTAACCTTTATGAGCTTTGTCTTTGTAGAGCCACCATCTCATGGAGGCTCTTGAGGAACACGGTATGCAAGCTGTGGTGGATCATAACTTAGCTATTGAAGCTTTGAAGAAAGAGCTAGAAATGGTTGAAGTTGAGAAGGCCCAACTTGCGGGTGAGATTGCTGGCCTCCGCATGGCCCATGGTGACTTTGAGAACTTATAGGGAAAAGTGGAGTCCTTGGGTAAAGATCTTGAGGGTGCAAAGGCTACCGAGCAGCTCACTACTGAATGTGCCCTGAAGGCCCTTGAGACGGCCAGTAACCTCCGCAAGGAGGTTGATGGTGAAAGGGAGTCTTGCGCATCCTTGAAGGCACAGGTGGATATACTAACCAAATGCTTGGAGGATGCCAAGGCTATTGGACTGGCTATGGCTAAGCTTTATGTTGGCACGCTTGGCCTGTTCGGTGGTGTTACCTCTTCACTACCTCCCGACCCTGCTGCGTATAGCATCTTTTCTTGGATGAAGTCCAACTTCGCCAAGCTTCCAGATTTTGTTGGTGGGGCTATTGATTTTGGAGCTCTTTCTACCACCACAAATATCTCAAAGATGCTTGCTCAGTCACGGTGCACACACACCGAAGGCTTTAAGGAAGTTATAGATATTGAGGGCCTGGTCATGCTTGGGTAAACTTCCTGGGGCCTTGTGAGATCTATCAGGAATTTCATGAAGTCCTTTTGGGTAAAGTTTGGTCATGTGGATGCTCACTCGGTGGGGGAGGCTTGTCGTGCTGTGGTTAGCTCTGGATCCTTAGCAAGATTTGTCTTTTGTTTGTTTCTGCTATCTTTTTGTGTTCAAGGTTATGACTTTTATGTTGTGTGTAGGAGTTGAAAAAGGCGGAGGCTACGCGTGTTGCCATGGAGGCATGTGCTTCCAAAGCTCGGGAGGCGGCGACGCTGAAGGCTCCAACCCAAGCGCAGTAATCGGGGGAAACTACTTCTACTCTAGCTATCCTAGTGGTGTAGTGTTTAGGCTTTTAGTTGTGGTTTTAGGTTTAGGTTATATGTAACCTTTGTTGGTTCAGTGCCTTCGCTAGCTAAAACTTAATTATAGATTTTTCTTACGTAGGTTTCCTTCTCTGGGCCTATGCAGGATGTGGTACCCTTAACTATGTATCAGGATGGAATTTATGTTAGCAGTGAGCTATGGGAATATTGGCATTAAAGTTTCACCAGACCTTCTGTTTTTGAAATGTTCGCCTTCGTTTCGTATGATATTGATGACGAATGCATAGAGTTTGTTAGATTTCTTGCTTGGCGTGAGCCTCGCCCACCGGTTTAGTTTTAGTCTTTATGGTAAGTTGTTTTGGTTGGCTTTCGTGCCTTTGTAATGTTTATTTTTCAAGGCTCAGCGCCTTTTGCGTTTTGCCTTGTTACTGCCTTCTAGATTTTGTAGGACGTTTGTGTTTGTATGGCTTGCACTTGTAATGCGCTCTGTTATAATATGTTTGTTTTCTTTGAATAAGGTTAGCTTGTACTGCTTGGTTGGATACTTGTTTCATTGAAGAATCTGGTTACAATCGCTACCTATGCCAAAGGGTTCTAGCTGATGGTGCTTATTTTCTTGCTCTTGCCTTAGCTTCTCTCTTCTCTGGATCCCATTGGGGATGAGCTTGCGTGTTCATGTGGAAGAGCTGAAGCGCTAGTCTTTCACCTTGTGTCCTGCGTGGAGGCTCCATTACATACTTGATTTTTTTGTTGCCCCCACCTTTTGGTCTCTGGCTATCGACAAGGAGGTTCTAGCATGTCGCTGTGGAGAGGTTGAAGTGCTCATATTTGATCTTGCAGTTGTTGTGAAGGCTTTGGCATAATTTGAGCACTCATCAGGAGTGTTAG
This sequence comes from Miscanthus floridulus, assembly GCF_019320115.1. NCBI lineage: Eukaryota > Viridiplantae > Streptophyta > Magnoliopsida > Poales > Poaceae > Miscanthus > Miscanthus floridulus. The sequence continues at coordinate 35,296,854 of NC_089587.1, forward strand.
CCTTCAATCTTGATGTTTCTCTAGAGGCCACAATGCAATTTGAGCAAGCAATGGAGGTTGATGAAGCATTTCTTGGGCGTTGTCTTCGCCTAGACTGCTTTGTTGTTGCCTTTGGCCATGCTGGAGTAGCTGCACTCTCGTTGAACATGGTTGATTCTAGGCCTCATCGGACGGTATCTTTGGTTGTGGGGGGATGTTATGAGTCTTCGTGCGATACCCTCCCACAACCTCTAATACTGATTGCTTGCTGCCGAACTTTGGTTACACAACACCCTATGGAGGTTGTACAACACCGTGTGGTAGATGCGTACAACCTCTCTGTGGCCTTTGTCGGGCTGTGTGAGCTGCTGTAATTACGAGTCTTCACACGGTATCCTTTGGTTCTGTTGATTCTAAGGAAACTCTAGCCTCCATGGCTCTCTTGCCTTGCTCTATAGTGTAGTGGGTCTTGGTTACCTTAGCTTCCCACCTAGCGCTCCCTGGAGTTAGCGATGTGGTGATGCACTGACTGAGGCTAGTGCGGGAGGGCTCTTGGTTTTATAGCCTAATACTTGTACGGTTTAATAAATTTCGGTGGTTGGCCTAGGTTTATTGCTTTGATATGTTTTTAAAGCCATATGAGATTGATAGATTTTCTTTGTACTTGGTGTATCTTTGGTTCTTTAATTCTATTGTACTTTAGTCATTTATTCCTGATTATTACCTAATGCCTGATACAGACAGGTCTTCGCTAGGTGTTTTTCCCACCCGATGCCTACAACAAAGGTAGGTCTTTGTCAGGTTTTGTAGCCTTATGGCCGTTTTGATGAATCCTTGATGCCTAATTATGGGCAGGGCTTTGTTGAGGTTGCAGGTTATTTTACCCATGGAGGTCGTTCCATGCTTTAAAGCCTTTGGCTCTAAGGCAGTGGAAGGTCCTCTTTGTCGTGATGTCATTATCGAATGTTGCCGCTCTATTGCTAGCCGCTTTTGACCTTTGCTTTTCATAGTACTCTTGGGGGGATTCCTCTTTATATTTTTAGAGGGTTTTACATGGATCCTGCCTCATCAAAAACCTCACCTCCGCTAGGAGCCCCCTTTGTGAGGAAAAGAGTACATGCCCTTTTTGCGCGAAAATGTAAAGGGAAAATGTGAAGACTAAAAGAGGTGAGGTGACCTTCGCTTATATTTCCGTTGCAGCCACCCCTTTACAATTATATATAGAATCCATGCAAATTGTTGATGTTCTAGGTGTGAGTCATTGTGTTACCTTCGCTATCTGTCATGTAGAATGACCCTAGTCTTCCAGTGGCCTTCACCATGTATGTGCCTTCCCATTTAGGTTGGAGCTTTTCTACGTTGGCCGCGTTGTGCTTTCTTCTTAGGATCAGGTGTCTGTCTTGAATGAGCTTCCTGATTACTTGGCTATCTCTCCATTTCCTCATTTGTTGGTATTTTTGGTGATGTTTTCTACTGCTTCCAACCTTGTGCCTTCGATTGTTTCTTTTGAATATTCTTCATCTACTGCCAAAGCCTGCTTCATCACCCAAAGGCTCTGATGCTTAACCTCCTTGGGTAGCATTGCTTCTTCACCGTATAGGTGCTTGAATGGTGTAAAGCCCATCATCCTAGATGTTGTGGTGTTATGAGACCACACAGCCTTCAATAGTTCCTCTACCCACTTGCCTTTGTGGAGGTTGAACAAGGTCTTCAAAATTGCTGAGAATATTACTCTGTTAGCTCTTTCTACCACTCTGTTTGACTCTAGATGATAGACTGATGCGAAGGCTATTGTTGTGCCTATGCTTTTGTAGAACTCTTTGACTTTGTCCGAGTTGAACTATTTCCCATTATTAACTGTTAGGGTTCTTGGTACTCCAAACTTGTAGATTATATTCTGCTAGAAGAATTTTTTACTATTTCTAAAGTGATTATTGCTAGTGGCTTGGCTTCAATCCATCTTGTGAAGTACTCGATTGCTACTACTATGAACTTGTTCCCCCTTGCGAAGGTGGTAGTGGCCCGACAAGGTCCATGCCCCATCTTTGCAATGACCAGGTGGGTGGAATGAGCTGCACTGTAGCCGATGGTTTTGACTGGTGTGGGAAGGTGCTCTGGCATGCTTCACATATCTTAACAATTTGCTCTACATCTTTGATGTGCGTGGGCCAATAAAATCCTTGCTTGATTGCCTTCGCAGACAATGCTCTTAGGCCAATATGTGAGCCACATGTTCCTGAGTGGATTTCTTGTGGGAGTTGTTTGCCTTCGTTTTGAGTTATACACTTGAGTAGTGGTTGGACTACACCTTTCTTATACAATATGCCATCTATCAACGTGTAGCTTCTTGCTCTGGCTACCATTCTTGCTATGCTTGCTTCATCCTCTGAGTGGTGCACATTATTCAAGTAATCTGTGATCAATTATCTCTAGTCTTCAGTTTTAGTGACTAGGACTATTTTGAATGCCTTCGTAGTTGCTTACATTGCTAGTGCTTGTAACATTTAGTAGAATGCTCCCTCTAGTATGGATGAGTTGTTTGCTACTGCCTTCACTAGTTCATCTGCCTCTGCATTTTCTGCTCTTGGTATGTGCTTCAGGGTGAATCCTTGGAACCTTCGCTCAAGTGCCCTTACTGTGTCTAGATATTTGACTAGCTCAGGTTCTCTTGCCATATACTCCTTTTTGACTTGCCCAGCCACAACTTGGGAATCAGTTTTTACTAGTACCCTTTTTGCTCTGAGGCCCAGTATGAGGCCTTCATATTCTGCTATGTTATTTGTTGCTTTGAATTCTAGCGTTGCAGCATACTTCGTCCTAAGGCCTAATGGTGCTATCAATATGGTGGAGGCTCTGGCTCCTAAATGTCCCTAGGCTCCATCTATGTAGAGTGTCTAGATTTGAGCTTGGAGTTGTGATATTTGATGTGTTGAAGGTGCCCAGTCTACCATAAAGTCTGTTAATGCTTGTGATTTGATTGCTATTCTTAACACATAATTGAGTTCAAATTGGGATAGCTCAGTTGCCCATTTCCCTATTCTTCTAAAGGCCTCTTTGCTACTGAATACATCTCTGAGCAGTTGTGATGAAGGTACTATGATCTCGTGTGCTTTGAAGTAGTGCTTCAACTTTCTTGATGAGATGAGGACATCATATGCTATTTTTTCATTTTCTGTGTAGTTCAACTTAGCTCCTGATAGGGCTTTTGAGATTTAGTAGACATGCTATTGAATGACCTTCGACTCTTCTTCTTTCTCTTGAATTAGCACCCCATTGATTGCATGGTCGGAGGTTGCTACATATAACAATAGTGGTGCCTTCGGATCTGGTACTATCACCAGGAGCTTGCCAGCTATATAGCTTTTGAGTTGCTGGAAGGCCTTCGATTGTTCTAGCCCCCATTCCACCTTGTCTCTGCCTTTCAGAGTTTTGAAGAATGGAAGGTTGCGCTCTACTGACTTTGAGATGAATTTGTTTAGCGCTGCTATCCTTCTAGTGTGCTTTTGGACTTCCTTTTTGGTTGATGGTTCAACCATTGAGATTATGACCTTTGTTTTTTCTAGGTTTGCTCTTATGCCTTCGGGCCCTATAATGTATCCAAGCATTTTTCCTCTGCTAACACCGAAGACACATTTTTCTAGGTTGAGTTTGAGGCCTGCTTCCCTGAGATTGGCGAAGGTTTCTTTTAGATCTGCTATGTGATCTTCTTTGTTCTTGCTCATTACTACGATGTCATCAACATAAGCTATGATGTTCTTCTGCAATTGAGGGCCGAGAACTGCCTTCGTCATTCTGGTGAAGGTCGAACCTGCATTTTTAGCCCTTTAGGCATTCTAATGTAGCAATAAGTTCCAAAGGGAGTAGTAATACTTTTCTTCTCCTCATCTTCTTTATTGAACCAGATTTGGTGATATCCTGAGAAGCAATCCAGGAGTGAAAAGCGCTTGCATCCTACCGCCTTGTCAATGGAGGCATCGATCCTTGGAAGTGGAAATGGGTCTTTTTTGCAGGCTTTGTTTAGGTCTATGAAATCTATGCACATTCTCATCTTCCTATTTTTCTTTGGCACCAGTAATACATTTGCTAGCCATTTTGAATATTTGACTTTTCTGATAACATTTGTGTCTAACAGTCTTTGGACCTCTACCTTCGCTGCCAGAATTCTTTCTTCTGACATTTTCCTTTGTCGCTGCTTTCTTGGCTTTACTTTTGGATTTAAGTCAAGTGAATGTTGAATTATGTCTTTGCTGACTCCTTGCAGATCAAAGGCTAACCAGGTGAAGACATCTTTGTTTTTGGCTAGAGTCTCTATTAGTTCTTCTTCTTCTTCTTGCTTTGAAAGTTTACCTTCAATAATTACTTTCCTGTCTGGCACTGCATTCTCCAAGGGGACTAATTTTATTTCTTCTTGGTCCTGGAGATCTATTTTGCCCTTCGGCATATCCGGAGGCTCCGACGCATTGCTATTGGCTATGTCGATGGAATTAATGTTGCGCTGGGACTTGTAAATGGCTCTTTCTATGTTTCTTGCCTCCTTCTGGCTATCGTGAACTGTGATGATGCCGTGCAAAGTGGGCATTTTCATGCACAAGTAACCCATATGGATTACTGTATTGAACTTATTTGCGAACCCTCTGTTGAAGATGGCATTGTATGGGTAGTAAAGGTCTACTACGTCGAAGGTTACATATTCGGTTCTTGCATTTTCTTGACCTTCGAAGGACACTGGCAAAGAGATTTTCCCAATGCGTCAACTTTCTTTCCTCCAAAACCAATGAATGGGGAATCCAAAGGCTATAGTTTGCTTCTGCTTAACTTCATCTGATCGAAGGCATTGACGAAGATGATATCTGTTGAGATCCCAGAGTCTAATAGGACCCTATTAATTTCCTAACCTGCTATATTGGCCTTGATCACCATAGCATCAGTGTGGGGGTAGCTTTCCAACTACAAGTCTTGCTCTGAGAAAGTAATTGGTGTCTTCGACCAATCTATGTAGCGCACTGGTCCCTACACTGCTGTGTAGTTGACAAGCCTAAGATGATCTTTCTTTTGCTTCTTTATCTGGAACTCCATTGAAGAACCTCTGGCTATTGGTAGTATCATGCCAATAGTGGGTAGTGGTGTATGAGGGTTGAGCTACTTTTCTAGGTTGGGCATGTTTTGGGTGTTGCTACCTGTGGCGGAGGTGGTGGTGGATGTAATGCTTCAAGTTGTCTATTGTGAACTTGAGCTGGCTAATTTGTCTCTATAAATGTTATATGCGGAGGCCTTGGGTTTATGTAGGTAAGGTTGGCTTCTACATGCTGGTTACTGGCCTACCCTTACTGCTGTGTAGTTGGTCACCAAGTGGGTAGTAAGTTGGGGTAGTATGCAGCTGCTAAGGTGGATGGGAGGATTTGATTGGAGTTAAGGCTGGGGTAGATTAGGCAATAAGGCTATTACAAGGGTGTAGTGAAGGTATGGTTGACTTCTCTGGTATGTTGTTGTTGCGGTGGTTGAGGGTTTGCCCTATTCTTTATCCTCTCTTGAGTTTCCTTTGCATCTGGACAATCTCTGGTGATGTGCCCTTTGTTCTCTCCATGGAAAAAATAGTATTGCCTTCGCTGTCTTAGTTCCTGGTTTTTGTTCTAGTTCTTCTTTTGATTATATTAGTTGCCTTTGTACTACTTCTATGGTGCTTTATTTGGGGCTGCCTCTGGCATCTACTGCCATTGCTGGCTGTTCCCTTGCTGCTCTATTTTAAAAACTTGTTGATCTGGTGCTTGCTAAGGCTAGACTAGCCTTGGCTTCTGTTGCCCCTCTGAGCATTCCTGCTACTCCTATCTACTGCTTGTTTTGATTTTGCTCTTCTAGCCTTCTACAAAGGTTGTTATCTGACCTGCAATACTTCTCAAACTCACTGTATAGTTCTTTTATGGTGCTTGTTTTCTCCTGAGCTAGATAAGCTGCGAAGGCTCTGATACGGAGACCTTTAATTGTGGCCTCAATTGCCACATCCTCTGGGACATTTGGTGCCTTTGCTTGAAGCTACATGAACCTCTAAAAATAATCCCTTAGGGCTTCACCTTGATTTTGTTTACACTAAAACAAGCCCATTGACATCAAGGATTTGGTAGTGAACCTTTGAAGTTAGCGATGATCTTGTCGCAGAGGTCCTCCCATGAATATACTGAACTTGGCCTCGACATTGAGTACCATACCAATGCATCACCTTCAGTTGCAATAATAAATGACTTGGCCAAGATAGTGTCGTTCCCACCTATAGAGGCTACCACTGCCTCGAAACTCATGATGAACTGGCGTGGATTGGATCTTCCATTGAATTTGGGTAGGGTGATGGGCTTATAGAAAGAGGGCCAGGGTGAATTTTGGATTCCTTCAGACAATGAGGATTTAGAGTCTATAGTTCTGTGGACTGATGGTAAGGTGTAAGGAGTGCCAAAGGTTGGTTGGGCGGCCATTCCTGGTGAAGGGTTGGGTTGGCTTTGATTTGCTAAATGGGGCTAGCTGGGTGTGTTGGAAGGAGGCTGGGTGGGTTGCATGCTTTGTATTTTAGCTTGTAGAACAGTCAGCTGCTGTGTAATCTCCACTGCCTATAGTGATGCGTGGACTACCCTCTGGTTTGTAGTGAAGGTTGCTGCCAACCTATCTCTCTCCTGCTACATACTCTACAACTGAGCTTGGAGTTGTTGGAGCACTTGCTCTAGGGTTGGTTCTTACGCCGGTTCCTCCTTAGTCACCGTAGGCTAATCCTCCGTAGCATCTTCTTCGATGTCTGGCTCTTCAGTAGTAGTAGCATAGGTGCTGTGAGTGCTATGCCTAGGCCTCCCCCTTCTAGTTGGCTCTGAAGGTGCTCTTGCGGAGGCTGCTCTCTTTCTTGCCATTATGGGTTTTACTTGGCCAACACGCGGTGGGCGTAAATGTTGGAAAACTGGGTTTCCAGCAAGTAGGATACGGAGGAACCTTCGCCTAGCCGGGTGCCCTGGGCATAGGTTAGGATGGAGGTAAGTGGGCCTAGGCTCAATTAGGGTTTCATAAATGTATTCACCAACCTCTCTCACATAGGGTTTGGCTGCCCCTTTTTATAGGACACTGTTTGCTACTATTTCATCATACATCTTTGCCCTATGCTAGCTTGAGTACATTCCTAGAATATCCTCAGACCAGTTCAAATCTTCAGGGGCATTCTGGTATTTTCCTCTTGCACCGCCTTTGCCATTCGGGACTCACCATCAAGCCCATAGGAGGCCCATTTCCAACTTTGGGCCGTGGCGCTGTAAGAGCTCCCTTCATGCGGGCGGGGACTATAGGGCCTCCACCTCGACTGCTGGAACCTCCGCCCGTAGTCTCCGGCCTCCACCAAGGAGCTCTTCTATGTACCTTCTAACTCCGTGCCTAGACCTCTGCCTCACCGATGATCGCCAGTGAAGGCTTCCCTAGGTGCTCCCACATTTTGACCTTCGCCATGCTGGTTGTCGATGTTTTGAGTTACCATGAATGAGTAAATTTCTAGTATTGCACATCTGGCTTGGATGGTGTACTTAGAGGACACACGATTTATAATGGTTTGGGTAAAATGTCCCTATGTCTAGTTTGTTGCTGCTACTCTTGTTACTAGCACTGAAAGTTTGTAGTAGGGGTTACAAATGGGCGAGAGAGGGACTAGTCCCAAATCTCTAGTGAATGGAGTGAATGGGTGCTAACAGAGCTCGGTTGGTGCTCAACCATGTGTTCAGGGTTCGATGGGTTCGTTCAGATCTAGCTCCAATCGATCAGATTGTCTGATCATTGGTTAGATGGATTCCCCCATCAGATTGTCCAATGCCCCTTAATGGAGCACCCTGCTTTCCCTTTTATAGGCCATGGGAAAGCATGGGTTACAATGGAGGGAAAGGGAAGAACGAGAGAGAGAGAGAGAGACCAAGGCCTCTAGTGTCACCGGGTCCTTCTTCAAGCGGGTCCCACCGACCCTGTAGATGTCAAAAGGGATGGCACCATGTCGTGGACCTATTCATCACTGGCGCCATGCGAAGGCTTCATCTACTGATCATGGTGCTCCACTCTATTTGGCAGACATCGTGGTGAATTAACGTGCCTATCAGTATTCGTATGAGGGTTAGGCAGAATAGCACCGGTACGCCTGATGTTATTCTTGATGTGAACCCTTAGGTATGGCCCATCATGTCCATAAGTTACATCAAAGCATGCTGGTCCCTTCCCTGGTGTTAGAGCTTTGATCTAGGCCCATACGCTTAGACCTAGAGTGGTTGGTGGTGGAATGGGTCTCCATCGGGTGAGGTGGAGCCAGTGGCCTTGGGGTTGGGTGAGGCGGAGCCCTCCCCTAGAGGTCGAGTGAGGCAGAGACCACAGCCTTGGGGTTAGGTGAGACGGAGTCCCCTCTAGAGGCTGGGCGAGGCAGAGCGCAATCCTAAGGGTTGGGCGAGACAGAGCCCATGGCCATGGTGTCGAGCAAGGTGGAGCCCGTGGCCTTGGGGTTGGGCAAAGAGGAGCCCAAACCTAAGGGTCAGGCAAGGCAGAGCCCACGACATTAGGGTCGGGTGAGGCGGAGCCCGCGACCTCAGGGTCAGGCGAGGTGGAGCCCTGCCCTAGAGGCCAGATGAGATGGAGCGCAAACCCAAGGGTCGGGCGAGGCGGAGTCCGCCCCTAGAGGTTGGGCGAGGCGGAGCCCACCCCTAGAAATTGGGCAAGGCAGAGCTCATGCACCTAGGGGTCGGTTGGCCCTGTAGTCGCGCTCTTGACTACTCGGATGAATCCATGTCGATGGTTGTTAGCTCCTCCTCTTTGGGTACCCTAGTATTGGTCCCCGATAGTAGCCCCCAAGCCCGCAGAGGAGTAGAATACTCCTTCGTAGGCTTTTTAGAATAGGAAGACTTTAAGGGTCTTGGCCTTCTTTTGTCGCCCACGACATGACTTGAGGACAATGATTCCCCTTCATCGAGATCAGACCCCTTCGGGGTATAGCCATGAGATTTGGTGGGTCGGAAAAGGTCTTTCCTGATTTTGACCCCTATGGGGGTCTATTGTTAGGTGACCGTGCATTTGGTCTTCTTATGAGTCCAACTTTCCTCGAGCCCTCATGGGTAGCGGGGATCTAGTCAAGGGTTCGCTCATCTTTGTGATTGTCACCCCATCCATGACTTCCACAACCAAAGGGATTGGGCCGTGCCATGATTTTCCTCTATGGATGAGCCATGGTGCTCGGTGAGTTGTTAGCTGGCTAGTCCGAGTGGGGCCTTAGGATCCCGTTCATGGGGATCTGGCTTGGGTTAGCTGGTGACCGACTCTAGGTTCTTAGCAGTCAATCCATATAGTTCTCGTGTCCGTTCGACTGGTCCCTAGGGCTCTCTACCTTTCTTCAAGGAAAAATCATGGATCTTATCCAGCTGAGACTTGAATGTGGGATGGGATGCCCACGACACTTGTGCGGCTAGGTACTGGCCGCTAGTGGGCCCATTCCATTCCAGCCCTCACTTTAAAAGGTGCCCGAACCGGTTGTCGAACCCATCGGTGGGCCAACCTTTGAACTCCTAGGCCTAAATGGGCCGTAGTAGCGTTTTTAGCTCTAGATTCCTCTTACCTGTGATAGGTCGTGGCCCATCCGAAGAGGCAAAATGTCCAGTGAGTTTTCCAAGGGAACAGACATAGGTTGCGTGCGTGTGCCCCACGGCAAGATGTGGTGGTAGATCGTGGCAAGCACAGAGATCTAGGTGGGTGGTTGGTGTCCTCGCACCCATCGCCCCTATAAAATGAAAGGGTTATCCCCTCAGGTTCCATACCTTGCATCCTTGCCTCCACAGCCACGACCACTGCCGCCAATTCACTTAGGTTTCCTGCCTCCACATCTCCACCACTGTTGAGCCCGCATCCATCTACCCCCACCTCCAATGGATCCATGGTGCCGTTCTAACATCACCTTCCAGTGCATGGAGGGCCTCGTCCGTTGTGGTCTCCTCCGCATGCGGACCTCGATCGAGAAGTGGCTGCTGCCTAGCAAGGAGGACTTGTCGTCATCGCCAGATGGCTATGTTGTGTTGTTCGCCCACTTTCATGAGCGTGGGTTCACGACCCCCGCCCATAGATTTCTTCGGGGGTTGTTGCACTACTACAAGATCGAGCTGCAGCATCTCAATCCCAATGGGATCTAGCACATGGTAGCGTTCGTCGCCCTATGCGAGGGATTCCTAGGGTCAGCCCCCACTTGGACTTGTGGAGACACTTCTTCGTTGTCACCCTCTAGAAGAAGAGGGAGAAGAGCAGCAGGCAGGAGCTGCATATGTTGATGGGGTGCGCTGGCTCCAACTATGGAACAATTGGGTCGGTGAGTACTCGTCGATGCGGCTATCAATGTCCAACAAGGGGTGGCACTTGCAATGGTTCTATCTCAAGAACAACGCTACCGCCCCTGTGCCGTAGTTCACCGGGCGCCTGATCGAAGAGGCCCTAGAGTCATGGAGGAAGTGGGGCGTCCTAGAGAAGGACAAGAAGAAGATCCGAGACCACATCGCCATCATCCACATCCTAAAGGAGAACAACCTAAAGGGGCTAGGCATCATTGGGGCTTACCACACAAGGAGGGTGGCGCCATTGATGACATGTGCGCTCCTGCTATACGAGATGGCGCTCGAGGCACCGTTCGATGGAACGACACTCACCGAGGGGACGCTCCCTAACTCCGAGATCGCGCAACGCATCAAGGAGGCGATGGAGCCTTTGTGGGATGATGCGGGTGCTACCCTTGACTTCATCTACCTAGTGCCAAGGCATCCTCTGATGCGGTCGGAGCCAGGCCATGTCATCCTCGTAAGTTTCCCTTTCTCTTGACTTTCCTTCAATTGACTTCCTGACCCCTTGATACTAACTTTGAGAGGAGCGAGACCAGCCAAGGGACATCATCTTCATGGATCACCCAGTGCTGTTGCTAAGGGATTTGGCCAAGAGGGTGGCGAATCGCACCGAGGGCAAGCGGCTGAGGAAGGCAAGGGAGGACAAGAAGAGGAAGAAGCAGCAGAAGCTGCATGTGCAGGAACAGGGGGAGGACACCGACAGCAATGATGATGATGATGGTGATGACGATGAGGTAGCCGATGATATCAAGTGGGAAATCCTAGAGAACAAGGATGCGCTGGCAGGTATTGGTTCGTCCTTGGAGGCGTCAGGACCCTTCCCATTCCATAGAGGGGAGGTTACGTTAGGGGAACCGATGGAGGCAGGATGTATCGTTGGCCTCCCTAAGGAGGCAATAGAGGCGGGCGGCTCTGCCATTGCGCCTGAGGTGCCAATGGAGGCGGGTGACTCCAACATTGTGCCTCAAGAGCCAAGGGGAGTGGGCCCCTCTACCCAGGAGCAGGATGGGGCGTCCTAGTGGGGACATCATGGTGAGAGGGGTCGGTGGCGCTTGGAGATGATGGGGAGTCATCCCTACCCCTGATGTCAGTGGGCAGTGGCTTGCCCACGTGGGGTGAGCCCCTGCTCTAGTGGGCAGATTTGTAGGACTCAGCGTCGATGCTTTTCACCCTTGACGACATTGCCAAGAGTATGGAGAGGGATAGCCTTGACATAGGGATTGCGTCCGTGCTTGAGGCCTTGAACCATGCCACGAGCGCATTGTGTGACATCATTGTTCCCTTTGGCCGGGTATTGCTTGGTCTTGCTTCTTTCCCACATCCTCCTTTATATGCTTTTTGCATCCAAACCATCATCTTTCTGCAGTCCCATATAGCTTGCAGCCAGGGGAAGTCTCGGTTCCTTCATGAACAGAAGGAAACCAGGGACCGCCTCGTCGAGGAGGCATGACTACATAGGGAGGCAATAGCTCGACTCATTGCTACCCAGCAGAGGGTGGCCAAACTGACTCCCCTTGCTGCGAAGGTGGACAATCTTTAGTCGTGAGTGGCTGAGGCCCATCGGGATGCTGAAGGCATTCGAGGCCCTATCGGCGAGGTCATGGAAGGACGATGAGGAAGCCACCAAGGTTAGGTAGGAGTAGGATGTGCTGCTCCATAAGGATGCCGAGACCCACCAGTGGATCCTCGACCTTCTGGCCAAGGTTGAAAAGGAAAGGGACCTAAAGCTAGGGGTCAAGAAGATGCTCACGGCCCTAGAGAAGAGGGCGAGCCTAGATGCCGTGGCGATCAATTGGCTACGCAAGGAGTGGGATTAGCTGCTCCAAACCACGGAGAGGCTCCACTCATAACATGGCACAGCTCGTGAAGAGCATGACCAGGCTTTCCAAGAGTGTGACCAAGCCTGCCGAGAGTGCAACGACGCGCAGCAGAAGGTCGGCTTACTCTAGGCCGAGCTCGAAAGCACAATGACCCAGAAGTTGGAGGCCAAGAGCGTTTCTATCGGGCTAGCCATGGACCTTGCTGATGTAACACCTCAAGTGTTAGCCTTGCATAATTTGACTTGCATAACATGAGCATGATCATCATGCATTCATAAACAAGCATTTACAATTGAAACATTTGATTGAAACATCTGCAACATTTGCTTGTTATCGCATGTTTCATTAACATATGCAACCTTTCTCGTTATTTCATGTCTCCATATGTATATGCATATGATCATGAGTGGACACATGTACTTGATTAATATGAGTCACCAAAAATCTTTTGGCAATGCTTAGGTTCACAATTGGAACATGGTTCATGAATGTCATTTTCCATGATCAAGTCCTTAAGTCATGTTTCATGTGATTACACTAGCTAGCCCTATGAGTGACTACTACATGAAATGATTGAATGACCTTGCAAATTGCTTAAACATGTTTAGAGTATCATTATGAACAACTTTAGTATTTAGGGCTAGGGCTAATTTGGTCATTTAGTCATGGTTTGAGTATGTATCATCATTTAAAAGTGACATGTTTGACTAATGTTGAACTAGGTGTTAGAGACCTTGCATGGAGGAGATCACTAAAGCAAAGTTGTAGTGTTTGACATAAGGAACAACTTTTATTTTTAGGTCATTAGCTGATTTAGCTTCTAACATGCTTGAATGGGTCCCATAAAAATCAGTAAAATCAACATCTCATGACTTAACAAAATTTTCTAAGTCTTGGATTGACTGACAGACTGACAGGCCTATGTTGGGGGTGATTTTTCTCAGTCTCGGTTGAGAATTGGAGCATGATCCTTGAACGAAAGTTGTAGCTGGTACTTTGGTTTATCATTTTGGTTTAAGGTGTTTGCACGTTGGAGCTATGGATTAACTATTAAATCGTCGTCAATATGCGCTGTCAGGCTCGGCTGGCTTAACTGAATCAACTGACGACGCCGTTCAGTGGCCGACCACCGGCAGAGCCCGCGCGCCATGTGTCCGCGGCGATGGCCACGCATCACCGTTGCCCTGACCGCGTAGGCCACGACACGCCTGAGCGTGGCTTCAACACTCCAGCGTCCGCCCGCTCCCTCCTGTGCTCACCATTCTCATTTTCCCCAGCCTCATTCCTCGCCGCAGCAGCAGCCGAGCACCGCACTGCTCTGCTGAGCTCGCCTGAGATCACCGCTGCCCCATTCTTCGATCAGTCGTGCCTAAAGCTTCGCCTCCCTCTGCTCTATCCTTCCCTCATAGCCGCATCCACAGCCAATCAGTTGGTAAGCTAAGTTCGCCTTGCGCCGCCGCGGGGATGCCTCGCCGGAGCTCCGCCATGGCCGCTACCGTGGCCGTGCTTCATCGGAGCAGCTCCAGCCATTTAGGTCGCGTAGCCACCGTAATAGAGTCTCAGTAGTCCTGTAGAGTGCGTCGCGTGACTTCGCCGTGGCCTTCACCGGCGTGGCGCCGCCGTCCTGCTCCTCCGAGCCGCCATGGCCACCACCGTCGTAGTTAGCGTCGACGAGAAGCCCCACCAAGTATCTCAATGGGTGCGCTAGGTCACATAGGTCGCTCGGTGAAGACGTCACCGCCGGTGGACTCGCCGTCGATGAGCCATGGCCATGCGAGCTTGCTCAGCGCCGCCGGCTCTGTTTTGGTCTCGCTGACCAGTGGGGTCAACTGACCAGTGGGTCCCGCATGTCAGCGACTCCATGTTTTAAATCTAGTTCATTTTGAATGCAGATTTCACATGTTTTTGTAATTTTTGTATCTTTAGTTTGCTGGCTCCAAAAATTGTGAAATAAATTTGATAGTGCTTCTTAGGAAGTGTAGTATTTAGGAAAAATATGTTCTCGACATTTACAGTAGTAATTTTTGGAGATTTAAATAGAAATTTGAAATGTGCTTTTGAATGCATTCAAATTTGTTTATTTTATATCTAGAGTTCCTGTGCTCCAAAATTTATAAAATTTTTGTGGTAAGCTAGTATTAGCATATATGAGCTCTGGTAACCAGTGCATGTGTAGATCTATAGTTATAGATTTTTCTTTTATGAATAGTTAATCCTTGTGTAAATTTTTATAAATTATTTATGAATCCAAAATTCATGAAAATTTTTGGAGGTAATCCTAGTAGTATGTGGATGCTAAGAAAAATAGGAAATCTATTGCTTGACACTTTTTAATAGGGTTTTCCATTTATGCTATTTCAAGCCTTGCTGCCTTGTCATTTTTTCATAGGATGTTCTACTTGGTAAAATGACATGAAATTTTTATAGTAGTCCTTTGATAGCATTAGTAAGGCACTGTAAATTTTTGAGAATTTATGAAGCACATCTGGTATATGTTTATTATTTAACCTAAATATTGAAATAAAATAATAAAGGCATTTAAATAAATAGTTTGGGCTTCACCATTATACTGTCTAAAATGTATTTGGTATGCTTACACTGTTGGTAGATTTTATGTTGTCAAATTTGGAATGATTACATGAAGTAGAAGTAGTGTTACTTTTATATTGCATGTTGAATAGTTTTCGGATAGATTCTGGAGTTGGATGAATTGCATGTTGAAAATGATGGGTACTATAAAAATAGTTAATAACAAAGTTGTAGAGAATTTGATAAGATTTCCAGAAAGTCCAGGATCACTGAATTTGGATTAGTAAAACTCCAGTTATGATTAAAGCAAGTAGCTACTATTTTGTGGCATAATCGATGCGTTGTGGAAATAGTTAATTAAATAATCGAGAAGAGATATGCACCTACTCAATAAACATAATGCACTTGTTAACATATATGCATTCGTAATACTTATGCCATACTTATGCATCTAGGATCGGAGGAAGAGATCACGTTGCTGGAATTCGAAGAAGCAGAGGAAGGGAATCAGCAGGAGGATCCGCAAGCCGCAGCTCCTGAAGGCGTGGAGCCGAACCCTGAAGAGCTTTCGGAGTGTCCTGACCACTGCCCTACTTCCTTTCTACAAGGCAAGCCCCGGAGCATTCTAAGTCTCCCAGTAATTTACAAATGTTTACTTACGTACTTATGATTGATGCATTAGGTTATAAGAGTTGAATGGAACCACTTGATGCATGGAAATTCCTTGTCCAGATATTAACCCCTTTAACTGGTATAGGTTCAGGATTGAATATATGCTTAGCCATGCTTAGACCGGTAGAAGTCGGGTGATGTCCTGTCACCTACGAGATGTAGGTGGATACTGGAGCACGGTTGGCTATATCTGCTATCGTGGAACAGAACCATGGGGTAAGAGTAAATCGAGACCGGACGGGAAGTCAATAGAGAAGCAATAAGACATGGAGGTCTTGGGTGTAGATTTATCCCCGTCTGTGTCGATTAAGGACCGTACTGTTGTTGGTGCTTCTAATAAGATTGAACGCATGCCTCTCACTTAGCTGGCCAAATAACTCGTTCTGACCGCGAAGCCGAGTAATTCAACTCCGGCCAGGAACCATTCTGTTGTGCGCTCCTTCTAGGGAACGATCAGACTGAGCCCAAGGGCAGGCTTGGCCTGAGCATCCTGGCATCTGGTGTTTTAGATTGTGCGGCGTAGTACGGACCCATGAAATGTGTACCTGAGTTGTACCAAAGGTGACCTAAGGCTATCGTGGCTGGTAGACCTGGGTTTGTGTTAGGAATAAATTCCCAGCTGGTTGAAATCGATTCAAATTGTTGTCTCTCCCGGATAGTGAAAAACTTGGCTAGTCCCAACATCGTAGCAACTGTGTTATGAAACATGATGGTTCGGATGAATATGGAATTACAATACCTGCTATGGTTACTATTGTATACTTCTAAATGATATACCACATGTTTGGCACAGGATAGTTGCTTATCTAGAAATGGATAGTTATAATTAACTTGATAAAGGATCATAATTGTACAATGGTTCAATTGCCTTTTATGCAAAATGTTGTCAAGTTACGTCCACTTATACATCCTTGCATAATCCTTGGAGTCATTTATTTCTGGTTCATGACGGGTAAGTCTAGCTGAGTACCTTCTTGTACTCAGGGTTTATTTTCCCATTGTTGCAGATGGCACTGTGTATCATGGTTATTGCAAGAGTTGCTTCTATCCCACTATGGATGAGGAGTAAGCCTTGGGCAGGCTTCTTTAGTAATTCCTATCCTTGCTTTTGTGGACCATGATCCGACTTGGCACTGTATTAAACTATGTTGGAAACTTTATTTTCGAACTTAATTGCTTCCATTTTATTTATCAAACTTGGTTTGTAATAACTTTTATTCATACTCTAATGATGAAATGTATCTGTGAACTTTATGTAATATGTGGCATGTATGTTGAATCCTGTACGATCTTGGTTGTTATAAATCGTTTATCGAGACCCGTCGTGGTACTCGATGGACTACCGGGTTTATATGGGTTCAAGTATGACAGTGTGACCACTTGCGGGCTGCCATTGTACTTGTACTCTTATAAATTGGTCGGTTCTGTGACAGCTGGCATCAGAGCAAGATTTAACGTTAATTGTCACAAGTGTATTTAAAAACAAAAGTTTTTGTTTTCCAAAAACCCTTCTCTAGCAACTAATAGTTATATATATGGATGAAAATGGTACGGATATTTATCCGACCGTCCGTTCGACCGAACAAATATGAACACTTAAATGGATAATTATATGGATATTCGGATTTTTTTCCGGATACGGATACTTAAATGGATAGTTTACACGGATATCAAATACAAATATGATATCGTCGGTATCCGGCGGATACGGATAATCCGAGTAAAAAAACGGATATATCCGTCTGGATACTATCAATTTAAGTTCAAACGACCTTGGATGGAGAAATGATCAAAATAAAAATTGTAGATCTTGATGAGCTGAACAAACTTGGTATTCAAAACTTTTCAATTTGAGACAATCTAGGGTTCCGAAAACTAGTTTGTAGATGTCAAAATTTAAAAATTATAAATTTGAACCATCCAAACTATCTCAAATAGAAAGTTGACCAAAACAACAATTGTAGATCTTGATGAGTTTAACAAACTTGGTATTCAAAACTTTTCAATTTGAAGTCATTTAGAGTTCATAATACTAGAGTTAAAGTGTTGTTTTTTCATTTGACCAAATTTGACTTGGTCAAACTTGCTCAAATGAGACACTAAATGACCTCAGATGAAAAATCTCTGAATACCAAGTTTGATCATCTCAGCAAGATCTACAATTGTTACATAGCTCATTTTCCCATTTGAGAAATTTTTATCAAACACTAGTCACAAATTCTTGAATCTCATATAGACTTTCTAAAACTATGTCACACACTTATGAAATTTGAACTATATTTTATTTAAACTTTTCAAATGAAAAAATGTCCTATATAAGGATTGTAGATCTTGATGAGCTGAACAAACTTGGTATTCGAAACTTTTGAATTTGAGACAATCTAGGGTTCCGAAAACTAGTTTGTAGGCGTCGAAATTTAAAAATCACAAATTTGAACTGTCCAAACTATCTCAAATAGAAAGTTGACCAAAACAACAATTGTAGATCTTGATGAGTTTAACAAACTTGGTATCCAAAACTTTTCAATTTGAAGTCATTTAGAGTTCATAATACTAGAGTCAAAGTCTTATTTTTTCATTTGACCAACTTTGACTTGGTCAAACTTGCTCAAATGAGATACTAAATGACCTCAGATGAAAAATCTCTGAATACCAAGTTTGATTATCTTAGCAAGATCTACAATTGTTACATAACTCATTTTCCCATTTGAGAAAGTTTTATCAAACACTAGTCACAAATTCTTGAATCTCATATAGACTTTCTAAAACTATGTCACACACTTATGAAATTTGAACTATATTTTGTTCAAACTTTTTCAAATGAAAAAATGGCTTATATAAGGATTGTAGATCTTGATGAGCTGAACAAACTTGGTATTCAAAACTTTTGAATTTGAGACAATTTAGGGTTTCGAAAACTAGTTTGTAGGTGTTGAAATTTAAAAATCACAAATTTGAATTGTCCAAACTATCTCAAATAGAAAGTTGACCAAAACAACAATTGTAGATCTTGATGAATTTAACAAACTTGGTATTCAAAACTTTTCAATTTGAAGTCATTTAGAGTTCATAATACTAGAGTCAAAGTCTTGTTTTTTTATTTGACCAACTTTAACTTGGTCAAACTTGCTCAAATGAGACACTAAATGACCTCAGATGAAAAATCTCTGAATACCAAGTTTGATTATCTCAGCAATATCTACAATTGTTACATAACTCATTTTCTCATTTGAGAAAGTTTTATCAAACACTAGTCACAAATTCTTGAATCTCATATAGACTTTCTAAAACTATGTCACAGACTTGTGAAATTTGAATTACATTTTATTCAAACTTTCTCAAATAAAAAATAACCTATATAAGGATTGTAGATCTTGAATCCATGACCATGACTCCATAAGACCCATGAAGCCATGAGCTTGGCTATTTCTACTCATGCCGCGAAGATTGGTGCTTGTATGATGTTTGATGTATGATGTATCTGTATCTTTATCTTATTTGTTGCTTTACTCTTTAGTCTTTCGGCTTAATCTAGATGGATTATGTACTCATAGAGTGGTGTAATGGTTTGCGCACGTATGATATATATATATGCTGCTTTTACTCAATATCCGAATAGATATTTGTATCTGACCTTCTCCGAATCCGATTCATACCGTATTCGATACTCATTATTCATATCCGTAACCGAGTCAATCCGTATTCGTATATGTATCCGAACGCTATTCGTGTCCGAATCCGAGTCCGAATAGAAATACGAAAACAAATATAATATGAGTGATATCCGTTCGTATCCGATCCGTTTTCATCCCTAGTTATATAATAGGTATTTGAAATCTAAAGTGTGCCAATGATCACTTTCCTTATGCCCAAATTAAGGACTATTAGGTGGCTATTTAAGTACTAACATGGGGGTTTTTACTTCATCGTCCATACGGCGTGCTATTGTATGGGTACCATTCAGTTGAGTGGTAATGTATGGATCAAATGCCTCTACACCAAGATAAGATGATGAGTGTATGACCGCAAGATGTGAGAGTGCGGTCGGGAAGAGTTAGCTTTGGTACGGCTATGTATGCATGCTTGCCTGTGTATATGGTACGTATTTAATTGTGGGTCTAAATTATTGTCGGGTAGATTGATACGGAGGTATATGTATGGATATACATATATGGAAGTATTTACAAGTACATTCTGCATATTTCATTCTGGGTTTAGGGCTGAGATGAAATTTTATGCAGGTACACTAACAACGAAACGTGTAGCTCGACTAGTTACGCTATTTATGAGAGAACATATGTATGCCACCGTGTCTATTGTTAGAAACAAATTTTTCCTAAGTTTGTGAGGACGTACGGAACGAGCATGCATCATGATAATTACCATTCACATAATTACATTGTTCCTCCCCTTATAAAATTCTTACTCAGTTATGTAACTCTTATCCATTATGGCATTGTCTCACCAAAGGGTACATATTAATGGTGTAGATGGCACGCACCAAGCAGACTGCTCGCAAGTCCACCAGAGGCAGAGCTCCCAGCCGTCAGCTTGCTCCACGTACTCGTCAATGTCACATGTTCCTTGGAGAGTTTGGGATGCCTACACTCTTGTGGAGAGTGCTCAGCTATGTAGGCTATCCTGACGGAATGGAACCCCGCTACTTCTGGGCAAATGAGCAGTTGGGAGAAGGTCTCTTAGTTACTGTGGAGGCCATTGTTCGTCCTCGAGGTGACGATTCTGAGTGGACAGGTTGGTGTTATGAGTCAACTGGTAGGACTGCTGAAGAAGCAGCTGGCAAGGCAGCCTTTGGGATCCTGAGGGATATTATGGATCATTTTCCTCAGGAGCTGGCAGCCGCTTTGGCTAGTGTCTTTCCGAGGGGTAACCCCTCCACTGACTCATGGTAGCAGGCAAGAGGAAGATCTTTGGAGATTGGTGCAGCCGAAGGGCAGAACAGTGATAACCCTTCCATGAGCGCCATGTTCGCAGTGATGAGAGTGTTAGATGGAGTAGAAGGTAGCCTCAGACGTGTGTCTGGTGCTCTTGGTCATGCCCGCGAGGACCAACGTCAGCTTCAGAGGGAGCATGACACCGAGATTGAGAGGCTCACTAAAGAGATGACTCGGTTAACTCACCAAAGGAATGCAGCCTGGACCAGGGAAGATGTTTTGAGAGCTCGACAGTTCGAGCTAGGGCAGCAGCTGGCCAATGCAGAAGAATACAACGATCACCTACATGAGGAGGTTCATCTACTGAACAATCAGCTCCACCCTTATGTCCCACCTGGAGCCATAGAGATGGATCTAGAAGAGGATGAGGAAGAAGAAGAAGTAGAGCCTGAAGAAGAAGTGGAGCCTGAGGAAGGAGATGATCCTATGTCTGACCTCGATAGTGATCATGATGAGGATTAGATCGCTTAGCACTTGGTGGAAGGTCTAATGTATCACCTTTATTCATGTAATGGACCTGTAGTTCGAGTTTGGCATTAGTGACCCGACTATCATGTAATGTTGATTAATCGCACGTTGGTTGAACATCAATGCAATTCTAGTCCTTTGTTGGTAATCACGATTTAAATTTGCATGCATTATGAGCGCGATAAGTGGTCTAATTGGGGATGTCATGTTGCGAGAATGAAGTGTTATGCCTCTGTTTTTATTGTGATTTTGAGAATTTTTCTCCAATAATTTCAGTTTGGCATGAGTACCTAATTCATCTGCAATCTCTTGGCATCAACCAATAATCTCCTATTGTTACAACTTCGCAGATGATGCACACCCGTGCTGGAGCTGGTGGCAGCTAGGATGGCAACCATGACGACTTGCCACCCCCACTGCCACCATCTGCTCAGGAGTTCTTTACCCAGTTCCTGGGGAGCCAAAGGACAATGGAGGAAGCTTTGTGCCTCATCGTGCAAAACACTACTCGTGGCCACCCACATCAACCAAGGGCCGAGCCAAATCAGCACAGTACATTCAAGGAGTTTCTGGATACGAAGCCTCCAATCTTCAAGGTGGCTGAGGAACCACTGCAGGCTGGTGGCTAAATACCATTGAGCAGAAATTTTGTCTGCTAAGGGTCATAGAGCATCTAAAAGCTGAATATGCTTCTCATCAATTGCAAGGATCAGCAGGGATCTGGTGGACATATTTCCTGTCGTCTTTGCCTGCTAATGCACGAGTTACCTGGGAACAGTTCAAGCTGGCTTTTAGGGGACACCATATTCCCCCGGGCCTGATGCGCATGAAAGTGGCTGAATTTATGAGGCTCACTCAAGGAACAAAATCACTCACAGAATATATGCACGCATTCAACAACTTGTCAAGATATGCTCCAAGTTTCGTGGATACTGAAGAGAAAATGATAGAGAGTTTCAAGCGAGGTTTGGGTACTAAACTAATGAAGACTATGGCAAATTCTAGGTGTGCCACATACAATGAGTTTATTAGTGATGCCTTGACCCAAGAAAATCACAACAACATGCATGCAGTTGCCAAGGGTCGCAAGAGGGCATATGAGGCCGGTGCATCCGGATCTTTCTAGTCAAAAGCGCCTATCACAGCTAGGCAACAATTCCGTCCACCTGCACCCAAGTTTAGGCCTCCACCACCTAAAGCTCAGAATAACAGGCCATAGAAACCATTTTGTAAGGCATTCACTATTGCCTTACCAAAAGAAAATGGCAATCAGGATAGCTCCACCGGATTTAGAAGTAATCAACCATGTTTCAACTGCAACCAACTGGGTCATTGGTCCAAGGAGTGCCCCCACCCCAAGAGGAATGGCAACCCAAATCAGAGCAATCAAAGGTAGGTGAATGCCAGGGCACGTCAGGGACAAGTGCATTATACCGCTATGGAGGAAGTGCCCGCCAGAGAAGTTGTCACGGCTGGTATGTTTCTTATCAACAAGCATCCCGCTGTTGTTTTATTTGATTCGGGAGCTTATTATTCATTTATGAGTCAAGCATTTGCATCTAGACATGATCAAGAAATAATTGAAGTAAGCAAAGGGGGTTTTAATATAAGTTCAGTAGGGGGAACTGTTACTACTAAAAAGATAGTAAAAAATGTACTCATCTCTATACAAGGGAGGGAGTACACCACAGATTTGATAATATTGCTAGGGTTATCGATAAGTGTAATCTTAGGCATGAATTGGATGAAGGATCATGGTGTTCTTATTGACACTAGCACCCATACTATTATGTTGAGAGAACCCACAAGAGGGAACGCTTTTCTAGTACCACTCTCCCGCGATTTCAAACCCCAACATTTAGCCTGTGCTATCCAAACCACCACAATATATGATATCCCCATGGTTTGTGAGTTTCCGAATGTATTTCCTGAGGAATTACCAGGTCTACCCCCGGATAGGGACGTGGAATTTAAGATCAAATTAGTGCCAGGTACGGCACCCATATCCAGAAGGCCCTATAGAATGCCACCCAATGAGTTAGTGGACCTTAAGGTTCAATTGCAAGATCTATTAGACAAGGGTCTTATCCAACCTAGCTCATCTCCATGGGGATGTCTAGCCTTGTTTGTGAAAAAGAAGGATAAGTCACTGAGAATATGTGTAGATTACAGACCACTCAATGTTGTGACCATCAAGAACAAATATCCGTTGCCCCGCATCGACATCTTATTCGATCAGCTAGCGAAGGCAAAGGTATTCTCCAAAATTGACTTGAGATCAGGTTACCATCAGATAAAGATCAAATCAGAGGATATACCTAAAACTACTTTCTCTACTAGGTACGGCTTATACGAGTATTTGGTTATGTCTTTTGGACTAACAAATGCTCCAGCCTACTTCATGTACCTGATGAACTCGGTATTCATGCCCGAACTTGACAAGTTCGTGGTCGTGTTTATCGATGATATATTGATTTATTCGGAAAATAAGTCAGATCATGAAGAACATCTGAGAGTTGTCCTATCCAGATTGAGGGAGCATAAGCTATATGCCAAGTTGAGCAAATGTGAATTTTGGTTGAGCAAAGTACCTTTCTTAGGTCACATTTTATCAAAAGATGGAATCTCTATAGACCCATCAAAAGTACAAGAGGTAATGGATTAGAAAGCCCCAACTTCGGTTCATGAAGTTCGGAGTTTTTTAGGGTTAGCAGGATGTTATCATCGGTTCATTCCAGATTTCTCAAAGATAGCTAAGCATATGACCAGACTACTTCAGAAAGATGAGAAGTACAAATGGACACCAGAATGTGAAGTAGCTTTTCACACCCTCAGAACTTTATTGACTACAGCACCTGTGCTAGCACAACCAGACATTGAAAAGCCTTTTGATGTATTTTGTGATGCATTAGGAATAGGTTTGGGATGTGTGCTTATGCAAGAAGGGAGAGTTATTGCATATGCTTCTCGGCAACTGAGGAAACATGAAGTCAACTACCCTACACATGATTTGGAACTTGTAGCCGTTGTCCATGCATCAAAGATATGGAGACATTACTTGTTGGGCAATGTATGTCATATCTATACTGACCACAAAAGTCTCAAGTATATCTTTACCCAGCCAGAGCTGAACATGAGACAATGAAGATGGCTAGAATTGATTAAGAACTATAATTTAGAAGTGCATTACCATCCGAGTAAAGCTAATGTAGTAGCTGATGCACTTAGTCGAAAGTCCCATTGCAACACTGTGGAAGCATTGTTGGAAGATGGATTCAACTTGTTACATCCTGCTGTACTACACAATATCACAATCAGTTGTTCACTTGAGGGCAAAATCATAGAGCTACAGTAGACAGATGTAGGAATCAGTCACATCAAGAGAAAAATGCAAGAGCAGGAAACCAAACATTTTAGAATGGACGAAAGAGGTGTATTATGGTTTGAGGACCGGCTAGTGGTACCAAAAGACCGTGAGCTAAGGAATCAAATTTTAGATGAAGCTCACTCATTCAAATTGTCTATCCATCTGGGTAGTAGTAAGATGTATCAAGATTTGAAAACCCATTTTTGGTGGACTAAGATGAAGAAAGAGATCACAGCCTATGTTGCTAGGTGTGATAACTGCAGTAGAGTAAAAGCTGTCTATATGAAAACTGCTGGGTTACTTTAGCCATTGCTGATTCCAGGATGGAAATAGGAGGAAATCAGCATGGATTTTATCACATGCCTTCCAATGACGCCACAAGGTCATGATTCAATATGGGTAATTGTTGACCATCTCACCAAGTCAGCCCACTTTATACCTGTGAATACACGATATATAGTTGGAAAATACGCTGAGATATATGTTTCCCAGATCGTGAGACTGCATGGAGTACCTAGGACTATAATCTCAGATCGAGGACCATAGTTCATAGCTCATTTCTAGGAGCACTTACACCAGGCTTTGGGAACCAAGCTAATTAGAAGTTTAGCTTATCATCCACAAACTTCAGGACAGACAGAGCGAGTGAACCAAATCCTAGAAGATTTACTTAGAGCTTGTGTTATATCTTCAAAAGGTTCATGGGAGAAATGGTTACCTTTAGCTGAATTCTCCTATAACAACAGTTATCAAGCGAGTATCAGAATGGCTCCATTTGAAGCCTTGTATGGCAGAAAGTGCAGAACTCCATTGAACTGGATTGAGCCCGGTGAAAGGAGATACTTTGGTATTGACTTTATCAATGAAGCCGAAGAGCAAGTACGTATCATCCAACAACATATGAAGGCAGCTCAATCAAGACAGAAGAGTTATGCCGACAGAAGAAGAAGACCACTAACTTTTGAAGGGGGTGACTATGTATACTTGAGAGTATCACCCATGAAAGGTGTGAAAAGATTTGGGATAAAAAAGAAGCTTTCACCAAGATATGTAGGGCCATACAAAATTTTGGAACGAAAAGGAAATGTTGCGTATAAGTTACAACTTCCACCAGAGATGAGTGCAATCTTTGATGTGTTCCATGTTTCTCAGTTAAAGAAATGTCTTCGCGTACCAGAAGAAGCAATTACACCCACCAACGTGCAGCTTCAATCGGATTTGACCTATGAAGAAAAGCCAATTCGAGTATTAGAGGAGATGGAGAGAGTGACAAGGAGTAAGATTATTAAGTTCTATAAGGTGGTGTGGAACAATCATAGTGAACAAGATGCTACGTGAGAAAGAGAAGATTATCTACGAGAAGTTTGTCCCGCATTTTTCCAAGAATGGTAGGTCTTACAAATCTCAGGACGAGATTTTTATAAGGGGGAGGGGCTGTAACACCTCGGGTGTTAGCCTTGCATAATTTGACTTGCATAACATGAGCATGATCATCACGCATTCATAAACAAGCATTTACAATTGAAACATTTGATTGAAACATCTGCAACATTTGCTTGTTATTGCATGTTTCATTAACATATGCAACCTTTCTCGTTATTTCATGTCTCCATGTGTATATGCATATGATCATGAGTGGACACATGTACTTGATTAATATGAGTCACCAAAAATCTTTTGGCAATGCTTAGGTTCACAATTGGAACATGGTTCATGAATGTCATTTTCCATGATCAAGTCCTTAAGTCATGTTTCATGTGATTACACTAGCTAGCCCTATGAGTGACTACTACATGAAATGATTGAATGACCTTGCAAATTGCTTAAACATGTTTAGAGTATCATTATGAACAACTTTGGTATTTAGGGCTAGGGCTAATTTGGTCATTTAGTCATGGTTTGAGTATGTATCATCATTTAAAAGTGACATGTTTGACTAATGTTGAACTAGGTGTTAGAGACCTTGCATGGAGGAGATCACTAAAGCAAAGTTGTAGTGTTTGACATAAGGAACAACTTTTATTTTTAGGTCATTGGCTGATTTAGCTTCTAACATGCTTGAATGGGTCCCACAAAAATTAGTAAAATCAACATCTCATGACTTAACAAAATTTTCTAAGTCTTGGATTGACTGACAGACTGACAGGCCTATGTTGGGGGTGATTTTTCTCAGTCTCAGTTGAGAATTGGAGCATGATCCTTGAACGAAAGTTGTAGCTGGTACTTTGGTTTATCATTTCGGTTTAAGGTGTTTGCACGTTGGAGCTACGGATTAACTGTTAATTCGTCATCAATACGTGCTGTCAGGCTTGGCTGGCTTAACTGAATCAATTGACGACGCCATTCAGTGGCCAACCACCGGCAGAGCCCGCGCACCGCGTGTCCGCGGCGACAGCCGTGCGTCACCGTTGCCCTGACTGCGCAGGCCATGATGTGCCTGAGCGCGGCTTCAACACTCCAGCGTCCGCCCGCTCCCTCCCGTGCTCACCATTCTCATTTTCCCTGGCCTCATTCCTCGCCACAGCAGCAGCCGAGCACCGCACCGCTCCGCCGAGCTCGCCTGAGATCATAGCCGCCCCAATCTTCGATCAGTCGCGCCTAAAGCTTCGCCTCCCTCTACTCTATCCTTCCCTCATAGCCGCATCCAGAGCCAATCAGTTGGTAAGCTAAGTTCGCCTTGCGCCGCCGTGGGGATGCCTCACCGGAGCTCCGCCATGGCCGCTGCCGTGGCCGTGCTTCGTCGGAGCAGCTCCAGCTATTTAGGTCGCGTAGCCACCGTAATAGAGTCTCAGTAGTCCTGTAGAGTGCGTCGTGTGACTTTACCATGGTCTTCACCGGCGTGGCGCCGCCATCCTACTCCTCCGAGCCGCCATGGCCGCCACCGTCGTAGTTAGCATCGACGAGAAGCCCCACCAAGTATCTCAATGGGTGCGCTAGGTCACATAGGTCGCTCGGTGAAGACATCACCGCCGGCGGACTCGCCGTCGACGAGCCATGGCCGCGCGAGCGTGCTTAGCGCTAAGCCTGGGCGTTTGGGTTACCTGATTTTTTCGGGTCGGGTAATTCGGGTAATTCAAAATTCGGGTAATGAAAATTGCTACCCGATATTACCCCCGAAAAAACACTACCCGCAAATTCGGGTACCCGATAATTCGGGTTCGGGTTCGGGTATTATCCGATATACCCAAATTTATAGAAAACAACCGACTACACTAAATTTCAGTAGCGATCTATACATAATTTCAGCAGCAATTTGTATAGAATTTCAATAGCAATTTGTAGAGAATAATATATTACAGTCACTCATTCAAATAGAGAGAATTATATTCTAATAAAGTGATAAGTTAAATGGTTCAGCTAACAACACATGATAAATACAAAGACAAAAACAAATCTTTGGGTAGTTCGGGTAGTTTGGGTACCGGGGGATATTACCCGAATTACCCAAACTAATTTCGGGTAATCAAAATCGCTATCCGAATTTGGGATCGGGTACCTCGGGTTCAGGTAATTCGGGTCCGGGTTCAGGTAATTCGGGTACGGGTAATGGGTATCGGGTATTTTGCCCAGGCTTACTTAGCGCCGCCGACTTTGTTTTGGTCTCACTGACCGGTGGGGTCAACTGACCAGTGGGTCCCGTGTGTCAGCGACTCCATGTTTTAAATCCAGTTCATTTTGAATGCAGATTTCACATGTTTTTGTAATTTTTGTATCTTTAGTTTGCTGGCTCCAAAAATTGTGAAATAAATTTGGTAGTGCTCCTTAGGAAGTTTAGTATTTAGGGAAAATATGTTCTTGACATTTACAGTAGTAATTTTTGGAGATTTAAATAGAGATTTGAAATGTGCTTTTGAATGCATTCAAATTTGTTTATTTTATATCTCGAGTTCCTGTGCTCCAAAATTTATGAAATTTTTGTGGTAAGCTAGTATTACCATATATGAGCTCTGGTAAAAATTTGAGGACCAGTGCATGTGTAGATCTATAGTTATAGATTTTTCTTTTATGAATAGTTAATCATTGTGTAAATTTTTATAAATTATTTATGAATCCAAAATTCATGAAAATTTTTGGAGGTAATCCTAGTAGAACATGGATGCTAACAAAAATAGGAAATCTGTTGCTTGACACTTTTTAATAGGGTTTTCCATTTATGCTATTTCAAGCCTTGCTGCCTTGTCATTTTTGCATAGGATGTTCTACTTGGTAAAATGACATGAAATTTTTATAGTAGTCCTTTGATAGCATTAGTAAGGCACTGTAAATTTTTGAGAATTTATGAAGCAAATCTGGTATATGTTTATTATTTAACCTAAATATCGAAATAAACTAATAAAGGCATTTAAATAAATAGTTTGGGCTTCACCATTATACTATCTAAAATGTATTTGGTATGCTTACACTGTTGGTAGATTTTATGTTGTCAAATTTGGAATGATTACATGAAGTAGAAGTAGTGTTACTTTATATTGCATGTTGAATAGTTTTCGGACAGATTCTGGAGTTGGATGAATTGTATGTTGAAAATGATGGGTACTATAAAAATAGTTAATAACAAAGTTGTAGAGAATTTGATAAGCTTTCCAGAAAGTCCAGGATCACTGAATGTGGATTAGTAGAACTCTAGTTATGAGTAAAGCAAGTAGCTACTATTTTGTGGCATAATCGATGCGTTGTGGAAATAGTTAATTAAATAATCGAGAAGAGATATGCACCTACTCAATAAACATGATGCACTTGTTAACATATATGCTTCGTAATACTTATGCCATACTCATGCATCTAGGATCGGAGGAAGAGATCACATTGCTGGAATTCGAAGAAGCAGAGGAAGGGAATCAGCAGGAGGATCTGCAAGCCGAAGCTCCCGAAGGCGTGGAGCAGAACCCTAAAGAGCTTCCGGAGTGTCCTAACCACCACCCTACTTCCTTTCTGCGAGGCAAGCCCTGGAGCATTCTAAGTCTCCTAGTAATTTACAAATGTTTACTTACATACTTATGATTGATGCATTAGGTTATAAGAGTTGAATGGAACCACTTGATGCATGGAAATTTCTTGTCTAGATATTAACCCCTTTAACCGGTATAGGTCTAGGATCGAATATATGCTTAGCCATACTTAGACCGGTAGAAGTTGGGTGATGTCCTGTCACCTGCGAGATCTAGGTGGATACCGAAGCACGGTTGACTATATCTGCTATCGTGGAACAGAACCATAGGGTAAGAGTAAATCGAGACTGGACGAGAAGTCGATAGAGAAGCAACAAGACATGGAGGTCTTGGGTGTGGATTTATCCCCGTCTGTGTCGATTAAGGACCATACCATTGTTGGTGCTTCTGACAAGATTGAACGCATGCCTCTCACTTAGCTGGCCGGATAACTCGTTCTGATCGCGAAGCCGAGTAATTCAACTCAGGCCGGGAACCGTTCTGTTGTGCGCTCCTTCTGGGGAACGATCAGACTGAGCCCAAGGGCAGGCTTGGCCTAAGCATCCTAGCATCTGGTGTTCTAGATTATGCGGTGTGGTATGGACCCGCGAAATGTGTACCTGAGTTGTACCAAAGGTGACCTAAGGCTATCGTGGCTGGTAGACCTGGGTTTGTGTTAGGAAAAAATTCCCAGCTGGTTGAAATCAATTCGAATTGCCGTCTCTCCCAGATAGTGAGAAACTTGGCTAGTCCCAACATCGTAGCAACTGTGTTATGAAACATGATGGTTCGGATGAATATGGAATTACAATACCTGCTATGGTTACTATTGTATGCTTCTAAATGATATACCACATGTTTGGCATAGGATAGTTGTTTATCTAGAAATGGATAGTTATAATTAACTTGATAAAGGATCATAATTGTACAATGGGTCAATTGCCTTTTACGCAAAATGTTGTCAAGTTACGTCCACTTATACAGCCTTGCATAATCCTTGGAGTCATTTATTTCTGGTTCATGACGGGTAAGTCTAGCTGAGTACCTTCTCGTACTCAGGGATTATTTTCCCATTGTTGCAGATGGCACTGTGTATCATGGTTATTGCAAGAGTTGCTTCTATCCCACTATGGATGAGGAGTAAGCCTTGGGCAGGCTTCTTTAGTAATTCCTATCCTTGCTTTTGTGGACCGTGATCCGACTTGGCATTGTATTAAACTATGTTGGAAACTTTCTTTTTGAACTTAATTGCTTCCATTTTATTTATCAAACTCGGTTTGTAATAACTTTTATTCGTACTCTGATGATGAAATGTATCTGTGAACTTTATGTAATATGTGGCATGTATGTTGAATCCTGTACAATCTTGGTTGTTGTAAATTGTTTATCGAGACCCGTTGTGGTACTCGACGGACTACGGGGTTTATATGGGTTCAAGTATGACAGTGCGACCACTTGCGGGCTGCCATTGTACTTGTACTCTTATAAATTGGTCGGTTCTGCAACAGCTGAGGTGAGCATGAATCTATAGGTGGAGAGTGACAAGCTTGGTATCCTAAGCGCCACCCTTGGAGTGGTCTATGATGACCTTCAAATGGTGCGGTCAGAGGGGACTAGCTCGCTCACGGCTCGTGCCATTGAGATCACAGCTCAGGTGTGTCAGCTCGAGAGGAATATTTTTTGCGCTAGGGTCAATTAGTCCTTCATGATTGCTCGTTCTCATTATGGAGACAGCATCGACCTAGAGACAATGAGCCACAACTATGTGCCCGACTATTAAGTCCATGAGTTGGAGGAGTTGGAGACGGCGATGGCTCCCCTTTCATAGGACCTAGCAGACATGATAGAAAACATAGTTCTCCCCTGGATGGGCTAGTAAGCTAGATAGGTCAGGCAATCATTCTTGTAACAAGTGGACAAGTGCCGACCGTTGTGTATCATCAAACAAACTTGTTATTTCATTTGATCAAATATGTTCTTTTGTTTCAATGTGAATGGATCTGTTTTTCCTCCCTTTTTATGTGTGAAAAGGGGTTAATGCGTTCTGACCCCTCCATTTGTTAAGACCGTAGAGTACGAGGTGTAGGAGGGAAACTCTAATTACACTGGTAAGCAAGAATGCCATAGCCGCTAGGGCGTAGGTTTCTTGCAGTTCGACCAGCCTTACTTAGTCGTTCATTTCCGCAAACCTTGCCACTAGGTTTAACGTGAGGAAGGGGTCGGGCACGGTGACTATTTCAGAAAAGGTGTATATATACCCTTACCAGCCCCCAAGTGAGACCCAACCCCTTGCCGTTGCTAGGGTCGGATGTCACTAAAGATCAAGGAGAGGATAGCGAAACTAGTAGGAGAAAGCGTCTCTTGTTTTAGAAATGTTACTATTAGTTTTTGCACGTACCCCTTCCCTAGGATCTAAGCCATCGTTCTGTGACCGCACATTCAGTCTCCTTGCGAATTCAACTTTCTTCAAGCCCCCACACGTAGTGGGGGTCTAGTCGAGGGTCGGCTCATCTTTGTGATCATCGCCCTGTCCGTGGTTTTTGCAACTAGAGGGGTTGAGCTATTGTCACTTGCCTCAGTGACTCGAGTGAAATGATCGGTGAGCTCACTAATGGGCATGTCCAAGTGGAATCTGGGTCCGCCGTTCATGATGGGGTTGGCATAGCCCTCATGTGGCATTCCACTGCTCATTAACCCACCTCCCAGCAAATGCATAAGTCATTCTAGAGACCAACTTAGGTGGTCCACTAGCCTCCCCTCGATGGAGATTCTGTGAGCTCGACTCGAGGTTAGGATCGAATGAGAAGGTTGAGATGACTCTGTATGCTTTTGAGTGGGTCGGGCAAAGGCCGCTGGGGCTCATCTATGTTTTCTCCCCTGGCTCTTGTTTGATGCGAGACGGCCTCGAGCCCTTCGTGGGCTAGCCTTCAAACCTCGGTCAGTTGGATTCCTGAGTTAGGGTCAGGCGGCTCGAGTCATCGAGCCTCATTGGGCTTGGCAGGGGTCAACTGAATTTCATGTGTGACCCCGTCCATGGTTTCCACAACCAGATGGGTTAAGCTAACGACACTTGCCTCGATGGCTCGAGTGTCGCGCTCAGCGAGCTCGCTAACGGGTATATTCGAGTGGAATCTGGGTCCATTGTTCACTGATAGGGTCGACATAGCCCTCATGAGGCTACTCCTTAACCTACCTCCTAGCAGATGCCCATGTCACTCCAGAGAGCGACTCAGGTGGCCCGTTGGCCTCCCCTCGATGGGGATTCAGGGGCTCGGCTCGAGGTTAGGATCGAATGAGAAAGGTCAAGATGTCCCTGTTCATTTCTGAGTGGGGTCAAGCAAGGCCGTTGGGGCTCATCTATGTTTTTCTCCACTGGCTCTGGTTGACGCGAGGCAGCCTCAAGCCCTTCGTAGGCCAGTATCAAACCTTGGACGATCGCTGCTCATGTCGAATGAGACGACTACCGCTTCATGACAAGACATGAAGCGTTGTGATGCAGCTATTGCATATGCAATGCTTGGATGTTTGGGATGAATGTATGGATGAATGTATGAATGAATGTATGAATGAATGTATGAATGCATGCATGAGTATAGATGAATGAATGATCATGTACTAGAAAAGTGGAAACAGGGTTGGTAAAGTTACCTCGACGGCTCGAGTGACAGGTTCGGGGAGCTCTTACCAGATATATCCATGTGGGGTCTGGATCCGTCATTCGTGACGGAGTTGGTGTAACCTGCATGGGGCATCCCAATGCTCCCTAACCATCTCTTGGCCATGGCCCAAGCCATCTGATCAACTTTGGGCAACCTACTGGCCTCTTCTCAATAGAGATTCCATAGGTGGGCCCCTCCAAATCCTTCCTAGGAAGGCAGAGGCTAAAGCTTGGGATGCGGGGACAAAAACTCTGATCACGCTGGAGAGCAAAGACGTCATAGCCGCTGGGGCATAGGTTTCTTATGGTTTGACCAGTTTTACTCAGTGTTTGTTTCTACACTCCTTGCCTCTAATTTTTAGCGTGAGAAAGGGGTCGGGCATAGAGAATGTCTACCAAATAGACACTCTTGCCAGCCCCCGAGTGAGGCCCGACCCCTTGACATTGCTGGGGTCAGGGGCTCGGTAGTAAAATTAATAAGAGAAAACATATGTAAATTAAGGGTGACCCATCCCTCGGCAGCGGCCTAAATTGTCCGATCGACTTGGGCGACCCGCTGGCACAAGACTTATGTCAATGGTACGAGTGACGGGTTCGGGGAGCTCTTACCAGATATGTTCGAGTGGAATCCGGGTCCATCGTTCATGATGGAGTTAGCATAACCCATATGGGGCATCCTACTGCTCCTTATCGATCTCTCGACGGCGGCCAAGCTATCCAATTGACTTGTGTGACCTGTGGAGATAGAGGATGAGATCACCCCCAAGAATTTAGTTAGGCAGATGAACCATGCAACGAACTTGTAACAAGTGAACAAGCTCTTAGATTTCGTTATGGCCAAACATCTTTTTAGCCCTTCTCCCCTTTTATATAAAAAGGTTAGTGAATTCTGACCCTTTCCATCGTTAAGGCCATAAAGCTCAAGATGCGGGTGAACAAATTTTGATCACGCTGGTGAGCAAAGGCACCATAGCCACCAGGGCATAGGTTTCTCGTAGTCCGACTAGTTTTACTCAGAGTTTGTTTCTGCAACCCTAGCTTCTAGGTTTCAACGTGAGAGAGGGTCATGCATAGAGAACGTTTCCTAGGTGGACATACTCTTAGACACACGCTGACTCTTTCCGTAGCCAAGGCCAAAATGCCTGGGGTGCGAAAAAAACTCTAATCACGCTGGTGAGCAAAGGCTCTGTAGCTGCTGGGGCATTGGTTTCTCGCAGTCTAACCAGTTTTACTCAGGGTTTGTTTCTGTAGACCTTGCTTCTAGGTCTTAACATGAGAAAGGGTTGGGTGTAGAGAAAGTCTACTAGATAGGTACACTCATATTAGCCCCTAGGTGAGACTTGACCCCTTGCCATTGTCGGGGTCGGGTGTCACAAAAGATCGAGGAGTTTATTAAGGGTGCGAAACCGATAAGAGAAAGGGTGGGTTTATTAAGGGTAAAAGCGACATAGTTGCTCGATGCTCCAGGCTTTGATGAAGACTTCACCATTGATGGTCTTGAGCTTATAGGCGCCTGATCAGAGCACCTCCGCGATGATGTACGGTCCCTCCCATGGTGGATATAGCTTATGGCGGTTCTTGTTGCTCTAGACAAGATAGAGCACTAGGTCCTTGACATTGAAGGCCCGACCCCGCACTCGACGGCTATGGTACCGGTGCAACGATTGCCGGTACTTGGCCGAGTGGAGGAGGGCGACATCGCGCACTTCATCCATCTGGTCCATGGCATCTTCAAGGGATGCCTCAGCTCCCTGTTCATCGTATGCCCTAACCCTTAGCGCTCCATAGTAGAGGTCAGTCGGGACGATAGCCTCGGAACCGTTGACCATGAAGAAAGGTGTGTAGCCGGTGGCCTAGCTGGGCGTTGTCCTCAGACTCTAGAGCATCGTGGGAAGCTTTGCGACCCATTGTCTACCAAACTTGTTCAACTAGTTGAAGATTCTAGATTTGAGGCCTTGTAGGACCATGTCATTTGTGCACTCGACTTGCCCGTTCATGTGGGGGTGTGCTATGGCGGCCCAATTGATGTGGATGTTGTATTCATCGTAGAATTGGAGTAACTTCTTTTTGGTGAACTGCATGCTATTGTCCATGATGATAGAGTTTGGGACCCCAAAGCGATGGACGATGTTGAGGAAGAACAGCACGGCTTG
Source organism: Miscanthus floridulus (assembly GCF_019320115.1). Lineage (NCBI taxonomy): Eukaryota > Viridiplantae > Streptophyta > Magnoliopsida > Poales > Poaceae > Miscanthus > Miscanthus floridulus. Next base: position 35,331,747 of record NC_089587.1, read on the forward strand.
CTTAGATTTGATCGCGGAGATCGGTTGAGCCTATATCCACTTTGTAAATGTGTCCACGGTGACAAGCAAGTGTGTATAGCCCCCGGGCGCCCTTTTGAGAGGTCCGACCAAATCAAGCCCCTAGACCATGAATGGCCACATGATAGGGATCGTCTGGAGTGCTTGGGCCAGCAGGTGGGTCCGTCGAGCATAGTATTGGCACCCTTCATAGGTGCGCACAATCTGTTCGGTGTCGACTACTGTGGTTGGCCAACAGAAGCCTTGTTAGAATGCATTTCCAACCAGGGTTCTATGCATGGCATGGTGATCGTAGACCCCACCATAGATATCACTTAGCAACCACTTCCCCTGTTCGATGGGGATGTAGCGTTGTAGGATCCCAGTGTGGCTTCGCTTGTAGAGTTTGCCCTCAATAAGGACAAAAGACTTGGCGCGATGCGTGAGCCACCGAGCCTCCAATTTGTCCATTAGTAGCGCCTCACAAAGGAGGTAGTCGAGGTAAGGTGTCCTCCAGTCGACCAGAGGGTCAGGCTCTGTTGTTGGATCCTCATGGAGCTCCATGACCTCAGGGTCAAATGGAGTTGACGGCTGGTTAGCCCCCAAGCCCGGGGTAGGCGGCCCATCACCAGTTTGTTCCATCTCCTCATAGCAAACTGAGGGCTTGTGCTGATCACTAGTGAACACGCCTATTGGCACCGGCTCTTGATCAAACGCTGCTTTCGCCAGTGCATCGGTCGCCTTGTTGAGACACCTTAGGATGTGATTGAGCTTGAGGCCGTCGAACTTGTCCTCTAGCTGGCGGACTTCTTGACAGTATGTAGCCATCTTGGCATTGGGGCAGCTTGACTCCTTCATGACTTGGTCGATGACCAGTTGGGAGTCGCCCTAGACGTTGAGGCATCAGATACCCAACTCGATGGCGATGTGTAGGCCGTTGATGAGTGCCTCATATTCGACCACATTGTTGGAGGAGGGAAAATGGATGTGAACCATGTACCTCATGCATACCCCAAGGGGCAAAACAAAGACCAGCCCCATGCCGGCAAATTTCTTCATCAGCAATCCATCGAAGTACATCGTCCAATACTCCTGGTCAACGACTGCTGGTGGCATTTGGACCTCAGTCCACTCTGCAATGAAATTAGCCAGCACTTGGGACTTGATGGCCATTCGGGAGGCATACGAAATGCCTTGACCCATCAGCTCGAGTGCCCACTTTGTGATTCTTCCTGTGGCATCCTAGTTTTGGATGACCTCACCAAGGGGGAAGGATGACACGACCATCACTGGATGTGACTTGAAGTAGTGGCACAGCTTCCTCTTGGTGATGAGGATGGCGTATAAGAGCTTCTAGATTTGGGGGTAGCAGGTCTTTGAATTGGACAGGACCTCGCTGATGAAGTACAAGGGAAGCTGCACTTTGAAGATGCGTCCCTCTTCTTCTCACTCTAGTACTAGGGTGGTGCTGACCACTTATGTGTTGGCCACAATGTAGAGCAGAAGTGGTTCTCCGTCGATTAGAGGAACCAGGATCAGGGCCTTCGTCAGAAGCTGCTTGACTATGTCAAGCACCTCCTAGGCCTCAGGCATCCATTCGAAATGGTCGACCTTCTACAGAAGCCAATAGAGGGGGAGACCTTATTCACCGAGACATGAGATGAAGCGGCTAAGCATGGAGAGGCACCCTATAATTTGTTGTACCCCTTTATGTTCTGAATTGGGCCCATCCTTGTGATGGCCAAGATCTTCTCCGGGTTGGCTTTGATGCCATGCTCGGAGATGATGCAACCCAGCAGCATACCCCTTAGGACCCTAAAAACGTACTTCTCAGGATTGAGCTTAATGCTGTTTGCTCGGAGTTTCGCGAAGGTCTGCTCAAAGTCGGCTATGACCTGGTCAGCCCGTTTGGACTTGACCACGATGTCGTCTATGTAGGCCTCAACGGTCCGCCCGATGAGGTCCCTAAAACACTTAAGCATACAATGCTGGTACGTAGCCCCAACATTTTTCAGACTAAATGACATTGTGACATAGCAGAACGATCCGAATGGGGTGATGAAAGATGTCACGAGCTGGTTGGACTCTTTCATCACGATCTGATGGTACCTGGAGTATGCATCAAGGAAGCAAAGGGTTTCGCACCCTGAGGTCGAGTCGACTACTTGGTATATGCATGGCAATGGAAACAGATCCTTTGGACATGCTTTGTTGAGACCTGTGTAGTCAACACACATTCTTCATTTCCTACTTTTCTTTCATATAAGAATGGGATTGCCTAACCACTCAGGGTGGTATACTTCCTTGATGAACCTGGCCACCAAAAGCTTCGCAATCTCCTCGCCGATGGCCCTATGCTTCCCCTTGTCAAAGCGACGCAAGCGCTGCTTCATCGGTTTAGAGCCTAGCCTAATCTTCAAGGTGTGCTTGGTGACTTCTCTCAGAATACCTAGCATGTCCAAGGGTTTTCATGCAAAGATGTCTCTGTTGGCGTGGAGGAAGTCGACGAGTGTGCTTTCCTATTTAGAGGAAAGCACGGTGCCAATGTGCACCACTTTGCCCTTGGAGCCATTGGGCTCTATGAGGACCTCCTTGGCGCCCTCTATAGGCTCAAAAGATCTAGCCAACTGCTTGGGGTTAGGTGCTTCTTGGGAGACCTCCTTCCTGATGGCCGTGAGCTCTTTGGAGGTGATAATTGCTATGGCGTGTTCGTAGCACTCGACCTCACACTTGTAGCCGCGCTGGAAGGAGGTGCCGATGGTGATGACCCCACCTACGCTCGGCATCTTTAGCTTTAGGTAGGTGTAGTTGGGGATGGCCATGAACTTTGTGTAGCATGAACGTCCCAAGATGGTGTGGTAGCTTCCATGGAACCCAACCACCTCGAAGGTGATGGTCTCCATCCTATAATTAGATGGATCCCCGAAGCTGATGGGTAGATCAATTTGCCCAAGTGGCATGGCCTGCTTTCTAGGAATGATGCTGTGTAAAGGCCCTCCGATCGGCCGGACACGCGCTCGGTCGATGCCCATGGCGTCGAGCATTTCGGCATACATGATGTTGAGACCATTGCCTCCATCCATCAGTACCTTGGTGAGACGCTTCATGCCAATGATTGGGTCCACCATGAGCGGATATCGTCTTGGCTGTGGGACACATTCTGGGTGCTTGATCCAATCAAAGGTTATGGTGGACTCCGACCATCATAGGAAGGTGGGCGCGGCTGGCTTGGTAGTGTAGACTTTGCAGGGTGCAAGCTTCTATTGGTGCTTAGAGTCGTAGGCTGCCGACCCTCTAAAAATCATGAGGCAGCCATCCAGCATTAGAAAGCCACCGTCCCTCTCCTCGGCATTGTCTATGTATGGGTTGGGGTCCCCCCTATGCTCCCCCTTGTTGGAGCCTCCGAACAAGAACCACTTCATGAGGCCGTAGTCCTTGTATAGATGCTTGACGGGGAAGGCATGGTTGGGGGTACCCTCCGTGGGCTTCCAACCCCTATTGTGGCCAGCGGTGGCCATGATTCTTCTTCTTGCTGGGATGGTTGGAGGCGCCCTCACCAACGTCCTTGTCCCGCTTTGCCTAGCCTTTGAGGCAGTCGAAGATCACTCTGACTGCCTCCTCACCCGAGGCATGGCTGGTGGCGATGTCGAGGATCTCCTTGGTGGTTCATGGGCCCTTATGTCCTAGCTTATGGACTAGGGACTCATAGGTGGTCCCAGATAGGAAATCTCCTATGACATCGGTGTCGGCGACGTTAGGCAGCTCATTGCACTATCGGGAGAAGCGTCGGATGTACCCACTAAAGGTTTCCTTGGCCTTTTATCAGTAGTTTTTTAGATCCCATGGGTTCCTAGAATGCTTGTATGTGCCCTGGAAGTTCTCCACGAAGATCTCTTTTAGGTCCACCCAACTGTGTATTCTGTTGGGTGGAAGGTGTTCTAACCATGTTCGTGCCGAATCGACTAGGAACAATGGAAGGTTGCAGATAATGAAATCATCATTATGTGCTCCACCAGCTTGGCAGGCAAGCCAATAATCCTCGAGCCATAGTTCGGGGTTCATTTCCCTAGAGTATTTCAGGATGTTGGTTGGTGGTCGGTACCATGGTGGGAAGGCGGCGTTGAGGATGTGTCGGCCGAAGGCCTTAGGTCTTGACAGGCCGGGGCTTGGGCTTCAGTCCTTACCGCTATCGTAGCATCCACCATGATGAGGGTGGTAGCCACAGCTAGCTCCCTCCCTCGGATCGCCATGGGCATGGCTGTGGGCATCGAGGGTGTCACGCGCGTCGCGGTTACGGCCGAGATGCTCATGCACCAGGACCACGGTGAGCAACCTGTCGCCTTGTGGCGCCTGGTGGACTGACACATCCTTGTTAGGTCACTCTAAGGGCATGTGCTAGCTGGCGTCGAGCTCGCATTGTCTAGACAGTGAGTTCTCGGCCTATAATGCTCTGGTGTGCCAAGTCTTCAGTCTTCTCTCTGGTCTCTGTACTATCGTCATCCTCTCTTGACGTGTTAACAAAAGTTCCTTCCCTCCTTTGCTATGTACACATCCACACTGCTAGTGATGACTTGGTGAGCATACATGTTTAGTGCCCATTTCCTGCTTTACACATCCACTAGTTGTTTACTAAAGAACTTCAATAGTCAAGTCTGAAAATCGACATATCGTATCTGTTGTTGAAAACTCTGGCCTTGAGCAAATGTCTTCTCTAGTGCGTGGTCTATATGCACATCAAGTCTTCTGTCTAGACGTCTTTCATTTTCGTAGCCACATACGTAGTGCTGTTTGAAAGGCGACTCTCTCCGTGCCAAGTCTTTTCTCTTGTCTTTTAGTCTCTCGTCATTGTTTGGCTCGTTTAAAAAAGTTTCTACCCTCGTCATCATCACTACTAGTGGTGAGCATGCGTACACTTTCCCTTGCTGTATACACGAGAGAGCTTCATTAGTCAAGTGTACAGCGGGACCTGAAAAGTTCCTATTCGCTACTACGGAAGCGAATCGGTTTCTATTCCAGCTAGAAATGAATTTCTGTAGACGGTTGATAACATAGCCTGTCTCAAAAAATAAATATTTGTAGAAAATAAAGACCGGACGTTAAAAAATACCATTTTTTTACCACAGCATTCAAGCTCAAAATCTCTTATTCTACATGAGCCTTCCCTACCATTGCACCACAAAGTTACTTGTAATTAAGTGTGGAATACTCATTTTATATTAACTTCTATGAATCTTGTATTGAATATTTTGCCTACTAAAATATTTCAAATGAAAAAGAGGTTTAGTTACAAAATTTTAGATCTTGTCAAGCACTGCAACTATAGTGTACGGTATATCTATATCTGGAATTGTTCAAAAAAAATCAAATTTTGAATCACAACCAAGAAATAAAAACATATCTTTGGGACCATAAAATATCTAAAATAAAAAATTTCAACTACAAAGTTGCAGATCTCTTTGAGCTCTAGAATTTTTGTATAAAGTTCATCTTCATTTGATTTTGTTTGGACAAATTATAATTTTTCATACTGCAACTATTTTTAGGCCATTGGATTTTCCAACCATACGAATGACTCAGAGGTGCCCCATAATATCATCCTCTTTTGAAAATGGAAGCTATGCCTAGAGGCAGCCAGAAACACCAACCACCTCGGGAAATCGATTCTAAAGGCAGACCATCTCTAAAACTAGTTTTATAGGAGGTTTTAATAGAGCCTCCTCTGAAAAAGGGCACCCCTCAAAATCATTTTTGTATTAGTAATTTTTGGTGGCAAAAGTTTATGAGGGAAAGCGTGAATATACCAGACTTGTTCAAAACTTTGGCTCTGTGGAAAATACCTTTTCAGTGTCTTTATTTTTTTGAAAATTTTCCTATCTAGCATCAGTGGCAGAGGTAGGGGGGCTTAGCATCCACCAACGTTCTGTGTCCCACGTAGTGCACCCCCAATTAGCTAATTATTCCTCCAGTTAGCTAATTAGTTATACTAACTGGTGCTTTGATTGCATGTCATGTTCTTCCTCCATATTAATTCCCACTGGTATTTATATAATTTAGAATTAGTTTTTCTATTATCTTTCCCGTCTCTTTTGTTCTCCTTATTACTATGATTTTTATTGTTGGTCCCTACAACACACCTCTAAATAGCTAGCTAATGAATGTAACTTGTGTTTTGGTTATTAGTTCTCCCTTCTTATTGATCTCAACATCTATATTATTTCAGTATTATTTAGGATTAGTCTTCATGTTATGTTTCTCATTTTCTTTTTGTTCATGTTATTATCATGATTTTTTCAGCCTAAGAATTAGATTGATCGGATGAAAAACCATGGAGGTTACAAACCTAGGGCTAATTAAACTTTGTTTTCTTTTTCTCTATAAGTGTTACTTTTAGTTTTTTAGTTTTCTTTTGTATTGTAAAACAAAGGTTCATTTGGTTATTAACTATGCTCTTCTATGTATGCATTTTATCATGTATGATTGTTTCCGGCTTTTGTGTTGGTAACTGTGCCGGCGGGTTTCATCATGATAAAACTCTACGAAACTCTCTCTATCTCTCTTCATAATTAACCTACTAAATCATCAAAATTGCTGACGTGTCATATATTAAATGCAAATGAAACTCAGACAAAACTTCAACTGAGGCTGGCCTAATGCTCATCTTCATCACTCATGGTTTCACACTGACGGGAAAACCAATTAAGAAATAAAAAAAACAGTCACACCCACGTGCGTGGCTGCACCCTCAACTGTGCTCTGCGCCAGTCAGCCATCAGCGTCCTCGTGCCACCCGCGCTGTGGGCCACCAAGAGGGGAGTCGGTGTCCACTAAGTAGATCCAACCTAGGGCCTCCGAGAAGGGGGAGCATGATGCAACGCCCTCGCTTGGATGTCCATGCCCACCATCTCCATCACTAGCTACGCCCTCACAGGATGCACCCTTATGTAGATCTAGGCCGGGCCCAATGGGAAGGGGAGCGGGGATGATGGGATGCAGAGTGGCCAGGGCCGCCCTGCCTTGGCTCGGTCATCGAGAGAGAGGAGAGAGAGAGAGAGAGAGAGGAGAGAGAGAGAGAGAGAGAGAGAGAGAGAGAGAGAGAGAGAGAGAGAGAGAGAGAGAGAGAGAGATGGGGTGCCGGACAGCCAAGAAGGGAGTTGGGCCACTGGGAATGGCAGTGGCCTGGGGCAATGCTCCCTCGTTGAGATAGGGAGAGAGAGGCGGTGGTGCTATCTAGTGAAGGAGGCAGAGCGAGTAGGTCGGGCTGGTGGGCTAGGGTTCTAGCCAAGTTATATACTCAGGCTGGTTTTCACTGTCGGTTCAAGCCAGAAACCAGCGGTGAAATGATTTCTCCACCGGTTCTGTTTCGAATTGGTGGTGACATATTATCACTGTCGGTTTTAATAAACTCTCGATGAAAATAGTGTAGGGGAAAACCATTTATGTAGTAGTGATGATCAATCTGTTCAAATCTAACTTGGCAAAATTTGAGTTTTGCAGTTAACCTAGTAATTACTCAGTCTCTCAAGTCTCACCGGTACAGATAAAAATAAAAAAGAAATGCCTCTGCAGTCACTCTGATAACTCTCTTATTTCCTATACCAAAACTTTTCTTGTATAAATCCTCATGTGTGCTAAGTCTTTTCTCCGGTCTCTTACTCTCGTCGTTGTCTTACTTCTACTTGTTTAATTACAAAAGCTTCATCCCTCCTTTGCTTTACAGGCCCCGTTCGCTTCGCTGAAAAAACAAGCCGAAACACTGTTCCTGCTGATTTGTTGTGAGAGAAAAATATTGTCCAGCTAAAAAAATAAGCTAAAAAGTACGGATTATAATAGAAGCCAACAGGGCCACACATACACTACTAGTAGTGACCGGTGAGCATGTTTAGTACACATTCCTTCTTGGATACCTAAAAGAACTTTATTAGTCAAGCTTGCAAAAGACCTATTGGTGGGTCTATAGCAGAAAACCATATCTGTGGTTGAAAACTCTGACCAGTGGGACTTCTTTCTCTTTTTCATCGTTGTCTACTCACATCAAGTTTGAAATGCGACTCTCTCTCGGATGGCTGCAGCCTTTTTATGCTGTAAGCTTATCACCGTCGGTTCTTGGCTAGAACCGACAGTGATAGAGCTCAATCACTGTCGGCTCTTGGCTTGAACTAGTAGTGATTTGTGGCCGTCAAGCCACTGCCGGTTAGAAACACAAACCGGCAGTGATAGTTGTCATCACTGTCGGTTCGGTCACATCCCAAATCAATTTCTAGTTTTCAGAGCCAAGAACCGGCAGTGAAGCGGTTCTTCTAATTCCAGCAGTGATGAGGCCGACAATGAAGTGTTATTCTGTAGTAGTGGTCTATAGCACAAAACCATACTTGTGGTTGAAAACTCTGGCCAGTGGAACTTCTTTCTCTTTTTCGTCGTTGTCTACTCACATCAAGTTTGAAATGCGACTCTCTCGCTCTTTGCTGAGCCATTTCTCTTGTCTTCTAAGAGGGTTCTTGGTTTTCGGTCACGGTACGCCTAGTAGTGACTGGTGAGCATGTTCCGTACACATTCCTTCTTGGATACCTAAAAGAACTTTATTAGTAAGCTTGCAAAAGACCTATTGGTGGGCCTATAGCAGAAAACCATATCTGTGGTTGAAAACTCTGGCCAGTGGGACTTCTTTCTCTTTTTCGTCGTTGTCTACTCACATCATGTTTGAAATGCGACTCTCTCTTTGCTGAGTCATTTCTCTTGTTTTCTAAGAGAGTTCTTGGTTTCCGGTCACAGTACGCCATGCCATGAAGTCTAGCAGCCACAGATATCTCGATGTGACCGTTTGGTTGATAAATACGCATAGGCAGCTACTGAAATTTACAATGCAAATCAAATGTAATCTCAAAACAAAGTGTGGCGGCCATTTTTGCGCCACAACTTCAGCGTCGCCACAAGTGCAGCGTCGCGTGCACCGGTGGGCAACCAAACAGCCCGTAAGTCTCATCACATTATTTGACTCGTTTAAAGCAGTTTCTACCCTTGTTGTATACGCCAGACAGAGAACATAACAAGTCTACAGCTGGACCTGAAAAGTCCTATTTATTGATGGGAAGGTCCACGAGGGAAAAACCGAAATACTCCTCTCTCTGACTTATTGTTGTAAATGTAAACTTTGCCCCTCTGGAAATTTCCTCTAGTTCGTAATCAACGCACATAAAGTCTTCTGTCTAGTTTTAATTTCTTTTCATCCTCACCTAATCTTGTTTGAAAGTAGACGTCCCTTTTGCAAGTTCTCTTATATTTGTATAAAATATTATCTAATCTCATGTCATCACTACCGTCGCTTCAAATTTTCCATGAAAACAGTGCTTTCGTTAATTATGTCCTAGTTTCTTCTGCCGATCGAGTCATCATCATATAGCAATTCTTCTGTCGTCTTTGATTGTGGGACCCTGGTGACTTAATTTCTAGAGTCCGTTTGGATAAATTTAGTTCCAGTTCAAGTAAAACCTGAACTAATTTTTAGTTCGTACTCCATCCATCCTAATTTATAGGTCGTTTTGACTTTCCTACGATATATATTATCGTATAATGTGATGGAGATTATAATTTATAGGTCATTTCGAACTGGCTATAATTATAATATAATCTTGATGGCAATGAGATCTGTGATCCATTAGTAATATCAAATACAAAACATTATAGTACCATAATAACATCTATTTAAATATAATAATAAAACATACAGAAAAATTAGGAAACAAAGGTCACTATCTAGTTGAGGCCATTGACCCAATAGTGAGTATTATACTCTCACTATCGGGACTCGGCAGTGATATTTTCCTATCACAGGCGGATCTAGGAATTGGTAGTAATAGACAAGCCCATCACTACTAATGACCCTCTGCAAGATGCGATAGTAATGCTGGGTTTGGACCCGATAGTGATCCATGGATCTGGAGTATGGTATATATCTATAAAACCTCAACCTAGACGTGGCAATATTAATTTCACCGGGCTTTGATGCGGTACCTCTAAATGACCGTGAGCCATCGATCTAGATGATTTTTATCACATATTACCTTCTAGGAGGTAATAGAAGGAGAAGGAAAATATTTTCCAATTAGATCTAATTCCATATCCTATTAGATCTAGCTTGCATGCATGATCTAAATTGTAATCAACGTGACATATCATGCTAAGATGATTTTTAAACATTTTTGTAACAATTTCTTTTCACATACGTTTGCATGTACGTCACTTGCTAAAATACACGTATCTGCATGCTTAATCTTTTTGTGCTTATCCCTTTTATATAACGTAGTTTTAATCGAGTTAGCATAATATAAACACTTAAATATGTAACGTGTTAGCTCATTTAGCATGTTAGATGTTGATGTTCTTTATGTATATAATATATTTTTTAGTTGAGTAGGTGAATTAAAAATGGATTGTTCGAATTCATATTTAGATCTATGCGCAATTTTTGTAGGACAAAATAATTACGCACAGTTACGGAATAGAAAAAGGAAGGTTGCAGAAAAAAAGAAGATTGCGGCAAGGAGGGGCCACATGCGCTTGTATCTCCCGTGATTTAGGGGATTTGAGAATTTTTCTTTTTTTTCTTCTTTTTTAGGTTAATTAATTAATTAATTTAAAAAACAAAAAAAATCAATGGCCTAGATTAGTTTGAAGTATTACCTCCTACTAGCTAATGGGGGTACCATAGCATTGCCCAATTTCACCCTTGAATATTATAGGAACATAGTTAGGATGGAGATGAAAAATTTACATCACCAGTTCAAAAAAAAGAAGAAAAATTTACATCACGGTTTACCTGTCCCTCTAAATGGGGAGGCACTGTAACTAAAACAAAGCTAGTTCTCCTACTGTATACAGGCAAGATATACACAAACACTCGCAGTATCATGCATATATCATCTTCCTTGAGACATGGTGGCCGAAACTGTTGTGCCATTGCTTGGAGTTGATGAAGGATATATATGACATGATGTATGGATCGAACCCATCTTGTTGCATTAAGGCCAAGGCTTCAAAACTTGGGTGGGTGGGAGCTAGTTCTGGAGGTGATACATCGCCATGTAGGTACTGCATGACTTGCCGCATGCTTGGCCTTGCATTGGCAAATGGGTGTGAGCATAACAATCCCAACTTCAATACCAAGCATGCCTCATCGACATTGTAGTCCCCCTTGAGCCTATTCTCGATTGTATCAGTGAGTGATCCATTCTGCAAATGTTGGAACACCCGTTCTAAGAGCATGATCTGGTTATGCTGTGCATTATGTTTGACAGGCCTTCGCCCACATGTGACCTCAAGAATGAACACACCGAAGGCAAACACATCTGTAAGAGGTGTGGCCTTGCCTGTACTTGCTAGTTCAGGAGCTAGATAGCCTATGGTGCCAACCACATGTGTCGTTTGTGGATCAACGCCATGGTCATACAATCTTCCAAGACCAAAATCACCTAACCTCCCATTCATCTCATCGTCAAGGAGAACATTGCTTGCCTTGATGTCACGATGAATAACTACTTTCTCCCATTCCACTACTATAAAAAGCATTTCTAGGGGCGACTGATAAATCTTTGTAGGGATGGTTTGGCCAGCCACCCCTACCGAACCGTCTCTACAAATCATGTATTTGTAGGGGCAGTTCTCAGGCCGCCCCTACAAATAAATTTGTAAGGGCAGCTCGTATTACCAGCCGCCCCTACAAATTGATTTGTAGGGGCAGCTGTAGTACCTGTTTGTAGGGGCGGTTCAATCTAGAACCGCCCCTACAATACGTTTTTCCGTAAAAAAAATTCAAATTTACAATTCAAAATCGCGTTGCCGAATGTCCCGCGACCAACGTTCCGAACCGCGTTCGCGTTGCCGAACGCCCCGCGATCAACGTTCCGAACCGCGTTCGCGTTGCCGAACGCCCCGCGACCGCGACTACAAGCACAAGTATTATATAAACTACAATTACAAGTCCAATTCACAAGAATATATACAATCCATCATTAAATATCTCTTGCTTTATCATAGGTTGGCTGCTCATCATGCTCGGGGCATCGGGCTACACTGTCTGGTGTCCGCGACATTATTTCGCGCTTTGTTCTAATAGATGCAAGAAAGTGTGCTTTAGGTACGCAAGAAGGTATAAGAAATAAAAAAGGTCTATAAATCAAAGTAGTCCTATAAAATAATAATATATAAAAATGAGTAGTAGCAGTAGTAGAGGCCTCAGAAACATGTTAATCATCATTTGATCATGAACTTCGAGCATCAAGGCATCATAATAGAGAAGAGAGGAGAAGGTAATGTAGGGGCGGCTGCTAATGATGCCAAGTTCCTCACAAGTTCTTGATCATCGCTCATATTCCATATAATGTATGGACTTAGATAATTTCATTATCGCAAAACAAAGGAGAGGATAGAAGAGGGAAGATTTGGCAAAAAAAGCAACAGCTGTTTAACAAACATAGAGAGAAAAAGGTATAAAAAAGCAGCTGCTACTTTCTAAACATAGAGGATAGGAAAAGGTGGCAAAAAACAACAGTAGGGAGTATGTACTAGTGTAGTAGGTACTGCCTCTAGATCAAGTATTGGCAGCAGTCCAGACTATAGAGTGGACCAGCCGCAGTATTCCAAGTCAAAGCACACCGACACAGCCAAGACCACCAATGGACACAGCTACAGTGAAAATGAAACTGACCATTGGTGACTTGTTAAAAGAATATTCCAGGCAGAGCTACCTCCAGAGCCTTTGTTGGGGATTAAAGACCCACTAATGGGGTTCCTAAAGCTGACTGTGGCAAGAGCTAGGAAGCAAGCAACCATGTGGCAAAAGAAAAAAGAGATTCTACCATTACTTTCTATTATATGCAAACATGTAGTAACTGAATGACACTGATGATGATGCATGACAGCGTGAGATTGGTGATGGATGTGGGGTACAGACAGTGACATGTCCAGTCCTATGGCTTCAATAAATTTATCCACCTCTTCACAAAACTCTAATTACTCACTAACCAACCATTAAAATTTCAAAAAAAAAAGTGTGGAATAGCATTTTCTTACCTTCTACAACCTCTCCACCAAAGGATTTGAGACCAAAACCTTTCCCCCTTAGTAGAGCAATTTTTAGGAGGTGCCCAAGGCCTCCCCACCTTTTTTTTACGGGTTGGAGTGAGTGACCCGAGGAGGAAGAAGGTGTTGCGGCTGTTTTATATGTGGGTCATTTGTAGGGGCGGCTGGTGATTGAGCCGCCCCTACAAATCAGAGCTATATACGGGGGCATTTGTAGGGGCGGCTGAATCACCAGCCGCCCCTACAAATAGCAACTCCAGGGGCGGCTGGTGATTGAGTCGCCCCTACAAATCAGACCCCATTTGTAGGGGCGGCTCGTATCACCAGCCGCCCCTGCTGTTTCATTTGTAGGGGCGGCTGGTGTCTGGGCACCCGAGCACGCCACTGTAGGGGCGGCTCCATCATCAGCCGCCCCTACAAAAAATTCAAACCGTTGCTAAAAATCGTTTTTTACGTAGTGTTCCTCATGGAGATAAAGCAAACTACATGCTATACCCTTAATGATGTGAAACCTTTGAGACCAATCCAGTGTGGCCATAGCCTGATCCCCATACAAATACTTATCAAGGCTTCCGTTGGTCATGTAGTCATATGCTAAAAGGAGCTCACCTTTGCGCCGACTATACCCAAGTAATTTTACAAGATTACGGTGCTGGAGGAGGCCAATGCTAACAACTTTGGCAATGAATTCCTTCATGCCTTGTTTTGAATCATGCGATACTTTCTTCACAGCTACCTTCAGTTTGGACCTTGGCAACACTCCCTTATATACCCTTCCGAATCCTCCAGTCCCTAGGAGGTTTTTGTCCCTAAATCCTTCTGTTGCGCGAAACAAATCCTTGTATGAGAACCTATGTGGGCCGAATTCGACCTCCCAGTCTTCCCTTAATTCAGCATACCTGATGTGCCTCCCAACCGATAGGAAAATAATGGCACCAGCAGTGACAAGAAGCACAGCTGTTGCAACTGGTAAAATAATCTCCAAGACCGGAGGGTGAGACTTTGAATGTGAAAGAGGCAACTTTGGCAAAATGGAGGTGTTGATAGCAGGGGCAGGGCCATTCATGCCAAAGCTCCAACCAAGCACATAGTGTCTTGTGTTTATCTTTCCTGTAGAAGATGAGAAGCCAATGTATGCCACATCTGTGAGCACGGTTGACAGATTGTAGGACGTTGAGACCGTTGGAGTTTTCGGTTTTGCCATATTGAGAGGAGCTAGGGTGCAACTGATCTGTGTGTTCTCACTATCGTAGTCTACCCACACCTGCATCGCCTCTTGGCTACAAATGTGCCATTTTTGTCATGGAGATATGCAAAGTTATCATCGAACTGTAGCCAACCCAAGCCCAACGTGTACTTCATGGTATGAAAAGATGGCCTCTTACCGTAGTGATGAAGTCAACGCCATTACTATAGTTTAGTCCCACGGGAAACTGAAGGTTTGATACAGCTAGTAGATGATGAAATAGACTTTGGAATCTTGTGCCTCTCTAAATAATTCTTTCAGCTCCAGAATTTCATGGAATGCCAATTCATTTTATTCCACATTAGGGCCACTATTCACTCTTGGTTCAAATTCTAGGTACTTGGTGAGATTTGAGTTTCCTAATTAACTTTGTATTTTCTCAATTTGTGCTCAGTACATATATAAATCGCAGTCAAATCCCTCTTGGTGATCACTATCATGATTCTAATCAGGGATCGAAATTTCTGCGAAACTTTGCGGATTTTGGTAATTTCGTTGGTGGCCGAAAGAAAAATCCAAAATTTTGTAATATACTAATACATGTGCTATATAACTCTAAACTCATGTTTTTATTGTTTGTATTGCATATTCTTCTATTCAACAGATGTTCAATCATAAATCATGCTGATATTTGTTTAGATCTATTTTTTTTCTAGAAAAAGATACTTCATGTGCTAGTCTCTAAAAAAAAATTGGCGAAATTTTTGCAATATCGAAATTAAAGACCCTGATTCTAATATTTCCCACTACTACATAAAGTATTTTTGGGATGTGTCAAAATCATTACTAGGGGTAGGGGTGGTTTCTCCAACAGTTTCTACCCAAGCATCTCTATAAATGAGAAACCTGTAGAAGCGATTGCACACCTGTTCTTTAAAATTAATTTCTAGAGACAGTTAAAACTACTGACCCAAGGAATCATTTTTGTAGAAATTTTAAAATGGCCATAAAAACTGTAAAAAAACCATGAGAAGCCCACTAGCTAAGCACTGAGTACCACTAGCTCAGCTTTTCAGATTATGGAGGAATCTGGAATACTTTGGATTGTATAGGGCTAAAGCTATGGCTATTTTGAACTCTTGGTGGTTCTATAATACTCATGAATGAAACAGGCCCTAAGATACTATTTTTTTTCTATTAACTTCTATGAATCTTGTAATATATATTAGATCTCTAAATTATCTTAAATACAAAAGTTTGGGAGAATTGCGTTCTTGCCCTTGTCCAGTACTTCAATTATGATTTTGCCCCTCTTTTTTTAACTTTGTGATTTTATTCTCGTTTTTTTCAAACGAAGCTCCCGTCTACCCTTGTTTTGTAACACCGTCTAAAATGTTTAGATTAAATGGTAAAAAAAAGAAAAAGAAAAGACATCTATATGAAAAGACAGTGATGCCCCTCAGTCCCCAAATCCTTTCTCACCCGTTCGCTCGACCCGTTCCGACGAGAAGTCGTGGCCCGCAGATGGTTTCGCGGCCTGGCAGAGGCGCAGTTGCCGCCGCCGGCGCAGCTCCTCCTCCCTCCTTCCCCCTCCCCCTGGCGTGGCTCATCCTCCCTCCTTCCCTCTCCCCCGGGCGCGTCTCCTCCTCCCTCCGCCACACTCCGGCGCCCGCTCGTCCTGGCGTTGCCGGCTAGGGTTGCGCGAGCTTCCTCCGGCGAGCTCCCCTCCACGCGAGCGCGAGCTTCCTCCGGCGAGCTCCTCTCCAGGCGGCTTCCTCTGGCGAGCGCGAGGCGCTCTCCACCCCAGGCGCTGCCACCCTCCTCCAGGCGCGCCCTCCACCCCAGGCGCCGCCCCTGCTGCTTCCCTCGGCCTTATCCCCTTCTCAGTCCCTGCCGATGGACAGCAAAGCTTCGGCTCGGCGCATCGACAACCCCAAAGGGCGGCCGCCTCCGCATTGCTGCACGCGTCCGGGCCGGTGCCGTCGCGGCTGTGCTGCGCAGGCGCATGAGCGGCCAACGCGGCGGCCTCCTCCTCCTCGCGTTGCACGCGGCCGGGCCGGCGGCGTCCCAGCTGTGCGCCTCAGGCGCACGAGCGCCCACCAGCGGTGGCCGCCCCCTCTCCCACCTGCACGGCAACGTGCAGCCGAGCGTGCCGCAGCCGCACCAAGGCCCGGCGGTGGCCGGCTCCCGGCACGCCGCGCTGCAGGTCAGCCCTGCCGGTGGCCGCGGACGCGATTGCCCCACCCCTGCCGAGGTCGCTCCGCCGCTGCTGCGCACGACGACGGTCGCCGTCCCGTTCTCCGTCTAGCGCCGACTCCGCCTCTCCCTCGCGTCACCCTCCGTCTCTTCGTCGGGCGTCCCCTCTACCTTCGCCTCTCCTTTCACGCTGCCTTCTAGGTCGGCATGAACGCTAGCCACCATGTGTTCGCTGAAATGCTCTTGAGGTAATATATGATGCAGTCCTGGTTTCTCCTCGATTATTGAGTGTGTTTGCCAAAGATTTGACTGTTGCCTTGCATTTCCTTTAGCAGTGGACAGAGATCTTTGGTTATTAACCATCAGTGAATCATCTGCTGGAGCCAGTCAGTCCTGCAGTGGCAGCGGCAGCGCCTAAGGCCCTCTCGCATGGCAAGTGGAGCACCAGCGTCCCCATCGAGCTTCTTCAGTATACGTGCATTTGTATTTATTTTTTGGTTACTCCTTTACTTTGTGTTAATTTTGGGTACTACCTAGATTATAAACTATGGTGTCTGCTCCTTGATTGGGTGACACTGCAAGGAAAAACACCTACAATGTCGTACTTTTCCATGCTGCAAATAGTTCATGTCTGTTTATCATACTACCTATGAATATGTGATTTCATTTCAGTCTATTGCCAATAAGAATACAAATTATTGTTTTCTGACAAAAGGAGAAAATGCATAATCTTCTATGCTCGTCGACTGCCCATTATTTATTTGGTACCCTTTTCCTGTCATTACTTAACAAACTAATTTTAGCTTTAGCATTAATGAGAAGTGCGTGGAGTTGAACTTAACATCCTGGATTTTATTCGGTTGATTTAACTGTTTCAAAAATTTGGATGCAGGGATGGCCCTTTTACAGATGACCATTTTCCAAGGTTTAGCGGTGACCATTTTTAGCAGACTGATACAGTATATACATATCCAGGGATTCATCTTCGAGGCCATTCACCACTCAGCCTTTTCTGTTCATTCAAAGATTATCCTGTTGGCGTCACAAAAGGCCGTCATTGGTTTCGTAGACAGCATCAACTCTATGATAAATCTGAAAGAGGTGCCTCCTTTTTATTAATTCCATTCCAGTTGCTGCCTATCACCACACACAGCCTGGACATGCCAAGATCTTTGGCTTCTTTGCAGCCCGGGATAAGATTGAACCTTTACGCAACTATGTCTACAGACGTGGGATTGACAATTATAAAGCAGTGTCTGTGAAGCGTAATTTGTTCTTACCTAAATGCTTATTTAACATTTCAAAATACCGTACAAAAGCTGTTTTTTGTTGGACATGTGCACATTCAATCGTTATTTGCAAGTTGTGATGTCTGATTCCACGTTACACAAAATTAAAACTGCGTTTAAGAAGCCTAAACCTGCAGGTCACATCGTCATTGTACAGGAAACACTTGATTGTAGCTTCACTCATTCTCAAAGTAAGCTGACCTGATCAGCCTTTTGTGATCTCCCGCACTGGCACGTGGCTCGTTACATCTGTCATCATTGTGAACCTTTTGGTCCCAAAATTTTGAATATTTATCAATATTAAATCTGAGTTCAAATAATTGTAAGTTGTGCCAAATATGTTTAACCAAATTTAATCAATTGTCAGTATATAATAAAAAAGTCTAAATCCAAATCAGGGTAAAATCACAATTAGGCATAACAAACAGGGGCAAAATTGCATGGGCATTCATGTCCTTTTGTACAAAGTTTAACACCGTTAGGGGTGGATGACAGAGCAGGGGCAAACTGGTGCTTCGTGAACGACACAGTAGGGGTAAATTCACAAAGTCAAAAAAATAGGGGTAAAATCATAATTTCGATACAAAATAAGGGTACAAACGCAAGAGCCCCAAAAGTTTCTACTACAAAGTTTTTTTCTCATCAAACACTGCAAGTTTGGTGTCTCTGGCGCGCATCTAAGGTCATTTCAGATCGAATTTCAAAATTTTGAATTTAGAAACTGGGAACTTCAAACTTATATTACGTCTCCTAAACGATATCGAAAAACAATAGTGAACTACAATGTTCTAGATCTCATCAAGTAATCTCCAGTGAGGCAGTGACAGGACGTTTCCTGTATAATCGCTGATCAACATATGAAAGCCTAAATCTTCTGTCAGGTCTTTTGGTCTTGTCGTTGTTTGATTTGTCTACAAAAAGTTTCTCCCCTCGTTTGACGTAAGTCCACAAGTAAATATGACCGGTGACTGGTGAGTTGTGAGCATGCTTTGCACACTCACACAGCAGGACCTGGAAAGTTCTATGGGTGCGAAAAGTCTACAACCGAATTTGATATATCGTATCTATTGTTGAAAACTTTGGCCCTGTGGAAACTTCTTCTCTACGCACATCGGGTCTTTAGTCTAGTGTTTAATTTTCCTCGTCACATATAATCTTCTTTGGAAGGTGCGCACCCTCCCTTTTGCATGCCATCCTATGTATTAAAGTTACTCCCTAAATTCCTATCATCACTACCGTCGCTTCAAGATGTTCCTTGAATGTTATCTTCAAGATTTTCCATGGATGTAACATCACTAGCGTCACGTCAATTCCTAAATAAATTAACTCTTAGAGTTCTCTTAAGTCAAATTTTTTCACTGAATTTATAGCAAAGAGCATCCGAACTTATAACACTTAATTAGTATCATTAGATACACCCTAAAATATATTTTCGTAATATACTCATTTGATGCCGTCAATATTTGTGCTCTTTTCTATAAATTAGGTCAAACATAAAAAAAAGTTTGACTTAATACAAGTCTAAAAATCGATTTATTCAAGGACAGAAGGAGTACTAACAAACATATCGATGCATCCGAACATACAATTTGTTGCATAATTACCTGGATGACTTGCAGCTTGTAGTTTATTAAAAACATCATGTGTTAGGGTCGCCTTCCTCTCAAGTAGATTACCTAACTAAGTTAGATAACCATTAGTTAGATTAATCGGTCATCCTGGTACATCACCCATATGATGTACTCAACCAACCTTCATCTGGGATCGATCACGCGGATGAAAAAGATCATCACAACATACAATAAGTTCACATCACATTAAAAGTAGTACATTAGTTTACGACAAGTTTGTTCCACACTTAGTCATTACACCATAACATCACAGAGTTACAAGTGGAAGTCTTTAACTAACACAACATTATTTTTGATACAACGCATGGTTGTGCCACTCTCCATGCATCTAGGCAACGAACCATCCTCTACCACTCCTTGTCATCGGAGGACTCAGGTGCGTAGAAGAAACCATAGGCTGCGGCTATGGTACCTGCAAGACTTAAACAATTACATGGTGCAGTTGTACTCAACAGGACTTACCCAATGTATTAACAAGGATTATGCATTTGGTTCATTGGAAAGGATTGTAATTGGATTTGAATAAAGGCATTTTATAAAAGAATGAAAATGTTACCTTATCAACTAGGAAAGCATATCATGTTTAAGGAAATGCAAGCAATTAGCAATTGGATCTCGATCTTCCACGAGTTCTTCTTGGTCACTAGTTCGTATCACTACTACACGGTGATTAACAAAGGCGGTCAAAAACGCTTTTGTGATGCGGGCAACTTGTCCGCCTGCAATTAAACGCCTAGGTTAATCGTGATTAACACGGGCGAACATGGTGCCTCGGTTTCATGGTTAACTTTGTATTTTCTCAATTTGTGCTCAGTACATATATAAATCGCAGTCAAATCCCTCTCGGTGATCACTATCATTATTCTAATCAGGTATCGAAATTTCTGGGAAACTTCATGTGCTATATAACTCTAAACTCATGTTTTTATTGTTTGTATTGCATATTCTTCTATTCAACAGATGTTCAATCATAAATCATGCTGATATTTGTTTAGATCTAGTTTTTTCTAGAAAAAGATACTTCATGTGCTAGTCTCTAAAAAAAATTGGCGAAATTTTTGCAATATCGAAATTAAAGACCCTGATTCTAATATTTCCCACTACTACATAAAGTATTTTTGGGATGTGTCAAAATCATTACTAGGGGTAGGGATGGTTTCTCCAACAGTTTCTACCCAAGCATCTCTATAAATGAGAAACCTGTAGAAGCGATTGCACACCTGTTCTTTAAAATTAATTTCTAGAGACACTTGAAACTACTGACCCAAGGAATCATTTTTGTAGAAATTTTAAAATGGCCATAAAAACTGTAAAAAAAACATGAGAAGCCCACTAGCTAAGCACTGAGTACCACTAGCTCAGCTTTTCAGATTATGGAGGAATCTGGAATACTTTGGATTGTATAGGGCTAAAGCTATGGCTATTTTGAACTCTTGGTGGCTCCTCCTACAAGCCAGATTCTATAATCCTCATGAATGAAACAGGCCCTAAGATGCTATTTTTTTCTATTAACTTCTATGAATCTTGTAATATATATTAGATCTCTAAATTATCTTAAATACAAACCACAAATATCGTTATGCATCGTAGTCCACCTTCACTGTCGGTACTATTTAGAAACTGACAGTGATGTCCATGCCCCCTATATAAAACAAATTGCCGGCCACATACATCGATCCCACCCACCCACGAACCCGCTCAGTCTCATTTCTCATGTTTCACTCTCACTTCTCAAGACATCCACTCTCTCTCTACGTGATTTGGTCATGGCTCCTGTATTTTTCAATGGTATTGATATGTTGTCTTCTCTAATATTCTATATATATTCATTTGATCTTATGTTGCCACATTTTACTTGGAAGATTTTTTTGTGCATATATTTTATGTTCATATTTTTTTGTATTTTATCGATCGGGTGGTATGAACAACGGACCTCCCCCACTACAAGAACCAGGTTTCACCCTGGCGATGAGTCATTCGCTCCTAATGTGGTCATTCCACGGTTCCCTGTTTTAGCTATTGTATAAAATATTTTCCAACATCTTTTGTTTTTTTATGCTAATAAATAAGTGTAATTAGTTTAATATTATTGTTGCATGCATATATGTCGCAGACTATATCCCCAATAGATTGGCTTCGAACATCACTTAGCTGATTCTTTATCTCGGACATCATCGAGAACACGGCATCTAATGCAAGTGGTCAGCTGTGAACATGTGAACTCAGTTTTTTCATCCCTGTGAGGGGTTCAAATCATCGGAACCATATCCACGGGATGGGAATACAGAGCCCGGACGTGATAAGCGCCTAATTAAGTGCCGTGCGTATCTGTTTAGAGGCACTTCGACATATTTGCTATGATGTGTCTGATTTCTCGTACTTCAAGGCACTTGCTTTGAATGCTGGTGATATCCCCGTCCCACAAGCAAGCAAATGGTTTGCGAGCTACAACCATGCGGATGTGGTAAAATGGTCACTTATACCTGAGTCGTGGTTATTTGTTGTTTATTATTGTAATAACATTCTCTAATTTTTGTTCTTTTTCTCCACATGCAGATTGCGCTACAAGACCTTACCTATGCTGCATGTGGCTTGTGGGTCGTTCTAGACCAAGCTACGGAGCAACTCGAGTACGATTGGGACGTCTACAATGGAAACCTCAGCCAGCTCACTATAGAAGGACGCTAGTACTATATAAGGATTACTAATAGGGGCAGTGGTCGTTCAGTAGGTTACATCTATGGCTGACCATTCTTTCGATATTGTGAGGCATGAGAGAGTGCACTCATACAGACATTGGACTTCATCGATACAAGCGGATACATAATCCGTGACATCAATTACCATATATGGCTACAGAGGCATGTTAGTGTGCGTGGCCGGATCGATCCCGACAGTGATTTCGATAGTAATTAATGTTTATTTAGCTAGGTTTTCAAGGTCATAGTTTAATTGGGTTCTAATTTTAATATGTACGGCTTTGTGTGTTTAATTATTGTCATGCATGTAATTCGTGTAACATTTATTGGGCAACTACAAATACACATTCCGGTGTCATATTGGTCTCAAAATTATTCTCAGGCTTGCACGTGCCACGTGTGAAGGAAACACCAAGTTTGGGATTTTCCGGAGATGGTTTGCTACTTTCTAAGGTTTAATTAAATTTTCACGCGACGACACCTATTAATTATAGGTTGAACTGAGTCTACCCACAAAAAGATCTGAAATGGTGCCCAACTTTTACACAGGCTCTAATGTGCCCTAGGGATAAGAATTTTGTGGAGGTGGATGAAAGAATCTATTGGGTCCAAGATGAAATTCACCCTCTTTTGTTTCATTTGGCACAGAGAAAAATATAATAAATAAAAAATGATCAGAAAAATCTAAGATCTTGTGTGGGGTCTTAATTTGGGTGTACATGCTTGCCAAAAAAATTTTAAGCCATTTTGACATAGACAGAGTATACATGCTTCATAGAGGTACATGATGAGGAAATCACTTCTTCATCACATACAAGTCAAGGAGAGGAGGAGGACTAGCATGGGCGTCCAATTCATCTTTCTCATGTTGGAGGCCCAGTCCAACTGAAGTTGGAGCCCATCTCGGGTTCTAGGACCAGTCTGTCTTAAACTGGTCACCCAAGACGCATCTGGACTCCGTTTTCGATGATCCATATATGGTTGGAAAGCTAATTTGATAAGGAAGCCAACCTAATTGGTCACACGTCAAAATCCCTTCAGAATCAATAGAAATCATCGAAACAATTCAGCATCCAGAATCTATCAGGGTGCTGCGACACCATCTTTTGATCCGTTGGACCGTGTATCGTGTTTGGGCCCATTAGGGGGCGCGTCCAGGGGGTGACGCCCAAGACTCTATAAATACCAGCCGTCGCTTTCCTTAGGATTTGGGTTTTATTTAGTTCTTTATTTCCTCGTAAAACAGGCATCATTTTGCTACAATTGTGCCACCAAGGCTGCCTGCTGTGAACCAGGGCCCCAGTTCTTGATCTTGTTCGCCTGTGGCGATTAGTCCTTTTGAATAAAGACTTGAACTCTTTTTGATTTCATAAGCCTCATATTTATTTGCAATTTCAGATTATGTTCATCCTGATCTTGCTTGTGTTCTCGATTCGCTTGCAGGAAAGCCTTCTCGATGAGGTCAATCGCGTTCGCATGGTTGATAACCAACGGAGCAGTGGTGTAACAGTTGTGTGGGTCTGAATCAATCTTGGTTCGAAGCCTAGATCATGAATATCGAGTCTCCACCAATCGACGCTATCATACGTTTCGGAAGATCGGGCCTTGTCTATATCAAGTGGTATCAGAGACCTTATTGTCCGTTAGGTATAACTTTGTTTTCCCCTTTAGATTGTTACTGTTTTGCATTACCTATAGTCCACAAAAAGCTAAAAAATATATATACACCGCCATATATTCCCTATCCTATAGCCTCGCTATACCGTGCAATTTCGTCTCTGTTTCACGTTGTTGAGTTTGTGCCCTAGGTCAAGTTCTGGTTGCTGGATGTAGATCATTTCTGAGTCTAGTTTGTATTTTTCTCTTTGTTTTTATCATAATCCGTGAACATCTCTAAGTCTTGTTGAGTTGCCTTTGTATCCATCAAACCCTAGTCCACGCCATCTAATTTCATACACTTGTTGTCACTATTTCCATTAAATCATTGCTGCCGTGACCAATTTTGCGCGCATTGTTCCTGTTTTATCCTCTAATTCGAAGTGCGTTCGTAAAACTGGTCTAGTTTTCGTATACGAACTCGGATTTTGATGTTCCATAAATTAAAATCGATCAGAAAAAAATTTCGGATCCGTCCATCCCCCGTCTTGTTGGGGTCAGAGATTTTTATTTTGGTCAAAAAGTGGTCACAAGATCCTGTTTTCGTGGTCACAAGGTTTTTGTCGATTTCGAGCACGTCTTCTGGAAATTCCATAGGCCACGTCTTTCACTTGTTTAAGCTCATATTTTCTGTGGTTACTTCTTTTGTGCTCATAAGTGAAGAAAAAATATCAAAAAAATTAAAAAAGTCAAAATTTCTCAAAAAAACAACGACAGCCCAAAAATAGAAAAAAGAGGGGCAAAAGAGAAACACTATCTAGAGGAGCACATAGAGAGCGTCATTTGAGCTATGTTTGTGTGTGCTAATTTCTACCTTGTTCCTAATCATATTCTTGCTATTCACATCACTTAATACATCTGGTACTTGGAACGTGAGTAGGCCAGCAACTAAGACAATTACTTGGGATACTTATTCGGCTTTACTATTCAGTTATGAATTTTGCTATTCCTTTCTACTATATTGTGTATGTCCAAGCTCCACTTTCTTCTAACCAAGTACATGTTCACCTTGTAACTATTACACTCAAGCTACAACGGTATCACAGTCACCGACCGATTGCACCGCCTGTTGCTTTGGTAAGAACACTTGTAAGACTGTAGTAAGACGCTTGAGAGTTGAGTGCCTTATTTTTCCTTGTCCACAACCAAAGTAGTTGGTAGGGATAATACTATTTGTGTTGTCTTTTCCTTTCTACTAACCATGTCAGGAAAAGCCAAAGGCAGCGGCTAAGGAAACAAGGACGCACCTATAGATTTCAATGACTGTGTTTCTATGAATGAGCTTCGTGCCGTTCTTGATGACAAGTTCAATGAGATCCTTCAACAAATCACCAATTTGGCCAAGAGGATTGAAGATGTTGAACAACGACATCCTGAACCACATCCTGAAGATGATGATGATGATCTCTTTGAGGAGGACGATGGCGACGTAGAGGCTGAAGCCGAAGCTCAACGACGTGCTGAGGATACACGTAATCGTAATCGGTTGAACTTTAACCGACGCGGTATGGGAGGTAACAACCAAGGTAATAATGATCCTTTCTCTAAAACCAAGTTTAAGATACCTCCTTTTTCTAGTTCTGCTGATCCTAAAGCATATTTAGATTGAGAGATGGTTGTAGATCAAAAATTTAGCTCCCATCAAGTACCTGAAGAATATAGAGTTAGACTTGATACTAGTGAGTTTACTAGTTTTGCTCTAATCTGGTAGAATGATATTTGCAATAATGCTAATGCTAATGCTCAAATACCTCAAACCTGGACTGTACTTAAACGACGAATGAAATCGAGATTTGTTCCTCCATACTATCAGCATGATCTGTGATTAAAACTGCAATGTTTAAATCAAGGTAGTAAAACTGTTGAGGAATATTATCAGGAGCTTTTAATTGGTCTAGCATGTAGTAACATACAAGAGGATGATATGGATAAGTGTTCTAGATTTTTTAAAGGTTTTGCGTCATGAAATATAGGATGTTCTTGACTATAAAGAATGGACTAGATTTTCCCAATTATATCATTATGCTATTAAAGCTGAAAGGGAAGTACAGAGACGATAGCCTAGGCGATCCACGACTCCATCTGTGACTCCATCCATTCCTTCACGTCCAACCAAGGTGAGTAAATTTTCTAATGTGCAGACACCACCATCACCTATAAAGAAGACTTCTCCTATCACACCTCCTTCCAATGGATCTGCTACACCTTCCACTAGCAGCTCTTCTAAAGTTGTGTGCCACCGCTGTAAGGACATGGGACATATTGCTAAAGAATGCCCCAGCAAATGGGCATATATTGCTACTGATGATGCTGGGTATGCTAGTGCTAGTGATGAAGAGAATAAATTTGCACTTGCAACTGATCTTTATGCAGATAAATTTGCGGATAGTGTTGAATATCTTGATGAGGTAATTGATAGTGTGGCATGTACTGTAGACTACAAATCAATCCTTATTTAGAGTGTTTTGAGTACACAAGTTGAGCCAGTAGACAAGCTACAACGCCATAATTTGTTTAAAATGATCCTCATTGTCAATAATTTCTATGTTCGTGCTATAATTGATGGAGGGAGTAGCAATAACTTGGTAAGTTCTGAGCTTGTCAAGACTCTTGGTTTATCTACACGTACTCTTCCACATTCATACCATGTTTAGTGGTTCAATAATAGTGGTAAGGCAAAGGTAACACAATCTGCTCGTGTGCATTTTTCTATCGGGTCATACCATGATTATGCTAATTTTGATGTTGTGCCTATGCAAGCTTGTTCACTTTTGTTAGGCCACCCTTGGTAATATAATAATAATGTTGTATATCATGGTAGGCAAAACAGATATACTTTTATGTTTAAAGAAAAGACCATTGTTTTACTTCTTTTAACACCTACTGAAATTGTGCAATATGAAAAGAAACTTGCTGAAAAGAAAAAGAAAGGCCTTGATAAAGACTAGCAAACCATTAAATGAACCTTCAAGTAACATGAAAGAAGTTTTATTTGCTCTTAAATCTGTTCTTGCTATTCATGATGAACCATGTTATGCTCTAACTTATACATCGCCTATATGTCCACTTGGTCCTACTCCTAGTGCTATGCCTCTTGTTGGTACTAACCTTTTGTAGGAGAAGGATGATGAATTCCCAGCAGGGAAGCCACCATGGTAGCCGCCTTTGCAAAGGATTGGGCGCCAAGATGAACGTCTTCTTTAGGAGCCATCGTTGCTGTCATCCAATGAAGGAGACGATCTACTTCAGTCGAGGACGACTTCAATTCAAGAAAGGGAGGATGATGAGGACATCACTTCTTCATCACATACAAACCAAGAAGAGGAGGAGGACCAGCATGGGCGTCCAATTCATCTTTCTCATATTGGAGGCCCAGTCCAACTAAAGTTGGAGCTCATCTCGGGTTCTAGGATCAGTCTGCCTTAAACTGGTCACCCAGGACGCATCCAGACTCCGTTTTCGATGATCCATATATGGTTGGAAAGCTAATTTGATAAGGAAGCCAACCCAATTGGTCTCACATCAAATTCCCTTCGGAATCAATAGGAATCGTCAAAACAATCAGCGTCCAGAATCTATCAGGGTGCTGCGACACCGTCTTTTGGTCCGTTGGACCGTGTATCGTGTTTGGGCCCATTAGGGGGCGCAGCTAGGGGGGTGATGCCCAAGACTCTATAAATACAAGCCATCGCTCTTCTTAGGATTTGGGTTTTGTTTAGTTCTTGATTTCCTGGTGAAACATTCCTCATGAAACAGACATCGTTTTTTTGTAATTGTGCCGCCAAGGCTGCTTGCTGTGAACTAGGGTCCTAGTTCTTGATCTTGTTCGCCTGTGGCGATTAGTCCTTTCGAATAAAGACTTGAACTCCTTCTTGATTTCATAAGCCTCATATTTATTTACAATTTCAGATTGCGTTCATCCCGATCTTGCTTATGTTCTCGATTCGCTTACAGGAAAGCCTTCTCGGTGAGGTCAATCGCGTTTGCATGGTTGATAACCAACGGAGCAGTGGTGTAACAGTTGCGGGGGTCCGAATTAATCTTGGTTCAAAGCCTAGATCATGAACGTCGAGTCTCCACTAATCGACGCTATCATACCTTTTGGAAGATCGGCCCTTGTCTACATCAGTACATGTGCTCTTTCAACGAACCATGACTATACACATAGGTTATCAAGGTTTCTATGGTTCATAGGCATTCCGGTGTCATATTGGTCTTAAACTTTTTCTTAGGCTTGCATGTGCCACGTGTGAAGGAAACACCAAGTTTGGGATTTTCTGGAGATGGTTTGCTACTTTCTGAGGTTTAATTGAATTTCTGCGCGACGATACCTATTAATTATAGGTTGAACTGAGTCTACCCATGAAAAGATTTAGAATAGTGCCAAACTTTTACACGGACTCTAATGTGCCCTAGGGATAAGAATTTTGTGGAGGTGGATGAAAAAATCTATTGGGTCCAAGATTAAATTCACCCTCTTTTGTCTCATTTAGCACAGAGAAAAATATAAAAAATAAAAAATGATCAGAAAAACCTAAGATCCTGTGTGGGATCTTAATTTAGGTGTACATGCTTGCCAAAAAAAATTTAAGCCATTTTGACATAGGCAGAGTATACATGCTTCACAGAGGTACATGTGCCCTTTTAACGAACCATGACTATACATATAGGTTATCAAGGTTTCTTGGTTCATAGGCATTCCGGTGTCGTATTGGTCTTCAACTTTTTCTTAGGCTTGCACGTGCCACGTGTGAAGGAAACACCAAGTTTGGGATTTTCCGCAGATGGTTTGTTACTTTCTGAGGTTTAATTGAATTTCCGCGTGACGAGACCGTTTTATTATAGGTTGGACTGAGTCTACCCATGAAAAGATCCAGAATGGTGCCAAACTTTAACATAGGCTCTAATGTGTCCTAGGGATAAGAATTTTGTGGAGGTGGATGAAAAAATCTATTGGGTCCAAGATGAAATTCACCCTCTTTTGTCTCATTCAGCACACAAAAAAATATAATTAATAAAAAATGATTAGAAAAACCTAAGATCCTATGTGGGATCTTAATTTGGGTGTAGAAGCTTGCCAAAAAAATTTCAAGCCATTTCGACATAGGAATACATATGCTTCTATTTATTCAGTATATAAAAGAAATTTTTTTAATATATATAAACATCACTGTCGGTTTAAAAAAACCGGTAGTGATGATAAGAAACCGACAGTGATGCTTGTTATCACTGTCAGCTTATTTTGAAAACTGGTAGTGATATATAAAAAATTAAAAAAAATTGCCAGCCCTCGGGTTTGAGCTCGGATCTCGGGCTACAGAGTTCAGACACTTAACTGCTGCGCTAGTATAGGATGTGTGCCAAGGTTTATTTATTTTATCTTTTTGACGTTTAGACCGCTTAATAAATTATAAAGTTAAACCAAAAAAATTGGGCCGCCCGGGATTCGAACGCGGGTATCGGGGGCTAAGTTGCGAGGTGTTAACCGTTGAGCCAGTAGGAGGAATTCGAAAGAAGTAGAAAAGATAAGTTACTTATGCCGTGACCACTATACGGCAATCACTGTCGGTTTAAAGAATGGCCCGGCAATGATGTATCCCCATCACTGTCAGTTTCTATTTACAACCGGCAGTGATGCACCCCCATCACTGTCGGTTTCTAATTAGAACCGACAGTGATGAGGTCTGGTATAAAAGCCCGCCGCAGGTTGAAATTATCCAAATTTCAAACCCGCGCCAACCGTTCCCAGCCCCGCGCTCCTCTTCTTCGATGCCGATGCCCGTGCACCGCCCTATGCCGGAGCACCCATCCACCGCCCCTGCGCTACCATTCCTAGCCCTGTGCTCCTCTTCTTCGACGTCGAAGCCTGTGCACCGCCCCACGCCGGAGCACCCATCCACCACCCCCCGCGCCGCCCTTCCTAGCCCCGCGCTCCTCTTCTTCGACGCCGACGCCCGTGCACCGCCCCACATCGGAGCACTCCCCACGCCATCCACCGCCCGACGCCGGAGCACCGCCGAGGCCTTCAGGAGCGCGCGTGGACAGCTGCTTTCCCACTCCCATGGTGAGTGCGTGGCTCACTGTCCGCTAAGTGTTAGATGAAATGCCCCACGGTTGTTGTTTTCCCAATAGTAGTTGAAATGGACTTTACATTGACAAACAATATGAGGAAGTAAGTTGTCCTATATACTTTTTATTATTTTCGGAGGAACAAGAAATGGACTTAATTTTTTTAAATAGTTTTAAAGATGAAGAATGTATGCAACTCTATCCATTGCAGGCTATGCAATGTCACTGATCCAAACACATTTTTTATTCCTCATGTCTACAGGCTATTAAAATCACCTCTGTTTTTTTGAGACAATCTCACTTTGTAATAGCTAGTCCATAGTCAGATAAAATAGGTTCACTACCATTTACAATCTAATCTCACTTTGTAATCTCACTTCGTAATAGCTAGTCTGGTTCTAGTGTTATCTACAATCTCATCTTAATTAATTTTACAATCCTTAGGTTTATTGAATCCCTAGCTAGGATCTAACCTTGATATGGTCCTTGAAATATGTTTGTAGAAACTTTCTAGTGTTTTGATAGGGTCCTACTTTATTTGGCTGGTCATGTTGGTTAATTACAATGACTTGCTTATTTCCTTTCTGTTGTAGATGTTTTGCTTTGACCTTTCATCTAATATTTTCTTATATATACTATAGGAAATTATTTATTTCTTGTATAAGTTTTAGTATATTTTAAAAATAATGCTATTTTGATGAATGTATAGCATGCTTAAAAAAGGCATATATAGATGTTTGTTCCAGAAAAAAAGTTAAAAACAACTTTTAAAATTGGCTCGGCAGTAGCAGCAAGTATGATTACTAAACCACATTGATCTCCGAATAATAAACAGTCCAATTATTAAGGTAATTTTTTATCATATCAAGGATAAAGAATATTAAATAGATTTAGTTTAGCCATATAACTTGAATAATAACTCTTGTTCAGTGAGTTACCATTTCCACTTACCACATGCCTAATTTACTTAAATGTATAGGCAACCACGGCATGGTATGTAGTGCATGTTGGTCACATGTCTAGGATTTATCGAACCTAGGAAGATTGCTATGCTCAAGTCAATCGCTACCCTAGTAATTTGTATAAAAAATACAACACAGAAGCTAAAGCTTTGGGGGGCCTACTATAGTCATTCGGCCTACCTTGCAAACCATGGGCAACTGGCCTACTATGGTCCAATGAATGCAAACCATAGCAATCCGCTGGCACTAGAGATCGAAGAGAAGCCACCCGCCGAAGATATGAAGATTAGAAGAATTGCTCATTGGTCTTGGAAAGATGTCATGCTTTTATTTATGGCTATGGTCATCGCTTTTCTTATTTGGAAGTTGATGTAGGCTTAGTTTCGTAGAAGAGTAGGTGAACTTTGTTGTATGTGGTCAATCAAACAATGAATTTGTTCTAGGTGAACATATGCTATTATTTGACTTAGTTGTATGTGGACTTATTATTAGACTTTGCATTAAACATATTATATATATGAACATATGCTATTAGTAGTTGTCCGTGGCTAAAACTAACCACGATCGTGTCACAGCCATGACTCATCATCGCCGAAGAACTGATTAGCAACAAGAAGCGGCTGATATTACTAGGATGAGAGAGCCGCTTGATCTGACAAACGGTGACAGTGTCAATCAGGTAGGTGAGAATGAGCAGCCATAGACCTCGTCTGGCCTGCTCAATCTGGGTCAAAATGACCAAGATGGCCAAGTAACTTTGATATCATGTCACTATGTATTCACACACGCTAATCAATTGAGAGGGTCATAGCTTACTTGGTGTCTCTAGCAGGAGCCTCTGTCCTAGACGGTTCGGGTAGCAGGAAGGCCAGATCCAAGCGAGGCGTGTCAAAGATTCTTGTTGGTAGGAATGCACACTGGCACATTATTGAGTTCGATGAATTCAGGGATCCACTCTCACCGCCTATAGCTTTGACCAAATACAAGACTATCCTCGGGTTACTTGTTAGGGACTTCATCCCAATTAAGTACAGGAAGTGGATTAGGAAAGATGATGACCGGTGGAGGGTTCTCGAAAGCGAGAAGGATTACATATGGGATGTCAAGATCCTAGAGTATTTCACTTTCCTAGCCAAGTATGATAGGGAGTTAGTCAAGAAAAAAACAAAAGAAATCATGGGGACATGCTTCAAGAATTTCAAGGGAACATTGTACAAGAATTTTGTCCTCCAAAATAAAGAGCCAGATTTTGATGGTGGACAGTTTAGCAAGCAGAAGGACTTCTGATAGGCTTTCAAGGAATACAGGTTATCCGAGGAGTACTTAGAACTGAGCAGGAAGAATAAGGAGAATTCACAGAAAGCGACGAATCCTCATCATCTCGACTCTCGTGGCTACGCCAAAAAGATGGCATAATTTGAAGCAGAACTTCAAAAGATGGATCACCTTGCTGAGGAAGGCGTTCAAGTTGAGACCACCGATTGGGAGCCCAGATCGGTATTATACTGTATGGGGAGAAATGTACGGCACACCAAGGATGGGAGGTTTAGCTCCTCAAATCAACCCATGAGCAAACCCATCTAGAGGATCTCCCAGATAACTAAGGAGGTAAGGCAAGGGACTCGCACTTCTAATAGGGAGAAAGACATGCTCACCTAAGCACTCAGAACCAAGGAGCATCCTAGTCGCACTAGAGGAACCGGTGTTGTTCCTTGGAAACTAGCATTCCCCCAAGAATCTAACACTTACCGGAGCCGCTCGAGGGGTAGAGCAGAATAGGAGGCAGAGTATTTGAGGAGACTAAAAGAGATGGAAGACAGAATGGAAGCACGGATTAGGTGACCGTTGAAGCATGAGTCGAGCAAATTTTGCTATCCAATGGGTCAATAGTACCACAAAACCCTACTCCTATTGTCTTTAGCCCACAGTTTAGGGGTCGCAGCAGCTATGGATCGACCCCGCTCAACGAAGAAGAATCGAATGTGCCTCATCCGGTGGACGACATCACTGAACCCATCAATGTCAGGT
Organism: Miscanthus floridulus; assembly: GCF_019320115.1. NCBI lineage: Eukaryota > Viridiplantae > Streptophyta > Magnoliopsida > Poales > Poaceae > Miscanthus > Miscanthus floridulus. The sequence continues at coordinate 35,364,534 of NC_089587.1, forward strand.
TGTACATCCATCAGGAATGGATAAAGGACAAGGTGGCGCTCGGCCAGGCCTAGCCTATGGGAGACAGGACAATTAATGACCGCCCAATTCCACTAGGGTACGCTCGCGTCACCATTGACTAAATACTTGATAAGAAGTTTAACAAGATACCCATTGAGGACCCCATAGCAGAAGACAGGCCAAAACTTGGTCAAAACAAGGGCTCTTAAGTGGCTTGGCGTAAGCGCTTTATTAAGCTTGACCATCAATTGTCCTCTGATGATGAGGACAACTACGAGTCTTCGCCCACCCACGATGATCACTCACCATCTCCCAATAGAGATCACTCCCCTCCTCATCTGGAGCCATCATCCCTGAGAAGATAGAGGTCTCCTTCTATTCCTCCTCGTCCGACTCCATCTTCATCAGCCTCGAGAAAAGAGACTCCTTCTCCTCCCCCCCCTCCTCCTCCATCTTCATCAGCGCCGGGAAAACATAATTCTCATCATCATCCTCCTCCTCCACCTCAGCCTAAAACAAGATCAAGGACATCCTCGCAGTCATAGAAAAGGTCCTTGGATTCGATCGCTAATGCTCCCAAAGTGGACCAACAGAAAAGAAAAAGGTCATTCAGTGGCAGCATTACCACCTTGATGAAACAAAAATTTACAGCACACATCTCGAAGAAAGATTGTGTTAGTTTCTTCAATCTTTGTGCCTCACTGCCTTTGTTTTTGTTGAAGTCCAAATTCGAAAGGCAAACACAGAATAAATACGCTACAACAAGAGACAAAGAAATACACAATAAAGATTTAAAGAACATATAGAAGTATGTCGAAGACAACCCAGGATTAACCATGGAAGAGGCCGCGACCATCTATTATGATGTACAAGGGACGGCAACACCAGCAATGAAGTATGAAAGGGGCAATCTTTTGGTTCCCGATGACGACTATAAAAATCTAACAACATATATGCGCCAGTTGCATGAATATTACATGGCTCAAGTAACAGAGACGGACGACTTTGGTTTTGAGGTTATTATCCATTCGCCATATGTTTTCCAATATCCTAAAGAAGAGAAGTTCGATGTCGAGTGGGAGTGCTTGTTTCAGCTATACCAGAAACGCTCTCTTGATGTTCAAATGTTGATGCTATGGACTATGTAAGTACCCTACATGTATGATATTACAATTAACTACTCTCTCGAGACAAATTGTTAACTTTTGAGCACTTTCCATGATTTTATGTAGGTGTATAGCAAAATTTTGCATTCTAAAAAGCAAATGGGATTACATAGGCTTCTTGGACCCCTTATGAGTCAATGAGAGGACATGTCTAGGCCTCTATGGATGTGATGTGGAAGACCTAAAATAGAGATTGATTGTTGTTTTCGACAAATTCACGATGAAGAAGAAAACCCACAAACTTCTAGCCTACAACTGCAAGTATGTGTTCTTGGCTTTTAATTTTATGCTTCTTTTTTCATTAAGATTATTCAATAATTAGGATTCTATGATTGTAGCAACCATTTCATCTTTATTTGTGTCAATCTTGCCAAAAATCTGATCGAGGTGTGGGACTCGAAGAAAAAACCATTTGATCATCCGGATGCACTGGTGGCAGTGCTGAATTAGTAAGCGATAATAACATATTATTTTCTAATCACACATACTGCTTTCTAATGTTTCTCCCTTTAATATTGCTCAGTGTCTGAAGAAGACATATCGGTGGGACACCGGTCCCATTCAAGGTTGTCGAAATGGACGGGAAGTACCTGTCACAGCCGGCAGGAAACTATGAATGTGGGTTTTATGTAATGTGGGCAATGCTTCGCAACATCGACGGGAAATCGAAAGAAGTCGATTTAGTTGGTGTGTATAATCCTTATTTCATTTATGTTTGTTAATAATTCAACAAAATGATTTAATGTTCCTCTTTGGATATCATCTTTTTTGAACAATAGCGCAAGAAATATAACCACCAAAGGCTATTAGACATGGAGATCGTCGCACTATAATCGGAGCTCGTAAAATTCATCTTAGCCGAGGTATTGGAAAAAGATGGAGTATTTTCCATTGCACAATCCATGAGGTACAAGGACCAGTATGGCCCAGAGCGGCTCGCAAGATTATTGTAAGAAGTTCGAGAAGCATGTGTGAAGTCTAAGAACATTTCTTTTTTATTTTGAGGGATCGAGACGTGGATAAGAACATTTTAATTGTAATCATAACATTTGTAATGTTTAATATTGATGGACCTGTCGTCTACGTAGCGTATATAAAGCGAAACCCGATTCCATGAAAAATATAAATTAAAATAAATTATAAAACAATAAAATACAAATGAGCCATCACCGCCGTTTAGCAACAAACCGGTAGTGTTGTCGTAACCATCACTGCCGGTTAGAAACAAACCGACAGTGTTGGCTTGCTCAACACTGCCGGCTTAAACCATGAACTGACACTGATAGTTACGACAACACTGTCGGTTTGATCCATGAACCGACACTGATATTTACTACAACACTGCCGGTTTGATCCATGAACCGACAGTGTTGGCTTGCTTAACACTGCTAGTTTGAGCCAAGAACCGACACTCTTCAAGCAACCGTCACTGTCGGTTGGCACTACAAACCGGCAGTGTTATTCAACTAGACACTGCCGGGTGGAGCCAAGAACCGACACTGTTTCCTGTAGATCATTGTCGGTTTTTAAGGACCGACAGTGATGTCAACCCCCCATCACTGCCAGTATGCCACTGTTGGTTCAAAATCTGACAGTGAAGTGGGTTTTTGAACCGGCAGTGATGTCTAGATCTAGGGTAGTGGGAGAGAAAGCCAAGAAGAGAAATGACATTTTTGCCCTTGTCACCGCTACCTTCATCATGTCAGTGTAGCCATTCTCCGTCCCTCTACCCCCACAGCAGTGCATCCCCTCCCTCGTGCCTCTTCCATAAATGGTGACATGGCCCATCCACCCAGCGATGTTAAGCATCTTGTCCCCACCATCAATTCCTTAGGTGCTCTTCTGCTACGTCGACGGCATTGGGTCCTACTCCCAATGTTGCCGCCTCATCTTCGTCGTCCTCGCCGATGATGGCCACAATGATCATAGGGCAATGGTTATCCTACCCGCAACGTGGTTTCCCCTTGCCTCCTAGAGAGGCATGAGCTAGGGTTCTTGGGGATGATCATGAACACAGGTGGCAAGTCGGAGTCGTTGGGATGGTTCGACGACAACAACTATTGGATATAATATGGGCTTGGCCCATATAATATTTAATGAATCAAATAAAACTCTATGGCACGTAACATTAAGAGTTGTATAGGTTTAATACCATAAGGGGTTTTGACTGAACGTTGACTCAGCTTATATGGTTGAAAATTATTCATCTAAATTGAGAAGCTGAGAAAAGGACAAAGGCGTGCCACATGCGTGCGCGTGCGCCGCTATCGCCACTGGCCAGACTGGGCCGTGGCCGTGGGCGTGGGCGCGGGCGTAGGTGCGGGCCGAGGCCGAGGCCGAGGCCATGGGCGTGGCATGGCATGGTGAGGCGAGGCAGGCGGGCGGCGAGCGAGCGGGCGGGCGTGGCCAGTCTTTTGCCACTTAATCCACATAACAACGAGAGTTACTCCCCTTGATGGTGGAGGCGAACTGATTGCGGTGGTTACCGTCTCTTCCGCTTCCGTCTCTCTGTCTCCGTCTCTTGGGATTCTCCGCTGCCTCTCTTCTCCCCGTCCATATATCCGAGTCCTCCATTAGTCCAGATCAAGTTCTTCCATAACCACTCCAGAGAGAACCACATCTCCACAGCCTTCTGGTTTCCTCGTCCCGTACCTCTACACGCATGGAGTAGCGGGAGAGTAGGTGCCTCCGGAACCCTTGTCCACCTGAGAACCCTGCATGGAGTGAGCGGCGATTAGGTTTTTAGGGAGCGATCCATGACTGCTCGTCCTCATACATCTTCTTGGTGATTGCCTGCGGAACATCAAGGCAGCGTCTTCTTCCTGGTGATCCGTTCATGGGACTGTACTGCGAACATCATCCTACACCGACTGTGGTCCACGACTTCAAGCAACGCACTATGTCGACTAGTGCGAATGGAGCCTCCAATGCCCTCAGCATGGGACCCTCCATTGGGTACACTCTAATCTCTGTGATTACTGTACTCGCTGCTACTGTGTTCATCTGTATGTTATCACTGCATGCTGTATTGTTTATTAGAGATATACACATGCACATATATGTCATCACGAACCTACTGATGTTACTTTTCTAGATTAAACTGATAATGAAAATGCCTAAATTTCTAACAATCCAAAAACCTTATAATAGGCAATTTTCTGTCAGTGGTTTTGCTGCTGCTTTGAAGCCAAATAATTTTGATGGCAAGAATTTCATGATATGGTGTGCCAAGATGGTATTGTGGTTGACTGCGATGAACTGCTATCACGCCGCATAGGGGAAGCCTGAACAGTTTACTCCTAAGGAGGAGCAAAAGTTCTTGGCTACCGATAACCTATTTCGAGGCACCGTGATTAGTGCACTTCATCCCAAGTATGAGAAAAACTACATATCTTGCACATCAGGCAAAGAGTTATGGGATGCTCTTGAGGCAAAGTTTAGGGTTTTTGATGCTGGCAGTGAGCTGTATCTTATGGAGCAGCTGTATGACTACAAAATGGTTGAAAACTATTCTGTGGTTGAATAGGCTCATGAGATACAGGTGCAAGCAAAGGAACTAGAACATTTCCCATGTCTGTTGCCCGACAAGTTTGTGGCCGGCGGTATAATCGCTAAGTTGTCACCTTCTTGGAGGGATTTTGCTACTTCTCTGAAACACAAGAGACAAGAGTTTAGCGTGGCTGAGCTTATTGGATCTCTTGATGTTGAGGAGAGGGCAAGAGCAAAATACAACCGTGGAAAAGGAGTTGAGTCTTCTGCTGCTAATATGGTGCAAAAGAAAAACTCATTTGCATCTCGTAATAAAAAGAAGAAGAACATGCAAGAGAACAACAATGCAAAGCCTAAGCAAACTGCACAATTTAAGAAGAAAAACAACAAGAAAGGTGGAGGATGCTTTGTTTGCGGGAGTGATGAGCATTGGGCAAGTGCGTGCCCAGACCACAAATATAAGCAAGAAAAGAAATCAACAAACATGGTAATTAGCGAGACTGAAGGAGGAATATCTGGGTATGATAATTCTTTACCTTTTGTTCTTTCAGTTTGTCTTTCACCTGAGTGGTGGATGGACAGTGGTGCTAATATTCATGTGTGTGCTGATGTTTCTTTGTTTATTTCCTATCAGGCCAGCAGGAGTGGAGCCTTGCTAATGGGAAACGGTTCGCATGCGCGTATTCTTGGTGCTGGTACGGTCGTTCTGAAGTTTACTTCGGGAAAGACGGTGCTATTAAAGAATATGCAGCATGTCCCCTCCATCAAGAAGAATCTTGTTAGCGCTTCTTAGATGTGTCGCGATGGCTTTAAAATTGTACTTGAGTCCAGTAAATGTGTTGTGTCGAGACATGGAACATTTGTTGGAAAAGGTTATGATTGCGGGGGCTTGTTCCACTTATCTTTGCTTGATGATGTGTGTAATAAAGTGGTGAACAATGTTAATGTTTTGGATGAGTCGAATATATGGCATTCTCAACTTTGTCACATTAATTTTGGCTATCTCACGCGGCTTGTAAATCTGAATTTAATCCTGAAATTTAACTTAGTCAAAGATTCTATGTGTCAGGTGTGTGTGCAATCGAAGCAACCGTGCAAGCCTCATAAGGCTGCTGAGGCGAGGAACTTGGCACCATTAGAACTCGTTCATTCTGATTTATGCGAAATAAATGGCGAATTGACTAAAGGCGGTAGACGATACTTCATGACATTTATAGACGATTGCACTAGATTTTGCTACATGTATTTGCTGAAAACAAAAGATAAAGCGTTGCATTATTTTAAGGTCTATAAAGCTGAGATAGAAAATCAACTTGAGAAGAAAATCAAGCATTTACGGTCCAATTGCGGGGGAGAATATTTCTCAATGAATTTTCTGAGTTTTGTGCGGTGCATGAAATTATTCATGAGAGGACACCACCATACTCACCATAGTCCAATAGGATTATAGAGAGAAAGAACCGCACTCTAACTGATTTGGTTAATGCCATGTTGGAGACTGCGGGACTATCTAAGGAATGGTGGGGTGAGGCTATATTGATAGTGTGTCATGTCCTGAATAGAGTGCCCACAAAGAACAAAGAAATCACACCATTCGAGGAATGAGAGAAGAAGATATTAAATCTCTCTTACCTGTGAACTTGGGATTGTTTGGAAAAGGTGAATGTGCCAATAAACAAAAAGCAAAAGCTTGGACCAAAGATTGTTGATTGTGTCTTTCTTGGTTATGCTATTCACAGCGTGGGTTATAGATTTTTAATTATAAACTCTAGTGTTCCTGAGATGGCTGTTGATACAATCAAGGAATCTAGAGACGCTACATTTTTTGAGAATGAGTTTCCCATGAAAAATGCACATAGCACAACTGGTCATGAATTTATAATTCCCCATGAGCATGAAAATTTTATTCTGATAGAACAAATTGAGGAACCCTATATGCAAAATCCTGAGGAGGATGACACTATAGTCACCAGGAAAAGCAAGAGACAGAGGACTGCAAAGTCTTTTGGTGATGACTATATTGTGTACTTTGTGGATGACACCAACGACCATTGAAGAGGCATATTTCTCTCCTGATGCTGACTTATGGAAGGAAGTAGTACAGAGTGAGATGGATTTCTGTTATGTCTAATGGAACTTGGGAAATTGTTGATCGTCCCTACGGGTGCAAGCCTATAGGGTGCAAATGGGTGTTCAAGAAAAAGCTTAGGCCTAATGGTACTATTGAGAGGTACAAGGCAAGGCTTGTGGCTAAGGGTTATACTCAAAAGGAGGGTGAGGATTTCTTTGATACTTATTCACCGGTTGCCCGATTGACCATAATTCGAGTTTTGCTTTCCCTGGAAGCCTCTTATGGTCTTATCGTTCATCAAATAGACATTAAGACAGCTTTCCTAAACGAAGAGTTGGAGGAGGAGATCTATATGGATCAGCCGGATGGGTTTGTAGCAAATGGTCAACAAGGCAAGGTGTGTAAATTATTAAAGTCATTATACGGCCTAAAACAAGCTCCTAAGCAATGGCATGAGAAGTTCGACAGAACTTTAACATCTGTTGGCTTTGTTATGAATGAAGCTGACAAATGTGTGTACTATCGATATGATGGGGGTGAAGGAGTCATTTTGTGCTTATATGTTGATGACATACTGATCTTTGGATCCAACCTCAAAGTGATCGAGGAGGTGAAGGAATTTCTATCTAAAAATTTTGAGATGAAAGATTTGGGAGAGGCTGATGTTATTCTTAATATCAAGCTTCTAAGAGAAGGTAATGGTGGGGTAACTCTATTACAAACCCACTATGTGGAGAATGTACTGAATCGCTTTGGGTTCAGTGACTGTGCACCTGCTCCTACACCTTATGACCCTAGCGTGCTATTGAGGAAAAATCGAAGAATAGCAAGGGATCAGTTGAGATATTCCTAGATCATTGGCTCACTCATGTATCTTGCTAGTGCAACAAGGCCTAACATCTCATTTACTGTGTGCAAGCTGAGCCGGTTTGTGTTAAATTCAGGAGATGATCACTGACGTGCTCTTGAGAGAGTGATGCGCTATCTGAAAGGCACCATGAGCTACGGTATTCGCTATACCGGACATCCAAAAGTGCTGGAAGGCTATTGTGATGCCAACTGGATTTCTAATGCTAATGAGCTTTATACCACAAGTGGATATGTGTTTTCGCTTGGAGATGGCGCTGTTTCCTAGAAGTCTTGCAAGTAGACTATCTTAACGAAGTCTATAATGGAAGTAGAACTCATAGCATTAGACACTGCTAGATCTAAGGCTGAGTAGCTTCATGATCTCCTTATAGATTTATCGGTTGTTGAAAAACCCATACCGACTATTTCTAAGAACTGTGATAACCAGACTGTGATTACAAAGGTTAACAGTTCCAAGGATAACATGAAGTCCACAAGGCATGTTAAGAGACGACTAAAATCTGTCAGAAAATTAAGAAACTCCGGAATAATAGCGTTGGACTATGTCCGCATGTCTAATAATCTGGCAGATCAGTTCACTAAGGGTATATCGCGCAATGTGATAGAAAGTGCATCGAGAGAGATGGGTTTGAGACCCACTTGAAATTTACCATAGTGACGACCTGTTCTATGTGATCGGAGATCCCGTGAAGTAGAATGGTGAAACAAGCTAGTAGTAAATTATGAGGAAAGATCCTTAGTAAGACTCATTTCTGATGCATATCTTTCCTTTCTGTAAGGCAGGCTGACTTTTGCCTTAATGTGTTCCAAGTGGCTTGTCAAAGCAAAGATGTTGTCCTACAGAATATCTTTTGAGGAACACACCTATATGAGTCAGACTGCTGGTCACAGTCTATGAGATTTGGGTGATCTCTAAACACTCATGAAAGGCACTGAAGTATGACTTATATGCTTCAAATAGAGGGGATGTCTTTTGCTGCCCAGTATCAGCTAATGACTTTAATGACATTCACCTCACACAAAACTGTCAATTCAAGGCTTAGTCCATTGTTCAGTTGTGACTGAATGAAACTATTGTCCTAGATGGATGTTCAACTTAACAGTCTTCATCGAAACACTGGTATATAAAAGAAATATGGTTCTGAGACTATTTTGTTACAAACCCTAGAGTTTGGTGGGGATTGTTGGATATAATATGGGCTTGGCCCATGTAATATTTAATGAATCAAATAAAACTCTATGGTGTGTAACATTAAGCGTTGTATAAGTTTAATACCATACAGGGTTTTGACTGAACGTTGACTCAGCTTATATGGTTGAAAATAATTCATCTAAATTGAGAAGCTGAGAAAAGGACAAAGGCGTGCCAAACGCGCGCGCGCCGCCGCCGGACCAGGCCGTGGCCGTGGCGCGGCGAGCGGGCGGGCGTGGCTAGTCTTTTGCCACTTAATCCACATAACAACGGGAGTTACTCCCCTTGATGGTGGAGGCGAACTGATTGCGGTGGTTACTGTCTCTTCCGCTTCGTCTCTCCGTCTCCGTCTCCTGGGATTCTCCGCTGCCTCTCTTCTCTCCGTCAGTCCAGATCAAGTTCTTCCGTAACCACTCCCGAGAGAACCACATCTCCGTAGCGTTCTGGTTTCCCCGTCCCGTACCTCTGCGCGCACGGAGTAGCGGGAGAGCAGGTGCCTCCGGAACCCTTGTCCGCCTGAGAACCCTGCACCGGGTGAGCGGCGATTAGGTTTTTGGGGAGCGATCCGCGACTGCTCGTCCTCGTACATCTTCTTCCTAGTGATTGCCTGCGGAACATCAAGGCGGCGTCTTCTTCCGGGTGATCCGTTCGTGAGATTACACTGCGAACATCGTCCTGCGCCGACTGTGGTCCGCGACTTCAAGTAACGCACTATATCGACCAGTGCGAATGGAGCATCCGATGTCCTCGGCATGGGACCCTCCGCTGGGTACACTATAATCTCTGTGATTATTGTACTCACTGCTACTGTATTCATGTGTATGTTATCACTGTATGCTATAGTATTCATTAGAGATATACACATGCTCATATATATCATCACGAACCTGCTAATGTTACTTTTCTGAATTAAACTAATAATAAAAATGCCTAAATTTCTAACCACAACGAGATCGAACACGCTTGCTTTAGTGGCGGCCTGCAGAGTATGTTCGGGTTGCCCTCCTATGCCGCCACTAGTGAAGTTGTTCCGTGGTAGGTCCACCGTCGCATTCATGGGAACGATGGCGGCCAACTCGGTCAGTAGTGCGCCAACGAGCTTGTTCAACGAAACATTTAGTTGGCCGAGGCGGGTCCCCCCAAAGTCCAATGGGCCGGCTTGTGGGGTCGCGCAGGCGAGCTTGTTTGCCCAAGTCAACAAGCTCCAACGTCCCGAGGTCCCCGATTGGGAGCTTGCCGGCTAAGTTGTTGTTAGTGAGCCCCAACAACACGATGACAAATTAATAAAATAATCGGTATAATGTCTTATAGGTGATATACACGTTTTTATAAGGGTACGGACAAAATTTCTGAATTAATGAGTCTGATATCCCTATGCAAAATTTGCCTATAAAAAACGGTGGCCGAAGAAACCATGAAAAGATGACATGCGACAGTCACGATAGAGTATATAATATAATTATTAAATCTAACAAAGGCACAGAAGCTGCTATAATTTCATAGCCTGCAAACCTTCCGTCTACGACTCCTCACATCCGCCAAGAATTGGACAAAAGCTGCGTGTGACGAGCCACCGGCCTCCATTGCTGCCGCTGCTTCTTTCGTGCGTGCCGCCACTCGGACCCTGAGCTGCCTCCCCTCCTCAGACTCCATCACCAGCCGTACCTTCGCCTCTACGACGTCGGCCTTTACAAAACCCGTTTGGTACCCCTCCATCTCCACCCCAACACCCATATCCTGGGTCATGAATACCTTGTTCATCTTCTGCTCCGCGTACAACGGCCAACACAACATTGGCACCCCAGCCATGACGCCCTCCAACATCGAGTTCCACCCACAGTGGGTCACGAACGAACCAGTCGCAGGGTGCTGGAGAACCGCTACCTGCGGTGCCCACGACCTGACCACAAGACCTCGGCCCCTTGTCCTTTCCAAGAATCCCTCTGGTAGGACAGCATCGAGGTCCAGCTTAGGTTGTTGCCCCAGGAACCTCTTGGGGTCATAGATACTGCTTGCCGGCCTGCGCACGACCCAAAGGAATCGGTGCCCGGACTTGTCCAGCCCAGTGGCAATCTCCTTGAGCTGCTCCTGCGAGAACGCGCCCATGCTCCCAAAGCAGAGGAACACAACGCTGCGCTCCGGCTGAGCGTCCAACCATCTGAGGCACTCATGCTTCTCATCACCTCCTGCACGAGGATCCCGTGCGCTATTGCCGACTAAAGGCCCGACGCAGTAGATCGGAGGCAGCACCTTGCCCGGGACACACTGGGGATCACTGAGCGCCTGCAACGCCCGGATTTCCAGTGACTGAAAAGTGTTCACCAGAACTCCCCCACTGTCCATGCAGCGCCGAAGGATGCTCGCCATGGTACTGCTCAGCTCTTGCTCCGGGTGTTCCACCAGCTCAGCGATCAGGTGAGACGCCGGCATGGGCGGAACGCCGAGGAAGTCGAGGGGCGTGTCCCCGAGCTCCTTCAGACCCGTCTGGCGACTGGCCAGAAGCGCGGAGATCTGGGTTAACACGGCCAGAGCTGACGCGCTGGACGGGGCAAACGTGTAGACGGGGACACCCAGCCTCGCGGCGACGTCGATGGCGTCGGCGCAGAACATGTCGATGACCAGCGAGTGCAAGTGCTGCCGCGGGATGGAGCAGAGGAAGCTCTCCAGCTTCTCGTTGTACCGTCGCAGCGTCTTCAGCATGAAGAGTAACGGGTGCTTGCCGGAGCCGGAGCCGGCGACGTCGTCAGGTGGTCGGACGACCGGTGGGAGGACATGGAAAGAGATGGACGGATTGGCCGCGGCGATCCGCTTAAACTGGCTGGCGAACACAGGGACAATCACCATGGTGACGTCGAAACCGTGGTTGATGAACACCTTGGCGAGCTCCGCCATCGGGATGACATGGCCGGTGCCGGCGCTGGGGTACAGAATGACGGACTGCTTCATGTCTCTGTTTTTCAGGTGGAACTGCCGGCGCGGCGTGCGGTTCGCCATGGCAGGCAGCGCGACTTATATCTCCGTGGAGCCTTCCCGGAGAAACAGTAGACTTGTTAATTAGTTTTCTTGGTAGTGAAAGCGAGGGAACATCTATGGTGGGATTCGGGATAAGCCCTGTGTTACTGGCTTCCGATCTGCTTACTTTCTAGAACAAGATAACACTTGGTCACGACTCACGAGCGTAGGTTTGAACGTTCACCACACAAGTGGAAGCTGGGTGAGCTTTGGGATCAGTCACCATCGTTCCAGAAAATTCCATGCTTCTGTATGAAACTCTAACCCGGTCTAAATCTAAATACCAAATAACAAATTAAATTATATATGCGAAAACGAGTACAATTCAAAATTTCGGTGAAGAGGCGACTCGGGGCGACGTCGCCGCTGCCGTAAAAGCCCCTGGCGCAGCCTGACCGCCGCCGCCGTCCTCCAGGCGACGGGCCACTGCGGCACTAAAAAGGTGTCCGACCGCGACCTCTTTCTCCCCTTCCTCTCCCTCGTGTCCCTGCTCCATGGCAGATTGGCCAGCTTGGATTCCTGGCTCAGAGCATCTTCAAGAGCATCTCCATATTTTCCCTAATTGCTAGGAATAGAAATTTTGGTGAAAAAGTAACCTCCAACAGCTTTTCTAAATGATCATCCAAACATAACCATCTTCAATTCTGGATTTTTCGCTAGCCAAAAATAGTAGACGAGAATGGCTCTCTAGAGTGCGCATGAGATATAGAAAAACTGTTGATGACTGAAAAGATATAGAAAGCGATTTTTATGCAAATGACTCTCTAAATAATGATTCAGAGAGTGAGATTTAGAAAGGCTCTTGGAGATGCTCTCAGGTTGCCAGTGTGCGACGAGCTCCTGGATCCGGCCCTTGGGCGATCTGTGTCGTGGTGGGCCCGTCGGCATGGATTTGCGGCTCGTCGACGGCAGGTTCGTTGGCTTTGCGGGTGGCGGCGGATGCGGCCTATGCGTTGCCATGCGACCACCTCTGGTGGGAGGCTCGGCTATGGCCAGCCCTGCGGCTGGTGCGAGCTGCGGCAGACGTGGCCTCAGCCGTGCAGGGTCACATGCACCTCTGGCAGTGACGGAGCTGCCGTAGGGGTGTTGTGCGGCGGCTACCCCAGCTATCGGCAGCGTCACCTCAGACACCCGGACCCCCTCTTCTTCCCAATCTCCGGCTGCCGAGGTTGCGAGTTGCCGAGCAGAGTGCCATGGCGACGAACGAGGGTTGAGCGACATAAGTCCATGGTTGCTGCTGGGACACTGGGCCTTCTTTGTCAGTTTAGTTTAGCCTAGTAAGGGCCCAGTTTGGTTCCCCAATCCCCCCAATTGAGCCTATCCCACATCTGGGCGTGACTCCTTGGCCGCATCAAGCTCGAGCGCATCCGCTGCAATTCTGCCGCTCGCCACCGCTCCGCTAGGCCACCAGCCACCGCCTGCCGCTGCGCGCCTGCACCACGGCGCTACCCCATCTGCCGGCCGCCCCCATGTGCTAGCAGCCGGCGGCCAGCCACTGCCCGAAGCCCAGCCGCCCGCTGGCAAGTGCCCAGGTCACCAAGTGCGCCCGTCAAGGAGCAGCCGAGTAGGATTTGGCGTCTGGCAATGGGGTAAAACGTTCTCACCACTAGTAAGTATATTCTCATAATGCCCACTATTGTTTGAGGGCTACCTTCATTTTATTGTTACTCGCTAAGACGCTAATTGATATTCATTCAATCTATAGGTTCACCCATTCTTAGTTATTTGTATTTTGCAATGTATGGATCAATTGATGAACTACTAGTTTATTCTTTAAATTTGAGGTAACATCTTGTGTTTCTCATCTACTTTTCTCCATAATTGTGTGATAGCAGCGATTTTGCCATGATTTGTGTGATTGTAGTATGTGAATGCAATGCGTTGTGAATACGGTGCCTTTTTTTGGTTCATTTCCACCCCACCTATAATTTTTTCAGTCTCCGTCATTGGCCTCTGGTGTGCGGCTCGGCGATGGCTGGCCTTGCAGCTATCGTGGGTTGTGGCGGATGTGTCCTAAACCATGTAGGGCCATGCGAGCCCCTCCCTTCCCCAGCATGTGGCTGATGGCGGTGACCCGGTGTGCGGATCCCCTTCTTCCTGTCGGATCTATGCTGGTTGGGCACAGGGCAGTGTGGACTATCTCAGGCATCCCCATGCCAGATCTAGGTGTGCTTCGCTTCCCACCTGCCATTGCGGTGCCATGGCGGACTCTGGTGCGGCGGCCCTTGCTGGGCATGGAGGTCAGTTCACCTAGCTTGGTTGTGATGTTGACAAAAGCTTTGCCCGACTTGCTGCCGATGCTGGCAGTGACGGCGCCCTCGGATGTCAAGCTTCTCCTTGGAGACGTTGTCGAAGAACCTCTTCTCGGTGCTAGACTATGGATCTACGGCTAAAGGTGGCTTAGGCTATAGGCCTCTTTGCAGTGATGGTTCCTGGGCAAAAGCTCTGTTGGGCCTCCGGCTGGTGCTGGCGACATTGGCTCCCTCGGCATCATGCTCCTGCCTGGAGGTGTCGCTTTAGGACCACTGCTCTGGCCTCGCGCCTTGGTCTTTGACATTTTGTCGTTGTTCATGGTGATTGTCGATGTCCATTCCTTGCCGCATCGTCAGTCCATGTTGGAGCTACCTAGTGGGCTTGTGCATGTGCTTATTGTTTGTCTAACAGTTCATCCTACGGTATCATCGTTTGGATCGTCCTGGTGGATGCTTTGCCGCCGTTGTTGTTTTTGTGGCGGATACTTGGTTGTCACTGGTTTCCTCCCCTTGCAGATACTTTCCTACTAGCGTCGCTTTGTTCCTGGGGATGCTTTGCTGTCAGGATCACACATCCCTATGGCAAATGCTTCGTCGCTATGAGTTTTGCGGGCTCTCCTTCGGTGGATACCTTGCTACCGGTCTTCCCTGGCGGATACTTTGCTGCAATCGTCGATTTGGTCTTGACGGGATACATTGCCGCCAAGATCGTGTCCCTGTGGCAGATGCTTGGCCACCATAGGTTTTGTGGAGCTCCCCTCCGGTGGATACTTTGCTACCAGTGTTTGTGGTTGCTCTTGTCGTCTCCTTTGGTGGGTGCTTAGCCACCACATGTTGCCTTCTCTATAGGGAACTGTTGCATCGATCTATTTATTTTTCTCAGGTCCAGTCTATCATTGGGTGTTGTGGCCAAGGGGTCGCCCCTGCCTTTTCTTGCTATTTTTGCTTTTCGTTGTGTCTTGTGGTAATCCTTGGATTACCTAGGCTCATATTAGATCTCATCTATCGTTATGACTAGTGGGGCATGAGGCAGAATCATGCAGGCCGTAGAAACAGTGATAAACTCGATGACCGTAACTTATTACTAATATCATTAGGGCATGAGGTAGAATCATGCGGGCCGTAATACAATAATAAGATCATGGGGCTAACACATCTTTCAATCTATCTTTACTTCAACAGTCTCGTGACGTGAACTGCATATGTGAAAGCACTCGATATCGGCTAAAACAGTCGATTCAGGCATAGCGCACAGTTAAGGGCATGCCCTATCAGGAACAGATCTACCAAGTAACGATCCCCACACCACAGTGCTAACAGTGGGGTGTGAGGTAGAATCACATAGGCCGTGATAACGAGCCATGGAACTGTTTTTGTTAGCCACTAGATCTATTCAAGACCAGACATGCCTTAACCGCACACTATGCATGATCAAGATTGACATAAAACAGTCGATAAAACATAACTCATCATTTAAGATGCAGATTAGATCAGTTTAGATTAATAAACGATGGGTTAAACAGGATATAAGCCGATCTAGATCAATCCCAATCGGACGAAGTGATATTGCTGTAATTAAATAAATAATAAAAGCAATAACCAATATCGGTAACTTAATGAATCTATCCGAAGGACGCCACCCTTAGATAGAGCTGATAACTTGACCTTAATCTAGTTCAAGCAGTGGAGGTCGATCGGATCGATGCAGTCGTACTTGAACTAAATAAGAATCGATAACTAGCTTATACCAGAGTAGCAGTGGAGGTCGACCAGATCGATGCAGCCATATGAATAGAAGTATAAGCCATGACGGTACTTACAGATAAGCCAGAGGTTGGCCGAACCGATGTAGCCTTACTCGCTGAAGAACTTACCGAGACCTACTCTACTCCTACTCCTAAGGGGTGACCGGAGCCGAAAAAAGTAAGTAACTTGTATTTGATTGATTGTGTGTCCTCTTACAATAGCCGGGGCCCAATATTTATACCCGGAGCCTAAACATGAATCCTACTCGAGCACGACTCATTACAATCTTTGGCATAGAAGAAAACATTCCTAATTTAAGACAACTTGGACCCTAATCTTTCCCTTTTTGCTGAGTCCAATATGTAGTTTCCTGGCGCCAACCGTAGCTCATCATTGCTATTTGCTGACGTCATCCAAAGAGATCCAATTCCAGAGTCGTATTTGAATCAGCTGATATCGATCCTTATGCAATCGATTCCTTGATTGGCACAATCTTGGAAGCCTTCAAATTCCCCCGTTCTTCTCCAAAATTTTGGTGTAAACACATGCCCCCCAATTTTGGGATAAAAGTGATTTTATTCCAAAATTTCTATTTATCTGTTTACCACACCGCAACCGTTCTATTACGAGATATATGCACGATTTATGACTTCCCGGCCTGAGTTTTATATAATATCCCAACAGTACCTCTTCCAACTCACTCGGCCCGTTTGCTTTTCCCCTTTTCCTTGAGCAAATCTTAATATCCAACGCCGTCATCACCAAGGCTTCAAACCCTAGCAAATCCTCTATCTTATCAAGTCGTTATTCAAGCGTTCTTCAATAGATTCAAGTCTACTTCAGCTTTAATGGCGACCAGCGACCAGCGACCACATCCCTAAGGTATGCCTTCCAAGTCTCCTATTCTCCACATACCGATCGCTGCCCTATATTCCCTTTTTCCTTAAATTTATTTCATCCGATTTCTAGGAAATAAGGAACAAAATCTTGATTCCATCAGTTGTTGCTTCAAATGTTTATTTTCTCGGGCCTATGGGAGATCCTAATCCATCTAATTTCATCCATCAAGAAACCAACCAAATCCCCTCCAAACAGTCTGTAGTGGATTTATCCTCTTGGAATACCAAAACTCCGTTCAGAAATTGGCCCAAAATGCCTAAGGGATGGAAGAATTGGTTCCGTAGGGTGTCTGCGAAAAAGGGTGGAGACTAGGAGCTTTATGATTTGAATCAAAGCTTGACACTCTCATTGTCTAGGATGGAGAGGAATGATTCACTCTTGATTTCTGCATCTTATTTCTAGTCCAATGCCCTCAATGCCTTTGTATTTGGTCACGGTCCAATGACAATCACTCTGGCTGATGTTTATATGTTGATCGGCCTTAGAATTACTAGATCAATGCAGCCTTATGAATACCTGAGTGCCAGATCCAAGAAACTAGCCAAGATATCAGACTGCACAGGATGGGCCAGTTACATTCTGAACCATATTGGAGATGAATCAAATGTTAGTGAAAGGGAATATGTAGTCTTTCTGAATATGTGGCTTGAGAGATTCATCTTCTGTGGGTCATCTTGTGGCCTAACTTACAATCATAAACTCATAGCTGAGCATCTAGTAGTAGGCAAGGACATCCCTCTCAAAAAGTATCTATTAGGAGCTGCTTATCATCTGATGTACCAGGTAGCTGCCCAATTACTGAAGAATGAACCAGTGCATGCTATCAGTGGCCCCTGGTGGTTGATACAACTGTGGCTTAACATGTACATGCACAAGATTATAAGGCTTGATCTCAAAAACCTAAGTTTCCCTTCCTCCAACTTTAACGCAGAATATAGAGGTGAAGAAGGAAGAACCCATCAGTGTACAAGCTATGGTGAGGCTGCTTCGGCCATAACAATCGATATTGACATTGACCATCTCTTCAAAAAGTTTTATAGAGGGTTTGATGCAGACATCCTAACTTGGCTGCCATACGACAAGGATGAAGACAATGGGTTGATCTTCCTATTCAAATTTTGATTTGAATCAGGCTGCTTGGATGAGACGGTGGCTACAATCTTCAATTCCTTTATCAAGCCCTGCATCCTTCCAGCTAAATTTCATCATGGTTGTGGCAAAATGACCATAGGTTCCTTCCTCCCAGGAAACCTTCCAACCTATGAATTCTACAACCCCTCTTTTGTAGCTCGTTAGTTGGGTTTTGGCCAATTGCCCCCACAACTTTTCTTCAAGGATATACTGAGGCCAAGAGAGGATATTAGTGATGTACTGGAAGTCTCTAGAGTTTTCCAGCTGGGGTCAGATCTTCCTTCCCTCTACTTGCAGGACTAGGTTAGAGTCAGCTTCTCTTCTACTCTCTTTGACTCCTGGTGGCAAGAATGGCACTCTCATCTTTTCTGTGGGTTGGTTCACCCTTTGCGTATAGCTCTAGATGCGGAATTTGTTTTTGACAGAGAGGTAACTTGCCATTTCTTTTCAAGAAAATTGCTTGATGAATTCCTCTGCCAACTGTTCTAATCGACCTTTTTTAGGATGCTAAATTTGATCCTCCGAGCTTGGATAGGAAGGGGCGTCCTATAGATTACCGGCCACCATGCCCAGTTTCAAGAATGGGATCGGCTATGCCTTCACTGAAGAAATTGATGAAAACTCCTGCTGCTTCCACTATTGTAACATATCATTCTTCAAAGCACAAGGTGGCTCAAGGGACAACCTAGAAAATCACTACTGGGAAGAGGCTCCACAGAGCAAGACCGTCAGCTGCTCAGGTAAACAATTCATTTCCTTCCCACAATGATATGCAATTGCTGACCCTGTTCCTTCACAGTTATCGAGCATTGCGTCCCAACCTACTCTAGGTGCGGGACTGCTATCCCAAGCGTTTGACATAGCACCAACTGAACCCCCATCAGCTGATCCTCAAAAGAAGCCAATTTCGGTTGAAATAATCGATGCTTCCATAACAGCAGAAAATGTGAGTTTTATCCTTGATGCTTGTCAGAGCATTTTCTTTAACTTTTTTATCTACTCGGTTTCCATCCTTCACCTGGCTTCTTACCATGCTAGATACTTCTTGAGGAAACACCAATGCAAGAGCAGGAGCCTGACTGTCCACTTAATGATCCTATCAACATCGAAGGTGATCCTGTTGCCATCGACACTCAGACTGTTGATTCTCCAGCTCGGCACACAACTGATGGTAAGGAAGTTATATGTCCCTTTATTCTTTTGCAATAATTATGAAGTAAAAATTTCCTTAATACTACAGATGCCAATGTTCAAGGCTCAGAGCCGATTCAACCAGTTGCTATTGGTGCACCATCAGCTGTCTCTTCTTTTTAGATAGAGGCTACTACAGAGAAGGTATTGTATCATGTTTGCCATCTATTTGTTATAAATTAATTTAAACATTCTAATCAAGATTTCCTTATACACAGGCACTCAATCTTCTAGCCCTGAGTTACTCTTTCAATCTTGAGGAGTATCTTGATGAGGATGAAATCAGATCGTCATCTACTTCTTCCAAGGAAGTTTTGTCAGAAGAGACCAAAAATTAGCTAAGAGATGTTCTGCCAATGTTTGAGAAGAATATAGCCAAATTGGTCCAAGACATTGATTCAACGCATAGAGCCTTCTAGGTCATTAAGGGTAATCCATCTTTGGCTCTCTCTAGAGTTTTATCCCCTCTATCCATTTTTGAAGATCAGGTCCTGAGGGTGAAACAGGCTTAGAGGAATCTGTTTGATCGTAAAACTTTGTTGGCCAAGGGGAACTCCAATAGGCAAGAGGCTAAAGAGCTGACACAGTTGATTGATTACTTAAAGAACTCCTTCCTCAGTATTGACCCAAAATTTTCTCAACTAGAAGCTAGGCGTGCAGAACTTGAGAAGGAGCTAGAAAACATGAAGGCTGCCATTGATCGTCATAAGTCCACCCTGGCTTAAATACCTGATGTCATTCAACAAAAGAAACAGGATTTGCTGCCCAAAGTCAGGGAAGGCAGAGCCATCTGAAGTAGCCTCGAGAGCATTCCTAGATCAACCGAAAAAGACAAACAACAGATCCTAGAAGTTGATGCTATTCGGCTAGAAGTGTTGACAATGATCTAGGATGTTCTAGATTTGTAATTCGTGTATCAACACATGCCTTGTGTAGAACCAATGACAACCATACTTTCTGCTGTCTCACTGTGTTTCCTTTGTTTCGGCTAAAGAGCTGATTTGAAAATAGTTGATTCTAGACTCTCGATCTTAATCCCATGTAGGTCTGAAAACACGGCCTTTATTAAGAGAACCCTTCGATCTTCTATCCTTAGTCACCCAGCGTTGTATTCTCTTCGGTATTAGTGAGGTGATGCTTCACCTCCTATTAATTGCGGTTGCCTTTTGCATGTCCCAAGGCGTCAACCTCTTCGCTCCGTGGCTTCAAATACTAGCCGAGGACTTCAGCCTCGAACACATCTGCACTTGCAACCACTCCTGTTCTGTTGCACTTCTCTGCCCTCGCAAAACCCTATAGCGGCCTTCCTCCCTTCCTATAGATCTGATCGACTTCATGGCCGGCGAGGAGAACCATGACAAGCGCACGGCGGAGGAGGTTCTAGAGGAGAACATGCTGGTGAATCAGTGCCTCCAACGCATGAGGTGATATCGACATCTTTTGGTTGTGATGACGAACTATTCTGATTTGTCTATAGATTTGTTTTGAGTGATAGTCTCTGTCCTCTTCCCAGGGCTGACGAGCCCTCTACCGCTGCATCTTCCGCGCCGGCCTTGTCGTTGAATTCTTCTGACTCATACAATGGCGACAATGCCCGGTGCTTCTTCCGAGAGTGGAGGACAGCCCAGGATCGCTATTCCGAGGCGACTTAGAAAAATGGCCAGCTCGAGATCCATCTCGAGGTCTTCCAAGCGGCCCTTCATGCGGCCGAGGAGACCAGTGCCATTCGGGCGTGGCTGGCAAAGTCTGACACAGTGATGGTGGGTAAGATGAGCTCCATGAATGCTTCTATTCTGATTCCCACTGCCTTTATCTTGATAGTTTTTCTGTTTTCTGTGATTGTTAGCCCTAACAATGCAGTTGGAGTCCCTCCAACTGGCAGCGAACGTGGCTGCAGACGCCGTCAATGCTCGGGGTCCCCTCATCAACACTTGCCTCCAAGACATTCTAGCCCACGTTCAGGAAATCGCCCTCCACAGTGTTCGTCATGGCGCGTCGATGGCGTTGACCATGGCACAAGTCCAAATTGGGTATGAGCTCCATGCCATGAAGACTGGCTTCTCGATGGGTGATGGCCCCGAGGAGCATGAGGATTTGCTTGAGGAGTTTGTCGTTGTGGCTGAGGCCATCGTGGACATCACATTTGCTCAGGATGTGGTGAACAAGGTCTTTGATTAGTCTGTACTTAGGGCAAACTAATGAATGAAACCTTCTGTTCTTCCTTGAATGTTTCTCAATGCAATGCCCCTATATGTACCATGAATGTCTTTGTTTTTGTTTTTGCTCAAGAGGCGATACATATCGTATCGGCTTTTATATATTTGAAGATCTTTGTTTTTTGAACTAGAGGCGATACCTTCTGGTACCGGCTATTAGAGCCGATGACCAAACGAATCGGCTATCAAGTGTTGATCAAATGCTAGGATAACATCCCTTTAAATATTTTTTGTTGATCGCTATTGATAGGTTGCACCAGTACTTTTCAGACCAAAGGATAAACAATCGATCAATCCAGGCCAAGCATCTCATTAAACAAAACTTCCTTTAATAGATCTATCAACTCTGAATTGCACTTATGATTCGACTTAGCGTTCACATATGTCGGCCTAAGCCTATTTCCAGGACTAAAGCTTATTCTTCCTTAATCCAATGGCCGACGTGAAGCCGTGACTTTTTACGAAAATGAACTCTCAGAGACAATTACTTGAATCGGTTGTTGGCTTTCATTGCTTATTTTAATGAAGCCTCCTTCTCATAACTTACTAGAAAAGCATTAGAAGTCTCCTAGTTCCCAAAAGACTAGATTGGCTATTGTGATACTTATAGACTCATCAGCGCGGACATCATCTCCATGCCATTGAATCAAACACTGATGCATGGTTGATGGTACACAATAGTTTGCATGAATCCAATCATGACCAAGGAGCAGATTGTATGACCCTTTTCCATCGATGATGAAGAATGTGGTGAGCAGAGTCTTATTCCTGATTGTTAGTTCGACGTTCATTGCCGCCGGGTCTTAGACGTATTACCCCCAAAGTCCTTAAGCATCATGTTAGTCTTAATCAGATCTCCTGGTCCCTTGCCAAGTTTATGAAAAGTGGTGTAAGGCATGAGATTGACAGAAGCACCTCCGTCCACCAACATTGTTAGTGCAGAAAGTGACCAACAAGTAAATATTTGTAGTTTTGCCGTACGTTGTGATCGGAGGTGGCCTAGTACTCAATGACATAGGGTTTATACTAGTTTAGGCAACGTGCCCGATGTCTAGTTTGAGTCAGTCAGTGACTTTATTCCTTAGCCTAGGTGCTCGAAGTTTGCAGTAGGGTTACAAATGAGAAGGAGAAAGATGGGGGGTACAAGAGGTTCGGTTGGCTCTGGTCGAAAGGGCCGAGAGCAAAAGGAGCTCTGCAATGAGCTAAGTGTTCAAGCGTGTGCTTGGGGTCCGAAGCTAGCAGTTCTGTGGTTGTGAGCTAATGATCTTGATCGATCTAATGAATCTGAAATCACTTGAATCGACCTTTTTTGTTGGGAGAGAGCGCATCCCCTTTTATAGACTAAGGGGATGGCCTTACAAGTGAGAGGGAGAGAGTATGTATGCTTCTAAGCCATGTTGCCCATGCCGGTGGGTACAAGATGATGGTAGGCGCCCACAACACTATTGGATGTTGGATGCATGTGGGAGGTTCTGTCGTTTTGTTTGGGTATGGCAGATGTCGGTACCTGCTATACTGTTGATGGCAGGTGCGCGTGAGCGCACCCATGGGTGTATTCCCCGAGCCCTCAGGCGATTCAGGCAAAATCGTCCTAGGGGGTTTCATGTTGGCAGCGGGGGAGGTTTTTTGTTTTGTCAGTGGGTGCGCATGAGCATACCCGCGGGTGTAGCCCCTGAGCCCCCGGGCGATTCGGGCAGAATCGTCTAGGGGTTTTTATTAGTGGGCATGCGTGTGTGTTTTTTATTCGAGACAGAATTGTCAACCAAGGCGTCGTTGCGCAGCTGAGGCATTTTTTTGTTTTGGGATCGGGCGAGGTAGAGCTCGTGGGGCCTGGCATCGGTGCGCGTCGTGGGATCGAGCGAATCAGAGTCGTGGATCCTGGCCTTGGTGCAGCCTGCGTACCCAAGGTAGTGAGTTTAGTTAGTTTAGGGATTAGTCGATACGGAGCTCGCTGATCCTGGCATCGGTGTGCGCCATGGGATTGGTTGATTCAGAGTCGTGGATCCCGATGGGGCGACTTCGGGGTCGCAGACCTAGGTGTTTTTTGGTGTGCAGTTGAAGTGTAGCCGGATGGGGCGAGTTCGGGGTCGCAGACCTAGGTAGTTTTTAGAGCGCAGTCGAAGCGTAGCAGGATGGGGCGAGTTTGGGGTTGCAGACCCAGGTAGTTTTTGGAGCATAGTCGAAGTGTAGCCGGATGGGGCGAGTTCGGGGTCACGGACCTAGGCGTTTGGTGTCTTAAGTCCTTGAGCCCCATTGGGCCTTAGTAGGGGTCGGTTTCAGTTGTGTGTGTTACCCCATCCTCGATTTCTCATAACCAAAGGGGCTGAGTATTGTTGCTTGTCCTGATCGCTCAGGCTCGAGTGACGCGCTCGGTGAGTTCACTAACGGGTATGATCGAGTGGAATCCGGGTCCGTCATTCATGACGGGGTCGGCATAGCCCTCTTGTGACATTCCACTGCTCCTTTACCTGTAACCCACCAGATGCCTAGGTCATTCTAGAGACGAACCCGGGTGGCCTAATGGCCTCCCCTCGATGGAGATTCTATGGGCTTGGCAAAGGATTAGGATCGAACAAGAAGGTTGAGATAACCCTATCTGCTAGACTGGGCAAGGGCCACATGGGGCTCATCTGTGTTTTTCTCCCCTGGCTCTATTGTTGCTCATGTCGAATGAAGAAACTGCCACTTCATGATGCAACACAGAGTGTTGTGATGCATTTCACTGCATGTGCGATGCTTAATTCCTGAGCCCCCGAGTGGTTCGGGCCCCGAATCATCTAGGGGGCATGGGCATATGGAATGAATGTGTGTATGGATGTATGAAATGATTTATAAAGAAATAGAGGGGGTCGGTAGTGTTACCTTGATGACTCGAGTGACGGCATTTGGAGAGCTCCAGTCAAAAATGTCCAACCAGGACCCTTGCTCGTCGTTCATGACAGAGTTGGCATGGCCTATATGGGGCGTCCCTTCGCTCCCTACCTATCTCTCAGTGTGTTTTTCTAATCCGTTCGATCGACTTAGGAAGCCCAATGGTATCTCCTAGTGGAGATCCTGTTTTGGGTTTTTCCATGTCCCACCTGAGGATGCGGAGAGCTGCCTACATGTGGTGATGCTTCGGTTTTCACACCCAATCATGAGATAGTGGTGGGCCGTACCTAGGCCACGTCTTGTCTCACCAGGCAATGTTCTGTCTGACCAGGCATCGTTCCATCGGTCAGCGTGCGTCCCATCGGTCTAGGTGTATCCCATTGTTTCCCGTCTACATTGAATGGGGGAAGGGAGAGAGTTTTTTGCTTTCATCTTTTGCCCCTCTTCATCTGTCGTGTTTCTTCCTTAAATAGGGGGAGGGAGAGGGCTCTCCATCATAGTCCTTTGCCTGTTCTCCAACTATTGTCTCTCCTCCTTCTTCCACCTCACCGAGAGTGCCTGTATGCCACGACGGTTCCTAAGTGAGAGAGGGGGTGGGCGAGGGGAGGACTTACAGATCCTTTTGTGAATCCAGAGTGTGATGTCGAGCTAGAGGCTGCCTAGGGTGGTGTTGGCCATCTTTGCCTAAGAAGGGGTACTTTCTACCAAAGGGGACGGCGTGCTGGATTCATCTGTGAGGCCTTCTTCGGGATGGAGCCGCGTGTGGACTTTCTCTAGTGGATTTTCATCAGGCGAGCCTTGTCATAGGGGAAGTTACTCAGGATCATGCCAGTGGAGGGTTCCACACCTATAGCTGCTTAGGTTGGCCAGTTCATAAAATTTGATGAGATCTCTTCTAGCCATGGCGGCCATACCTTGATAGCGGTGTCCCTGTCTAGGAGCTACCTCGACTGCATGAGAAGGTCAGGAGCTCCATGTTCCTCTACTGAGCATCTATGGGTGCGATGCCCTTGAGGTACCCATTGCGCTTGCCAATGTTGAGGGAATAGGACCGGGCGGGTCCTTCGAGGTGCCCGTTTTGCTTGCCAAAGTCAAGGGAATGGTACCGAGCGATGGTTATGCCTGGTGGCATGTGCTGTAGTTTCTCCTTTGGCGTCAGGTGATGTCGTCGAGGGGCCGTAGTAGTATTTGGATTAGAAGTAGTTAGAAAAATGTAATAGTTGTGGGTGAGCCCCCATGTGAACAATTTTTGTATCAATGAATCCATCATTTCTGTTCTTGTGTGTTTTAATGACTACAATCGGTTTCATTTTTTGTGATGGAGTCACTCCATTCGGGGAAACTTGTCCCTTTTGTTCCTTGTTTTTTTCCTTAGCATAATTTTGTTTTTTATTCTTTCTCTCTTGTACTTGCCTGTTCGTCCCGTAGGCTACAACCTTGGGAGCCCAGGGCGTGGCCCACGAGGCTCAGCTACTTGTAACCATAGGGAAAGGCGGGGTGCGATCAGTCAGAATATTTTAAAGCAAAGCTATATAAGGCAAATTAAAGGAAGGAACTACCCTTTTGTTTGGGTAAGAAGGAGGTTCAGCATATTACAGTAAACAAAAAAGAGAGGTAGTATTTAGTATTATACCCTCATGGAGCCCCCGAGTGACCCGGGCTGAAATTGTTCGGGCTGGGGTGCTTTACAGGGGCAAGTGTTGACTAAAAAGCGGTAAGACCAAATTTAGGGGAAAACGATGTAGCTGTTCAATGTTCCAAGTGTTGGTGAGAATGTTGCTGTTGTTGTCCTCCAGTCGGTAGGTGCCCGATCGGATTACTTCGGTCACCGTATAGGGCCCTTCCCATGGTGGAGAGAGTTTGTGTTTTTCCTTTGTTGATTGGGCCCTCTAGAGTACGAGATCGCTGACTTCGAGTATCATCCCCCTGATCTTCCTTTCATGGTACCTGTGTAGGGTTTGTTGGTAGTGAGCAGAACAGATGACGGTTGTCTCATGGGCCTCTTCGAGCTGGTCGACTGTGTCTTGCTGAGCCTTTGCCGCTCGGTCATGGTCGAAAGCCTTCACTCTTGGGGCGCTGTGGTCGAGGTCGGAGGGTAGTACTGCCTCAGCTCTGTAGGCCAGGAAGAAGGGTGTGAACCCTATGGATCGGTTTGGGGAAGTTCTTAGGCTCTAGAGGATCACTGGGACCTCTACAACCCCTCGCTCGGTGTACTTGTTGAGTCGGTCGAAGATGTGTAACTTAAGTCCTTGGAGGACCATGCCTTTGGCACGCTCGACCTGACCATTAGTTCATGGATGTCTAACTGAGGCCTAGTCGATCCTGATGCCATATCCAAAACTAAAGTCTAGGAACTTCTTTTTGGTGAAGTTAGTCCCATGGTCAGTGATGATACAGTTAGGAATGCCGAACCGATAAATGATGTCGAAGAAGAATTTGACTGCCTCTTTCGAGCGGATGTTGGTGATGGGCTTGGCCTCGATCCACTTGGTGAACTTATCGACTGCTATGAATAGGTGAGTGAAGCTACCTGGGCCCTTTTTGAGGGGTCCCACCATGTTGAGGCCCTAGACCATGAATGGCTAGGTGATGGGGATGGTTTGGAGCTCCTATGTCGGCAAATGGGTTTGCCGAGCGTAGAATTGGCATCCTTCACCTGCGGATGACCTCCTCTGTATCTCATAGCATGGTGGGCTAGTAAAAACCTTGGCGAAAGGCTTTCTTGACTAGCAACCTTGGGGCCACTTGGTGTTCACAAATCCTGGCAGGGACCTCGAGGAGGAGCTGCTTCCCCTAGTTGGTGGGGATGCACTTCATGAGCACCCCTGATGGACTCTGTTTGTAGAGCTCGTCACTGAGCACGATGAAGGTCTTGGTGCATCGAGTGATCCATTAGGCTTTAGTCCTTTTAGGTGGGAGAACCTCCTTGAGAAGGTACACGAGTAACGGTGCTCGTCAGTCAGTTTGATCGAGTGCCAATATGGCGACGTTGACGAGTGATGTCGTCATGGAGGTATTGGGATTGGAGCCCCTAAGCGGTGGCTTGGCGTCAGGGTCAGAGCCCCTAGGTGTCGGCTGGGCGTCGGGGAGTGTCTGGATTGGACCTTCTAGGATGCGGGCGGATGGCTCATGGATGTCGTTGATGAAGACCCCGCTTGGGGATGGATCCCACCCGGTGGCCAATTTTGTAAGAAAATAGGTGGCATCGTTGTCCTTTTGGGGGGACATGATGCAGCTCAATCCCCTAGAATTTGTCCTCAAGCTTGTGCACCTCTTGGTAGTATGCTGCCATGAGGGGGCTTTTGCAGGAGGACTCCTTCATGACCTGATCAACGACAAGCTCTGAGTCACCGCGAACGTAGAGTCGCATAGCACCAAGCTCAATGGCGATGTGTAGTCCGTTGATGAGGGCCTCGTACTCCGTAGCATTGTTTGAGGCTAAAAAGTGGAGGCAGATGGCATAGCGGAGCCTACTCCTATCCAGGGAGATTAGAACCACTCTAGCCCCCGAGCTGGGTGCCATTACGGACCCATCGAAATACATTGTCCAGTACTCGTGGGTGACGTCCGGGGTCGGTAGCTGCACCTCTGTCCATTCGGCAACAAAATCCATGAGAGCCTAAGATTTAATGGCGGTATGGGGGATGTACCTCATGTCATGGCCCATGAGTTTGAGTGCCCACATAGAGATCCATCCCACAGCATCGTGGTTGCGGATGATGTCCCCAAGCGGGTATGAAGTGACGACCATGACTTCATGGTCGGTGAAGTAGCGCAGGAGCTTCCAGGTCACCATCAGCACGGCGTATAGGAATTTCTGCACCTAGGGGTATCAAACCTTGGGGTCGGTGAGTACTTCACCTATGAAGTATATGGGCCACTGGACCTTAAGTTGATGTCCTAGCTCCTCCCTTTCGATGACCAGCTCGGCGCTTACCACATGGTTGCTGGCCGTGATGTAGAGGAGAAGGGGTTCTCCCTGTTCGGGGGCGATGAGGATTAGGGCTGACGTTAGAGATGCTTTGAGGCTCTCCAGGGCCTACTGAGCTTCCTTAGTCTAGACGAAAGTGTCTGTCTTTTTTTGGAGCTTGTAGAGTGGCATCCCCCGTTCATCGAGCCAGAAGATGAACCGACTTAGGGCAGCCAGACAGTCAGTGAGCCCTTGCACGCCCTTGACATTGCGTATGGGACCCATGTTGGAGATGGCCATGATTTTTTGGGGTTGGCCTTGATGCCGCTCTTGGACACAATGTATCCTAGCAGCTTCCCCTTCGGAACCCTGAAAACACATTTTTTGGGATTCAGCCCGATGTTGAACCTTCGGAGGTTCTCGAATGTTGCGGCCAAGTTTGTGATCCAGTCCACCCAGTCGTGGATGCTGCCATGCAGGAGGAATTCAAGCCATGCCTAAACATGTTCCCCCACGCATATGGGGAGATATTGAATGATGACATAGTCATCATCCACCCCTCTGGCTCGGCAGGCGAGCCAGAAATCTTTGAGCCAAATACTGGGGTTTGTCTCCCTAGTGTATTTGGTGATGTTGGTAGGTGGTCAGAAACGTTGTGGGAATAGCGCTCTCTAGATATGCCAGTCAAAGGCCTATGGTCCCGAGCCCTCAGGGCTAGGGCTCTGGTCATCTGACCGGCGACCATGCCTAGGGCGTGTTTCACTGCTCCCATCGATGGTTCGGTCGAGATCCATGTTGCCTGCTCTCACCGCCACCCGATGGATGTCATCATCATGCTGGGCCTGATGCCAGTTGCTGAAGACGCTGCGAGCATCCTGGTGCGGACCAGGCCACTCCTGTACTGGCGGTCGGTGTGGGCCAGGCACCAGGTCAGACCGTGGCATTGTTGCTGCCTGTAGAGCCACACCTGGCGGCTGTAGTGGTGAGTGGATGGAGTGATCCGTCTAGCACGTCCCCGCTCCCTCGGTGGGGAGAGAGGGCGTGTGTTGGAGTCATGATGCGGAGCTTTCCACCTATTGAATGGTGGTGACTTCTACTAGAACCCAGAGATTCCGAAAGACCACCTGCTCCTGGGGGTCGACGGGCACGGGAACGCCACGCAAAAGCATTACTGTGGCAGTGATGTTCTGGCTAGCCTGAGCGAACTATGGGACATTGTTCCCCTCAGTCATGATGTCTTGTTGGACCTGACGGGCGTGACCCCGGGCGTCGCCCACCGGGTTATGCGCATGGGGCGCAATGTGCTACACCGAGCTTGCTGGCATAGGTGGCGGTTGGTTCTACCACCATTGTCGTAGTTCCTTAGCGTGCCCTTGCACAAACACAAGGGCCCCCGCACACGTGTCTAGAGGAGTGTGGGTTTGTGCAGACTCTGCAACGACCAATAACTATCCTAGAATGTCCGCCATAGCGCACTCCTAGGACAGACGATGGCTAGGCGCCACATCGCCGATGCTAGAGTCGTCGCTCTTACCCTCATCATTCGAGAGTTTGTGGAAAGTGGTAGGAGCATAGCTCACCATTCCCACCAATTCGGATGTGAGGGGGGAAGGCGACAGCATCCCCTAGAGCCCCTGAGCGTATGTGTCCGTGGGGGATGCGAGGCCATAGGGGGACTGATCGTATGGTGTACATGTTGTGGTCAATATGGTCCCTCTGGATAATCAGTAGGAGACAGTAAATTATAGTATGCATATTACTCACAGTGGGGTTTGAGCAGAGAGTTTGCTTGGAATGAAGTGCAGATGCCACATCGTCGAAGTCATCGTGCGTCCTAGAGCCGATGGAGGGCGCCCCTCCGATGGGTGTCGGAACAAGTGCCTCCTTGTGGAGGTGTAGTATGTCGAGCTGGTTGGCGACAAAGTCTAGGCTTCCAAAGAGGAAGGCATAGGATGGCTCAAAGACTGGTGGAACCCACATCCCAACCGGTGGGAGTGCAAGAAACTCCAGTGAGCTGAAGCGAGTCGTATCGCCTGAGTCCGCCATGGCGAAGGTGGTAGAAAAGTGGGCCATCCGATGACCAAAAAGTGTTGTACGTACAGTGTCTTCCCCACGGATGCGCCAACTATCAGTGCAGAAAGTGACCAACAAGTAAATATTTATAGTTTTGCCGTACATTGTGATCGGAGGTGGCCTAGCACTCAATGACACAAGGTTTATACTGGTTCAGGCAACATGCCCTACGTCTAGTTTGAGTCAGTCAATTACTTTATTCCTAAGCCTAGGTGCTCGAAGTTTGTAGTGGGGTTACAAACAAGAAGGAGAAAGATGGGGGGTACAAGAGGTCCGGTCGGCTCCAGTCGGAAGGGCCGAGAGCGACAGGAGCTCCGCTATGAGCTAAGTGTTCAAGCATGTGCTTGGGGTCCGAACCTGGCGGTTCTATGGTTGTGAGCTAATGAACTTGATCAATCTAATGAATCTAAAATCACTTGAATCAACCTTTTTTGTTGGGAGGGAGCGCATCCCCTTTTATAGATGAAGGGGATGGCCTTACAAGCGAGAGGGAGAGAGTACATATGCTTCTAAGCCTTATTGCCCATGCCGGCAGGTATAGGATGATGGTAGGCTCCCACAACACAGTTGGATGTTGGATGCATGTGGGAGGTTCTGTCATTTTGTTTGGGTATGGCAGATGTCGGTACCTACTATACTGTTGATTCCTAGAGGCATGCGAGGAGTTTTACCAAGTTCACTCGATATGGTAAATATCGGCACCCACAACACTGTTGATGCCCAGAGGCACGTGGGGGAGCCTTACCATATGGGAGTTAATGGCGCCCACAATACTGTAGGGAAAATGTCGGCGCCTACAACACTGTTTGTGTCAGGGAGGTTGTAGAGTACTATTTCTACATGTGTACAGGGTATAGTCCCGGTATCGTGGTTTGACTTATGCGCCTTGCCTTGCTTTCTCTGTTCGTTCCCTAGTCCTTTCTGAGCGGGCGTCCCCGGTCGGTTGGTCCCAGTTGGCTCTGATTGTGCCAGTCGAAGAAGAGCAGTGAGTAGGGTTTTCTGTGTGCTCTGGTCGGTGACGTGGGGTTGAAGTTGGAAGTAGTGCTTTGGTCAGGCCTTTTGGTCAAAGAGGCCATCCGAAGGTGGGCTGGAGGAGCGAGGAGCGAGGAGTCCCTGGTGTAGCTGGCGACGTCTGAGCACCAAGGAGTCCCCAGTGAAGCTGGCGATGTCCGAGCGCCAAGGAGTCCTTGACAAAGCTGACGAGGTCCGAGCACCGAGGAGTCCCTGGCATAGGCAGCGATGTCCGAGCACCGAGGAGTCCCCGGTGAAGTTGGTGATGTCCGAGCGCCGAGGAGTCCCCAGCGAAGCTGGCGAGGTCCGAGCACCGAGGAGTCCTCGGTGTCGCTGGCGATGACTGAGCACTGAGGAGTCCCCAGTGTAGATGGCGATATTCGAGCACCGAGGAGTCCTAGGCGAAGCTGGTGAGCTCTGAGCACCGAGGAGTCCCTAGCGTAGCTGGCGACATCCGTGCGGTGAAGTGTGTCCACTTACTCCTCGAGCATGAAGAAACTGAGTGCCGAGGAGTCCCCGGCGTAGCTGGCGATGAAGCACGAGCGACGAACAGTCTGGTCAACTGGTCGATGGCGAAGTGAGCATTAAGTAGAAGCGACCGATGAACAGTCCGATCAACTGGTCGGCGATGGAGTCCATGATCCGAGCGGTCTGACTAGTTGATCGGTGGAGAAGCCTGAGCACCAGGTGATCCGATCACCTAGACGATGAACCTGCAATATAAACATGTAGAACAGGTAGTACATGATGCACAAATAAATAAACTCCGAAGAAAAATCAGTAATGGTGATGAAACGGCATATGTAGTTCGGCGATCAGTTGGCGTGAAGATATATTTATGTTTAATATAAACCGCCTGAATAGTTAGTGTGTAGCTGAGTCTCCAGCCCTAACTAGCCCATTAACCATAACGTCGAGCGCAGAGCCCGTGCATGTGTAGGAGGAACAGGCGTCGCTAAGGAGCCGCTACCGACCACCCATAACGCAGAGCACGGAGCCCGTAGCATGTGTAGAGAGGAGCCGGAGACAGGGCCATCTCTGGAGGCGTCCGAGCATCAACAAGATTGTTCAAGGGTTTGAAAAATCATTTGGAGAGCAAATATGGAGAAAATAGTTCGGAGAAACATTATGGCGATATACGGAGATTGGAGAATATTTAGGAAAATATTAAAGCGTGACTTAGCTTTGGACGGAGCGTCTGGTCGGTGGCGTATAGTGCTATCTGGTTGGCATTGACGGTGAACACCTGGTGGGCAGTGAGTTGTTGGTGAAGACGACCTTGGAGGTGGTTTCGAGATAGGATCTGCTGTCGTAGGGGCTGGTGTAGCAGCGATGAATCATCATCATGGACCGACATGGATCTCCACAAGATTGACAACGAGAACGTGTTGTTGATTTGAGGTTCATCTGGCTCACCATGGATCAAGCGCACACCCCTACCTAGCGGGCCAACTGTCGATAGAATATGCTTGGCAGTCCACCGAGGGGTATCCTGCGATGGTAGATTTGTCGATGGGGATGCACGTAATCAGGAACCAGATGGTGACACAAGGCACAGAGACAGCGATTTAGACAGGTTCGGACCATCTGATCAACGTAATACCCTATGTCCTGTGTCTTTGGTGTATTGTATTGATCTGGATGACCAAGTAGCTTGATGTAGCCTATCCGCTAGGGGACCCCTACCTCTCCTTATATACTCTAGAGGAGGTAGGGTTACAAGGTAAGTATCCTATTTGGTACTATACAATGTCTTGCGGTGCACGCCGAGCAGCGCCATGCACGCTTTAATCTTGTGGGCTGGGCCACCTCCGATGGTGCGGCCCATGTCTTGGGGGCCATACCCCCATAGAAGGTCATCCCTTTTGGCTTTAGACAGAACTGATTCTTCATCATCTCAGTCACCTTCAGCAACAACATGTCAACATGTGAATTTGGATTTCTTTGCACTTGCTGGCCCATCTATGGATTGAAATCCCATGTGCCCTGATACCCTGGATTTAGAATCATATGAAGGGTGTTATAATCTATGCCATAATGATACCCCTGTGGAATCTCTATCTACTGGGTCATTTGCTGGTTTGCTGCTTGAAGTCTCTGGTTATAGACATTAGGATCTATATCTCAACGGATCCTTTGAATTGATGGTGCTATTTTTTGAGCCGATGATGGTATGTGGCCTGATTGCCAAAATTAATCACCCAGTTCTAACCTTGCCCCGCCAGCTGTTGCACATGCTACACTGATGATCTAGGATTATACTGTATCTGATTTATAGTAACCCCTTGAGCTTGTTCAGATGAACTCTAAACTGCCTGGACATCATCATCACCAGCTGGTGCTGCTTCTTGATGGCTGGTACTGGTTTGATTAGTCTCTTGAGTCGATGGATGTAGAATGTTGTAATAAGCCGGTCCAACCTGATCAACTAGAAACCCATGAAACACCTCTTTGATGGTCTTATGGAATGTGTTCAAGAAAATTTCATTATGGTTCGATATAGCATCATGAACAGACTTGTTTATAGCTTCTGTGAAGAAACGCCTGTCTTCAGTCTCATCTGCATCTGTCTGCCCATCAACAGAACTCTAGGTAGTGGATATTTCTGAACAATTATATTGTCACATGTTTTGGTGTAGGACAACAAACAATTATTCTAAAATTCTTCTATAGCTTTGTCGATGATATCTTTATCTCCATCAGGTAAATCTTCATAATGTACCATAAGGATGTTGTTGTTGTTGTGAACCGCCATGATGATTGTGGGGTCCCACCGGGTGTGCCAGAATATGTGTCGACACAAAATTTCGTTTCGTGCCGAGGCACATGAACAAGCTGAAAGGGTCTGCTTGATAGAGCTAGAGATCCGCCTAGCTTCAATGTAGGGATTATCGATCCTTCGCACTCCTCCCGAGACATGCCAGTCAATTTGACCCTACAATTGACAAGGAGAGGAAGCTAATCAGTAATTTAAGGTGGAGCATGCTGGTGTTGCTAGACAGTCCCGAATGTGCGGCTCTGAGAGCTGATATGGAAGGAGATTGACTAAATAGTCAATTCCAGCATACTCATCAGAATAAATCAGTTAAAGCTCATGGGGTTGTGGAAGAAAAATCGGTTATCATTCAGGATGCATATCGTTATTTAGACAAATGTTAGTCAATGGCAATAGGATGTTAATAATAATCAGTTTATGCTAAGCCAATGACTGCAAGTAACCGAATCCCTTTTTATATAAAAGAAGCAGCTCATCATCATTTAACCATTTAATAGAGATAAATCTAATGAACATATTAGATCTCATCTATCATTATGACCAGTGGG
The DNA here is from genome assembly GCF_019320115.1 of Miscanthus floridulus. Taxonomy (NCBI): domain Eukaryota; kingdom Viridiplantae; phylum Streptophyta; class Magnoliopsida; order Poales; family Poaceae; genus Miscanthus; species Miscanthus floridulus. The sequence continues at coordinate 35,398,959 of NC_089587.1, forward strand.
GCATAAGGCAGAATCATGCAGGCCGCAAAAACAGCGATAAACTCGATGACCCTAACTTATTACTAATATCAGTGGGGCATGAGACAGAATCATACAGGCCATAATACAATAATAAGATCATGGGGCTAACACATCTTTCAACCTATCTTTACTTCAATGGTCTCATGACGTGAACTGCATATGTGAAAGCACTTGATATCGGCTAAAATAGCCGATTCAGGCATAGCGCACAATTAAGGTCATGCCCTATCAGGAACAGATCTACCAAGTAACAATCCCCACTCTATGGTGCAAATAGTGGGGTGTGAGGCAGAATCACACAGGCTATGATAACAGGCCATGGAACAGTTTTTGTTAGCCAATAGATCTATTCAAGACCAGACATGCCTTAACCGCACACTATGCATAATCAAGATTGACATAAAACAGCCGATAAAACATAACTCATCGTTTAAGATGCAGATTAGATCAGTTTAGATTAATAAACGATGGGTTAAATAGGATATAAGGCTGATCTAGATCAATCCCAATCGGGCGAAGTGATATTGCTGTAATTAAATAAATAATGAAAGCAATAAGCAATATTGGTAACTAAATGAATCTATCCGAAGGACGCCACCCTTAGATAGAGCCGATAACTTGGCCTTAATCTAGTTCGAGCAGTGGAGGTCAACCGAATCAATGCAGTCGTACTTGAACTAAATAAGAATTGATAACTAGCTTATACCAGAGTCACAGTGGAGGTCGACCGGATTGATGTAGCCGTACGAATAGAAGTATAAGCCATGACGGTAGTTACAGATAAGCCAGAGGTCAACCGGACTGATGTAGCCCTGCTCGCTAAAGAACTTGCCGAGATCTACTCTACTCCTACTCCTAAGGGGTGGCTGGAGCCAAAAAAAGTAAGTAACTTATATTTGATTGATTGTGTGTCCTCTTACAATAGTCGGGGTCCAATATTTATACCCGGAGCCTAAACATGAATCCTACTCGAGCACGACTCATTACAATCTTTGGCATAGAAGAAAACATTTCTAATTTAAGATAACTTGGACCCTAATCTTTCCCTTTTTGTAGAGTCTGATATGTTGTTTCCTAGCACCAACCGTAGCTCATCATCGCTGTCTGCTGACATCATCCAAAGAGATCTGATTCAAGAGTCGTATCTGAATCAGCTGATATCGATCCTTATGCAATCGGTTCCCTGATTGGCACAATCTTGAAAGCCTTCGAATTCCTACATTCTTCTCCCAAATTTTAGTGTAAACACCTGTGTACAGCGGACAGGCACTACAACGCCCCACCAGACATGTCTGGTGGTGCACTGGACTGGGCACCATCCCATTACACCAAAGAAGGTTGCAACTCAAGTTGGACTCGGCCACAAGGCACCAGACCAAGCACCAGATCAGGCACAATACTCTAATAGTCGACAATGGAAAGCTCCTACAGCTAGCTATGGAAGGGCACTGAACCTATCTGGTGTTCTACAATAGACACATTTGGTGCCTACACAAAAAGCTGCAACTACTAGTTTCAACTTGGGGGCTACCCCCTTGGCCGGCCATTTGAGGTGTGTGGGAGCTCAAGGAAGGCTTGTATGAGTTGAGGCTCATCTCTAATAGCTCTAGACACCAAAGTGCTTAAAGATTCACTCAGTGATTAGCATAGGCCCTTTTGTGAAGTGCATAGGTTAGTTAGACCATCGCTTATGCGCTTGCTCTATGTTTAGGCCTAGTGTTTAGTGAGGTTTTCATATCTCTTACCACTCAGTTCTTGTGCGCACTATTGTTGTACAACAGAGGGGCTTGTAGTCTTACGATGATACCACACCAACTGTGTTTGTGGTGTGGCCGCCACCGTGTATCGGATGGAACGAGACTGTAGTGGTTTGGCCGAAAGCTCAATAATGAAGACGACAGGGAGCGGTCTAGAAGAGGCTATTTCAGAGACCCACTTGTGTGTGGGGAAGTGTGGGGGTATGGCCCCCGGTATCCATAAGATAAGACATGGATCGCACCATCAGAGGTGGCCCAGCCCACAAGATCAAGGCATGCACGGCGCTGCTCGGCATGCATCACAAGATATTATATAGTACTAAATAGGCTACTTTCCTTGTAACCCTACCCCTCCAGAGTATATAAGGAGAGGCAGGGGTCCCCTAGTGGACACAATCGATATATCTCATACTCAATACAATACACCAAAGACACAGGACGTAGGGTATTACGTCGATCAGATGGCCCAAACATGTCTAAATTGCTGTCTCTGCGCCTTATGTCACCATCCGGTTCTTGATCATGCACACCTCCACCGATCAATCTACCATCACAGGATACCCCTCGGTGGACTACCAAGCATCTTTTGTTGATAGGAAGGCCCAAGGATATCCATGAAGTTACCTGACCGGGAGCTTGGCTCTTGCGAGGGCTTCCTTGCGTGGGGCTCCAACGAGGACTAGGGGGAAGCTTGTGCGCTTCTCGATAACTTAGTAAAAATACCAGCATCATCGAATGGGAGTTTATGTCTCTATCACCCTTTACCTTCCCCATTTACATTGTATACCTTGTTTGTGTGCCTTACCTTCCTAGCTTAGTTGATAGGCTAGTTGATAGGATTAGAACCTAGGTTGCATAACTCGTTTGCGGTAGAGATAGCAACCACCTAGCAAACCCTTAATTGCACATCTAGATGTTTATGATTGCATAGGTTTTGCTTAAGTTGAAAATAGAGGCCACAGTTATAAATATTTTTTAAGTTGCCTAATGCACCCTAGCCCCACTTAGGCTCATGGTCCTTAGAAGGAGGTTTCTTGTCCCTTAACTAATATACTCATGTATAATCCTTCTATGAGGCTCAACAATCTAATCAACAATTTCACAAACCATTATCATTTATTGTTTACATGGTATCACGAGTTCAAGTTTTGATCAACCACGTGCCCCTAGCGAGATCTATGCCCGCTAGGGGCAGCGCCCATGTTTAGGTAGTAAATCCACCCTTGTTGCCATTCTACCGATGGTTGCATCAATAGATTCCCTACCTTCTCTAGTCGTTGGCCTCCTCCATCTAGATCTTGGTTGTCGTGGTGGTGGTCGGGCTTGCCCGTGAACTATCCATACGCGCCATGGTGATGGCCAGGCCAAGTCACGCCTCAACACACCATGTAGGGGGTCTATTGGTGAGCGGATGTGGTCCCACCCTCTCACTGCTTTGCCCCAAGAGGTCATCACCAACCCCTCAAATACCATGAACAATCTTCAGAATAAAAAGGAAGTTGAGCATACCATGAGCATATTTTATCAAATAACAGTTCCACATGTATATAGAGAACCTCACTGAGAACTTTGCTAAATGGAGGAAATAGAGCTAGTTGGCCCACACTAGGAGGATGGACACCACCCTAGTGGACCCGCTACCCCTCAATCCACCCAAGACCCAAGAAACACACTTTCAAGCACTATCAACCATTCGATCATAGGTGTGTTTCCTCTAGATGGCTCATCAAGACCAAAGCACATGGATTCAAGGGCCCACATAACAAAAGAACCAACTTATTTAGTGGCCCCACAGGGTGCAAACCCACTCAAGATGGCACCAAGAGAGACCCCGCCAAGGGGGTGTTGATGGTAGTTAACAACCATTATAAATTGTCAACAAAACATGCATAAGGGCACAATTGAGATAGCCAACAAAGGTCTAGGGGTTTAAACTAATAAATTCCATAAGTTTTGGTGAATCTATGATTTCTACAGGGTTTATCTAGAAAATCATCAAGGTGGACCTACATGTCAGATTTAATTGCGCTTATCCACCGCAAAACGAGCACTAGAAGGTTCTAGAGGATACCAGAGGGCACCACATCGAGACAGAGAGGTAGATGCTGTCAGGTGGGGCCGCCTAGCCCCACCTACAGGCCGCCTGGCCCCTGGGCCCACCTATCGGTCTCCATGTTGCAATGTCGGTTCTCCACGACCTCCTAGGTTGCATCTACGTCGTTCCTTAAGTCAGTTTTATCCAAGGGCTCATGTTAAACGTTCTAGGCTATATAATCAGCCCTTGCCCCCTGAAGGCATCAAGTCATTTGAGAAGATAGAAACCCTAATCATCCTCAGAGCTCCATCATATTCTAGGGCATAGCTAGTTAGGCTAGGTCTAGAGGGAGGCAAGCAGGCTTCGCTTGGATTCCCGATCGTGTCAAGAGCATGGTTTGGTATAATCTTTGTACCCCTTCTCTCTTTTGTATCTCCATTACTTTTATATCCTTGCTACAATTGTTATGACAATATTAGTATTCATCTTATTCATGTTCTTCATTATAATGTTAATCGTCTACTTTGATTATATACCTAGTATAGTTGGATTATCATCATATTCATGCATATGTTCATATAGCGCTCACCCTAAGGATCCATGGGCGGGTGGTCGACATTGTGTAAGCGTGTTGCTTATACGTTGTTTACCTATAGATACACCCTATATTCTAGGTCATGTGGTAGATCGCGGACATGACACTCCTATTGAGTCCTTTATAGTCCACTCACCAATGTAGGTAGCATGTAGGATCTAGTTACGAAGGGGGACAAGCTCTGTTCTTAATCTCCCTTATGTGTAGATATGAAGATGATCTTAGCAATGACTATTAGCTATAATTACACTAATCAATGTATGCTTTGACTTATAATTAAGAATGACTTAGGAAATATTCCTCTAATATTCTACCTAACCATGCTAATGCCATAGAAAAAAGTACTCTGAGTGATTTATCATTATCAATGATCAATACTTATCATATATATATCTTATCCTATGACTTACCCCTGTTATAAGTAGAATATCGGTTATGGTTTACTTCTCCATCAATAGTATAAGTTATCAATACTTGTCCATGCTAGACCTTCCCTGTGGTAAAAATATAAATAACGATACCTAGAATACTCCCGGGTGAAGTGCTACAATGGTATATTATCTGTGCGCTTGTAGATCCCTTTTCATTCATATCTATATATTCTTTCTAGTCACATAAATTAATAAAGAACTACTTAGAGTTATTCTAATAGTAATGCTAGGTAGTACCAACAAGTATCTCTGGCATCATCACTAGGGATGATAACCTAGTAAAGTAATGTTAGGAGATATAGGTTTATAATAGGTGGCTACTAAAACAAGTGACAAGTTAATAAATACCAACAGGGGGTGACTGGTTGAGCCCCCTAGTAGGTCAAGCGACCCCCTACTTCCTTCCATTGCCTCCACCAGCTGCCATGCAAACAAAAACATCTTGGGCACATCTCCACATGCACTCTACGGTGGCTTTATCTGATGGATGAGGTGAAGAGCACACAGAATCATTGGTCCACCTCCAACCACTATAAATAGAGTGGGTCACACTCCCCTCTTCATTCATGACTCAATAGAAGAGACACACAACAAGTAGAAAGCTCCATTGTTAGAGTAGAGTTGAGCTTTGCTCGGGTTTGCAAATCTGGTCTTCTGGAGAGTCTGGTATAGCTCTTGTATCTTTCCCTTTTAGTAAGATTCTACTTTATTCAATATAATATATTTCTCTACTTTTCTTAGTCATACTTTGTGCAGCATTTATCTTTGAGATAGTGTTGTTGTGGTGTAACATCCCAGAGTCCAACCAACTCAGATACACTCTGCACACTGAGTGAACCACACCACCGCCATCTCACTTACGCTTTCATCCTTGCTTCACATAAAAGGATTAACCTAGGGATGGTGGGATGAACACTAGAAGCCTTATATGTTGGTCTAACCTACCTTTAACAACCAAGGTGGGACTAAACCCTCCACAATATCTCATTAACATGCACATGAGCCACTATGGGCCAAATTCCAAACTAGGCCAGATGTGACATGTGGTTATCTTAGTCTATATAATTGTATGCTTGCTAGATTGATGTCCAAGCCTCCACTTGTATGTTGAACACCACCTTAACAGGTGCTCTAGTTGATTTGTGTGTACACATCTAGAGTGGTGAGCTATAGTGCAAACATGGTGTTTATACTAAATCTTGCCTATGGTTTCTGCTTGTCAGCCCTACCTAGACATCATCCACCATGTGTTGTAGGCATGTTATTAAAATAGTCGGGCCACCCTGTTAGTTGCTTCTGGCAAGGGTTTTGTCCTCTTGTTGTCTCATCTCTCAACCTGTGTACGTGACATGTGGACTCAATCTGCTTGATATATCTATATACGCATAAGTCGTTGCATCCCTATTGAAGCCCAAACCCTAACCCTAATCAAGCTCGTGAGAGAGGAGGAGATGGTCATTGTAGAAAGTGAGGAGGTCACCATAGTTAGAGCTGTCAAATTTGCTCCCTGGGATATGGATTTCTTACTTAGGTTCATCCTCGTTCCTTCTTGTTCATCCCATTTTATTTCCTTTTCTAGATTATCTTGATTCCAATTAGGGATGGTAATCCTACCCGCGGGTATTGCACTAGATGGAGGTGGAGTTGGGCACAAAATTCTACCAGTGGGTGCATGTACAAAAATTCAACACGCGGGTACACTTGCAGATATGTCGCTTCACTTGTTGCTGAAAATACAAAGAATCTCATCTATTATGGTGATAATCTAACTTGCAAGTGCGGTTACCCACGGCTATCGTAGTTGACATGTGTGGGTACGGGTACAAAATCCTACTCACATATATGAGTGCAGGTGTGAAGTCTTACCTGATAGCTAGGTAATTTGTCACAGGTGGGTATTTTCTCCATACGCTCCTTACCCAACCCTATACCATCTCTAACTCTAATAGTGGCTTAATTTCCTTTTTGGGATGCTCTAAATTTAAATCTATATAACGAACATGCCTCACCATTTAGCTCTTATACCAAAAATATATATGGAAACTCACAAAAGAGAAGTTCATTATTCATATGTGTCAGGGTTATAACCCCAGGGTGTCTCAAGGCACCAATTAGTTAGCAAGCCAAGCGGCCCATGATACATCAGCCATCAACAGCTCGAATGATCGAGGCCCAATTGATCCAGGAAAGCTAGGCCAAGCACTAAGGCGGGGGTCGGCCATGACCCCTTCATCAGACTTAGCCACACGATGTGCAAGAAACTCATGACCTCCCCACCGCTCCGACCCCTAGGAGGAATAGGGAGGGGTCAAGCCTAACCAAGCATGCCTTCTCTCACAAGAGTAGACACATCGCACTAACCCCGCAAGGATCAAGGGGACAACAGTCACACTAGTCTGGTCAGACGCCATTCCTATGCCATGCAGCATGGACAAGACAACACCGCCCAATGTGGTGACAATCAGTATGGTGCCCACTGGCTAGATATAGCCTGATAAGACGCGTGTACGATTCTACCCACTATGAGATGGGATCCATGATGAGAGCCTTGACTTAGAAGTCATCTAGACCAGTGGGAGCCATGACCCCAATGATCAGGATCGTGGCCACCAACTCCACAAGCCAACAGGCAATCGATGACCTAGGGCCAGCTACCAACTCTCGTACGACACCCTAGGAAACTAGGACGCGATGATGAAGGCCTCGGCGGAGACCATGTCGCATAGGATGGTAGGTGAACCACCACCATGCCAATAGTGCCACCATAGCCGGCACAGTAGCACCATGTCACACCATGCCATGACATGGCCATAGGACCATGATGACAACCACGCCTAGACATGCACCACAAGATGGCATAACTTGCAAGCCAAGTTAGCTAGGTCCTCCCTCAGGCTCACGACCCTTCGATCAGTAGAACCTTCTTCTTTGTACATGCCTTGGCCCTAAAATCTATACAAGGGAAGCCATGGCACCCATCTTGGGGATCCAAACTCATTCACTCATTCTTACACCATAAAAGGGCTCCTGAATCTTCCCTTCGGGCAGTCCATCTCCTAGGTCTAGCTCTCCTACCTCTTCCACCATTCTTGCACCCACCATTGTAAGAACTTCAGAGCATTCAAGCGAGGAACACGCACTCGATCATCTCTAAGACTGGATGTAGGGCTTTGGCCTGAACTAGTATAAATCCTCATGTCTTTTGGATGCTACCATCGTCTTCCTAGAGCAGCACGATAATTCTATAAATTTACTAGTCTAGTTTACAAAGTACCAATAGTTGGCGCGCTAGGTAGGGTACAGTCACACACTATCATTGTTGAGAAGGAAGTGATGGCTCCCTGCACCTACGTTGGACTTGCTCTTGGCATGGCCCCCAGCAGCTGTATCCTCTTTGGAAGCCTCGAGTTCACCGACATTGATGGGCCAGCTCCCATTGATAGTCTTACCCCTGGCCAAGCCCAATGCTTTAGGGACCTAGACTTCATAGCTGACCACTTGGGTCAGTTGCGGCTTAGCAAAGAGAATGTGGTTCTACTGCACATCTCAACGCCTGATCATGGACTGGCCTAAGCTAGTCTCGTGATCGTTGACTCTGATGCGCTAGCATGCATAATCGATGCCTATCTTAGGGTGAATCCCGAGCCAGAGCTAAGCCAATGCATTTTCTATGTATTGGCGGACGCTTTCGCCCAACTCTTTGAAAGTGGGCCCCTGCCACCAGAGGCCAAATTCTAGAACCCCAACACCGCACTGCCCTCTGAAATGAGAGACGTGATCGTGCTCTTTGAGTAGGAGCTAGCCAAGCGCAATGGCCGTTCGACGACACCAGAATCCTCTGGGTTTGTGGGGATGTTGGAATGGGATCCAGAGTCCATCTATGACCTCCTATTGGTGACCCCTAAGAAAACAGACTCTGAGTCCAATTCTGAAGGGAGTTGCCATCTGCTAAGAGAATGCAACATGTTGCACCTCTCGGAGGATGGGGTGGCACCAGCAGAGGATGTAGAGGACGACACCTATCCAATTCCATGCACCCTCGAAGAATAGGATGAGTATGACCACAACACCAAGGAAGGTCCATGAAGCTAATCAGGCCAATGAACTCCACGATGACGGATGCCCGAGCCCACAACACCTCGATGCTGATGGCGCGCGGGCGCGGGCACGCTGTGTATATGTTCAAATCCAACAAGGCAAGAGGGAGATGCCTGCCTTCCCTTGAGCTAGCCAGAACATCGCGGCGGCCACCATGATCATGTGAATGGCCCCTAAACCCTCGACCGATGAGGGAAAGCGCGTCCATTAGGAGCTGCGAGACCTACTAGAAACTATGGTAGTGTAGCAGCTTGAAGCTCTACGGAGAGGTGGCATCCTGAGGCCAGCCTCATACACATCTCCTTAGCGCGTGGCATCCTTGAAGGGCACCATGCGCCAAGCGTGCTCTAGCCAGGTGACGGCGGTGCGGCACGTAGGCAGGAAACCTCCCTAGCGCACAGCTGCTACATCGGAAACCACAATGCCCATCTAACTCATGGAGCTAGGCACCCTAGGCCAGATTGGGCGAACAAAGATCAACTACACTATGGTGACAGTGACCCAAACAACCACGGCCGACATCCTACGGTTTAGGATGCTCGGCGCAGCCCAAGCCCGGACGTCTGTGGCTCATAGGTGTTCGTAAAAAGGATCCGACAGACACCATTCCTGTTGCATTTTCGTAGGCCACCAAACATTGTCAAGTACTCTAGGGACACCAACACCACTGTGTAGTTGGAAGACTTTTGCCTCACCTATTGAGCTGGCGGGGCAAACGATGATCTCTTCATGATCCAATACTTGGCACTCTACCTTGCAGAAAGCGCTCAAGCATGCCTCAAGCATCTCCCTGTGGACAACATCCACTCATGGGCAGACTTCAAGCACATCTTTGTAGGGAACTTTTGGGGCATGTACGTGCACCCTAGAAATTCCTGGGATCTCAAAGCCTGCAAACAAAATTGGGAGAGACTCTATATGAGTACATCCACCACTTTTCTAAGCAGTGCAATGAGCTTCCTAATATCATGGATGCAGACATGATCAGAGTGTCCATCTCTGGCATGACCAACAAAGCACTCATTTGTGAGCTTGGACGCTGCAAACCATGGATGACGTGGGCGTTGCTTCACCTCATGACAAGCCACGCCTCCGGCGAGGAGGCTGTCCATGCAATCTTCTACAAATACAAGGGTAAGGCTCAAGCCGAACCTACAGATGAGGCTAAGTCGGACCCTCAATTTGAGAGTCCTAAGTGCATCCGTATTTGTGCTAGGATCAAGCAAAGATAAGCACAAAATCACAAGAATGGTACACAGATATATAATAAAAGGTTCTGAGCTTTATTGATATCTAGAATTAAGGTCTTACAATAGTGGCCCAAAAGGGCATGGTCATAGGCTACATATCTAGCGGAATACTATGGCCATGAAATGGCATCATTGGTGGTCTCTAGAGCAGGATTATTATATAGTGAAGCGATGTCCTATTCCACAAGCAACTTGAGCGTGGTCAAAACCCTAGCCTTGATGTCATACTTCTACGAACATATTTCCTTGCAAGGATTCCAATCCTCGTGGTACGTTTCCTCATCGAAGTCATAGTCTTTTTCCATGCTGAAGTTTGTAGGTCAACAATGGGTGAGTACATATGTACTCAGCAAGCCTTAACCATAGGGTGGAAATAGAAGTGTAGTGGTGATTATAATTAAGGGTAGGGTCCTAGCAGAGTATTATCATTCCCACTAGTACCTGGATTAGCATCAATTCTATTACCAGTTTCATTACACATAAAAGTATGCCTAATCATAGTATCCCATCCTAGCATTTGCTCATTCCAAGGACGCGGCCATTCGAATAGGTTTAAGTAACTCTACAGAGGTGTATAAATTTCCCCACATGATAGGTGCAACCTCATCCATGATCAGTGGATGAAATAGACCTAACAAGACCTCGTACCAAATGTACATGACCTTAGATGTCCATATAACTCTACTATGGCTTCTCAGGGGTTGGAAACACAAATACCAGGAATATACCTAACCGTCCCAATGTGATGATACCAAATCATCACAAAATAACATGGCTCGAACACGACCAAAAATAAACGTGGACTCGAACGCGGCCAAAAAACCAAAAGCTTAATGTGGAAGATCACATAGCATCCACACCAACCGGACCACGAAAGAAAACCTATCCCTGTTTTGGCTCCTGATATTCTGCTACCTACACCGGCCTCCTAATAGGAATTATACTTCTATCTAATGGGGTGTGAGATCAAGCCTACCCATCTAGAAATGTGGATGTACGTAATATCTCACAAGGCAAGAGGGGCTACGAACCGGTCCTTATGTGACTGAGGCGAGTATCTCCCATAAGAATCCTCTCTAGGCATCCCTGCCATGGTAAACTACCTCACAATTTACCAGCACTCACCCCTATCGGGGTTTAGGTTTAGGTTTAAAATTTTAAGTTCTATTATTATCCCTAAGTCTATTCAAAACATGGAGCTCATAAAGTAACAAGATAACCATTTATCTTAATCCAACAATATTCATATCACAATAACCAAGCTCATATTCTAGGGTAATAATCTTATAGTCATGTTTTAGCATTTTAGTTGTTTAAAGCAAGATGGTAGGAAGGGGAGCTAGGACTTGCCTTCATCGTTGTCATCTTCCAGCACATCTAGGAAATTTGGGTCCTCGTCCTCCTAACGATTACCGTCGTCTATCGGGCATATCAATCGAAATAAGACTACCGCTAACCATAAAAGAAAGGGTAAAAGCAAACATAGAACAATATGGTGGTACTAGGTGCAAATGATAGGATTAGATTTTAGATGAATTTTAGAGGTGGTTTCATGTAAAAAGGAGTTAGGGTTTAAAAGTTATGTATTTTAGAAGTTTATTCTATAGCTATTTAACTAGGTAGAAATTTATATGCATTTTCTGGCACATGAAAATGTGTGCAAACTACATGATTAAATTCTCTAATGCATCTAGTTTATTTATAAATTTTCTAGGAATTTTTCTAAGCTAGGAAGATGTATTTTTAGCTCTCTATGTACAATAGCCGGGTGTACCCAATGTTTTCTAAAGTGTACCCCGCGCTGTGTGTGGTGTTTGTGTGTGTGGATGACAAGTGGGCTACTCTGCCTACATCAATGAAGACAGCGGCAACGGCGTTATGGCATAGGGCCCACACATTAGTGAGAGAGGAAGAGAGTGGGAGGGAGGGATGGGAGGAGATGGTAACGGTAATGCCATCACATGCCTGGCCCACACGTCAGAGATAGAGAGAGGGGGAGAGGGAGACGACGATGGATGGGGTGACTGCCGTGACACCAGAATAGGGGAGAGGGAGCCTCAGCTCATCGGAGTTGGTTATGTTGGTAGCATTGGCCTTAGGTGATGCAGGTGATGGGTGTATGGTGCTCACGAGGTCACGCCGTGGCTGATGGTGGGGTTGCCGTCGGCAATGGTTGCCCGTGGCGGCGGTGGTGGATCACTAGAGGGAATGCGGTGGCGCTGCGTAGTGAACCCAGCCATACGAGCCTCTACTACCATGACCAATTGCGTGTACGTGAGTGTGGGTGAGTGGTGAGTGTGGTGAGGGTGGTGTGGTGCCCTAGGCGACTTTGTTGGTGACGGCCGACGGCCATGGTAGCTTAGCGGAGCAAGCAGCATGGTGATAGCACAACATAGAGGCGAAGACAACCAACTAGCTAGCAAAAGAGATAGGGGAGGGGCTCTAGGACTCACCGGTCACTCCAATCGGCCAAAAACACAACGGGGGAGAAGAAGGGACAAGGCGGCACCAATGGTGTCGGCGAACTCCGATTTGGGGGAAATCAGGAGAAAGTGGAAAGGAAGATGGGAGAGGTGGAACAGAGAGGGAGATGGTGTGTTCCCGCCCTCGGTGGAGCAGATAGTGGAGAGGGCGAGGTGAGAGCATCGCTGGCCGGGCCCATTTATAGGCCATCTAGGTCGGTCCCGGCAGTGAGATATTTTCCCTGGCCATTCTTATCCACCACGCGTGCTCATGGTTGACCTCGTCAGGTCACTTCACCATAGCTGGTGGTTGCCCATGCGCATGACGAAATGCCTTAGTGACTACTCTGGTGGCTCGACGTGGAGGCGACCATGGTGTTGGCGTTAACGAGTTCACGGTGAGGGAGGAGAGGGGAGAAGAGGAGAAAAGAGGGCGCTGTGGGGTCCTATGGTCTCCTCGTGTCGCCATTTATCTCCACTAGCACCAAGGTGGAGCTGGCGGGGCATTGACACATGGCTGTACCGCATACGACAGCCGGTCATGAGGTTGACGACAGAGCTGACAGTGGGGCCCAAGCGTCAGCAGGAGAGAGGGAGAGAAGAGAGGGGAGCAGGCAAGGCTGGGCCCGACGTTGGGCCGCGGCTGCTACGGCGATGGCTAGGCTGGCCCACATGGGAAGGAGGGAGAGAGGGAAGGGGGAAGAGAAGGAGATGGGTTGCGGCTGCAGGCTGAGTGGGAGAGAGGGGGAGAGATTGAGCCCAAGTGGCTTTTCTATTTTCCTTTCTCTTTTCTATTTCCCAGATTATATATGCATATGTTTAAATGATTTTGAATTCAAATTTGAATGCATGAGTATGCAAAAGTGTACCACCATAAGTTCAACAAGTCAAGCAAACATTCTCACACAAAGTTTCACACATCAAGTTTGTTTTCCTATGTTAATTTATTTATAAATATTACCTATGTTGATTATATATTCTAGTTCCTATGCAAAGTATTAAAAAGTTCAATTTTTTAGTGATTTTTAAACTAGGTCCAATTTTTAGGGTGTTATAGCTAAGGACCGCAATCGACGGGTAAAGGGCGAGAAGGACAGTTGGAGGCGTCACAATAGTGAGTTCATCGCGGCGGTCGACAGCGTCCATAAGCAGAAGACTGGCAAGCTCAACCACATCAGTTTTGACAAGATAGTCAAGATGCCATTCCACAACCATGGCTATCCAGTCAAGCACACCCTCGAGGAGTGCGACCTCATCAAGCACTACTTCAGTGGCGAATACAAGACGATCGGCATGGACACGCCGTCCGGGCCTACCGGCAATGAGGAGAAAGGGGATGCATATCCCGACCCAAAAGGGTGCCTCATGACCTTCAGTGGACCAGTGGTGTACGAGTCCAAACGCCGATAGAAGCTCATGGCTAGGGAGGTCAATGCGGTCTCTCTAGGCGAAGTTGTCCCGGCTTTCCTGAAATGGTCGGAAACCGCAATCACTTTCGATAGAAAGGATCACCCCAACCACATTCCAACTAGGGTGCTTTCCCCTCATCATAGATCTCATCATTGGTAAGACCTGCCTATCTCGCGTGCTTCCCCCTCTCCGAGCAATCTCAACCTCCTCGACACCGAGATATACGATGCCATGGGGCTATCGCGAGTAGCAATATGACCATTCGGTGCTCCATTCCATGGAGTCATACCCGAGCTTCAGGTTGTTCCCCTCGGGTAGGTCAACTTACCCGTGACATTTGGAGGCCGAGTCAATTTCCACACGAAAATGCTCACCTTCAAAATAGCGGATTTCCCCGGTGCCTATCACGCCATCCTAGGCCGACCATGCCACACCAAGTTCAAGGTCATCCCTAACTACACCTACCTAAAGCTAAAGATGCCTAATCCTCACAGAATCATCAATATAGGAGGTGACCTCCAGCAAGCCCACCTCTATGAACGGAAAAATTACGACTTCATGACAGTCATGTGCACTCCCCTAGGGCTGAACCCGAACATGACTTCCCTATGTGGTAAGGGAGCATGTGGAGGTCACGCTCTACGACCTCGACCGTGGCATGCAACAAGGCAGGCGATGACACGGCTCGAGGATGACGCGATCGACGAGTGCCAGAGGGCTCATGACACAATGCATTCCTCGATTCGATGAGCCACACACTCTAGGCCTCACCGCATTGAGCACTGCAAATGACAAAGGCCATGACCAGTGGCACGGAAGCTCGGCGTTCGCACCAAAGCTACTCTTAGCCAACTAAGACTTTGTACATAATGATCAATGTATCCTCCCTGTGCCTAGAGATCGCAACATGCCTCTATGAGCACATGTCCAAGCGACACTCTGACGATGTGTGCAACCCCAAGTGACCCGTGTCGATCAGCACATGCCAATCGACACGGTTCACTCACAAGGGCTACACCAAGGCATACCATGCACCGATGCTCATTGGAAGAAAGGTCGTCATGACCTAAAGGAAAAAGGACAATGAAAGGCATGCTACCGCCAGATCTTTCCTACAACACTTCGATCACAAAAATAGAGTTGCACTAGACCAAGCCTCGTGAGATGATCCCCAGGCAAGGATGCGCGACTACAGCATTCAAACGATTGGATCATCGGTGAGCACACGAAAGAAAAAGAAGCACGAGATACAAACTAAGAAAATTTATTTATTAAAAGACCCTAGGTACATCCTAAGGTCCCTGGCCACTACCGTAGAGGATTTCCTCCACGTCTATGGTAGCCATGACAGCGGCCGCGGCGGTGGCAAAGTCGCCGACTAGCTTCGCCTGCTCCACCTACCCAGCATGGTCCAAGAACCCAAGCACCACCTGATGGAAGTCCTGGCCAGTATGGAGCTGTAGGGCGCAAAGGCAACACTGGCTCCCTGCCAGACTCTGGCTACCACCGCGCGTTCATGGTCCTCCATTAGGAGAACCACCCAGAGTCAAACCTCCTCCATCTCATGGTGGGAGGCCACCAGCTCCTCCTCCAACGCTGACACCAAGAAGATAGGAGGATCAGGAATGGCAAGCAACGAATGGGACAACAAGACGAAGAAGCACCCTTACCCACGATACGAGCCTAGGCATCAGTGGCCGCCACCGGCACGGTAGCGGTCTCCCTATCTGAGACCTCGAGGGCCACCCTAATGGCATCAAGACAGCGCTCCAACTGGCTCACTTCGCAGGTGGCATTAGAGTAGCGCTAGCGGGCCTCATCTGCCCCGCGGACGAGCTCATAGAACTCACACCGATCATCCAAGGTGGACGATGATGAGCTCGACCCCCCTATGGGTGGGGTCATGGCACGAGCGGCGCTGGCGGCCCCTCCGAACGTGATGTGGTAGGCAGCCCTACAAACACCCATAGTCAATATAGGTTGGACCTTCAAACTTGAACATCATCCGAATGCACTTACCCCTGATTGCGTAGGCATGGATGAAGAGGTGGCAGCGCCCCACTAGCACCTGGTGACCCCTCCATGGGCCACTTGTCATGATCCATTCTGACTGGTGGAGAAGGAGCATCGAACACACGAGAGCGAGAACAGGGAAGTGGCGGAGCAGGCCACTCAAAGCAAATGCCTCTCCCGCCATACCACTCCTGCGTATTTACAACCACCGTGAATGCTTGAGATGCACACACACATTCACTTGCATTTACTAACCTCTTGGGAAATCCCGCAATGCAAGTGAAGCAATCGGAGGGAAGACAGAGCAACGGTCACCCACACAGTGGCGTGAACAAAGTAAGCTATGCACATCCCCACTCTTTCCATATCATTTCAATTTGCGCATGAGTGGGCGCCATTATGCCATGATGTGACCAGAGAAGCCAACCGATCCTCAAGACCATGCGTGGAATGACCACCACAACCACAACCCCACGACGTGCTTAGGAAACCCACTTTTAGGCCAGTCCTTAGAAGGGCTCGAGGCCACAAAAGGGGTAGGGGTAGGGGTAGGGAGAAGATGGGCCCCTATGGCTCTAATTGGTGGTGTGGAGCCACATGACCATCTCTCTCTGCGTTTGAGTCATCTGCCTCAAAGTCGCCCGGGTTGACCCCCTCCGGGGGAAGGCATCTTGCCCTCTGACCGCTGCGGAGGCGGTCGGGGACCGATGGGTTTGACGGCCGAAGATTTATTGGGACGTCTCTCGATGAGGCACAGCCAAACTCCACATCGATTGGGGAGGATATAGAGACCTGCTCGGATTACCCATCGACCCTGACGAGGCACACTGCTCCGACCACATGGTTACAGTGGACATGCCTCTCCCCACATGAGGCAAAACCAAACCTGCCTATAATAGGGCATCATGACCCCTCGAGGTCGGTAGGGATTGCCGGGAAAAATAGGAGTCAGGTCCTCGTGACCCCATAAAGGAGTCAAAGCCATGCCATGACTGAAAACTCCTCCCAGCATCTCTAGGTCCAAAGACCTAAGGCTAGCTTCGAAGACTCACAAACCATCAAAGGTCCACGACCTCTCTAGGAGAGATCGATGAAGCAGACGGCCTAGGCAACATAGCATTGACTTCCATATGAAGCGATACAAAACCCAAAATGTGATCACGGCTCGATCACATGGACAAAAATAAAAAGGTCCAAGACCTACGAGCCAACGCACGATCGTAGAAAACCTTGCGACCATGCAAGCAGAGGTCGAGGAAGCAATGCCTCGCATCATCAAACCAAAGGCATGACCCCAAACCCATGGCTTGGGGGCTCATTGTAAACACAGGGAAGCCCATGTCTTCACAAATACTAGAGCGGCTAGACCGCTAAAACACCAAGGGTGGGTGCCACCTCGATGGTGATGTCGATTGACAACCCAAGGCTGAATAAGAAGCATGGGCAACGAATGCCCTACCCAATGGCATGACCTTGGCGATCCTGGGCAGGAGGACCGCTGCCATCCCTTCGACAATAAAGGGATCCTGGCCATCACCGATAAGCTAAGCGCAGTCGGGTCGCCATCCTGATCCGTTCGACACAGACAGCGTGACAAGGCCGTGCTACTTCACCCTCCCCCTGCTCTATGAGTAGTCCCAAGCAGATGTTGGGCAGACCTTTAACAGGGTCCCAATGAAATGCCAGACTATGCGTGAAACTCAGGGAGGAGCCAGAAACACCTCTGGTTGTCGCACATTTTGAGCACACAAACCACCAAGGTTTGGGGCGAGAAATGGTGATAGGGTAGCGCACTGATGTCGCGTATGACCCAACTCGGTGGCCATGCTACCTCTTAGTCCCCTGCTCACAAGTCACCTTCTAGCGCCAGTTGTCAGAAGGGGCAGCGCTGACCTCTAGCCACCCCAAATGATCCCCAGCGGATCGCATACCCAGAACCTCATGATTCCCTTCAACTCTCTCTCTCTCTTCTCTTTCAAAACTTGGCCTCTCAAGCGAAAGCTAAAAATCAATACCTAGACATGACTGAAGGTGCCTCAAATGATAGAAAGGCCCCTATTTATAAGCCCAAGGGCAGACTGAGTAGCCTGAAACCCCCACACCGCGTGGTGAACCACAGGAGGTCACAACTAATGTTAGATGCCCGTGTGAGGTTAGGGAAATCGAGACCTTCCCAAAGGTAGGGCCGATATAGCGTCGACGAGACCACTCGGCCCCCCTGGGTCATGAACCCTGATACGCGGCACACTGACATGACAGGGCTCAGCGGTCATGTTCCACATCGTCAGGGCATCCTGACGGGGTAGAGCACAACAGCCACCTACTGCATTGAACGCACCAGCCCACAAGGGGTCAAGTGACGAAGCTCGAACAAGCCACGAACTACGAACCCGCATTCGATATGCACGCAACATAGCGCTTTCACGATCACTTTGCGGTCGCAAAAATGCTCGGGGGCCACTATCGGGGTTATAACCCCGGGGTGTCTCAAGGCACCGATTAATTAGCAGGCCAAACGGCCCATGATACATCAGCCAGCAAGAGCCCGAACGATCGAGGCCTAGCTGATCCAAAAAAACCAGGCCAAGCGCTAAGGCGGGGGTCGGCCATGACTCCTTCATTAGACTTAACCACATGACGCGTAAGAAACACACAACCTCCCCATCGCTCCGACCCCTGGGAGGAACGGGGAGGGGTCAAGCCTGACCAAGCATGCCTGCTCTAACAAGAGTAGACATGTTGCACTGACCCCGCAAGAACCGAGGGGATAGCGGTCACCTTGGTCCGGTCAGACACCATCCCTGCGTCGCGCAACATGGACAAGGCAACACCATCCAATGCGGTGACAGCCGGTACGGTGCCCACCCGCTGGATACGGGCCGACAAGACGCATGTACTATTCTACCCACTATGGGATGTGATCCACGACGAGGCCCTAGACTTAGAAGCCATCCAGACCGACGGGAGCCACGACCCCAATGATCGGGATCGTGGCCACCAACTCGACAAGTCAACCAGGCGATCGACGACCCGGGGGTGGCTACCAACTCTCGTACGATGCCCTAGAAAACCAGGAGACGATGACGAAGACCTCGGCGGTGACCACATCGCATAGGATGGCTGGCGAACCACCACCGTGCCAACAGTGCTGGCATGGTCGGCTCGGTAGCACCATGTCACACCATGCCGCGACGTGGCCATAGGACCATGACAACAACCACGCCCAGACGTGTACCACAAGATGGCGTAGCTTGCAAGCCAAGTTAACTAAGTCCTCCCTCAGGCTCATGACCCTTCAGTCAGTAGAACCTTCTTCTTTGTACACGACCTAGCCCAGAACTTTATATAAGGGTGGCCAGGGCACCCATCTTGGGGATCCGAACTCATTCACTCATTCTTACACCATAGAAGGGCTCCTGAAGCTTCCCTTCGGACAGCCCGTCTCCTAGCTCTAGCTCTCCTACCTCTTCCACCATTCTTGCACCCCTCATTGTAAGAATTTAAGAGCATTCAAGCGAGGAACACGCATTCAATCATCTCTGGGACTAGACGTAGTGCTTTGACCTATTGTATAAATCCTCGTGTCTTTTGGATGCTACCATCATATTCCTAGAGCAGCGTGGCAATCGTATAAATTTTCTAGTCCGGATTACAAAACACCGACAATATGAAATTAAGGCTAGTCACGGCAAGAAGTTTCAAGGTGTTGTTTCCATGGCTGTCATGTCATATACACAATGAAATAAAACGTGGATAAAACACCCACTTTCAATGAAAAGTTTCATTTTATGATATCATAGATATATAATTTTATTAGTCATAGAGAGTTAACAATCGTGCCAAGAGAGTTGATGAAACCCACTTCTTCTATCTTTTATTAAAAAAATATTGTTTTGTCATCAAAAATATGTATGTGACGGTTTATTAATTACAAATAAACTCACATGAAACTCTCGTAGAGACTGGCTTAAGAACAGCCCCATGAAAGGGCATTTGTGAACTATCATTAGCCGCTGCAAATGATATGATCGACCTACTTAACGGCCTAATTGGTCATTACAATTCAGAACAATCACAACAGATGTTTTGGTAAAAGCATTCCTAATTGGATGCTGAAAGGCGGTCATTTTTCTCGCACACGAGCGTTGAAGTTAGGCAGCCTGTTCGGTTGGCTGGTTCGTATCGTTGCTGGTTCGTGAAGAAGTACTGTTGGCTGGTTTGTGTGAGAGAAAAATATTGTTCCGGCTGAAAATTTACGATCGTTTATGACAAGCCACAGCCAAACGAACAGGCTGAGGGTATGCGTTCACACATCTTAGTGACGGTTCTCAGTGGATACTGGCATTTATTTCCAAATCTACTATTTTGCGTATTTGTTTCCACGAAATTTCCCAGAGATTTCAACCTTCAACACTCTTGACTATTGACTCCCCAACATGACATTCGTGCTAGAAAGACTGCGTTAGATGCATAAAAAGCTTGACCTGCAGTGGTAAGTCACCTCTGGACATTGCTGTAAGAGAGAAGACCTTCTCATACAGGTCGAGAAACTTTCTAAACCCGTGCTCCACCCTGACACAAGGGCACCGTTACCCTGTGAGAACCGGGCCGGACCTTTTGACCTGTGCTTTAGCCGTAGGACAGACGAAGGGGTTTTTTTAACCCTAGCCTGAAATTCGTTTTCACGGGAAGTCAAACTTAGGACCTGATAAGTGCCGTTGAGGCCACCTAACCACCCTTTGGCAAGACTGTGGTTTTCTAAAGCAAGTCGTTTTGAGGTTGTCTTAAGTCAAACATTTTAAACTTTGACTACAGATAACTTCTTTTGGGTTGAGTTTGAAAATATAAAAGTGATGTAAGTAGATTCATCTCGAAATGTAGTTTCATAAAAGTATATATTGACTATATTTTATAAATATTTTATAGCAAAAAGTTGTAGTCAAAGTCGTTTCTTAAAGACCGTGTCGATATCCAAAACGATTTGCTTCGGAGAACCGGAGGGAGTATAGTATAAATAAATGCTTAGACTGAGCTCTGTGTGTGCAAAAATACAAGCAAGCTAACATTCTTGCGTTCCTAGTAAATCAAGACACATCTCCACACCAGTCACCACTCACCAGGAATTAGGAGACCATGGGAAGCGCTCCCGTAAACGTCTGCCAGTTTCGAGGCACGCAGCAAGCTGAAGGACCTGCCGCCGTGCTGGCCATAGGCACGGCCAACCCGCCGCACTCCGTGCATCAGGACGAGTTCCCAGACTACTTCTTCCGCATATCCAAGAGCGAGCATCTCACCGACCTCAAGGTCAAGCTCAAGAGAATATGTAAGCTAGGTTCCCACTCGATCTTAAAAATCGCACTAAATTATTATTAGATGCACCACAAAATATATCTTTATAGTGTGCTTATTTGGTGTCATAAATTTGATTTTTTTTGTTAAACTCTGTTAAACTTTATAAAGTTTAAATAAAAAACTTAGAAGTTGATTTATTCAGAAACGGTGAGTATTCACAGACTTAAGAGAGTGCATGTTTGACTTGACACGGCTCTAAAAGTTGCATTTAGGGAATAAATTAATTTTTTCATAACTTGAACATCCTTTGAAACAAATCCAATGGAGTACTCTTTTTATAAAATAAAGTAGCTATACAGCATTTAGTCAAGATTATTAAAAGGTTGGAATATTTGAATATGGTTGAGCACTTTTTTGAGAAAAAAAAGGACACAATGGTCAATGCTGAATCTTCAAATTATATGGCATCCTGGTCCTCCTTGCATAATTTGTCTTTTACTTGAAAAACATAGTTTAGTATTCGTTTAATCACTTCCCAGACCTAGATCAATGACATAAAACACCAGTACCATATCGTAGCATTCTTCAAACAAAAACCATTTTTTCAAGCATCCAAAGTGTGGCTTTATACGTCATAGGCGGCATGTAGGTTTCATAAAAAACGATGGCACGTACAAGTTTGTTGCCAAAGAAAAGAACATGTTAGCTCAACTTCAGACCTCTACTTGGGCCGTCAATTATGAGGCTCACGCCAGGGGCTTACTTTTTCTGTGTAAATGATTCCCTTACCTGATGGAGGCTGGGATGGGTCTGTTTTTCCACGTGGGTTTCATAGGGGACCTCAAGATTCAGCTATATGAATCCAGCCCATAAATAATGAGTTAATCAGCCCACTTCTTTTTGAGCCCATCGTCCCACCCCTTGGTGCTAATCCAACAACACCCGAGAAAAGTGGGGACGGTCCCCATGGAGCAACCATGGAACCTTCCATAAATTCATGACACGTGTTCATATGCATGTATCCAACTCACGAGAGAGTTGTAACTTTTCTTTCCAACTATTACTCCTAAATTTAAGCAACACGTCCAAGTGCTGATGTATGCACATGGACACATGTTGCCAATCCACGGAAGGTGTCCTCGGTTGCTTCATGGGGACCATCCCCACTAATTTTTTTCCACTACGCGTCGCGCCACACGCAACATCGCCGCTGCTTGCCCTCTCCTACTCTCTCTGCCTTTCTCGGGTCCACTCACCTTCTCCCATCCGCACGTGAGGTAGAGGTGCAGTCCTACTAAGCAGCTGCTCTCTTCTCCTGCAGCCCTGCTCAACCCTCTCCCATCTCCACCTTCTCCCATCCGCACCTAAGGTAGAAGCATGACCATGCTGAGCAGTGGCCCTCTTCTCCTGCAATCCTACTCACCCCTCACACATCTCCTATAGGTCCATTCTCCCGGCTCCTCATGGATCGCGTCTTGTAGTCGTCCCACTACCGCGGCGAGGAAGCACATGTGTGTTAGTCGCTCAGATGGTGCCTATGCCATGACTACTCATCAGGCAAGCTACATGTGATAGGCCATGCATTGTGATGGTTTTCAGTTTGATTTGTGCTTTATTGTGAAGAATTTGTCTATGTTGGTTCAACTTTGCTCAGGTTTCATAAAACTAATGGGTTTCGGAGACCCATCAGGTTCGAGGACGGGGGCACATTATTTTCACACGAAAGGGAGTTCGGGGCTGGGGCGGGTTTGAGTGTCGGGTGTTTCAGGTGTGGGTACATGGACGCTCCACCTGGCCCGACCGCCCTATTGCTATCCCTACACACCCACGTGGACTCCACCTACACCTCCGTCCCATACGGCACCCCCACAGCCGCTAATTTTGATTCTGGATGCTGGTCATGTGATCTACTAGTTGGAATCAGATCGCTATCCTTCCATGTGCCCTTCCCCTCCATTGCTCGTCGGATTAAGGAGCTCTGGCCATCTTCCCTACTCCCACCCACCCGACATCTACCCCTTCCAGCCGTCCCCAGAACACTACCTCCCCATCCGCCTTCCTTGTGAGCGTGTCCTCCCCTGTCGTGGTTTCCTCTAGCGCGCCCTCTCTACTCAGCTGTCCTCCCTACCGGTACAACCTTGAGCAAGTTCTACCAAAACTCCAACTTGATCACAAGGTGCCCTTCACTACAGCCACCTCAACCTCGACCTCATCCTCTCCAAAAGCTTGCCTCCCCTCCCGACTGGTTGCCCTTCCCAATCAGCCATGGAGGGAGCAATAGTGTGGCTCGTGGTCGCGAAATGGAAGATGAGAGAAAAATAAAAAATATATGCAACTAATAAATGGGTCCCACGAAAGTAGAGTCTAGAATTTGAAGGCTGTTTCTAAAGTTAAGATTAAAAATAGGGCACGCAAAAGTAGAATAAATCCCTAGAATCAAAAGTAGGGGCATGATTTGGGAGCTCTTCAGTTGCTCTAAAAGTACTCCATCAACTGTATGGTTCAATATGTTCCAAATTTGTCAATAGTTCGACAGATTTTCTACCTAGCCGTTTGGTTATTTGCCGCCGTTTTGCGCTTTGGGCACGTCACACATTTTCAAACATAGAGACCATGTGTCACGCCCACGCACAAACAAAATCTTGCTAAAAGTGTATCTAAGCTGTCGTGAGAAATTTGTTCTTCACACCTCAGCAAAAATTTCACCAAGTAGTTTGGCAAAGCGTGGAGCCATTCGAACACATCGTGTGTACTAGTAAATCTAACAAGTAAATTAAATGAAGGGTGCCAATTAGCCTCAATTTGCATTAGGTCATTCTTAATAGAGATTTTTATAACGTTTCTGTAGCCTCAATAAAGTGTGACATGGCTATCCTATGATCTGACCCTGTCGCATGCATCAAACTGCAGGTGAGAAATCAGGTATAAAGAAACGCTTCTTCCACATCAACGAGGAAATACTCGGCGCCCATCCAGATTTCAACGACCGAGAAAAGCCGTCGCTTGAAGCCCGGATCGAGATGACGGCAACAGAAGTCCCCAAGCTCGCCGCGTGCGCTGCTGCCAATGCCATCGCAGAGTGGGGCCGCCCAGCCACGGACATCACGCACATCGTCTTCAGCACCTACTCCGGCGCGCGAACCCCGAGCGCGGACCTCCGCCTGGCGTCGCTGCTGGGTCTCCGGCCCTCCGTGTGCCGCACAACGCTGAGTCTCCACGGCTGCTCCGGCGGTGTCCGGGCGCTCCACCTGGCCAAGGACATCGCCGAGAACAACCACGGCGCGCGCGTCCTCGTGGTCTGCTCCGAGATCTCCCTCATCTCTTACTGCGGCCCCACGGACGGGTGCGTGGACTCCGTCCTCGGCCCGGGACTGTTCGGTGACGGCGCCGGCGCCGTCATCCTCGGCGCTGGCCCGGTCGCCGGCACGGAACGGCCGCTGTTCGAGACCGTGTGCGCCACGCAGGCTACCATTCCGATGACCGAGGACGCGATCACCACGCAGTTCGCGCGGGGCGGCATGGATTACCACATTGGCAAGCAGGTTCCGATGATCGTGGAGCAGACCATCAAGCAGTGCCTGCTCGAGACGCTTGGCATCGACGTGGTGACGTGGAATGAC
This sequence comes from Miscanthus floridulus, assembly GCF_019320115.1. Lineage (NCBI taxonomy): Eukaryota > Viridiplantae > Streptophyta > Magnoliopsida > Poales > Poaceae > Miscanthus > Miscanthus floridulus. The sequence goes on from NC_089587.1 coordinate 35,423,943, forward strand.
CTCTTCTGGGCGGTGCACCCTGGTGGCCGTGCCATCTTGGACAGCGTTGAGGCAGCTCTCAGACTGGAGACTGAGAAGCTAGCAGCCAGTCGCCATGTGCTCAGGGAGTACGGCAATATGAGCTCCGCAACCGTCATCTTTGTGCTCAAGGAGCTTCACCGCCGACTAACGGCCAAGGACGACGATGATGAGGAGAGTGCCGAGTGGGGGGTCATGATAGCATTCGGACCGGGGATCACAGTTGAGATAATGGTCCTGCGTGCCGCCACCAACCTCAGAGAAAACTAGTGTTTAATGCATGTACTATATAGCACACTAGCTTGCAACGCTATATAAAATACCGATGTATTAATACATTAACGGTTTATATCTTTATAAGCATGCATCAAGGCCTCAACTTATACTTTAAAGTAGAAAAAAACTAAAGTAGCTAGCTGTGGTGGTGGAGGTCTGGAGGATCACCGGATACGTTTATTGCGATGATCATCTCGCCGGCGGAGGGCCTCTAGTGGCCGAGACTAGAGGGCGGCAGCGCTAGGATACGGCTGTTGGGCCTTGGGCGGCGACGGCGCTTGTAATCCATAGGTCATGCGGGGAAGGGAGAGTCGCGGATGAGGAGAACAGAGAAAAAAATGTACTGGTAAGGTTGTGTAATCCATGTCATGGTGGATGAGCTTGGAAATATATATCCCTGAAGTATGTACCTCTTCTCTATAAAAACATGGAGTTGGGGTCTAGCTTCGTCTTTTATTGGAGCGGAGTTATTTGCACCTGTTTGGTTATAAACAACTTAAGAGTGGAGCTGAAAAACCTGAACCTAATATAGTATGTCTAACACATCTTAGAACACATGTTAGTCTTAGTGATTGGATTGCCACCTTTATCACGAGCACTACAATAGGGTATGGCCATGGGCATATGATCCTTATAGAGTAATTTGGATTATAAAGACAAATGGTTTCTAACAATTATACTGTAAATATAGATGTCATAGGGTTTAGCTAAAATTGTATAAATTTATTTGAAGAAATAACTAACTTTAAATTGTCATGGATATTAATATAATTTTTTTGGTATCATGGTATATGTGCCCTTACTTGTCATTTTCAGGATTATTAAGAAAAAATAAATACTTATTGTCAACACAATAAATATTTATTGTCATGGGCATGTACACTTGTTCTACATTATGGCATAATATTTATGTTTAGTTTAAGTTAGTTTTTTCTACGTATTAATAGTAATAAAAGTGGATAATTTGGAAACATATATCAACACAATCTAGGATTATTCAAACTTTTTATGGTACCATGCATTAGTACTTTAGACATATATTTAATGGATTATTAGTTTGTCTTTTTTAATAGAAAAAGTGGTAATTTAGATACAAAATTAGAGGGTCACTTTATGTTTGTTATGGTGATACAGGTGGGTAACCCTTTAGGGAATATAATAGATCCATGTCTATTATTTGTCAACGGTGATTATAGCCTACCAAATTGAAGTTCAAATATTTCTAGTGTTATGAGAACTTCAAGGATTATCCTTTCATCTAGTGAATTTTGTGAGGCTGATACAACAGTAAGATGATAATTAGGGTATCAAATACTTCATATGTTTCAAATTGTAAGTCGTCGTGGCTTTTATAAGTATATGTATAAACTTTGTTATGCACTTAGATATACGCTAAGTCTCTAGAAAAATCCAACATGACTTATAGTTTGGAAGAGAAGGAGTAGATGGCAAGATGTTTCTCATTTTATGACAATTTTTAAGATTTACCTTTATTTTAATGTGTCAAGTTATGATTAACATGGAGACGTTTTTAGAGCCAGTTAAATAGTACTCCATCGGTTCTAAATTATAAGAGATTATTTGGATGCACATACATTCACCTCAATCCACATGTGTTGGAGTGGATTGCGGTGTAGTTTGTTTAATTTTTACGCTCTAAGTTGTTTTTTACTTTTTAAATACGCAGTTTTTGCTATATACCAAGTAAAGACTGTGTATGTATGTATAAGCTACTCGCAATTTCATTCGGACGCAACACATGAACATTCAGCGATTGGGCCCTCTTTTTGATAGAAATGACGATTGGGTAGATGGGCCTACCGGGCTGTGTCTGTAGGAAGGAGGGAAACCTTCGTTTTGTAGCCCATTTTCCTCGCGCTCCCGTGACGGACCCGTGGAGGAGCCTCGGAGTCGGACGGCCGACGCTCGCCGCCGACAACCACGACGTCCGGACCCGGCGCGACCGAGCGAGACAGAGGAGAATCGGGAAGAAGCCAAGATAAGATAGAGCGGACACGTCACGCAAAGCGCCTTCCGGAATGGGAGGAGGAGCAATAATAGCAGCGGGCCCACCCTTCGGCCATCACCCTCTCCTCTCTTCCGCAGATTCCCGATCCCCTGCTGCGGCCCTGTCCTTCACTCGGGAACCTTTCTCTCCTCCATTTATATTCCTTGTAATGTAAGAGCCGTCTGCCCCCACGGAATCAAGAACCAAGCCAGCCGGATCCTCCTGCATAGCCATAGCAGTGTGTGCGTGAGGAAGAGAGAGGGTGAAGGAGGAGGGGATCCGGGCAAGAAGAGAAGAGCAGAATGTTGGAGGGGAAGGCGCGGGTGGAGGACACGGACATGCCGGCGCGGATGCAGGCCGCGGCGACCACGGCGGCCTCCCGCGCGCTCGACCTCTTCGACGTCGCCGACTGCCGCGGCATCGCCGGCCACATCAAGACGGCACGCCCTCTTGCCTCTCCTCTCTGGCTCTCTCGCCGTTCTCGTGTCACATTTGATTTGATGGATGGGATCATGATTCATGAACGATGAAGATTTTACGGTGTTTGCAGGAGTTCGACAAGCGGTACGGCGTGGGGTGGCAGTGCGTGGTGGGCGCCAACTTCGGGTGCTTCTTCACCCACACCAGCGGCACCTTCATCTACTTCTCCCTCGAGCGCCTCTCCTTCCTCCTCTTCAAGGCCGCCGCCGCCGCCGCCTCCTAATCAACCAATCAATCTTCTGAATCCTGCTGGCCTGCACTTTCGCCGCCATGGACATGGACCCGTCCGTCCTCTACGTTCATCAGAACAGAAATCGAACCCTGCACTTTCGACTAGCTAGTATCATTTGTAATGCCTGTAGTACGTCCAAATCTCAAAACTGTAATACGTCCAGTCCAGCAGCCTGTGTAAATACTAGTACATCGCACCATGCTCGTTCGCTCCTCGAACCATTTTTGCGTCCATTTGCATCATCGACTCTACCGGCAGTTGTGCAAGTGCCGTGCCTGATTTGGTATTTAGCACAAGAAATATCTTTGGATATTGTAGCTGCCTGACAGCACTTTATTTTGTCCGTCAGTGCGTTCAGTATATGCAGTGATGTGTGTGTGGACGATTGCGAGGTCTGTGAGCTGTCCGATCGCGTAATATTATCCTGTGTGCTCTCCTCTTTTTCTATTGCTAAAGCGAAAGATGCATGGGACCCCATAAAGCGGGGGTCTTTGTTTTCGTTTCTTCTAGCGAGGCGAAAAAACCAAAGGAGAAACCCTGTGCGTCGTCGAGACCGCGACCCACGGCGTGCCGCGCCGACGCCATTCAGAAAGCCAGTTGCTTCAAACTGAAGCTCCAACTGCGCCTGAAATCGCAGCCAGCCGCGTGTGCGCGAGCAACCCATCAATTTAATCCGCGACGATTTTGTCAGCGCAGTGCAACTGTCACTGCGGCGATGCTTATCTGATCCTCTCTGCTTTTCATCTGAATGTGTATGCTTATCTACATAGGCCCCGTTTAGATGCGAAAATTTTTGGCTTTTTGTTACCGTAGCACTTTCGTTTGTATTTGGCAAAAATTGTCTAATTATGGACTATTTAGGCTTAAAAGATTCGTCTCGCTAATTACGGACAAACTGTGCAATTAGTTATTCTTTTTACCTACATTTAATGCTTCATGTATGTGCCATAAGATTTGATGTGACGAGAAATCTTGAAGATTTTGGGTGGGATCTAAACAGGGCCATAGTACGGTGACGACGTGCATACCTTATTCTGCCTGTTGGGGGGGGGGGGGGGGGGGGGGGGGGGGGGGGGGGGGGGGGGGGGGGGGGGGCAGGAAGGGGAAACTTTTTGGAGGTGGATGCCGGCCTTTGTCGGTGCATTCCCCATTCATGATCATTTGCAGGGATGTGAGATGTCAATTATCAGATGCAATTCCATTGTTTTCGTCTTATCTTCCGTTACTTTTTTTCCCCTGTTATACAGGGATAAAAAATGGGGGGCCTTTTCTTTTTCATCTCTTCTTCTTTCGATGAGCATGGGATATCCACCGTCTTATTTATTCTCGCTTGCCAAAGAGGAAGGAATCCCCGGCGTCATAATCGATTGATCGTGACACACGACGAACCAAAGGCCAAAAGCGACCTGCTGCATCGGTGACGATCCGTTCGGCTCAACGTGAAGCTGCCAAAATGGCAATCAGCCGTGCGGCAAAGCAACCGAACCTACCAACTAATCTGGATATGATAATTGATATCGTTAGCGCGCTCACTGGACGAACTACCGCAGCAATAACGCGTCTGTTAGTCTTCCCTGCAAATTTTGGCGCACGGCTTCGTGTCCGTACTGCACTAATCTAGTGATCTTCAGTTTTGTTTTCACCACTCCGTTCTTCAGTCCCAAAAAGAGCATTACTATGAGGTTTGTACTAGGTTTAAAAATGTTAGCAACATTTGTCTTCAAATAAACTTGTAGTATCTTGAGTTTGTATAACTCATAAAAAATTATCAATATTCATCGTATCAAATGAGTATTATTAAATTTGTCATGAGATATTTTTAAAGATTAATATTTTTATACATATATGTTTGGTCAAATTTTAGACATGTTACTAAAAATACACTAAGAAATGTGTATTATTTGTTGGATAGGGGTGTTACTATATATACACATTTCAGTACAAATGGCAAGTATAGGCAATCGCTATGTCATGTACAGTATAGATTGTGGGCTGCAAGATTCCACAAACGTTTGGGTTAAGCAGGCAGGCTCACGGCCCATTCAACCGATCAGTAATACAACAGAGGCATCAGCAGAGCCCAGAACTCAGGAGTCAGACCTAAGGATGGCAACGGGGATGTTCCCATCGAGTATCGTCGGAACGTTCTCTTCCCCGCTACGGAGAATTCATCTCGTCTTCGTCCCCGTTAACTGTCTCGGGTATAGATTCTTGCCCATCCCCATACCCGTCGGGCATCGGTCGTGTAACAGATACCCGACGGGTATTGCATACCCGATAAACAAGGACACTTGGGGTCGCAGCTTTGCAATCGGAGACGTTTTTTCTTCACCCAGATATAAGTGTCGGAGTCTCAGAGATGCCGAGGAGAAGGAGCGAGGTTGCGAGGAGGACGAGCAAAGGTGGCAGAGAGACCGAACTGAGGAAGCGAGGGGCACGAGCGCTCGTGAGGCAGGCGTGCTTTGTGCTGCTGACGGAGATGGTGAGAAAAAACTGAACTAGGGTTCCTAGAACATACAAACTATATATATATGATTGTTCAGATTTGGGTGAAAATACCTATGTTGAGCTTCTTTGGGCCTAATACTCGCATGACAGCTCAAATAGTCGGGTTCCCCAACGGGTAACGGGTACGGGTAAACAAGGAACGTTCCCGTACCCGCTATACCCGTCGGGGATAGATTCTTGCCCATTTAGATGCCCACGGGTAAAGATATGATTCCATCCCCGTCCCCTAATGGATCAAATACCCGTCGGGTATCGGGTATCGGGGTCGTTGCCATCTTTAGTCAGACCCAACACGTTCACAAAGGAATTCCCTCTGATACGGCAAAAGGTAGCCTTCTCTCAATCCTTCGCCTCTCTTTCTGCTACAATAAAAAAAAGGGCGACAGAAGGACGATTCTGATTCCGGCGTCGTTTCCGCCGCCTCCTTTTCGCTTCCAGCGACTGTTTCAGCATCGGAGGTGGAGGGGAGACGAGGGGTCGATGTCCGGTGTACATACCCTCTCCTATTAGTCTAGGTTTGCATAGGTTAGACTGTCTCCAACAAGCTATGCAACACGTGACCCATACCCAAAATGCATCATCTACAGGGAAAAACACCCTCCAACAGAGTACACAAATGCACTACCTATTTTGCGTCCGAGCTGAGAGAGAACCCAAAACTGCGTCGTCCGTGAGAGAGAGGGAGGGAGAGAAAATAGAGCAGACATGGAAAGAGAAGCAGAGTAGGGCGGCGGTGTTTGGCTGCGGCAACGCCGTCGGCGGCTTTGGAGCGCTCGGCTCCAGCGCGGCGGAGTAGAGCAGAGAAGAGGAAGAGGAAGAGAGATGGAGGGAGAAGGCAGCGGCGGTCTCGGACTTCCTCCCGTTCATGGAGAGAGGGAGAGAGGAAGAAAGAGAGGAGAGGGAGAGAGGAATGCAGGCGTGCTTGTGCTGCTGACGGAGATGGCAAGGTCCCATCACGCCCAGCCGTGCAGCCGAGCGACGACCTACGGCGTAGGGAGTGGGCAGTGACGCCCGCGTCCATGCTCGGCGAGAAGATGAGAGGGAAGCAGAGCGGGGTAGAGAGAGGACGTGGAAGGGGAGAGAGAGGAAGGGGCAAGGAGAGGACTGGATGGGAAGAGGAGTAGGGCGGCGGCTGCGGCCTCACGATGAGCGAGCAGAGGCGAGCTCGACGGCGAGCGCGGCTTCAGCGGCAGAGGTGAGTGTGGGCTAGGGCGGCGACTTGCTAGCGAGCTCGACCTCGGCTTCCCTGATGCTTCCCCAACGGCAACCTCGACGCACTCCAATGGCACGACAGGCGATCGGCGTTCCCTCCCTCGCTCCTTCCCTTCCTCCTTCGTTGCCGGCGAGCGCGGGAGCCCCGACCAGAGAGCGCGGGCAGCCACGGTTGGCGTGGCGCAACGAATCACTCGGGACGCAGGCCCTAGCCCTGGCAGCAGGCATAGCCACAGATCCAGCACAGTGGACGCCGCGGCCCGCTGCCCCTTCATCTTCGGCGAAGCCTGCTGCCTCCCGCACGCCCTCGCCTCAGCTCCGTGGCCCCGTTGCCCCTCCACCTCCGGTGAACCCGGTGGCTGCCCACACGACGTGCCTCAGCTCCGCCCCCATGCCTCCCAGGCCTCTCTTTTTGCGTTAGCTGTTGGAGTTCGCCAGTTTTGTGTTCGTTCTTCTTTCGCGTTGCGTGACCCAAACGGTGAGATAGGTCTCGTGTTTGGGTCGGCTCTGTTGGAGATAGTCTTAGGATTAGGGTTTTTGGCGGTGCTTGTCAAATGGCTGTCGGCTCTTTTACTCCTCTTGACCGACGTTGGAAGGGGTGGCTATGGTGGATCCGGTGGCGGAGCTGGAGAAACTAGAGCTCCTTCCTTCTTTGATGATCCATGGAGAATAAAGCGTGCTCTTGTTGGATCTAGAGTCCTGATAGGTGCTCTAGTTCTCGATGAGATTCCCTACGATCCCTCCCTCTTTTTCGTCGGCACCAGCACCTATGTTGGATTCTCCGGCGGAATCCTTGGGAGGTATGTCTACCAACTTGTGAAATCGGGTGGGTATTTTGCTCCCACCTTTTCTGGTGGTTTCCTTCCCCTCCGGGGTGGTCTGTTGGCCGGCATGCCGAGGATGTCGGTGGTTGAGGCGCCAGGCTCCCAGTTGTCCGGTGGTGCGATGGCTGCTGACCATCTTGTTAGGCCTGTGCGTTCAGCGGGTAAAAAGCATGTTGGTGCTGCCGGTATGCTGCTCTTGGTGCCGTTCTTCGTCGGGAGGGTGGTCGGCTTCAACGCAACTGTTCCGGCCACCGGCGATGAGGATGACCAGTTGAAGCTTGCAAGGACCTGAATGTTGTTTTCTTTTCCTTCGAGGGTGTCGTTGTAAGCGTTGGGTTGTAAACCATCAGAAATATTTTTATGAAATATATACCCGGTTTCTCAAAAAAATAGAGGCATCAGCAAACTCACAAGTCTCCACAGGATTACCTGGTGCTGCTGCGGAGCATCCATGGGGTCTCTATGGACCATCTGAGGGGTTTAACAAAACAGAAATGCTCACACCCATCTGAGGGGTTTAACAAAACGGAAATGCTCACACCCGGTCATCCCATCGTCCGGACGCCGTCGTTCATGGGCCACGATACCAGCCCAATGGGTCCAACATTGTATCCTCTTATCCACTCGTACGTCTTGTCCAGAAGCCTCTCGTTCACTTGTCCTCGCCAGAAGGCGCTCCACCGCTGTGCCGCGATAGTGCTCTACCATGCCACCTCGGCGTTCGGGCGTCGGCTGTCGGTCGGCATCTCCACTGCGCCCCAGCATGACTACCCATCTTCCTCCCTCTCCATGACACCTCCTGCCCACTGCAGCCTTCTCTAGTGCACGATCCATCTTCTCCACCAGAGCGACCCGCCGCGGCCTTCTTCACCGGACCTGTCGTGGCCTTCTCCAACAGAGATGCAAGCTCCATGCCACCGGCAAGCTCTACACTGGTGAACTTCACACACCGAAGAACCTCCATTCTGAAGTAGCAAGAAGACGTTGAACTGAAAGCGCATGTTGAAAACATGTGTTTCAGGTGTTTCGGAGGTATGTTGTTCAAGTGATTCGTATCGGTGTTGCAAAAGTAGATCGGGATATTGTAAAAATAGATCTCAAGATGTTGCACATGTTGTGCAATGGCTATACACATATGTTCCAATTGTATGTTCTAAATGTTTCATCTATATCAGACCTATGTTGCAAGTATTTTCATCCGCATGTTGCAAAAGTAGATCTGGATGTTACATATGCATGCATGTTGCAAGCGTATTTTCAAGTGGTTTCAGGTGTTTTCATACATCTATTGCAAATGTTTTATCTGGATGTTGCATATGTTTGTAATAGTTTTCAAGTATTTTTTCAGGTGTTTTTTGCAAGTGTTTCAGATGCGTGTTTAAGGTGTTTCATCTATCTTCTTTGCATGTTGTAACTCTTGCATCTAGATGTGTTAAAAGTAGATCGGGAGTCGCACATGAGATGCGCATGGGAAGCGGCTGGAGGCACGGGCCTGCTGCTAGGGCGCTCGTTGGCAAGCCCGACGCGCTAGGGTGCTCGCTCGTTCGCTGAGGGGGTACCGTCCGAAGCTAGCGCCCCGAATCGGACATCCGAGCACTAGCAAGTCCATTAACAAAAACTACTAGGTCTATGTTGTGTGATCTTAGGCATTTTGGACATCCAGCCATGGTGAAGGCACCGAGGCTTACCCTTAAGCTTGTCGAGAGTAGACTGGGCTATGGTTTGCTAAGAGGTTGAATTCTAGAGGTTGCTAGGAGGGTCTAGAACTAATCAAGGGAGGTACATAGGTGGGTTTTGCTTAGGTGAAGGCCATCCATGGCTAATCTACCAAATTGTGTACTTAGGGGATGAATTGGATGGTGGGCTTCACTAGGGGTGTGATTAGAGCTTACCAAAGAGCTTAAGAATTACTAACAATGGCCCATAGTTGGCATAGAGAGGGGTGCTGGTGAAGTTCGTTCTTGTCCTTCTATCACTGTCGGTTGTGTTGCTCTGAACGGGAGTGGTATATCAATGCAAGGTTGTGGGTCAACCTACCGTGATAGTAGGGGTCTTCATTAGCAGGTGAATAGGATCCCCAATTTGCGTACCTGACTACAGTGATTGACTATTAGTAGTGTATGTGGATCTAACGTGGTAGATTCTCTAAAACTTTTTTTTAATACACGGGAGAGCTATCATTGCATTAAGAATATATTACTTAGAAACTATTTACAACAAATTAATCTTGGTTGCAACACGGCGCTCAATGGAGCCAAAAACTGTTATAAACTAATTAGTGGTATCTCCATATTAGATTAAGCAGCGCAAGTACAAAGCAGTTTGACCGAAAATATACCTATTTATCTTTTTTAACAATAACACGGTATATCAATTAGCGACTGATATCCAATAATTATATTTTTTGTTTAAATTTTATTGAAAAAAATAGTTTGTGTTGTGTGTTTGTTGGTAACATCGCTTATGCAGGTGTATTTGTTGGTATAACATCCGTGAAAAAGGTTATTTATAAGTAGAGCATCCATAGCGACACAACGGCTGCTATATGGAGATCCGAGCGTAGCTCGGGTGGCAAGGTCCGGTCGTTGGGACCTTGACGGCCAGGGATCGAGCCCCAGTGGCTGCGATTTTCTGGTGTCTCACCGGGGTTAGTCCCCAAAATAATTCTGTTGCCTCTCGCGCGTGGAACCACAAAGGGAATGCAACGCACCTCGTCGTCTACGGATCCATGGACCCGGTGATCTCACAAAGGACGCGATCGTGGAATCTAGGTGTAGTTGTAGGATCTGTTTGTGTACTTGTGGTGTAAGTGCGGTGTGTGTGAGTGTGTGGTGTTGGTGTGTGTCTGTCCATGAACAGATACTACAGTTGTACCTAGATGAGAGGCGCAAAAAAAAAGGCTACTATATGAGCAATCATAAACGACTTTGTACATCTAATCTAATAATAAATAAAATCAATGTGAATGTCATTAGAACCATAAGAAGATACTCCCTACACTATAAATATACAATAATGTTTATTCAAACAGAGAGAGTACTCTGACTACAACTATTGTCCAATCTGAATACTAGAGGGTATGTCACTGTTGCTAGTATTGTTATCTGATCGGCTAATCCGGTACTGTAGTAATCTAAACTAGACCCACGTAGTCTAGTTCTACCGATCCCAGCCACAGCTGGCCATCCTTCTCGGCGACGTCGCTCAAGGTCATGCCCTTGGCCGCAGTCAGCTCCTCCTCTACCGCCGCGCCATCTACACCAAGCCGGACACCAACTAGATGCTTCAATGGAGGCGTCGTCACATCAAGCCACGCCTTCTCCTGCTTCAGCGCTACCCAGTAGCCACCCTTGGCGTCGCGCCTCACATTGTCCGGATACCCAGGCAGGTCCGCGAGGAGCTCACACTAGTGCAGCAAGGCTTTTTGCTCCCGGTTGGGAAACCCCTTTAGTCCCGGTTTTCCAACCAGGAGCACCAATCCGGGACTAAAGGTACGCCTTGGGCCCCTTGAGCCAATACCTGAACGCCTGGCACGGCACGGTGTGCGCCACCACCACATGCGTCCTGTCGCTGCTCACCGCCATGCTGTTGGGGTACGGCAGGTCGGTCTTGAGCACGGTGACCTGCTTTGTCCGCGCGTCGTACTTGAGCAGCCGCCCCGTCGCGTCGGCGTTCATCATGATCTCGGTGTTGAACCTGCGCGGATACGTGGCGCTGCTGTCTGTGAAGTATACATCGCCCGTGCCCTGGTCGACGTCGAGTCTGTTGACGAAGTGGAACGGCGCGCCGTCGTCCGCTTGGGTCGCCAGCACCTGGGCCTCGCCGCCGTCGGGCCCGACCTTCATGAGCCCCATGTACTCGTCGGCGATGTAGAGGTCACCGGTCATGGCGTGAACTGCAGCCCAAGCGGGCGGCCGCACATGCTCTCCGTCTCCTCGGACGGCACCACGGACGCCGTGCACAGGGGATCTTCCTGTAGTTTGGACTGTGGGCGAAAGTGGTCCAGCCGATGGCTCTTCCGCCCAACTTGAGGACGCGGCCATCGGAGACCCGGCGTAGGGGCCTTGGCCACGCCGGTCGAAGGCGAGGCTCTCGGCGCCGATGACACCGTCGAGCAGCGGCAGGTGGAAGCCCCAGAGCGTGGGCGTGGACTTGATCAGCTCGGCGGCGCACAACGACGCTGGGAGCAGGAGCGCGAGGGCGACGGCGAGTAGAAGTGACGCGGCATGATTAATGCGTCCCATCTCGCTTGATTAGCGCAGTCCCAATGAAAAAACTAGTACTGCTTTCCAACCCATGGTTTCTATGAGTAATAATTATTTTCTCTTTCTCTCTCCCAACTCTATCTTCTTCCTCCAATGGGAGTGCGGCACGAGCCTCCTAGAAACTGGTGGTTTCTCCCCAATGGCGATTTCATGGTTTCTTGGTGTATTGGGTCAAGAGAAGACCTGATTTCTTCATGAGGAAACCATTTCTAGGATTTTTGCTCTCTTTCTTCATTAATTACATTGCCATGTCAGCGTTTTGCCTACGTGGCAAGTCATTTAATGAGGATAGAAACCATCATCAATACACCATTGGGACTGTCCTTACGATGTCAATTGGCCGATGGAGCTGCGCAACTTTGGTTTGATGGGACGGCGTGGCGGGCTGCTAGGTGTTGTTTTATTGGCCTGGGTGCGCGGCGGCTGTGTCAGACTCGGACGCGGCCTTGCGTGGCCATCGGTGTTTGTTTTTGTTTTCCAGGGTCCGATCCGTTTTGCCGCAAAAACACCAGGGTCCGATTCCAGGACGGCGTGGCAGGCAGCGCCGAGTCCTAAAATAGGGCGTTTTGCTTTATGACGCTGTTGAGCCCAAGTTTTTCCCCCAACCCTCAAATCTACTTAGGGCTTGTTCGGTTCGGTCGGTTTAGCCCGGAATGTAGCCCAATCCAAGCGGATTGGAACGGCCGGGAATGGAGTCAGGCATGGCTTGGATTCGCTGTTTGGTTAGATCTGGTCCGGAATGGAAACAGGCCCGGTTCGGTTTTCCCCCTTCTGCTCACGGCCCGGATTCATTCCCCACCTCGTCCCCTCCGGAACGGAGCCTGGCCACTCGCTCAGATTGAGTGACACGGGTGGAATCACTCAAACCGGGCCTGGAAGTAATCCTCGCCGGGATCCAATCCGACTAAAACGAACGAGGCCTTATGGTGGTGATTATAGGAGTTTGTTCTTATTTGATTTGAAGTGGGGTTTGTCAACGGCAATGCAATATGTACCATTATTCATACAGCTTTTATGCATTTTTTGGCATTGATGTTGCTATATATAGTATCATAAAAGAAATTTAGGCATAAATTTATTTGTAGAAGCAATAGATGAAATGATTAAATGAATGTACATGGATGTTATGAAAAACTAAGAGTTAAATAGACCGGCGGGCCTTAAACTTGTCCATAGGTGCCACTTAGGTCTATGAACTCTCAAATTTGGATATGCCTCTATGAACTTGTAAAGCCGTGGACTATAGGACTATGATAGAATTTTACAAAAACCACCTTGCCATAGCTATCTTCTACTCCTTAACAGCAACACCTTTGCTGGCCACTTCCCCCAATCTCCCTAGCCTCACCCACTCTTACCACGCCGTGGTAGTGTCCACGCTCGCCTCATCGTGCACGCATACCGGCCAGAGCTTACCAGCCCCGCGCCGTGTCCATGCTCATGTCATCCCTCAGCCATCTCGACGCCGACTGGGTGCTCGCCTGGTGGCACAAGCATTCACCTCGCCGCGCCATGGCCGCACTCGCCTTGCTCGGTGATGACCCTAAGCCTCTACTGCCCGAACGTACCAATACCACCGAACCATCCATCCCTTCCCGTGCGCGCTCTCTTCTCCCCGCAAGTCCCCACGACCGATGTCATCTCCGCCATGTGTCGACGAAATATGGTCGGCAGTCTACCTAGGGGTATGCCCAAGGTAGTAGATTGTCGGTAGACAGATGCGCAAGCCACAAACAAGACGGTGACGCAAGATGGACACGAGGTTTTATCCAGGTTCGGCCACCAAGAAGGCGTAATACCTACGTCCTGCATCTGATTTGTATTGTTGTATGTCAATGAGAGATGTTTTTAGAGGGATCCCATGCCCACCTTATATAGTCCGGGGGGCAGGGTTACAGATCTAGAAACTAATCCTAGTCAGTTACAATTGCCATATGTGGCCGGATAAGGATTCCTATTCTAACCGACTAGGATCCTGCTTGATCGCCAAATCCGCCTTGACTCCTTGCACGGGACTCCAACCAGGTTGGCTGGGCCGCACGTCGTCTTTCGGATGGACCGGACCCATCGATCCGGGCCGGCCCAAGCTTAGCCATAAGGGTATAGGGGTTAATACCCCCACAGCTAGTCTCTGAGCACCATGTATTATGCTGCGACACGCCATTTCGACCTTCTCCGACAAGTAAGGCTCGAGTCCTTGACGTCTCTTGACCACCGTCGTCGCCGGAGAAATAGGTTGTCCGAAGAATGTATGGTGCTCTTAAGAAAAAAGAAAAAGATTTCTGTCCCGGAAAGTGTGCCCACTTATATTTCTGAAAAGAAATGTAAGTGCGTCTTGAAGCGTAGCATCTTTGATCATCAGAAGCGTAGTGGTCGAAAAACAAGCACACTCACCGCAAGGTGAAGTGTGCCCACTTAGTCCCCGAGCTCGGTAATAGGTGACGTAGGCACGTGGTGCCAGGGTCTAAAAAGAATTCCTAGTTAAGTTGAGAACCCAATCGTCGTACAGGCGATACGAGATGCACCGGCAGGTGCATCGTATCGATGTAGTCCCCGAGCTTGCTGGAAGGCGAAGTATGAGCCTTGTAGCAAGGTCTAAATAAATGTCTCTCAACTGTATGTGAGTGCAAATCACATGTAGCCGAGGAGAACGATTCTCCAAGCAGTGGTCGGGATAGTCCCCGAGCACATCAGTTGTCGGAGCAGTCCCCGAGCGTGACAGTGGTCGGAGTAGTCCCCGAGCATGTTAGTGGTCAGAGCAGTCCCCGAGCGCGATAGTGGTCGGAGTAGTCCCCGAGCACGTTAGTGGTCGGAGCAGTCCCCGAGCACGTCAGTTGTCTAGGCGGTCCACGAGCACGGCAGTGGTCTGGGTAGTCCTCGAGCACGGCAGTGGTCTGGGCAGTCCCCGAGCATGGCAGTGGTCTGGACGGTCCCAGAGCATTGTAAGAGTCTGATCCATCCTTGAGCACAAAACAGGCATCGAAAACACGAACGCCATTGATGTATTTATTCGGTGTATTTATTTATCTTCATTCTCTGCCAAGTCTAGTCTGACATGCCTGGTCAAAAAAGCAGATGGGTATAGTATGTCATTCTGTCTTCTTACTCTTTTCTGGCAAACAGTCGCTTGGCACCTGTATAGAGGTGCGTCAGTGTGGGCCCTCTTACACTATCAACGAAGAGGCGCATACACTGGTAACGAAGGAGCGCGTTTATTGGCGTAGATCTCGAGGTTGTGTGAACAACCATCTACGGCGCGTGCGCACGTCTCCCAATAATCTCGGGCGGACGAAACGACGGAGCTCTTTGTTATATATAATGTAGATCTGGTAAGTTACTCACACCGTTCCCCATTGTCATTCACCGCCGCAACCTTCTTCTTCCTCCTGCCGAACCCTATTCCTCCGAAAATCATCGCCAATCCCCTCACCACCGCATCCACCCCCTTAGTAAGGACAGACTAATGGCGAAGAGAGACGCCCAGAAGAAAGGTGGAGTCATGGCGAAGGAGTGGTGGAAGTCGTGGAGCAATGAGCAGACCATCGAAGACCTCGTCGCCATGGGAGTGCTCCACAACAAGGCACTCGTGGGATGGTGTGCGTCGGAAGGAGAAAGCTTCCCCGATCCACAACTAGGTGAGATTGTGGTTTTCGAAGACTTCTTCAAACGGGGTTTCGGGATTCTAGTGCACCCTTTCCTTCAGGGTCTCTGCTTGTATTACGAGGTTGGGATTTGCAATCTGCATCCCAACTCAATTCTTCTTGTCTCCACCTTCATCCATCTCTGTGAGTCTTATGGTGGCTTCTAGCCCCATTTTGACCTCTTTCGCCACCTGTTCTGTCTTCGGAAGAAAGGGAGCGGTGACTCGAAGATAGCCGGAGGCGTCTACCTGAATCTGCGCGACGGCATGAAAGCACAATACTTGCACTGCCCCTGGAACACCTCGCTGGACGAGTGGTACAAGAAGTGGTTCTACATCCGTGAAGAGCCGAACACCATCACCCTATGCGACGTGGGGCTGATTCCGGAGAAGAAGAATAGCTGGACAGAGAAGCCCGAGAACCTAGAGCAGATCGCCGAACTGCTCGGGATGATCCCATGGGGAAAGCTAGATGGCCCAAGTGTGGTCGAGAACTTCATCAGTCGAAGGATCCAGCCCTGCCAGAAGAGGGTTCATCCAGGCTTCGAGTACTAGGGGAGCGTAGATCCAACAAGGACTAGGAAAGAGCCGCTCGACAAGATGGAAATCAAGGCCAGGATTGGGGAGCTATTCAACCTGGCCGATCCCAATTATGTCAGGCTGAACGACATCGAGCACGCCTTCAAGCTGGCTCAACCTCCCCCAAAGGTAAATGATGCCTCCTTTTAACTATAGAGTCATGTTGTAACAAGAAATTGACTGTTGTCCCCGTTTTGTGTCTCAGTGTAACGGTCGTGATCGGGCAGCAGTGTTCGTGTCGCCTCCCTCGATGTGGATTGGCCGCAAGCTGCCGGCCCAGCCACCCAGACCAGCGCTAGGACCGACGACGTCCACTGGGCGACACTCGAGACTATGGAGGATGCATCGACCAAAGCCGCTGGCAAGCGTTCGGCTGCCAGCAAACGACGCCAAGCCATCTTCCCCCTGTCGGACGATGAAGTAGAGGATGCGGACATCTTTCGGCTCGTCCCTCGAAAGAGGAGAAGACAAATGGGGTTGATGGAGCAGGGTGGCTCCTCTGTGCCAGCAGTGATCACATCACCGACCACTGCAACACAGAGGACAAGCGAGGGAAACATCGAGCATCAGACCCTGACGCCTGTACCGGAGGTGGAAAGAGTCCCGGTGGAACCTGCTGAGCACGCAGAGCAGGGGCGGTCGAGGAGATGCTCCTTCGCCACATCATTCCGTGCTTCGAGGCTGTAAGTATCTATATCTTTAATGTAAGCTTGTAATTTGCATTGGATACTATTATCTTCTGAACTTGTCTCTTATATATTATGTCGGCGTCCACTGAGAACCCCGACCAGCTAGCTGGGTGCGGCACAACTTCGCCAGCAATGGCGGGACAAACTGCCCAGCAGCCAGCCGTGGAGGAGCCTATAGTAGGAACTCCGCCGGGACCTCAGCAGGCGGACGACCAGACGTCAGTCCCCGAGCGGCTAGTCAAGAAGACAGCCAAGCAGAGTACAAGTGCTCCGAGCACAAACCCTACTGAGGAAGATACCTTGGCGCCAAGGGAACCGGATCTAGCCGAGGAGCAGCAGGCAGAAGTGGCACGGAGCACTCTTGCCGACGCGATGGCTCATGGAAAAGCCATGGTGGTCGCGGAGTCTGCAGACTCTAGACCAGCGCCACCCCCCGAACAGGAGGCTGAAGAGGAAGAAGTAGAAGAGGTCCTAGGCTGTCCCCAAGATAGGTGACAGCATGTATATGTGTCGCGCTGGTGGAACGACGAATGGGTTATGCACGAAGAAATCCCAGAGGTCGAAGAGACCCTAAGAGTCGAACGGGTGGCCAAGCGTCTGGTGACAGAAGTCCAGGTATGTTTGGCTTGACCACTCGACCCTATTATATAGTCGAACTGTCTGACTTAGCTTATCTATATGCAGGACTTGATGAAAACCGCAAAATACTGAAAGAGGTGCTTCGACCAGATTGAAGGGATCACGACGACCAATAAAGAACTGGCAACCGAAGTGGAACGCTTGCAGCGCCAACTTGAAGCCACCGACCAGGAGAGGACAGAGCAAGAAGCACAGAACCAAAACCTGGTCGGCCAGCTCAATAACAAAGAGCGAGAGAAAACAAGTAAATTTTCATCTTATCATAGCAAGTGCAGGACTTGTGTTGTTGTATTCTTGGCAGTAACAGCTGTAATGTAGGTTTAGAAGTTGAAGTGACCCGCCTCCAAGGGGAAAATAGCCGTGTGACCGCAGAGTGTGGTCGCCTGAAGGAGGATAACGAGAAACTAGCACGCAGCCAGTCTCAACTCCAAGACCACACCACCAAAATGAAGGAGGAACTAAAAAGTAAGTATTCTAGATCACCTTTCTCATTCTGTTGCCCACCTTGCCTTGTCATGTCATTACATTTGATGTCTTGTACTCTGTTCAGTTTTGAAAGTCAATGCCAAGAGACACCTAGAGGCTGTGATCAAAGAGCATGACGACTGGAAAGCACGATGCCTCAAGGCCACCGAGGAGCAGGACACGTGGAAGAACCGGTGCCAAGAAGTGGCAACTAGCATTGTGCCCGTCCTCGACCTTATCGACCCGGCGCTCATAGAGGAAGAGCTGAAGACACCCCAGCTCGGACTGGTCGAGAGATGCAGACAAGCATGGGGATGGTTCCAAGAGTTCGTGAAGGAGGCGGGTGAGTACATAGGTGCCCATGTACTAAGCATGGTGTGTGCCCACTACCCCCTAATCGATCTCAAGCGCCTGGAGGCTGGGTACCCGAAGGAGGTAGACCTAGACAAGGCAGAGGAGCTTCGGACGGCCCAGCTGGACTTGTCGTCAAAGATAATTGGCGATATTAACCTGTGTGGAGGTGGGACAGCACCTGTACAGGGTACGCCATTGACAAGTCAGCTGGAAATGCCATCAGCTGCAAGCCAACCAACGAAGCCTGCGGTCTTGACCAGCCAGGCACCGGCGGGGCCATCCCCTTCAGCTCGACTAGCACAAGAGTCCCCGAGACTCGAGTAGGGTATCAGAAGCGGCGAGCAGTAAGTGCCATGCGCCCCGACCAACCAATGTAATAGGCTTAGAGCTATAGAAGGAGGACATAGTTGTGTTATTGTGAACTTGAGCCTCTTCAGGCAAGCTTGTAATAACGTAACTGTATATTATTATAAGCTTGTTTGCTTTGTATAAAGCGTATTTAAGCTTAATACTTTATGTTGGTGTAACTAAGTAAGAACATGTTAATGTTCTATTTAGTTGTACCATCGTGCTCGACACATCATCCCAAAAAGTTTGTGCGGCCCTAGTTTTCCATGTGGTCGGAGTGTGAGGTCCGGTGACCTGTGCACACGTAGACGCAGACAAGTTAAACCAAGGGGGACCTGCCGATCACCCATAACGTAGAGAGCGGATCCCATGCATGTATTGGGAGGAACCGGAGACAGGGCCTGCTTCGAAAACCGTAGAAGGAGTGGTGGTCGGCTTTTACTAGCTAAGTTAGAATAACCATAAAACTCGAAGTGACACATTAGAGTGGTTGAAGAAATCATAATTTCTTTATTGAATTAAATCGAAAGTACAAGAGGAGTACATATCTCAGTAGTTAAGCATAGAAACGTCTAAGCTTGTCGATGTGCCACGAGTTTGGTACGTCCGTACCGTCCAGGTGAGCTAACCTGTAAGACGTTGGTCGTGTGACTTCCTTGATCATGAAGGGTCCCTCCCATGGAGTTGCGAGTTTGTGTACACCAGCCTGGTTCGTCTTCCACTTCAGGACCAAGTCCCCGACCATGAAGAAACATTCTTTAACATTCTTGTTGTAGTACCTACGCAAAACAGCAAGGTATTTGGCCGTACGTACACAAGAATCGAGCCTTTTCTCTTCTGCGCTGTTCACTTCTAGCTCCCGTACTTCATTGACCTTGCCCTCGTCGAAGTTCTCTACTTGTGCTGGTCTGAAAGCTATATCTGGTGGGAGGACTGCCTCAGCGCCGTAAACCATAAAGTATGGTGAGACACCGGTGTTACGACTGGGCTGAGTTCGGAGGCCCCAGACCATGGCTGGTAACTCCTTAAGCCATCTTCTGGGAGCTTTGTTGTTTTCTCTGTACATCCTCTTCTTCAATGCGTCCAAGATCATGCCATTTGCCCGCTCGACTTGTCCATTGGCTCTAGGGTGCGCCACCAAGACGTATTTTACTACTATGCTCCTTTCATCGCAGAAGTCCCAAAAAGCATTCCCGGTGAACTGAGTACCTAGATCGGTGATGATGCTATTGGGTATGCCAAAACGATGGATGACCTAGTCGAGGAACATTACAGCCTTTTTTGAAGATGCCTGTACCAAAGGCATGTATTCTATCCACTTAGAGAATTTGTCAATCAGCACAAAGACACATGTAAATTTCCCAGGAGCCGGTCTGAAGGGCCCAATCATATCCAGTCCCCAGCATGCGAAGGGCCAAGAGGCTGGTATCGTTTGGATCTCATGTGCTGGTACGTGGATTCTCTTGGCGAAGAACTGATAACCCTCACAGTGGTGGACTAGCTTCTCTGCGTCGGCTACTGCTGACGGCCAATAGAACCCTGCTCGGAAAGCCTTACCGACCAGTGTTCTTGAGGCTGCGTGGTTGTCGCAGGAGCCAGAGTGGATTTGGTCTAGGAGATGCTCGCCTTCTTCCTAGGTTATACACTTCATCAAGATTTCCTCCTTTGCGTTTTGCGCCATAACTTGCCATCGACGAGCAGATACTGCTTACTGCGATGCATCAAGCGCTCATTTTCTGTTCGATCAGTATAACCGCTACCATCTGTTAAGTACTTGATGAAAGGTGTTCTCCAGTCTGGCTCATGAGTGGTCAGAGGCAGCTCAGTTGTGCTCGGCGCCGGAACCGTAGCCACTAATTGCTGGTCTGGAGCTTTGTCGACCGTGGAATCTTCGTCTTCAATGGAAGGCGTGAGCAGGTCTTGGACAAATACGCCATGTGGGATCTTGGCTCAGGATGATCCTAACTTTGACAGTGCATCCGCTGCTTGGTTCTTGTCCCGGACCACGTGTATGTACTCGATGCCATAGAACCTACCCTCTAGCTTTCTTATCGATTTGCAGTATGCATCCATCTTTTCGCTGGTCATGTCCCAGTCCTTGTTGAGTTGGTTGATGACCAGAGTCGAGTCTCCATAGACGTAGAGACGTTTAACACCAAGCTCAACTGCAATGCGTAAACCATGAAGGCATGCTTCATATTCGGCAGCATTATTAGATGCCGAGAAATAAATCCTGAGGATGTACCGGAGCTGCTCCTTGGATGGTGACACGAAAACAACTCCTTCTCCCGCACCGTCAATGTTGAGAGAGCTGTCGAAGTACATTGTCCAATATTCATCAGATCCCGGAGAGGTAGGCGTGCTTAAGTCTGTCCACTCGACGACGAAATCGACGAGTGCCTGAGACTTGATTGTAGTACGGCTTGCAAATTCCAAGGAGAAGGGGCATAGCTCCATTGCCCATTTGACGATGCGCCCGTTCGCATCCTTATTGCGGATGATGTCCCCCAAAGGGTACTCAGTCATGACCACCACACGATATCCGTCGAAGTAATGTCTCAACTTTCGGGATGTTATCAGTATGGCGTAGAGCAATTTCTGAATCTGTGGGTACCTGGTCTTGGATTCGTTGAGTACCTCACTGATGAAATAAATTGGCCGCTGTACCTTATAGGCATGGCCTGGCTCATCACGCTCGACCACCATGGTAGTGGAGACCACCCGATTGGTTGCTACAATGTAAAGTAGGAGAGTTTCGTCTTCTCTGGGAGCAGTGAGGACTGGAGGTGATGTAAGGTAATGTTTTAGCTGCGTGAAGGCAGCGTCTGCTTCCTCCGACCACTCAAACTTCTCGTATGCTTTGAGCAGTTTGAAAAATGGTAGCCCTTTTTCTCCTAATCTTGATATGAAACGGCTTAGAGCGGCCATGCATCCGGTAGACTTCTGGACATCCTTCACCTTTTTGGGGGGCTTCATATCTAAGACAGTTTTGACTTTCTCCGGATTAGGGCGTATGCTGCCGTAACTGACGACGTTGCCTAGCAATATACCAGAAGGAACACCAAAGATGCACTTCTTTGGGTTTAACTTCCATTGGAATGTATTGAGGGCTGCGAAGGTACATTTTAGGTTGTCAACAAGGGTATGTGCTTCCTTGGTTTTGACAACTACATCATCCACATAGGCCTCTACTAGGTCATCTTTTATCTCGTCTACGAGGCAGGCCTGAATGGCGCGTTGGTATGTAGCCCCGGCGTTCTTGAGCCCGAACAACATAGTCGTGTAGCAGTAGGCACCGAAAGGCGTGGTGAAAGACGTCTTGATCTGATCGTCCTTTTTGAGAGCGATCTGGTGATAACCAGAGTAGCAATCGAGAAAGGAAAGGAGCTCGCAACCGGCGGTTGAATCTATGACCTCGTCTATGCGAGGTAAGCCGAAGGGGTCCTTAGGGCAGTGTTTGTTGAGATCAGTGTAATCAACGCACATTCTCCATTCATTATTCTTTTTGCGTATAAGAACCAGGTTGGCTAACCATTCTGGATGTTACACTTCTTTGATAAATCCGGCTGCCAAAAGCCATGTCACTTCTACCCTAATCGCCTCCTTTTTGTTGCGAGCGAACCATCGTAGCTTCTGCTTGATAGGTTTGGCCTTGCTGTTGACATTTAAGGAGTGCTCGATCAAGTTCTGAGGTACACCGGGCATGTCGGTAGGTTTCCATGCGAACACATCCACGTTGCTCCTCAAGAACCCGACGAGCGCGTCTTCCTATTTGGGATCTAGGTTGGCCCCGATAAGGGCCGTTTTGCTGGAGTCGCCGTCGACCAGCTGGATCACCTTGTGCTCCTTTGACTTGATGTTCTTGCATGGAGTCTCGAGGTCTGGGATCTCCAGGTGGTCGGCTGAGGTCTTCTTAGTGTCGAGCATGGTCTCGGCCATGCGAATAGAGAGGTCGTGGGCCTCTGCTATTTTAAAGCTGTCGTCCTCGCAGGTATAAGCTGCGTATACGTTGCCCCTGAGGGTTAGAACTCCTTTCTCGGTAGGCATCTTGAGCACCAGATACCTGTAATGAGGTATGGCCATGAACTTGGTGAGCGACGGTCGACCAAGAATAGCATGGTAGGTGCCGTCAAAGTCAGCGACCACGAAGTTGACGTAGTCGGTGTGGAAGTGGTTCGAAGTCCCAAATTGCATAGATAGCGTGATCTACCCAAGAGGTGTAGAGCTCTGTCCGAGGAGAACGCCCCAGAACTGTGCCTCGTACGGCTTCAGGTCTGCCTGGGCTATTTTCAGGGCGGGCAGGCTATTCTTGAATAGTATATCGATGGAGCTGCCGCCGTTGATAAGTACCCTGTCGAACTGAACCTTGTTGATACAAGGATCGAGGACCAGGGGAAAACACCCTAGCTTAGGTATGGCGGCCCATTGGTCCTTCCTGCTGAAGTAGATTTCATGGTGAGACCACGGAGGGAGCCGCGGATCGGTGAGAAGGTTGTCGGTGTTTGCCACGTTCAAGCAAGCACGGGCGAGCAGCTTGCATTCTCATTTGGTCTCAATGGACACCTTGCCGCCAATGATGGTGTGCACGTGATCAGTTGGCTTGACGTATTTATGACGAGGGTCTACATCGTCGTCGTCGTTATCCTCGTTGTGGTGTTCCCCTGCGTCGTTAGGCTTGTCGGACGTATCCGGAATCTATTGACGCGTGTAGATAGTCTTGAGGACGCGGCAATTCTCCATGGTATGGTTCGACTTAGGATGGAGCTGGCAGGGTGAAGGGTCGAGATGGCGACTAGAGGGGGGGTGAATAGTCTTTTCTAAAATTAATCGCGTCGGCTAACCGATACAAATGCGGAATTAAAACTATTGGTCTAGCCAAGACTATACCCCACTATATATATTCACTAGCACCTTGCAAAGATAACAATTATGCAACAAAGGTGCCGGGCTAGTTAGAGCTCTCCTAAACAATTCTAGGAGCAAGGTTACACAAACCTATGCCACTAGTACTTTAAGCAACAAGGAAGCTCCTACACATGCTAGTAAGCAAAAGCACAAAGCTAACGATGCTCACTAGCAATGCTCAATAACAAGGCAACCAATGCCTAATTAGAGAGCTCAAATACTTAGCTACACAAACTAAGCAATGTGACTAACAAGGTTACTAAAACCAAATTAGCCACGCAAGGGAGCTACTTCTATGCTACACAAGCAAGAAGGTAATTAGCAAGCTACACAAGCTATCTAATTACAAGAGCAACTACACAAGCTTAATATGTATAAAAGTAATTGCAAGCTTGTGTAACGGGGATGCAAACCAATGGGAAGAATAAGGTTGACACGATGATTTTTCTCCCGAGGTTCATGTGTTTGCCAACACGCTAGTCCCCGTTGTGTCGACCGCTCACTTGGTGGTTCAGCGGCTAATTAGCATCACCCGCTAAGCCCGCACGTCGGGCGCCGCAAGAACCTACCCCTTGAGTGAGGGTAGCTCAATGACACGCTTTACTAAAGTTGCTCTTCGCGACTCCCGCGGGGCGAGCACAAGTACCCCTCACAAGCACTTCTCCGGAGCACCGCACAAGCTTCTTGCGGGCTTCGACGGAGACCACCACCAAGCTGTCTAGGAGGTGGCAACCTCCAAGAGTAACAAGCACCACCAGCTGGCAACTCGATCACCTAGTGCCACTCGATGCAACCTCACGATGCAATCGCACTAGAATCGCTCACTCACACAATCGAATGATCACTATCAAGTATGTGTGTGATGGAGGGCTCCCAAGCACTCACAAGCATGGACACTAAGTCCCTTGAGGTGCTCCTGCACCAGCCATGGCCGAAGGCCACTTCTATTTATAGCCCCAAGGGCTAAACTAGTCGTTACCCCTTCACTGGGCAACGGTCGGGCCGACCGGACGCTCCGGTCGTGTTGACCGGACGCTGGACCTCAGCATCCGGTCACCCACAGACGACCACGTGTCCCGGTTCCAACGGTCACTTGACCTGACCAGACACAGCAGCACTCAACTGACCGGACGCTGAACCCCCAGCATCCGATCGTTTCCAGTAAGCTCCCGAGCATGACTGGACGCGTCCGGTCGAACTCGATCGGACGCAGCCAGCGTCCGGTCACTCTCCAGCTACTGCTACACTCCACGTCAGCGCGACCGGACGTAGCCTTCCAGCATCCGGTGCATTCAGATCCAGCGTCCGGTCAGTTGACCGATGCCAGCATCTTCTCCATTCTCTTCACCCTTGCTCAAGTGTGCTAACCACAAGAATTTGCATCCGGCGCAATAGAAAATAGGCATTCCATTTTCCCGAAAGCGCCGAATCAAACCCTGCAAACACCACCTCCTTTGTAAATGTGCCAACACCACCAAGTGTACACCACCATGTGTAAGTGTGTTAGCATTTTCACAATCATTTCCCAAAGGATGTTAGCCACTCAACTTGCCACGCCACTCGATCCTAGCGACAATGCAAAGTTAGATCACTCGAGTGG
The DNA here is from genome assembly GCF_019320115.1 of Miscanthus floridulus. NCBI lineage: Eukaryota > Viridiplantae > Streptophyta > Magnoliopsida > Poales > Poaceae > Miscanthus > Miscanthus floridulus. The sequence continues at coordinate 35,448,985 of NC_089587.1, forward strand.
CACTAGATGACCGATATGCAAACAAGTTTGCCCCTCTTGATAGTACGGCCATCTATTCTAAACTCGGTCATAAACTTCTCTACACACCTATGACCGGTGAAATGAAATGCCCTAGGTTATACCTTTGCCTTGCGCATTCCATTCCATCTCCTTCAATATCGATGCAACACATGCACCAACACAATCAACAATGATATGATCCACTTCATATCATCACATGATCATATTGGTTCATCGATCTTGACTCTACTTGCTCTTCACCGTTGCCATCGTCCATCGGCGCCAAGTCTTGCTCAAGCTTCACCGCCACGCGGTCCATCACTCCAAAGCCTTCGACTTGCCCTTCACGCTTGCAACCGGTCCATCAAGCCAAGTCTTGTCTTGATCTTCTCCACCTTGATCACATGACTCAATGTCATGTCTCATGTGCATTTAAGCTCCTTTATCATCACATGTGTGAGCTTTGCAACATCTCCAAGCCATTTTCACCTCCATGGCATATGTTGCTCATACACATGTACCTATGGACTAATCACCTGTGTATCTCACATAAACACAATTAGTCCACCTAAGTTGTCACTCAATTACCAAAACCAAACAAGGACCTTTCATAGGGCCCCTTCAATGCTTTGGCGTAGTCGTCTTCGTAGTTACGACGTCCACCGCCCTTTTTCACGGTATTGACCTTGCCGTCGTCTTCCCGAGCATGCTTGCTCCTGTAATCATCACGGTGGTTGTGCCGCTGATTATGTTGGTCACGGTGGTTGCGGGAGTCATTACGCTGGTTGTGGCGGTCAAAATTGTCGTTCCGACCACGATTGTCGCGGTAATCGTCGCGGTGTGGAGGGTGGTCGGAGCGTGGAACCCTTGCTGCTTCTTCAACAATTATCTTTTTAGCATCGTCGGTGTCCGCATATTTCCTAGCGGTGGCCAAGAGCGCTGTGACTGATTTAGGTCTCTTCTAGAGGAGCTTGTCTCTTAGGGCATCGTGGAAGCGGAGGCCAGTGACGAAAGCCTCGATTGCCTCGTTGTCGGAGATTGATGGGACCTTGATACGCATCTCCGAGAAACACTGAATGTACTCATGCAGTGGTTCGTCTTTCTGATCTCGGATCCGTTGCAGATCGTACTTGTTGTCGGGTTGTTCACAAGTAGCGATGAAATTGTCGATGAAGGCCTGCTTAAGCTCCTACCAAGAATCAAAATAGTTTGCCGGCAAGCTAACCAGCCATTGGTGACCTGCATGACCAACAGCGACTGGGAAGTAGTTAGACATGACGTGCTCGTTAGCCATGGCTGATCGGCATGCAGTTTCATAGAGCATGACCCATAATTTGGGGTTTTGCTTGCCATCGTACTTCTGAAGTTTCTTGAGCTTGAAATTCTTGGGCCATATGACTTGGCGAAGGTGTGGAGTAAACTGCTTCAGACCTAGTGGGCCGTGGGTGGTGTCATACTCCATACAGCGGTGGCTTTCGTAGGATGCTCGATCGTCGGCTCTCTGGTTGATGCGAGCACGTAGATCGCGTCCACCGAGGTAATGGCGGAGATCGTTATTGCCATCGCGGCGATCTCGATTGCCATCTGGATTAGCTCTGCGACCGTGGTTATCGCGGCGATTGTCGTGGTTGTCCCGGCGGTCATTGTCCCAACGACGGTTGTCATTCTGGCCACCGTCATGGCCATCATTGTTGCGCGAGCCACGTTGGTTGAGTGGCTATGAACGACTTGGGTGCTGGCGGCTGTGGCTTGACTTGATTGATACGGATGGAGCCCGAGCTTGGTTTGCAATCTCCGTGGTCTAGGCCATAGCAGCCATCAGATAGGCTTGTATTTCGTCGCGAACTGCTTGGGATTCCGAGGTGTTCGGTAGCCGTTGCATTGTCGCCATGGCGACGGCTACGTTGGCACTTGGAGTCCTGAAGACTTGTTTGTCTCCCACCCTGTCGAAAGCGTCATTGAGGTCACGTGGCTAGACCCTTATGCGCCGTGCCTCCTGGTCTGCTTCGGCTTTGATTTGCCAGCGATTAAACCGGTCAATGTTGCGTGCTTTGCGTGCAGTCCTTTCTTGTTCTGTTTCACCAACTGCCGGTGGTTCGTCATTGCTGACTACGTTGATCAAACCCCCTTGCCTTGGCGGGAAAGACGGGAATTGCGGGAATCCCGGGGCATGATCCGGGATATTCAGATCGTATTCGACGCCTTCATCCTCATGATGCTGGAGCTTGGTGTGGACGGAGGCATCAGATGCGGTGCCAGACGAGAAGCTAGAGTCACCCTCTTGGACCGTGTGGATGAATCCTTCACGATAATCTTCAATCCGGACCATGTTGACGAAGTTGCATGGCTTCGGCCGAGGTCGGCGCATAAAACACAGATCCGAGCGGCGTTGTAGGTTGTACGCGTAGCTGGAAGCAGCGTTTCGCAGGCCGTAGGGCTGGACCTGGTGGTTCTCCATCGAGGCTTCGTACTCGGAGAGTCGGAGACCCGTTGCGAAGGTCGGCTGGCGACGAGTGGAGCGCCCCTCAGGAGTAGATATGACCATGAGATCTGTTCCAAGTCACGTAGGATGACTGGTCCGAGTTGGTCGGATAGATCTACTATGGGGAGCGGTTACCTGCTCATTAGGTTGACTTTGAATCGTACTTACCAGAGCTAGGGTTTCAGCGAGTTTGGTGCCGACCCGATCGATGGAGTCGAGCAGGTCGGTGTTGTCGATCTGCTTCCCTTTGTAGCGGGGAAGCGGATGACGGGTTTTCGGCGTGGCTGAAGGTGACGTAGGCGTGGTCGGAGCCAGATGTACCATGGCCGGAGCCAGATCCATCGTGGTCGGAACCAGATCCGTAGTGGTCGGAGCCGTATCCGTAGTGGTCGGAGCCGTAGCCGTAGTGGTCAGAGCCGTAGCCGATGCAAGTGAAGTAGTGGTCGACGTAGACTGAATCCACGCCTCCTCCGTGGTCATGGTGATGGCGTCGTCGGAGCCGGTGGTCCAGGTGATCTGGCCGACGGTGAACGTGAGGCCGTTCGGCGTAGCCATGGAGCCGGAGATGATGACCATCTTGTTTGTTTGGAGAGCAATACGCACACCCCTTACCTGGTGCGCCACTGTCGATGAAATATGGTCGGTAGTCTACCTAGGGGTATGCCCAAGGTAGTAGATTGTCGGCAGACAGATGCGCAAGCCACAAACAAGACGGTGACGCAAGACGGACACGAGGTTTTATCCAGGTTCGGCCGCCAAGAAGGCGTAATACCTACGTCCTGTGTCTGATTTGTATTGTTGTATGTCAATGAGAGATGTTTTTTAGAGGGATCCCTTGCCCGCCTTATATAGTCCGGGGGGTAGGGTTACAGATCTGGAAACTAATCCTAGTCAGTTACAATTGCCATATGTGGCTAGATAAGGATTCCTATTCTAACTGACTAGGATCCTGCTTGATTGCCAAATCCGCCTTGACTCCTTGCACGGGACTCCAACCAGGTTGGCTGGGCCGCACATCGTCTTTCGAATGGACCGGACCCATCGATCCGGGCTGGCCCAAGCTTAGCCGTAAGGGTATAGGGGTTAATACCCCCACACCATGCCTCCACATGATGGCCCCCGCATCCCGTCGCCCCGGCCAGCCGGGAGCCACCAACTGTCCTTCTCTGCTGTGCTCTCCGATGCCAACTACCACTCCCTCAACGCTGACATCGAAGCACGCTCGTCCATGGAGGTGTGCCATCAGACGCCAACATCATCCCTGACATAGCAGACACCACTTTTGAGCCTGCCTGCGTTCGAAGACATCAAGCTCAAAGATCTATTGCATGACCATCTACAGCGGTGGCACAGGTTCATCGACGACCATGGTGAGCGCGGCCATGGCGCAACGAGGTGAGAATGCAGGTGCCACCAAGGTGAGCGCCCAGCCAGAGCTGATGGCCTAGAGGGAGGATGCGAGCATGGCGCGGTTCGGGGCCGGCAAGCTCAGGCCAGTGCAGCGTGACAAGGCGAGCGCGGGCGCTACCACAGCGTGGTGAGCGCGGGTACGGCCAGAGAGAGCGTGCATCCAAAGGTGTGACTGTGAATGATGGCTAGAGGTAGAATTCAGTGAAGACAACCGGCAAGAAGCCGTCTTCAGCAGACGTCTCCAGTGGTCATGATGATGGTCCGGCCTCGTGACCCTCGTCCAGGCCCAAGAAGACCAGCACGCGTGTGAATGGGCCAGAGTGGATCAACGCACTAGGTGAGTAGTAGCTGTCCGTCCACCGCCTGCGTGTGGGTATATGACCAAGAAGGTCCTTATAATCGCAAAAAAAACTGTCTACGTGACATTTAGTTATTTTGGTCCCTACCGTCAACTGAATTTTTCCTGTACACTTACACCGTCTTCTAACTATATTTACACTATCTTATTACTATATTTACAATAATGTCTTCAGTGTAATTTATTAGACCGAGTGATGTAAGTTCGGAATAATACAAATATATACTAAATTTTTCAAAAATAAAATTACAAATTATTTCTATGGATTCCACGTACTGAGAAATATATGTCAAATTCTTCACAAATTCTTCACAAATTTAAAAAAAACAAAATCTTCAAAAAATTTCAAAATTCCGTGCCACGTTGTCGCCACCGACGCCGACACCGAGGAAGGCGTAGCGTCCGGCCTTGGCTGGTACTCCGAGACATGGTACTGCCACATCTGTTGTTGCTGCTGCTGCGTCAACATGAGTTGCTGCAGTTGCTTCATCATCATCGCCGACGAGGTCACAGCGGGGAGGCCGGCGCGCGGGCCGTACCCTAGGTTGCACACGTACTGTGGCATCTACGAGTCCACCCAGAGATGAGAAACACGATTGATCAGATCCAACGCTCGAAGGGCTGGGGCGGCGTGACACTGCAGGCATCCGACAAATCGAGCGGCAGCTCTCGGGCCAGAGTCAAGATCCAATGTTGAAAAATTCGGTTGACAGTGGCAAGTAAATCATGCGGTTGACGTATAGGTTTCCGAAAAAAACGACCAGCTATACTTCAGGCGCTTGAAATTAGGTTTCTGTTCAGGCGACAGGTATTTGCACCGGAAACACTGTGGTGCGGCATCCCTCCGTTCGGACGTCGCTCGCAGAGTTGCAGTCCAAAGTGTTCGCGGTTTATTTTAGGATGGTCATGTGAAAATCACTTAATTCTTCCATGACTCTGAAAACTTCAAACTTCCTTACAAAATATAATTTTTACCTCTGTGACACTAACTTTTTGTATGTTTTATTTTGACAGTAATGGCTTGTTTGGTGAGAATGGCCCTTTTGCGCTTTGGGTGGACCCCACGTGTCATTATCTGTGATATATTATTTTCTCTTGTTTATTAAAAAAAAATAAAAAAAAAGCTTGTCCCATCTGAGCGCCGCTGCCGTCCCATTGCCCCTTGCCGCGAGGCTGACCAGGGAGGCCACGGCCCTTGCCCCGTGTTGCTGCTCCGGTGGACCGGTGGCCGCGCAAGGGTCTGTAGGAGAAGGGGTGGAGCCGCGCCGTCAATGGAGCTGCCGGCCTGCCGCATAGGTGAGGACGGGGAGCGGCGCGCCCGGCCAAGCGCCTGTCGCAGTGCCCCCAGCGGGGCCCTTTCTCCCGCCACCGACGGGCCCTTGTATGGCACCGTCGATTGAGCTGCCGACCTGCCGCGCAGGTGAGGACGGGGAGCGGCGTGCCTGGCCAGGCGCCCCTTGCAGCGCCCCTTCTCCCGCCACCGGTCGGACCTTTGTATGGCACCGTCATCCTATCCCCTTGCCGCGCCGGCCGGGCCCCTTGTGCACCGCCGGCCTAGCCCCTTTGCCACGCCACCAGATGGTGGCCGTGCCCCTGCCTCGCCTTGATCTAGGGTTTAGGTGGGAGAGACGACGGAGGAGAACGCTCGCATTTTTTTGGCAAAATTTGCCAGGGGACACCGTTCGAAGGTGCCTTTTGCTACAAACCACTAAAAAAAGATGTCTTTACTAAAAGACATAAATAATCATAGCCAATATGTTGAAAGACACTAAACTGATTATTATATTTGGTTTTAATGGAATCACGAAAATGCCTTACCCATTTATCCCTTCGTCCTGCGCTGCGCGTGCTGCTCGTGCTCGACTCGCCCCTGTCGCCTGTCAGAGAACCCCCCCCCCCCGCCTAGAGCCAAGATGCGGCGTGTCTCCGCTCTGACTAGCCCACCCCTGTTGAAGACCCCGCCGCCGCCACCCCGGGTGTTGGATCGCGCCCTCCCGATCTGCTAGGCTAGGGGCCCTTCGATCTGGCTATGGTGGGGTTTGACTGGCATGGAGCTCGAGGTTGTGGTGATGGGGGATCTGATCCTTTTTTCTGCCATCTATGCGCGCCGCCGTTGCCATAGCCTGGCGACGCCTCCTGCATCTTTCGTTGTAGATGCGGGCGACACTACTACACTCGCACCTTTCACAGCCGCATCATAACCCACATCGCAGTCTAATTTCGGCCTCGGCAGTAAGCTGTCGGCACTTATGCTCATAGCCCTCACCGTCGCTATCTGAGACCGTCTGCGGTGTACACTACACCGTCGTATTGGCTTATCACCCGTCTATGATAAGGTCCTTACTTCCGTTGCATTGGAGCATGACCCGCATGTGTGGGTACGCACTAACACCATCGCATGCTTATGATCCGTTCATGATTTGATCCTTATTTCGTCGCAATGGAGCGTGACCCGCCTGTGTCGAGGCGAACATCACCGTCGCTTCAACGTATGAACCATCTGGTCATAGGGCATGGTCACCATCGCTGTTGACACCATTTTTTGCACGTGTCAAAATGATCAGAGTGGGCTAATCGGTAGGAGGAAAGTTACTGTATACGCTGACAGCCGATGAAAATCAGCTTGTAAAGATGGTTGCCGATAAATGGTGGTGATCGATGGAAAGGTTGATTTAGATTCGGGCGTTGCCGATAAGGTTGGAGATGTTATTGTCGATGCCGATGAAGGAAGGCTTGAAAACTACTGCCGATGAAACAGGAAGTATGCCGATGGAAAGGAGGTCGGTGAGAATTCCATCGTAATTGAGGCGGACAGGGAAATAGATAGGAGTTGATTTCTTTTTCTATATTTGTTAGAGTATGATTCATGTAAGAGTCACGTGTTTCCTTAGATATGGACTTGGTGTCCTAGTCGTATTTGGTTATGTCTCTTTAGATCAGGGTATAAATATAGATTGAGGGGCAATGTAATAGAGATCAATCAATATCAAAACCAATTTTTACTCCTATTTGCATCTACTTACTTTTCGGCGACTTCGTCAATTTGCATATTTTTCCTTTTTACGAGTTCTCATTGATTCAGCGAGTTGCATCGCTTCAGTGCGACCTTCGGCGATTCTTGAGTTCCGCGTGAGTACCTCTTGGCTGTGACTTCTGGGCGTATCGCTGTTGTCAGGACCAAAGTGCTCGTATCTTCATCCTTGTCGATTAACAGGTCAAATCGACTGGCACGCTTTGGATATCGATTCGGGTATTAGCCTTTTGTGTTTGCAGATCCACTTTTGCATCAACACATCTTTTGGCACGCTCGGTGGGACAAATCAATCCGATCAATATGTTTAATCCCGAGATCGATTCAGGGAACATTATCATGGTATCAGAAGAAGATCTTAAGGAAGAGCAGAGGCAGGCTATGGAAAAGGCTATAGAAGAATACAGGTAGCTTTGTCTGAGATCGTTTAGCCTGAATAAGAGTGGACAAGTCATCTAGAAGCAAGATTTGTCGTTGCCTCGGCAGGTTACCTTTGACTCCAATCCTGGTAAACTTCAAGAGATGGTTAATTCTGTAGTAAATCATGCTTTGATTAATCATTCCAATGTGCTGTCCAATACTGTTCATAATGCTGTGGTTCGAACTCTCAAAGAAGGTCAAGCGTCACCGCATTACGTTGGGCCTGCCTATCACCAACCAGAGCTGGCATCTGTCAATACTCCATCGGCTCCCTCGGCCGTTGTGGGTACAGAAGTTACTTCTCCTCCAGTATCGGCAGGCTTACCTAATATTCAATCAACACCGATACGATCAGATCCGGTACTACCAGGAGGACGAGTTCAGCTTAATACAGATCTATCGGCATCAGCTATGTCAGGCCATGTGTCTCAGAATAGCCAGATTCCTACTAATTGGTGGGGATATGGTATGCCTCCGGAGTCATCTGCTTTCAATCCTAGATTACCTCAAGTGTTTGATGCAGTAGGAAAAGCTCCTATACCATCGGCTATTTCGCCGATGGCTCAAGTGCCTCAATATGTCACAGCAACTACTGTGCAACCAACTCCAGGAGGTTTCCAGATGCCTTTGGTTCAAACACCCAATTCAAGTCCATCGGCAAGCTTACTGCCGATGCAGCAGAAAGCCCCTGCTATGAGTCAAACTGGGGTTCAGTTCATGCCTCAAGCTGGTTATAATTATACAACAATGTCAGCAAATTACCAGCCATCGGTAAGTTTTGTACCGATGAGTTCCAATAATGGTTGGTCAGGACAGTTACCTGTTCAACATATAGTTCAGCAAAATCAGCAGGTTGCAGGGATTCAACAAGGTCATATGCAAGCTGGTTTCCAGAATCAAGCATCGGCAACTCAGCCGATGAATCCTTTCCAGCAGGTTAATGGACCACAAGTAACGGCAAATATGCCGATTGCTGGAGATCGTGGGCCACAAAGATATGTGGAGGGATATCAGCAGGTACCTTCTGTAGAAATTTAGCCAGTTCGTCAGCAGGAGGCTGATGCTTTTTGGGCCGATAAGATGGCAGAAATTATGAAGGATCAGTTTGGGATAAAGCCCAAGGTCAATACTTATTCTTATCGGACTCCATACCCTCCAGCATATGATTTAATTCCTCTCCTAAATCGGTACAAGGTACCAGATTTCACTAAATTCTCTGGGCAAGATGATACATCAACAATGGAACACGTCAATCGCTTTATTATTCAATGTGGAGAGGTAGCTAGCAGAGATGAATTAAGAGTTTGATTATTTTCATCATCTTTGTCTGGATCGGTATTTACATGGTTCATTTCATTACCACCAAATTCTATTATTACTTGGGCTGATCTAGACAAACAATTTTATAAGTATTTCTTTGCTGGAATCCATGAAAAGAAGCTTACCGATTTAGTAAAATTGAGACAGCGTAATGATGAATCGGTAGAAAGCTTTGTGCAAAGGCTACGAGATGTAAAAAATAAGTGCTACAGCCTGGTGCTGGATGATCGGCAGCTTGCCGATCTGGCTTTCCAAGGGTTATTGCCACATCTTAAAGACAGATATGCTTCTCAGGAGTTTGAAAGCCTCAGTCATCTTGTGCAAAGGATCTCTGATCAAGATACTAGGGTTTTTGAACCTAAAAAGAATTGGAGTAAAAAAGTATCATTTGTTGAAGAAGTAGGAGATTCTGATTCTGATGAAGAACCAATTATCGGCTTAGCTGAGTGGGTTAAGAATAAAAAGCCGATATCTTGTCCCTTTGGTCAGAAAGAGCCAGAAAAGTTTACCTTTGATATCACCAAGGCCGACAAGATATTTGATCTTCTGCTTCAAGAGGGCCAAATTAAGCTATCACCTAATCATGTGATCCCATCGGCAGAAGAGTTGAAGAAGATCTTGTACTGCACATGGCACAATGCAACTTCACACAGTACAAATGAGTGCAAGGTGTTTAGGCAACAGTTACAATCGGCTATTGAATCTGGGAGAATTAAGTTTGGTTCTTCCAAGGCCCAGAAGCCGATGAAAATTGATCAACACCCTTTTCCAGCAAATATGTTGGAAGCCAAAGGGAAGACCAAGGTATTGATGTCAGAGGCTGCTGAGAAAAACGCATCAGTGGATCCCCAACATCGGATAACTACCAATGATGCAAAAAGTAAGGGTTTGCTGGAAGAAAGCAGTAGTTCTAAAAACCCTCCTCGACCTGGCATTATGATTACCCATCGAAGGCAGCAGGAGGGTTGGCGTCAGCGTAAGGACCGATATCGACAACAGCAAGAAGAGAGACGTCGGGAAGAATGGTATCGGCATAAAGATCATTAGAGGTGCCTATTTTTCATCCATTGCTGGGAAGAAGGTATTAAATTGCCAACTGTTGAAAATTGCCCTGAGTGCAATGGTTATTATGGGGTCAATCAGTCAGAAAGGAGGTTTCAACCTGGCAATCAGGGTTTATTTATCAATGAGCCGATCAGAGGCAGAGCATCAGTGCATGATCGGCTGGAGGGCAGACTTAGTGTACATGAAAGGCTTGGTAAACGCGCTGGATATTTTCCAAGGAATCAAGAGGAGCTTGAGGAGATGGCAAACGCAAGAGTTCCCGATGAAGAAATATTCTACAGGGACCCTAATATACGCCGTGTAGAATCAACTGGGACCTGTTATCAGTCGGTTTGGAAAACCAAGTTTCCTCGATGGTGCCCGGAGGGTCTGACAAAGACACAGAAAAGGAGGATGCAACGTGAGCATCAGGAGGATTTATACCGAGAGGAAAATTCCTCCAATGAGAGGTCCGATCATCAGCAGTGGCAGGTAAAACACAAAAATAAGGGTCCATCGGCAGATGTTAATATGGTATTCATGTTGCCGATGGAGTTTTTGGCACTATCTGATAATGAGGAAGAAGTTGTTCTCTCTGATCAAGTAGCTCAGTTGACACTAGATCCAATGATGGCTGTTTTTGAGAAACCTACCGATCACGAGAGACAGCATCTTAAGGCTTTGTTTGTGAAAGGCAGAGTTGATGGGCAGCCTGTATCTAAGATACTTATTGACGAAGGGGCTGCGATTAATATTATGCCTTATGTGATGTATCGGAAACTTGGTAAGGGAGATCAAGACTTGACCAAAACCGATATGATGCTGAAGGATTTTGAAGGCAATGTGTCACCGGCTAAAGGGGCAGTATGCGTTGAATTGACCATCGGCAGCAAAACCTTGCCGATGACATTCTTTGTTATTAATGGCAAGGGTGCGTATAATCTGCTTCTAGAGAGGGATTGGATTCATGCTAATTGTTGTGTTCCTTCTACAATGCATCAATGCCTCGTACAGTGGATTGGGGATATGATTGAGTTTGTCCCTGGTGATTCTTCTTATATCATCGCATCGGTAGAATCAGATACTTATGAGCGAACTAAATACATATCAGGAGAAGTTTGGGAAAAAGAGTTCCTTAGAGTTGCTGATTATGAAATTCCACCGATCCAAGCAGTCGGTTCTGAAGAAGAGTTTTAATGGATAGGTTTGCCGATGATGGAAAATTAGATCAAGGGTTCACATCGGCAGATGATTTAGTAGAAGTAGATATTGGTGATGGCGATAGGCCAAGACCTACTTTTATTAGTGCTAAGTTAGATTCCAAGTGTAAGCAGTAAATAACTGATTTGTTAAAAGAGTATAAAGATTGTTTTGCTTGGGATTATACTGAGATGCCTGGATTAGACCGATCGATAGTTGAACATCGGTTACCTATCAAATCTGGATTTCGGCCACATCAGCAGCCAGCGCGCCGATGCAACCCTAATATACTTCCTGACATTAAGGCCGAAATAACTAAATTAATTGAGGCAAAGTTTATTCGGCAGTGTCGATATGCAGAGTGGATCTCTAATGTGGTTCCTGTTTATAAGAAAAATGGAAAACTTCATGTTTGTATTGATTTCAGGAATCTTAACAAAGCCACACCGATGGATGGCTATCCAATGCCGATTGCTGATTTGTTGATTGATGTTGTAGCCGGACATCAAATTATCAGCTTCATGGATGGTAATGCAGGTTACAATCAAATATTCATGGCTGAAGAAGATATTCCCAAGACTGCTTTCAGATGTCCAGGTCATGTAGGGTTGTTTGAGTGGATAGTCATGATGTTTGGTTTGAAAAATGCCGGTGCTACTTATCAAAGAGCTATGAACTTTATTTTTCATGAATACATCGGCACATTAGTGGAGATCTACATTGATGATTTAGTGATTAAGTCTGGAGATATCACAAAACATCTAGCCGATCTATGAAAGATACTGGAGTGCACAAGGAAGCATGGATTGAAGATGAATCCTGATAAATGTGCATTTGGTGTATCGGCAGGTCAATTCTTGGGTTTTATGGTGCATCAGCGGGGCATCAAAATTAGTAGGAAGTCTATTGATGCAATTAACAAGGTGGTTGCTCCTGCCAATAAAACTGAATTGCAATCTTTGATCGGTAAGATTAATTTCATTAGAAGATTCATATCTAATCTGTCGGGTAAGATCAAGGCTTTCAGTCCATTACTTAAATTGAAAGCTGATCAGGAATTTGTATGGGGAGCTGAGCAGCAGTTAGCCCTAGATGAAATTAAGAAATATTTAACAAATCCTCCAGTGCTAGTTCCACCTCAACACGGGAAACCTTTCAGGTTGTATTTGTCAACTGATGATACCGTTATCGGTTCAGCTCTTATTCAAGAATTTAAAGGGAAAGAACGTGTTATTTATTATTTGAGCAGAAGATTAGTGGATGCTGAGACAAGGTATTCGGCCATCGAAAAATTATGTCTGTGTTTATACTTTTCTTGTGTCAAATTAAGACATTTTTGTTATCTGCTGAATGTACGGTCATATGCAAAGACGACGTAGTCAAGTATATGATGTCGATGCCGATATTAAGTGGTAGAATCGGCAAGTGGATTTTAGCATTATTAGAATTTGAACTACGTTACGAATCGACTAAGGCAGTTAAGGGGCAAGTTATGGCTGATTTTGTCACTCAGCATTGTAATACAGTGGACTCTCTGGAGGTTGCTCCTTGGACACTTTTCTTCGATGGGTCCACATGTGGTGAAGGAGCAGGTATCGGCATTGTGTTGATTTCACCTCAAGGAAGGAAGTATGAGTTTTCATTGCCGATTGTTGCTACATCGACAAACAATCAGGCTGAATACCAAGCCTTGATAAAAGGGTTAGAATTGCTGAAGGAGATACGTACCGATGCTGTTGAAATCTTTGGTGATTCTATGCTAGTTATAAATCAATTGGCTGGGATTTATGAATGCCGAAGTGAAGTTTTAATTTCATATTATGAAAGATGTTTGCAATTGTTGAAAGGGTTTAGAGATTTTTGTCTTGAACATATTTCTCGACTGCATAATGAGGAGGCTAATCGACTAGCTCAGCATGCTTCAGGGTATCAGCCTATTCAGGAAGTGCTAACATCGGCAGTCAATACCGATGACTGGAGAGAAAGGAGATTGTCTATTATTTAAAGGATCCATATAAAAAGGTTGAAAGACATATAAGGTTCCAAGCTACCAAGTATGTGCTCCTCGATGATGAATTATATTATCGAATTATAGATGGAGTTTTACTCAGATGTGTTAGCAGTGATGAATCAAAAAGTTTGATGGGTGAAATTCATGAAGGAGTGTGTGGAGCGCATCAATCGGCTTTCAAGATGAAGTGGATGATTAGAAGGAATGGATACTATTGGCTGACTATTCTTGAAGATTGTTTTAAATATTTTAAAGGATGTCAGGGGTGTCAAAAGTTTGGTAATATTCAAAGAGCGCCTGCATCGGCTATGAACCCTATAATTAAACCTTGGCCGTTCCGGGGATGGGCTATCGATCTCATCGGTCAGATTTATCCGCCATCGAGCAAAGGACATAAATTTATTCTGGTTGCTACCGATTATTTCACAAAATGGATTGAGGCAATTCCTTTAAAAAAGGTGACATCGGCTAATATGATCGATTTTGTGAAAGAGCATATTGTTTACCGATTTGGTATTCCTCAGACTATCACTACCGATCAGGGTACTATGTTTACATCGGGAGAATTTGATGAGTTTGCTGTAGGTATGGGAATTAAAGTTTTAAATTCTTCTCCATATTATGCTCAAGCTAATGGTCAGGCTGAGGCTTCTAACAAAGGGATCATCAAACTCATTAAGCGCAAAATTAAAGAAAATCCTAAGAGGTGGCATATAGTATTAAATGAAGCCTTGTGGTCATATCGGATGTCATGTCATGGTACAACCAAAGTAACGCCTTATCAGTTAGTATATGGACACGACGCAGTATTGCCTTGGGAAATTAAAACTGGCTCTAGGTGAATACGTTCTCAAAATCAGCTAACAGCCGATGATTATGATACTCTTATGAAGGATGAGTTGGAAGATGTGGCGGGTCATCGGTTAGGGGCTTTAGTTAGCATCGAAGAAAATAAGAAAAGAGTAGCCAGATGGTATGACAAGAAGGTGAAGGTAAAGGAGTTTGCCGATGGAGATCTGGTCTGGAAATTGATTTTACCGATTGGGACTAAAAGTTCAAAGTTTGGAAAGTGGTCTCCTAATTGGGAAGGTCCATATCGGATAAATCAGTCTGTTCCTGGTAACGCATATATTCTAGAAACCCTCGAAGGGGTTGTGTTTCCCAGAGCATTAAATGGAAAATATTTAAAGAAATATTACCCTAGTATCTGGATGGATGCATAAAAGTATAAGTGCCGATAACAGTCCTATCGGCTAAAATTATACAAGGATGTCAATGTCTCATAAAGTGCCGATGCAATAGACAAGATTTACAAGTTTAACAAGGATTGGATAGCCAATATCGCACGCAGGCGAATCTGGTCGGCTTCCTTCATTTCTTTGATGTCTTCATCGGCAGCACCCTCCACAGGCTTGAGTTTTTTCTTCATGGCCAAGGCTTTGCGAGCCTGGATGTCTCTTTCTTGCTGAAGGGCCTTGATGGCATCGGGTAGCTAGCTTTCTTCTTGTTGGGTATGAGTTAAGGCTGCCTCGACTTCTTTCAATTCAGCCAATAGAGCCATCCTCTTTGCCGATAAATCTAAGATTTTCTGCTTAAGTTCAGTGCCTGAAGTCTGCAAGTTGCCGATGCCCTTGTGCTTCTCATCGGCAATCTGTTTCAGTTGTAGCATCTCTTCTTTGAGTTGAGCCTGAGCTGCTCTATCGGCAATGCGTTGAGCAGCCCATTGATATTGCAGTTGGCGGCTTTCTAAATGGGATGTTGGGAAGAGTGCTTCTTCAACATCGGCAGGGACCTGGCCACGGATTGTTTTGAAAATTGCCTTTGCGGGGTCAGAGTCATCTACCAGTTGGGCGGTATCCTGCTGTAACAAGTCCAGGAGAGCTTTCAACTTGGACTTAATTTCTGCCGATATTGTTCCCAGTGCAAGGGAAGAACTTGTTTCCTCTCCATCATCGTCAGAAACATCAATGGCAAAGGAAAATAGGCTATTTGGGGAGTCTTGTTCCTGAGAAAAAGAAAAAGAGGTCAGTTAAGGATAAGTATGAATATTATAAATCGACTAGGTCAATCGGCTTACCTGTTTCAAGGCAATTTCCTGTACTTGGCTGGAGGAAGCAGCCTGGAGTATGCCGTGTGGAGGATTGGCTGAGCTTGCCGATGGGATATCCTTTGTGGCCTCATCGGTGGTTGGCCCTTGGGGTATGATGACCGATGGTATGTCCTGTACAGGAGGATTAACTGCTTGCTCAGTTGCATCGACTGATTCTGGCCGGCTTGCAGACATTGGGGCAGATGTGGGGATCGGCATGGACTTCTGTCGTTTTGGCTGAGCCTCGGCATCTGTTAAGGCTTTGCGCTTTGCTTGGGCCTCAGCAACGGTTGGCTGGGGGGCATCGGCACTTGTTGGTTGTGGAGCTTGAACATCTGGTACGCTTGCCGATGTACCCATTTGTTGCTGCAAAACAAGTGTAAGGTATGATATTTAATAGATAAAATGTAAAATCAAAGGAATACCTTTGAAGGTTTGTCAGAGGTAGTGGTGCTTGATGTCGGAGGAATTGCCGATGACGATCCAGCAGCGGCTCTTACACCCTGATGATTAATGTTAATACAGTTTGTGATTGGCATGAGTAGAAATAAACAGGGTTGTTACCTTGAATGCCTTGATCAGGGTTGTAGCAGCAGCCAATGGAGTGGCCCTAGCTATAGCCAATTTGGACTTGGAGGTGATGGTCTTGGCACGGGTCTTCTGGTGAGTCAAAGCAGCTAAGGTGGGGGCATTGTA
Organism: Miscanthus floridulus; assembly: GCF_019320115.1. Taxonomy (NCBI): domain Eukaryota; kingdom Viridiplantae; phylum Streptophyta; class Magnoliopsida; order Poales; family Poaceae; genus Miscanthus; species Miscanthus floridulus. The sequence goes on from NC_089587.1 coordinate 35,465,046, forward strand.
GCCGATCGATGATATCGGGGAAACAGGCCGAAGATCGAAGGGTTTCCCACTTTTGCTCATAGATGGTGCTGGGTTGTTAACCTATCACGAGAAAGTTAGTTACCGATATATGAAAGGAAAAAGCAGAAGGGAGTTAAAAGAAACTTACTGCGTCATCGGGAATGGCGTATTCAGGGTCGATCATGTGCCGATATGCGTGAGCAGATGTTGCAAATAGTTGTTCCCTCCACTCTCGCCACCATTGCTTATATGATTCGGTGATGAAAGATGCTGGCGTCTAGATGGATATATCGACATCTGTAGTATCGGCATCGGGAGAGAGTCGCACTACCCTACTCCAATCTGTTCCGCAGGTGATTGTTTCTCTGGGTTTGATCACATCGGCAAAACAAAGTTTGATTGGCAGTTGCCCAAAAGCCAATTGACGGGATACTGCCGATGGATTGTAAAATTCATACGTGATATTGGTGTTTTTCCCGCTACCGAATGTGTTTACTGGGATTGCCCTGGGAGTAATGATGGCCATCATGAGTTCATTATCCTGATTCAGAGTGTCATCGACAAAGTTGAAAAGAAGGGGGAATCTGTTTTCTTCGTCAATATAAGGTACCCAGGCCCTATGATCATGAGAAAGACCATTGTAGAAGCTTTGGAAGAATCTGTCGATCTGGTCTTCATTGGCCTCTGTTCCAGGGAGGACAATTATGGCTTCACCAAAATTGAGGGGTGAGCGTGTTGCTGATTCCTCATCCCCAAGCACATGGTCTTCAGCAATTTCTCGTGGGAATTGTTGGGCAAAGAAGTCCCATTGCAAACGTTTGTGCATATGGGCATTCAGCCACATGTTGATAAACCACCACGGGCCTCCTAAGTTGCCGATGGGTTTGCCAAGCAAAAGTTTCTGAGACACTTGATGAAGAAGATGATAAGTGGAGCTCAGAAGGTATCGGCCAAGAGAGAACCTTACACCATTGGCCAAGAGTTCAGCCACGGGGAGGAAGGCGTTGGTTGGTCCTACTGATCGACCACAGAAGATAATTTTTTCTAACCACATATTCAAGAATGTGGCATGTTCCCTCTGGTTAACTGTCCCGGTCCTTTGGCATTCTTGAATGTATCCCATCCAACCGCTGATGTTGCGGGTATTCACCCTATATTCAGATTTTCTACCATAGATGGAGCCTTCATCGGCAGTTGAAATGTCCAAGCTAGTGAGCATGTAGACATCGGCAAGTGTGGGAGTAGCTGGGCCATGTCCAAACATAAAAGTGTTTGTTGTGTCTGACCAGAAGTAAGCAGCTGCAATCATCATTGACTCGTTCTTTTGCATATCGGCAATGGATAGCCTAATGCATTGGTCTAGCTTCCGTTCTGCCCAGTGTACTTGCATCGACCTATTGACCCTCAAGTACCAATCTTTCCACCCTTTGGTGGTTTTGGGCCAAGATCAGAATGTATCTTTCCATAAATTTAGAGAGAAATTTTGGGCTCTAAAAGGGATTCTGTTAACCTCTGCATTAATCAGATCAGTTGGATCTGGGTTGCCCATTGGTCCTAGGCATTGGAAATGCGGCTGATCGGTTGGAATAACTAATTTGTTGCGAAGTTCCTAAGTTTAGAGGATCCGAAGAACAAAGAAAAAGAGAAAAAATTACCAACTGTATGAACTCGCAAAGGCCAGAGGAATCGAGGTAAAAAGTAATGGAAGTGGAACGAACTGTAGGGACGTCGAAGTTGATTGCCATTATCTTGAGGTAGATGGGGGCACGAGCTGGAGACTCGAGGTTGACGCTAGAGAAAAGTTCTTGTTGGTTGAGGTCGCGCAGTTGTTCGTCGGAGTCGCCGCCGGAAAGAGAGAATGCCAAAGATTGGAGTCTGAGGGTAGAAGACGAGCGTTCCGGAGAAATCTATTTATAAGCCGCTTGGAGTGGGGGTATTTTGGACTTATCTCTATGCCGCGCGCATGTGGGTTGAGGTGGTTCAGATGGATATGGTAACTGTTCGCATGATAATCAAGGGATTGTACAGATGATTTGATGGCAAGTAATCATGACTTGGAAGAGATCTCGGTACAGGATATTTTAATTCTGAAAATGGCGGCATTATTATGTTAGGATCTTGCCGATGGATTATTGTTTCGGTATCTTAACCATAATCAGGGCAAGAGTGGTTGGAAATTGTGCGATATTTACTGAGGTGTGTGAATCAGGACTAGATTTGATTAGATTTGATAACAGATCAAGTTTTGGCTTGGAGGATGAGTTACGGTAATTGGGCGAAGGCAAACGTTATCTGGAGTAAATTTCAGAGCATTAATGGTTTTATACTCCGAAATTGGGGGGCATGTGTTGACACCGTTTTTTGCACATGTCAAAATGATCAGAGTGGGCTAATCAGCAGGAGGAAAGTTACTGTATACGCTGACAGCCGATGAAAATAAGCTTGTAAAGATGGTTGTCGATGAATGGTGGTGATCGATGGAAAGGTTGATTTAGATTCGGGCGTTGCCGATAAGGTTGGAGATGTTATTGTCGATGCCGATGAAGGAAGGCTTGAAAACTACTGCCGATGAAACAGGAAGTATGCCGATGGAAAGGTGGTCGGTGAGAATTCCATCGTAATTGAGGCGGACAGGGAAATAGATAAGAGTTGATTTCCTTTTCTATATTTGTTAGAGTATGATTCATGTAAGAGTCACGTGTTTCCTTAGATATGGACTTGGTGTCCTAGTCGTATTTGGTTATGTCTCTTTAGATCAGGGTATAAATATAGATTGAGGGGCAATGTAATAGAGATCACTCGATATCAAAACCAATTTTTACTCCTATTTGCATCTACTTACTTTTCGGCGACTTCGTCAATTTGCATATTTTTCCTTTTTACGAGTTCTCATTGATTCGGCGAGTTGCATCGCTTCAGTGCGACCTTCGGTGATTCCCGAGTTCCGCGTGAGTACCTCTTGGCCATGACTTCCGGGCGTATCGCTGTTGTCAGGACCAAAGTGCTCGTATCTTCATCCTTGTCGATTAACAGGTCAAATCGACTGGCACACTTTGGATATCGATTTGGGTATTAGCCCTTTGTGTTTGCAGATCCACTTTTGCATCAACAGTCGCGTTGCAGTACGATCCGCCCGTGATGATCCTTTGGTCGGTGTTGGGTTACTAAACGATTCGGCGGTGATGCACTATTAACCCTTGCCGCATCAGACGAATAATGGTGGTGATGGCCATCTACTTCACCAAAGGCGAGTGGTACGGTGGTGATGACAAAACAACCAACGACCCTTACACCTGACGGTGATAGAATTGCATCCGGTTTTCACAATATATTCACTAATTCAGCTACACCTTAATAACTTAGTGAACACACACCATACAGATATAATCATTACACATCATTCATCATGTCCACAATGAAGAGTACTTGTTATAATAACAATGCTCGACACTAACATAACAACTGTGTCAACTGATAAATTAACACAAGTTGTATATAGATAGCATAATAAAGGTTCTACTCCCTACAGACTTATGTAACTAAAATGAGGCAGATGTGCTCCGCTCCTTCAGATTGGCTCTCCTTGATCAGCTTTGCAGTCAATGTAGCATGGAACCCCTCTTCTTCCTCCCATAACCATTGCCGGAAAATCGTTCAAAAGCACAGAGACTCCGAAACCTACACAATGCAAAGCAACCGAATTAATAATGTTCAATATACCATTGGTTTAGTTACCAAGCCAAAATTGGACTATATATAGACTCAAAACAACTCCCTATCTGAACAAAGACATGTCCTAACAATAAAATACAACATATGCACTTTTACTGCTCTGCTAATAACTCAATGAACAAGGGAACATAAGGCAGATAGTGAGGTCCATTCAAATAAATACTCTAGGTACTTTTAGGATAGCAGACGTGAAATGTCCTAATATGGCTAGAGGGGGGTGAATAGCCTATTTAAAAATCTACAAATCAACTAGAACAATTTGATTAGTACGACAAATAACGAAATGCAAACTTGCTCTAGCTCTACAAATGTTGCAAGCCACCTATCCAATAATTCTAGTTGTAATGATTACTAGGCACACAACTTGCAATGTTACTACTCACTAAGAGATCTCAATCTTGCTACTCTAAAGAGCTCCACTAGATGAACTTAGAATAACAAAGCAAGCTCTCAATTCTAATTACACTAAAGAGCTTGCCACAACTAGTTTGCAAGAATATAAATAAGTGAGTAGGGTGATTATACCGCCGTGTAGAGGAGTGAACCAATCACAAGATGAATACAAAATCAAGCACCGGGAGAATACCAAAGAGCAAGAGAGAACCAATTTTTCTTCCGAGGTTCACGTACTTGCCGGCACGCCAGTCCCCGTTGTGTCGACCAACACTTGGTGGTTCGGCGGCTAAGAGGTGTTCCACGAACCTCGTCCACACAATTAGACGCCACAAGAACCTACCCACAAGTGAGGTAACTCAATGACACGAGCAATCCACTAGAGTTACCTTTCGGCTCTCCACCGGGGAAGGCACAAGACCCCTCACAATCACCACGATCAGAGCCAGAGACAATCACCAACCTTCGCTCAACGATCCTTGCTGCCCCAAGCCATCTAGGTGGCGGCAACCACTAAGAGTAACAAGTGAATCCCACAGTAAAACACGAATGCCAAGTGCCACTAGATGCAATCACTCAAGCAATGCACTTGAATTCTCTCCCAATCTCACAATGATGATGAAACAATGATAGAGATGAGTGGGAGAGCTTTGGCTAAGCTTACAAGGTTGCTATGTTAATGCAAATGGCCAAGAGAGTGAGCTTGAGCCAGCCATGGGGCTTAAATAGAAGCCCCCACGAAATAGAGTCGTTGTACCCCTTCACTGGGCACAACACGGGGTGACCAGACGCTCCAGTCAGTTCGACCGGACGCTGGACCCCAGCGTCCGGTCGCCCGATGCTTGCCATGTGTCATCGGCTTCAAATGTCAATCGCCCAATCTCAACGGTCAAGTGATGACCGAACGCGCTGCTACGAAGTGACCGGACGCTGGACCCCTAGTGTTCGGTCATTTCCAGTAAGCATCCATTCGTAAAAATCCACGATCGGACTCACCCGGTGTCTGGTCACTCAACGTTTCCTCTGTGCGCCTCATGTTAGCATATGTCAGCACTGACCGAACGCACCCAGCCAGTGTTCGGTCACTCTTCACGCCAGCATCCGGTCACAAGATCGAGACACGTGCTCACTGTTGCTACTAACCGGACTCTGAACCCAGCATCCGGTCACTACTCCACCAGCGTCCGGTCACTCTGTGAACCCCTGTCTTTTCTGTATAGGGCACCGGTGGCACCCTTAGACTGTCCACACTCTATGGGTGGACACTCCGCCGGTAAAGTTTCTAACCCTTGCTCAAATGTGCCAACCACCAAGTGTATCACCTTGTGCACATGTGTTAGCATATTTTCACAAATACTTTCAAGGGTGTTAGCACTCCACTAGATCCTAAATGCATTGCAATGAGTTAGAGCATCTAGTGGCACTTTGATAACCGCATTTCAATACGAGTTTCACCCCTCTTAATAGAATAGCTATCTGACCTAAATGTGATCACACTCGCTAAGTGTCTTGATCACGAAAACAAAATGGCTCCTACTATTTATACCTTTGCCTTGAGCCTTTTGTTTTTCTCTTTCTTCTTTTCCAAGTTCAAGCATTTGATCATCACCATCCCATCACCATCGTCATGATCTTCGCCATTGCTTCATCACTTGGAGTAGTGCTACATATCTCATAATTACTTTGATAAACTAGGTTAGCACTTAGGGTTTCATCAATTAACCAAAACCAAACTAGAGCTTTTAGGATGACCCGGGCAGGGAGGACATGAACTTTTCTACGGCTCATGTCATATGTCATCAGTGTTCTGTCCTCCCCAACAAGGAAAATCAAATTCCATTCTAGGTGAACTGCAATAACTCTGTAGTCCGCATTGGTAGCCTCGGAACCGAGTCCAATATTATTCAGTCCAAATAGCTGCAGCGTGTTCACCATATGCTTCAATGTCCATTTACTAGTACCATAGTCTTCAAGGATCCAGATTGAAAGGTCAGACGCATTGAAAATATCAGCAATACATAGATACAACTGACCCTGATTTCCAAGGATAGACATTGTAGGACCTGGTGGCCTAAGAATTTTCATCTATGTCTTTCCCTCTATATCAACAACAACTATGTGGGACACCTCTAGCATGTGCATAAACCATTAAGAAACACAATTCCTGAAAATTTGCATACTAGAATATCCTCTCTCCATTCAGATTCTTTACATATCCATGCTCTAGTTTTGGATGAGTAGATGCTGACAACTAACACCCCATGAGACCTTACCCACAGTTCTACCATATGGAAGTGCGAGGAGATTGTGGGATCGAACCCCAAGCGAGCTGAACCATAACAAAGGTTGCTATGCGGCAGTACCACTGATTTGCTAGTCACCGGATTGCAGACAACATAGCGAAGCCCAACACACCAGTAGAGAAAGAGGCCTCTGCAGCAATGTGAGATGACTAAATCTTAAATGGGGAAGGACAAGAATGAAAAGGAGAGGTATTCACCGGTGAAGCTGGCGAATCAACATTTGCCTTTCTAGTTGCCATACATGAATCCGGTGACAAATTGGGGCAGCTCCTTATGGTGCTTAGATTCTGCACAAGGTGTGGGCGGTGAGGCGATGGAGGATAAGGACTAAGACATCGTCTATGAGGATGTCTACTTCGTTCCTCTTGTTGGTGGCCTCCTCCTCCATCTTGACTAGGATGTGGTGGAGCAGGGCCGGTGATGGAAGTGGTAGCGCTGTCACCTAAATCAGAGTAGGAGCACCTGCGGGGATGTGCTCGTGAGCTCCTTAATGATCAGATGAAAGCTTGATTCATACTCAGATGAGATAAGAGGGGAATAAAAATCCAAGAAACATTGATAAGGGAAGTGCGAGAAAGCATTACCCTTGCCTTTGGATCTTGCAGCGATGAGCTCGAGCGGCCACGGCAGTGATGAGTACCAGCTTGGTCACCAGTGGATTTGTGAGGGCATGCCGGTGAGGCGTACCAGCGTATAGCACTAGCTTGTCAGCGGTGAGTGGCGGCTTGCACGCCGATGAGTAGGTGAGGAATAGCAGCACTTGAGGAGGAGACAGATAGGGTGGTGGCTGGGTGGGTAGCGGTCTTTGTAAGCTAACTACAAATGTGCCAAAAATTCTAAAAACGTGCAGGAGTCTCGCGCTGGCTTACAAATTTTGACGATATCAGCGGTGAAGGCTACCGGCGGTGGCAATTGGGTCATAAAGAAGATGGTACGTAGCACCTAATGATGGGTGTGTCATATGGAAATTGAACGTTGGAAAGGAACAAAATATTATGAATATTATTTTTGCAGGTTATAGTAAGAAGATGTTAGCATCTAATGGCGAATAGCAGCGGTGATACATTTTTTTCAATGACGCTTATATCCGACGGTGACATAATTGTACAATGTTGATACTAATTCAGCTGGGCCTTAGTAGCTGTTGACATTTCTTAGCATCACTCTTAACTAAGTTGTCATCCCTAGCATGATGCTAGAAATGTGTTGTTGGTAATTATGAGAACACTTTTAAACTATATATAAGGTATCCACAAGCGCACAAATAATTTACCATTGTAGCATTTCACCCGGGAGTATATTGAGTATCGTTATTTATATTTTATCCACAGGGAGGAGCTATGGGGTTGTATTGGCATAGAGATATTGACAAATATGTATACTTATGATAAAACCACTCTCATGCTATGGCAGGGGTAAGTCAAGTGATAAATAAATGATAAGTGTAAGGTAATAATGATATTCCAGAGATAGAAATAGAGACTCATAAATGTAGTATGGCTAAGTAGGAGATTCGTTAAGAACAAAAGATTCCTAAGTCATTACTTATCTAGTAAGTCTTTTATACACCCAAGTATATACACTCTCATCTATAGTATAACTAGCTTTGGATCTATGCATAAGGAACATTACTAAGTAAGATCAAGAACAGAGCTTGTCTCCCTCTGCAACCACGTTCTACTTGCTCTACAAATGGGGAGTGGACTACAAAGAACTCAATGGGAGTGTCACATCCGTGATCTACCACATGGCCTAGAGTGCAGAATGCATCCACAGGCAAACAATATCTAAGCACCATGCTTACATAATGTTGACCACTTAACTCACTCGAGTACTGAGCTAAGAGCTTTGCGAACATATACATATATTCATCATCAATCATAACTATATCAAGCATATTACTAGAGTAAACTAGGAACATAATAAATAGCAATATAATATTGAAGTAGCACAAAGTCATAAATAAAGAGATACAATGGCTATACCAGTCTCCAGATGGCAGATTTAGAATCCTGAGCGATAGTCCAAACTCTACTTGAACCTTGCTAGCTAGCCTATACTAGAAACTTGAAGAATTGGAGCTCTATTCTCTTCTCTCTGGAAATCCTAATTTTTGGTCTGATCTTGACTTATGGCAGCGTCCTCTAGAGAGGGGGCAAGGGCAGGTTATATAGGCTAGAGCGTCCAACGTGAGCCCTTGGATCCAACCGACTTAAAGGACAACAAAGATGCATCCTAAGAGGTAGTGGGAAATCGACTTTCGAAGGAGGCTGACAGGTGGGTCCCCCAGGGGTCAGGCAGCCTCTAGGTGGGTGGCCCCACCTGGCAGTGACTTGGCCCCTGCTTCGGTGTGGAGTCCTCTCAAGTCTTCTAGAACCTTCTGGAGTTGATTTCGCTACGGATAAGCGTGATTTTATTTGACGATTTGATCCTCCTTGACAGTTTTCTGAAATAACCCTGCTAAAAACATAGATTCACCAAAACTTGTAAAAATTATCAGTTTAAACCTCTAAGTCTATATTGGTGATCATTTTTATGCATTTATACAAGTAAAGTTGACTGTTTATGTTGGATGATAACTTCTGTAACAGTAGCATACTGAACACACAACGTACTTTTTACAATAACAATGGACGCTAACATGACAAAGTTGGTCAGCTGATGTTGCATAATAAAGGTACTGATCTCTATAATAACAATGGATGCGATTACAAAGCCATACCATACGGCGATTTGCACATACAAAGCAACACCACACCAGCATCACAGTGAGGTAACAGTGTTCAAAATCAACAAAAGACATTCTTTTTCGATTAACTCTGTTACACATTTTCATTCACCAGACGTACAATAACAAGGATCTATCAGCAACTATAGTATGATGATAAAAACCTTAGCCCTGTTCTTCAGCACTAATTCAGTAGTACTTTTCAGTGAACGAATAATGTTTTTCTCTCACAACAAATTAGTATAAACATCGGTATAAGCCAAATTTTAGCGATGACCGTAGGTTTATCCCCGCACTAAGCGATGGACATCTCATGAAGCATAGAAGCTGGACAAAGGCGTAACTAACCTTCACCGTGCCTCTGAATCTTCGCCATGAGCAAGGACGATGCCTATAAGAAGACTGGGGAAGAACCACCTTACGGAACTCCCTCTAACATCCGAGAGGATGAGGAGCCCCACGAGGAGCCTTGCCCGCGCCGTCTTCATCAACGTCGAGGAGGAACACATGCCACATCATCAAGAGATCCTAGGTCGAGATCTGTGGTTTCAAAAGGTTTCCTAGCAACAGCAAGGCACCCTCCACCCTCTAGGAGTTCCTATAGATATTCTGACCTGGAAGTCTCCCACACGCCGACCATCAATGAGCCTAGCCACCATGTCATCGGTGACCCAGGCCACCAAAGATGGTATTGTTCTTTCCCATCTCTTCGCGGAACTTCCTCTAACACCCAAGATGAATGGCCACCAGCAGGCCACTGTAGAACCCAATCTTGAAAGCCTTCTCCTAGCAACGATGGAGCTGCCGAAGTACGCCATGAACCATGGTGGACGAAAGAAGTTGCCGCTCTCTCACTCAGTCTAATGCTAAGGGATTTGGAGGGAGGGGAGGGGACCTCACCAAATCCTCCACCCTTGCTCAAATGTGCCAACCACCAAGTGTATCACCTTGTGCACGTGTGTTAGCACATTTTCACAAATATTTTTCAAGGGTGTTAGCACTCACTAGAATCTAAATGTATATGCAATGAGTTAGAACATCTAGTGGCACTTTGATAACTGCATTTCGATATGAGTTTCATCCCTCTTAATAGTACGGCTATCGAACCTAAATGTGATCACACTCACAAAGTGTCTCAATCACCAAACCAAAAAGCTCCTATGGATATCACCTTTGTCTTAAGCTTTTTATTTTTCTCTTTCTTCTTTTCCAAGTCCAAGCACTTGATCATCATGGTCACACCATCACCACATCATGATCTTCATTTGCTTCACCACTTGGAATATGCCACCTATCTCATAATCACTTTGATAAACTAGGTTAGCATATAGGGTTTCATCAATTCACCAAAACCAAACTAGAGCTTTCACAAACATTAGGGAAGACGAGGTATATGATGGTTTTCGGCGTAATAAGTGGTGGGGATGGTATTGGAAGTTGGGACATTCAACACTCACGCACTTAAATACGCCAACCTTGAAGATACACCCAGACTCAGTGTAGTTAAGATGTGTGATCTAGGGAGCACGCATCAGAGAAGACGAGGTATACAATGGTTCCCGGTGTACTAAGTGGTGGGGACGGTGTTGGAAGTTGGGACGACATTCAACACTCATGCACGCTTCCTTGAGTTTTGGGCTTCATGTGCATCTTTCCATATTTCAGTGTGAACACATGCCCCCAAATTTTCGATGAACCCACTATCCCCTAGGGCTATAAATTTGGAGACAAGGCAGAGTAGAAGGAATACTGCTTGTGTTCATTTGTTGTGCTATGGCACATATCTTTTCTTCCTCATTTTCTCCTTCTAGTCTTCTTCTAAACAATGGTTCATGACAAGCGTCCAAGGGAGGAAACTTCAGAAGCCGCCGATCTACCTCTACACCTTTGTGTCCCTCTTCATCGCCAAGGGTGAGAGGGAATTATTTCTTATCTCTATGGCTGCCTTGCATTAATCCTTTGAATATGTAGGGCTACCTCTCATGCCATGGTACATCGGCCAAGTCTGGCGGAGGTTGGATAACAATGGATTGTACATCTTGTTGGGTCCATGGTATCTTCATCTTCATCTTCATCCTCCAAGTTAGGTCAGGATATCCAGAATCTTATCCGTGAAAGGAGGGAGGCTGAAAACTTGTATTATGAAGCCACGCTTGAGGTAGGTAAGCTCGAGCAATGTCTCGATGCCGTTAAATAGCCCTCTCTACATCTAAAGAAGAGACCAATGTTGCTTAGATGAGGGCTGATGAAGCTCATGCTAGGGCAGCAGGTAAATTTTTTTAAGAGTCTTTGCTTTTTATATTTGTGACTTTATCCGGTAACCCTTCATTTTCATTAGATCTTAAGGAACAATTGGCTGCTTCTCATCGCGAGATCAAGGAGGCTCATCACCAGGAGATCGACCTAGAGAATCACCATGAGACCCTCCAACGTGCAACACTTGGCGTAGTTGCAACAGTCAACGCTAGGGGTGTTTCTCTTGAAGATCGCTTGTAGGATATCCCAGTTCATGCCAGAGAAGTGGCAACTCATGGCGTCTGCTATGGTGTCGGTGCCGCTCTTGCTGTAGTGCAACTACATTTAGGGCATGAGCTCCGTCATCTGGAACCTAGTTTTCCAGACACTGATCGGCTAGAAGATCAAGAGGACCTGATTGGAGACTTCACTGATGCTGCCAAGGCTATCGCAGAGACCATCCATGCACAAGATGTTGTAAACAATATTTTCTTAGGACCATAGATTATATCTAGGGTCTTATAAGTTATAAGTAAACAATCTACTATTTGAATGTCACTTTTGATCCTATGTCTTTTATTGTTATTTTTTGTTCTAAAGGCGATACTCTAGGTGTCAGCTATTTTGAGCCGATGAGACTCGACTATCAAGTACCGACCCAAAATTAAATACTTAGGTAGTACTTCTTTATGTATTTTCCATTGAGGTCTACGCGATAACAGATCCGTACCATATGGCGGTTTGCACATATACAAAGCAATAGATCCTCTAAGGTATAAAGATTATGGAATCTAAAGAACGACGCAGCACATCACAAAACTTCACCCTCAGTGAGGTTCTCTACCTTCCATCTTGCAACCCTCACAGTCAAGGGATGTGATCTGCTTCTTGACCGTGAGAGCTACAAGATGGAATATAAAGCACCCAATCTTGAAGAACGAGCACCTCACAAACTTGAAGCATCCCCAATCGAGTATGGAGCCCCTGAACAAGAGAGAACTAGATGATTACAGATCTTCTGTTAACACAAGATCTACAAGAAGATCTATAATCATCAAGGTCAAGCTCCTATTCAGCGGCAGCACCTTGCCTAGGATGGAGAAGGAGCACCTCGCAAAACTTGCACCCGCATCTCAGTGAGGTTCTTTATATTCCATAATCTTGCTACCTCTTAGCGTCGAGGGGTGCAGATCTATATCTCGATGCTAAAGGGCAGCAAGGTTATGGAATCTAAAGCACCCAATCTTGAAGGCCTTCTCCAGACACCCAGTGAGGTACTTTATCTCCATCTTGCACCTCTCATGGCCAGGAGGAGGCCGTGAGAGGTGCAAGGATGAAGATAAAGCACTTCTTGGCGATGAGAAAAGATACAGTAGCGCTCACGAGTGTGTGGATTCAAGAGTGTGTAGATTGAGCCCAAGAGGTGCATCTAGACCCTAGTTAAATAGGCCAACCTTGAAGATAGAGAAGTGCAAGTAATGATGATGCAACTGTGTTGTGGGTAGTTAGGAAATTACTCACGCTGACCTCATTGCCGATAGACCAAACGGTCGTCGAGGGCCGGTGGCCATAACACGTAACCCAGTTGGCTCGGCTTTTCATACGACTGAGAAAATACCACGCCGCATCTATTGTTAACCCGTCGGTGGTAGAAGTCTCAACTGCCGGTTTTCTTCCTTGGGAGGCCTCACTATCGGTCCAACCGGCGATGGAAGTATAACACAGTCGCTTATATCGCTACGTCAGTGAAAGTGGCGACAGTGACATTTCAATCTATAGTAGTGCGAGTGCGAGTCAGAGCAGCACGTGCAGGAGGAGGGGATAAAAGGGTAAGGGCATTTTCATCATTTTGCGTGGCTACCCATTAAAACCAAATATAATAATCAGTTTAGTGTCTTCCAGCATATTGGCTATGATTTTTTATGTCTTTTGGCAAAGACATCTTTTTAGTGGTTTGTAGTAAAAGACACCTTTGAACGGTGTCCCATGGCAAATTTTGCCTTTTTCGAACAGACTTGGTGGTCGGTGGTGGTTGAGACAGAAAGGAGAGGCGAGGGGTATTTTTGTCTCCTCCAACACAATATGACAAAGGTGGCCCACTTTTTAACTGAGAAATCTAACTGAATGGACGGTAGTGTCATATAGGGTACTGAAATTCGAATACAAGGCCATTGAAGGAAGTTTGAAGTTTTCAGGGCCATGGAAGAATTAAGTGAGTTTCACAGAGCCATACAGTTAATTTTCTCGTATTTTAGTCCCCTTGTTGATCATATATTTATTAATTCCAAAGTATGAAGCCTTATTTCTTCATATCTATATTTAAAGCATTTTTTCTTCACACCCCCATAATAAACATATTTATCTAGAGAAAAATATTAGGCATATTTTTTTAGTTTAAACTAGATAAGGCATCACAGTTTTCTCATTTGTACTATTAAATTAAGCACTACTGGCTATTAGAAAATTCGAAATAGTGTCAATCCTTGGATATAAAATGTACTAGCAATTTATGTCTCTTTTGTGAATGGCAAGATTGAGTTCGCCTCTATTACTGTAAGGTAGCCGTTTAATTAATTGTATTGACTATGGTGACTGAGTGAACTACCTTTTTTTTTTTTTTTTTTTTTTTTTGCTGACAAAATAAGCCCGAGTTCGTTTCCTTTCCATTTTAGCTTCAGTCAATAGTTCATATATGGCCAATCGTTTATTTTAACCCTATGAAAATACATGATCATTTTGGTGTTGCCTTCAAATTAGATTGCCACACCATCATCTCCAGCTTGTTGAGAACAGTCCATATGTACGTGCTAGAAAGGTAGACTTCATGCATGGTGACCTTTTTCATTTCGGAGTATTTCTGTTAGCTTGTTTCGTTCAACAAAATTGGGATGCACTATTTTGTTCATGCTCATTTTAATCAAGATCAATCTTGTATAAATTCTTTTGTGGTCTATCTATTTGTAGGTTTCTCAGAGTGCAATCAGAACCCTAGTTATTAGGACCGGACCGGACCGACGGTTCGACCGCTAAAAGACCGAACCAGAGACTAGACCGGTCCGGTTCACTTAAAAGACCGTCTATGTAATCGAACCGCTAAAAACCAGTTGAACCGACCGGTTTTTTACGGAACCGGTGAACCGGTCCGGGTCCGTGCTGATAGCGTACGTGCATGCTGCTACAGCGTGGTCCTAGCTGGTGCCGTGTGGAGACGTGGAGTACCGAGTGTGTGCGCCTGCCACTGGGCCCGCTGGGCTGCTGCTTTGGAATTTGAATGTTGCATGCGTGGTGCACTGCTCCAGGCTCGGTTGACTTTTAAATTGCATAACTTCATAACTTTTTCAAATGAGCTCTAAATAAGATAAATAATATATCTATTTTGATTATCTTAACGAGTTCTTCGCGATGGTGCACTTTATTTTACCTTTCGAGATTATTTTGCAACAACGAATATTTAAATTACTATTCTAGTAATTTTTGTACAAATTATATTATATGTTTTCATACACATTTTTTTATATGTTGTGAATCAAATCTAGAGCACCAATTAGTGAGAAGCAGGTTATATAATTGTGTTTTTTATCATCTTATTTGTATACGTGATCAACTATATGTTACTAATTATCTAGTATTATATATTACTATATTGCACCGGTTCAAAGTAATTCTGGGCGGTTCAATTTATCCGGTCCAAAACTATCGAACCGGCGGTTCAACCGGTTATTAACGGTTGGACCAGTGAACCGATAGCCTCACCAGTTCGATGTCCGGTCCGGTCCTAATAACTATGATCAGAACTGAAGGCTTTGGTGTTATCCAGTTGTGGAGCTTATGTTGGGACTTATTTTTCAAAAAAACATGCAGGACAAGAATCTTCCCTACGAAGATGTTTCTTCTACATCTCTTGGAAGATAGATTAGAGGATCCTATGTTAGCAAAGATTTAGCCTGCTTATATAAAGCAGTGTTTATATTTGGATGCATTGTTAGAAAAGCAGGCTCAAATTTGGATGCATTGTTAGAAAGCAGACTCAAAACATGTCACTGAAATGATTATTCATGTAGTATAAATGATGTATGTATGTTCCTTTTCGTTGTGACTTATTAATTGACGGTCCTTACTCAATAATCTAAGTAGCAACATTGCTTTTGTTGGGCATAAGTTTTAGCTACAGAAAATAAATATTTTTGTCAAGGTACATGGTGTATCTTATTGTACTACATATGAAAATAAATACCAAATAAGTTTTTGTGACCTCTTGAAATCCTCTCGCTGAAGTTGTCGTCAATCCTATTTATTAGGTGTTTAGTTATTTTTTATTTTCAAAAATAATTTAATAAAATATTGTGTACTTAATCTCTTGTGATGAATTTTTTTAGACACACGTGTGTCGCGCGTGTATATTCACTAGTAGATGAAAATGCATACTGATAATCTAAAATATCTTAGTATAAAAGAGAGTAAGAGACTTACAATACTACTTATCCGTCCTTTTAGCTGACATGTTTTAAGGGACATGAATGTCTCGGTTATATCACTTTCATCCACTACAGAAAAAAATATCCCACTTAATGAATATGACTGGACAAACTCCGCCTATGTTGTCTCAACATAGTAGGTCCCAAGCCCTGGTAAAGGAGGAGGGCTGTGTTAGGCGTGGCGAGCCAACGTTAAATCTAGCCATTCTAATGGAGATGAAACCCGAAAGAAAATCGTTGGGGCGTAACCCTCTTAGCGACGCGCCATATCGGAACCCGAGTATGGTGTTAAATGAGCAAGGGCCGGGTCATCACCCCCGTGACGCGCCATGTCACGATCTGGGCACGGTGTCAAGTGATCAAGGATCGGGTCATCGCATCCTTAGTGGCACGCTACATCGGCGCCCGGGTGTAGTGAAAAATGAGCAAGGGTCTTCACATCTGATTCGACGGGTGCGAAGGGTAAGGAAGCTAGTCGAACCAACTAGGATCCGTTTAGGCAGTTGAAATGTAGGGTCGTTTACAGGTAAGTTAAGAGAATTAGTTGATACCGCGACTAGGAGGCGTGTAAATATATTATGCGTTCAAGAGACTAAATGGAAGGGTCAGAAGGCGAAGGAGGTGGACAATACAGGTTTCAAACTTTGGTACACAGGGATAGTTGCGAATAGAAATGGAGTAGGAGTTTTGATTGATAAGAGCCTCAAGAATAGTGTAGTGGGAGTGAGAAGGCAAGAAGATAGGATTATCTTAGTCAAGCTTGTCATTGGTGATATGGTCTTGAACGTAATTAGTGCGTATGCCCCCCAAGTAGGCCTCGACGAGAGTGCTAAGAGACAGTTCTGGGAAGACTTAGATGGCCTGATTAGAGCTATACCCAGTAGTGAGAAGCTTTTTATAGGAGATCTTAATGGGCATGTAGGTACTACAAGCGCAGGTTTCGAAGTAGTTTATGGAGGTTTTGGGTATGGTAGTAGGAATCAGGAGGGGGAGGAAGTTCTAGACTTCGCGGTAGCTTTTGACCTGATGATAGCCAACACTTTCTTTAGAAAGAGAGAATCTCATTTAGTGACCTTCAGTAGCGGACAACACTCTAGCCAGATTGACTTTGTCCTCACAAGAAGAAAGGACAAACGAGCATGCTTGGGTTGCAAGGTGATACCAGGGGAGTGTGTTGTTTCTCAACATAAGCTTTTGGTGGCAGACTTTCGTTTTCAGGTGCGTGCCCGTAGGGATAAACAAGCTAAGATTGAAAGAACAAAGTGGTGGAAACTGAAAGGGGAGACGTTAGAGGTATTCAGGGAAAGGGTTATCAAAGAGGGCTCTTGGAAGGAAGAAGATAACATAAACAACATATGGGAGAAGATGGCAACCAACATTCGGAAGGTGGCCTCAGATGTGTGTGGAGTAACCAAAGGAAGTGAATGCGAGGCTAAAGATACTTGGTGGTGGAACGAGGAAGTCCAAAGGGCTATTAAGGAGAAGAAAGAGTGCTATAGACGCTTGTATCATGACAGGAGTGTGGACAACATAGAGAAGTACAAGGTGGCAAAGAAGACTGCAAAGCGAGCTGTAAGTGTGGCAAAGGGTAGAGCGTACGAGGATCTTTACCAATGTTTGAGTATGAAGGAAGGAGAGAAGGACATTTATAGGATGGCTAGGGTTCGTGAGAGAAAGACAAGGGACTTCAACCAAGTTAAGTGCATTAAGGATGAAAGGGAGCATCTCTTGGTGAAGGAGGATGAGATCCGACATCGATGGCAAGAGTATTTTGACAAATTGTTCAATGGTGAGAATATAGACACAACCTTTCAGTTGGATGACTCTTTTGATGACACCAATAGACGCTTTGTGCGGAGAATCAAGAATCTGAGGTCAGAGAGGCATTGAAAAGGATGAAAGGAGGTAAGGCGATGGGACCGGATGGTATCCCAATCGAGGTGTGGAGATGCCTCGGGGACATAGCTATAGTATGGCTAACCAAGCTGTTCAACCATATTTTTCGATCGAACAAGATGCCTGATGAGTGAAGGAGAAGTATATTGGTACCGATCTACAAGAATAAAGGGGATATTCAAAGTTGTACTAATTACCGGGGAATTAAGTTGATGAGTCATACTATGAAGCTATGTGAGAGAGTTATCGAACATCGCTTGAGAGCAATAACGCGGGTCTCTATGAATCAATTTGGTTTCATGCCCGGAAGGTCAACCATGGAAGCCATTTTCTTAATAAGACAAGTTATGGAGCGGTATAGGGAGAAGAATAAGGACCTACACATGGTTTTTATTGACTTGAAGAAGGCTTATGATAAAATACCAAGGAATGTTATGTGGTGGGCTTTGGACAAACATAAAGTCCCAACGAAGTACGTCAGGCTCATTAAGGACATGTACAACAATGTTGTGACTAGAGTTCGAACAAGTGATGGAGACACGGATGACTTCCCGATTAGGATAGGACTACATCAAGGGTCAGCTTTGAGCCCTTATTTGTTTGTCTTAGTGATGGATGAGGTCACAAGGGACATACAAGGGGACATCCCTTGGTGTATGCTTTTCGCGGACGATGTAGTGCTAGTTGATGAAAGCCGAACATGAGTGAATTAGAAACTGGCGTTATGGCGGGAGACTTTGGAGTCCAAAAGTTTTAGACTCAATAGAACTAAAACTAAGTATATGAGATGTGACTTCGGCACTACAATTTGGGAGGAGGAAGATATTAGTTTGGAAGGTCAAGTAGTGTCTAGCAAGGATACATTTCGATATTTAGGATCAATGCTACAGAGAGACGGGGATATTGATTAAGATGTTAGCCATAGAATCAAAGCAGGGTGGATGAAGTGGCGGCAAGCATCTGGTGTCCTATGTGACAAAAGGGTACCACAGAAGCTAAAAGGCAAGTTTTATAGGACGACGATTAGACCTGCTATGTTGTATGGTGTAGAATGTTGGCCTACAAAAAGACGACATGTTCAACAAATAAGTGTCGCGGAAATGCGTATGTTGCGTTGGATTTGCGGTCATTCAAGAAGGGATCGAGTTCGGAATGATGATATACGTGATAGATTAGGGGTAGCACCAATTGAAGAAAAACTTGTCCAACACCGGTTGAGATGGTTTGGACATGTCCAACGGAGACCTCCAGAGGCACCGGTGCGTAGTGGAATCCTAAGCCAGGATAGTAACGTGAAGAGAGGCAGAGGAAGACCGAAGTTGACTTGGGTAGAGGCAATAAAAGGAGACTTGAAAGGATGGAATATATCCAAAGACTTAGCCTTAGATAGGAGTGCTTGGAAGACAGCTATTCACGTGCCTGAACCTTGATTGCTTCTACTGGGTTTCAACTCTAGCCTACTCCAACTTGTTTGGGACTTAAATGCTTTGTTGTTGTTGTTGTAATGAATATGACTGGACAATTATCCAAAAGATTATCATCCATCTTATATCAGTTTGGTCATCTCTGGTAAGTTTTTCTTGTTTCTTTTTTCTTACAAATACATATACACATCCTCTGCTTGCTGAAACCTCAAGGTAGATCAGCAGCGTCGACCACCGGGCGCACCAAGTCTTCCCACCAACCAGGGCCAAACAATGTTTTTGGATGAGCGTCGCCAGACTTCCAAAAGCAATCAGGCAACCAAACAGAGAAAGCAGGAAAGATTCTGCAGACGCAGAGCCTGGCCAAGGAAATATAAGCAACCAATCAGGTTAATAGGGAGTGGAGTTTGGAGGGGAAGGAAGAAAAATGGACGCAGCCACAGCCCATGGGCTCCAGGAGAAGATAAGGTTCATCAGCAAACTTTTGTAATTGGAAGATTGGTCCCCAAAAAAATTCATTGTCGTTCGCTATCTTCTTTATGCCTTGGAATCTTATGGATAACATCTGATAATATTTCAGGATGATTCAGCTTATGTGTAGGTTGTATTACGGATGACATATTTTTATTAGGAAACAAATACATACAACATCTAATTCCAAATATTATTTAGAAACAGAAATAGTAATAATATGCGTGGTGCTATGTATATATAGGGGCAATTATATCTATAATCTATATATATTATTAGAGCATCTCTAAGAGACTCCAAATCCTTCCTAAATGCTAGGAATAGAGATTTCGGTAAAAAAAAAACTACTCTCCAATAGCTTTTCTAAATAGTCATCCAAATATAGCCATCTTCTATTTCGGACTTTTCACTAGCAAAAAATAGGAGACGAGAATTATTCTCTAGAGTGCACATGAGATATAGAAAAATTGTTAGAGAGTGAAAGGATATAGAAAGCTATTTTTATGCAAATGACTCTTTAAATGATGATTTAGAGAGTGAGATTTAGAAATGCACTTCTCCTTCTTCAAATTGTGGTCTATAGCACTATCTCCCTATCCATGTTTCCTGTAGGTGACCCAAATTTACGATCTGTGCTCATACAATTAGAAGAACTTATTTTAACAATGATATATAGTCTGATTCCAAGATATTAACTTCGCCTCGTACAAATTAGAACGACTTTGTTTAATGATGATACATAGCCTGATTGCAAGACATATTAGATTTTGCTAGCCCTAATATTAAACTATGATGAGTTTTTTTTATTGGTCCTTTCTTCGTTTTTCTTTTCCTGTTTTTTTTCTGTCTCCGTTGTTTTTCTTTTTTTTTCTGTCCTGGTTTCCCGTTAGTTTTGGACCATTAGTTTTTCTTTTCCCGTCTCTTTCCGTCTCTGTCGTTTTTCTTTTTCTTTTTGTGACCCGTCGTCTTTCTTTCTTTTTTTTTGTCTGTTCGGTGGTGTTCTGGTTTCCCGTACATTTTGGTTTTTGCGCGTCTCCCCTTCTTCTATTTTTTTTCTCTTCATCTAAAATTTCTTTTGTTTTCACATATAAATATCAAAAAACAAATAATGAAATAATATGATAGCCATTTGACCCATGATCACTCCCTTAAAAACTAGAGCTTTTATCACCGAGTTGTTAACACAATTTTAATTAGAAGCAAAACTTGTCTTATTACTATAATCTGGTTCAACATGTGGTCCTACTAACTAAACCTGTAAATATGGGCATGTTTGGATCCATTAGCAATAAAAATTAGGTAACTATTAGATAATAGCTGCTTATTTTTAGCTAGCTAATTTTTAGCAGGGGTTGTTTGGATCCATCTGCTAATAGGTGGTTGGATAGTGAGTTGAAGGTGCATATAAACTATTAGCACTTATTAGCAACTCCAAACTTGTTAATGAAACTAATAGTTATCAGCCTTCCAGCTAATAATTAACAGGTTTCTTAGCAGTTTTGTTTGGATCCAATAGTATTAATTAATTTTAGCTGCTAATTATTAGTGTTAATGAATCCAAACAGACCTAAATGTGTCTCCAAACTATGTGAATTTACTAGTGTAATTCTGATGAAGACTACCATGTCAATAATCAAGAAAAGTCTCATGCCATACTCATAAGAGGATTGACCAGTCAATATATGTTGGCAACTCCTTGTTGACTTTAATTAGATATTAGAATTACAAATTTTTAATAAGTTATGGAACTCGATATTTAACTATACCAATATATGGATATTATGAAAATTAAAGTTATGTTATATTTACTAGAGAAAAAATTATATCAAGCTACTATTTTGATTCCATACAGACTTAATAGGAAATTGTCATATTATTGTCAATACTAACTTATATTATAGATGTTACGGTCATCATAAAATAAACTATAGCTTTTAAATTTTATAGAAAGGATGAAGATAAATAGATCATTCCGATCCTTCTTTCCTATAATGTTAGATAGGTAACTTTTTCTCCAATTACAACCAGTATGAATATTCTCTCAAAGGCAAGATCTTTGAGCAGGACTAGATTGGGTTTGCACTCCAGAGTTCTACTCATTGACCGTGATGAAAGATTTTCCAATTCGAATACTATTTCCCATTACATACATTTTTTGAAAGAAAAGAGCTTTTATATTATGAAAACTCTTTCCTACCATAAACTCCCAATTCATGGGCTAATCCACTAGCACTTCGATGATGTTTTGAGACTTTGAACCGCTGGAAGAGGCTTAGCGTTCTCTTTGCATTAGTGGAGAGGTCATTTTTGGCAAAGAAAACTATGACGACAATACTAAGAAATCGTATTGCAGATGGATTTTATAAATTAGTGATGCTTCATAGAACAAGGTTTTTAGCCATAGTACCGATCGACGATGTTATAACACTACTAAAAAACGATTTCAGAGACCGAAGGCTTTTTACTATAGAGGCGGGTTAATATACAACCGCCTCTATAGTGGCCCCCAAAATGAGCCGCGTAGTTACTAGTTCCATCTGTCTCTGAAAAATGCCTATATTTTTAGAGGCCACTCTATTTCCTGCTGCCTCTAGAAATCAATTTCCAACCGCCTCTAAAAATAGGAACTGCATAGTAAATTTGAATTTTCAAACGACCTCTAATGAAGTAACGACAAAAACACAAGTTGTAGATCTCGAAAAGGTATACAACTTTGTAGTTGATAACTTTTTCATTTGATATCATCTATGCATAGAAAATTACGTTTGAATTTCTCACATTTGAAATTCGATTTTTTCAAACGACCTCGGATAGAGAAACGACCAAAACCGAAGTTGTAAATCTCAAAAAATTATAAAACTTTGTAGTTGATAACTTTATTTGAATTCATTTGGATCCCAAATACTTATTTTAAAACTGGACGAGGATAAAATGAGGAGAATGAATATCCCATTTGGACACGAGTGTTGTATGGGTGGAGTATTTAGGGGAGGAACACGCAAAGCCACGGGTCGCCGGTTTGAGCCCCTGCGCCCGCAAAGCGCATGTATTTCGCGCAAAAATCTAAAGCTTAGCGAAGGCGTGCACGTGAGGCTGTCTGGTGTGGTCTCCCCGGGTTTATTTCTTTTTTTTTTTTGCTATTTTTTTGTTCTAGATTTGTGATTTCTAGAAAACCATTTGTAGAAACAACTCGAAATACAATCGCCTCTACAAATCGATTTTCTATAGACAGCTCCTATTTTTAGAGGCAGGTGGACACCCACCTCTATAAATCGTTGATTTGTACGGGCGGAAAAGTAGATGCGCCAAATAAAATATGTAGTAGTGTATTTCGCTTTCATAAAATGGAGGATCATAGCCACATATGCAAAGTGCAGTAGGTAACTGCTGTTGTCAAGGTTCATTTTGTCACAATATAAAGTTCTTATTTATCAATTTGATGTTATATATGGTATTATATTATGGCAACCTATAAATTACTCATGTGGGTATCGAGTATCGACAGCAATGGCCATTTATCCTAGCTTCGCCCCGCATGATGACGCCGACGAAAGACGAGGTCGGCGCCACGTTAAGCTCCAGCGCGGACGCCGATGGCGCCAGCAGAAGCAAGGCAAGAGACGTGGCTCGTGGAGCAGTCGAGCTTCCTCTCCACCTTACCGAGAAGATCCTTTGCTGCATCAACCCGCTCGCGTCGGCTCGTCTCGCCACCGTCTGCAAGTCCTGGGCGGCCACCGTCTCTGAGCGGCTCGCACGGCCTGTTCCCCACCTGTTCGTGTACCTGCCGGCTGACAACAAGTCAGATCGTCGCGGCCGCGTCGTTTCCGTCCCGATAGGCTACGACGGGGACGACGTCGGCGGAGCGCCCCCCGTACCGGCGGTGATCCCGAACCGCGTGCTCTTGGCAGATACGAATGGCCTGGCGTGCATCGGCGCCATGCCCAGTGGTCATCTGGCCTTCGCAAGTTGGTGGAACAAGATCTTGGTCCTGATCAACCCGATCACGGGCGCCCGGCAGAGCGTCCAAGTGGAGGAACCACGTCGGAGTCTAGTTCTGGCAGCCGGCGGCGGTGACTCCTTCATCTCCGTCGGCACCGATGAGCACATACTCTGGCGGCGGGCTGGCGGCGGCGATGAGTGGTCCAGGTGGACGGTACCGGCGGCGGCCGCGCACGGGATCGTCAACATCATATCGGCGGCCGTCTGTAGCGGCAGCTTCTACATACTGGACGACGACGGGTACGTGTCCGTCATCGACGTCGCTGCACCACGGCCGCTTCGCATGGAGAAGCTCCCGGTGGCGAGCCTGTTTGACGGTGACCACGGCGTGGCCTCACCGGCGGTCCTCAACCCCGCCACGAAGGGCCACCTGCTCGAGTCCGACGGGGAGGTCCTCTTCGTCCGGCCAGTGATGGCGTTCAAGGACGAATTGTTCGGCGCCGGCGGCGGGACACCGTTCTGCAACCACGACGCTGCTGTGTTCCTCGCCGTCCTTGGCTTCGAGGTGTACCGGCTGGACTTGAAGAACAGATGCTGGGCAAAGGTGGAGAAGCTGCCAGGCGACCGGGCGATTTTCGTAAGCCCCGGATCGTCATTCGTGGTGCGCTCCTCGGAGACAGCGGGCTGCAGGAGCAACTGCATCTACTTCGTCGGCAACAAATGGTACTGCGCCTTGTGCAACAGGGACGCCGGCAAAGCCTGGGGCGTGTACTCCATGGAAGATCGGGAGGTATTGTTTGAGCATGCTGTAACCGAGCCGGGGCCATGCTCGGCGGCGACGTGGTTCTTACCTCGTGTAGTCTAAGGGCTTCGATTATTTTGTCAGCAGCCGTCGCGCAATGGATGGGATCGCAGTGCCTCAATAGCCTGCTTGCATCCACAAACAGGGGCAAGGCCCATGTAATAGGCGTGCTGTAACTGATTAAATACGGGTGTGTGTTCACAGAAAAGGCATCCAATGTATAAACAAGAATATGATTTTCTGTAAAAGGGTCTCTGAACAAGAGTCTCAGTAGCACATGACGTATTGGGTTCAACTTTCTATGAGAACGAATATTTTAGAATTAAATGGCTTTGTCACGTTCTTGTTGACACTGTACCTGATGTCGTCAATCTCGAGATATGCTAGCATAGTTCTCGAATGTGCTTAGGTAGGGTTTACGTGCGTGCGTTCATAAACATAAGTCTACATATATTGTGAGCGTCCACGTTGTACTATATATTTTTAAAAAAAATATATGATTTCCTAAATATTTCCTCTGTTCTCGGAAGCTTCCCATCCCCTCGGGGAAGATATCTGATATCTATTGCTAAAATATTTTGATGCCTTTTCTATTGTGAGCTATGGAAAGAAATCACAAAATTCTAGAATAGTTTGTTAACATATGGTATGATGTTGACTATCACACAACAAATTTAGAATTTAAAATATAATTTATACCCTCTTAATTTCAAATTATAAGTAACTTTGACTTTTCTAGATTTATAGTATTTACTCTGTATGAAGATACATATTACATATCTAGCTGTATAGCAAAATCTATATACTTAAAAATGTCAAAAAATTAAGTGACCTATAATTTAGAACTGAAGATGTATACGAGAAGAAATGAAGAGAATGAGGGCCTGTTTGGTTCCTGCAGTGCCTCCTAAAATTTCTATCACATCGAATGTTTAACACATGCATGGAGTATTAAATATAGACTAATTACGAAACTAATTGCACAACTTGTGACTAATTTGCGAGATAAATCTTTTAAGCCTAATTAGTCCATGATTTGACAACATGGTGCTACAGTAAACATGTGCTAATGCTAGATTAATTAGGCTTAAAAAAATCGTCTCGCAAATTAGCCTCTATCTATATAATTGGTTTTGTAATTAATCTTTATTTAATGCTCCTTATTAGTATCTAAACATTTGATGTGACATAAATTTTAGAAATGACTAAAGAACCAAACACCTCCGGGGACACCCGTCACTCCTTTACCCCTAGACCTGCCTACTGAATTCGAAACTATGAGTTAATTGTCCATAATTTTTCATCAGCTTAATCTTTTCGATAGAGTCTTGGTGCATGCATCTTATTCTGGTTTAAAGAGCCAGATGTCTCTACTAAAATCATAGCGAGTGTAATTAAAGAAATGTAATCATAGCCGACTCCTGTTTTATGTTTAAAATCTGAGTTCACTTTTGGGTTGAACCAGTTGATGCAACATCACCCGTTCCTATACCCATTTGCCTAAGTAGCTTGGACAACATCAAGTGGAGGTAACCGTATCTACTGCCTTACATATTAGAAAGAGAAAACTATTCACTTGGCCCTCAAGAAAATGACGGTTAGTTTTTTTTTTTTTTTTGCCCTTTTCTCTCTCGAACTTGCATGCATGCTTATTTGGCCCTAAAACGAATTTTCTTTGGTTTTTTTGCCCTTTTGTTAATTTTGGGCTAACGGTATTAAGTTGTATGCGAAATTATTGTTTTATCCCTGACATTGAAATCAACAGTTCAACAATCTATAGTTGCGCTATATAGTAATTTCACATGCGGTGCCAACTGCAGCAACGGCGCATACTGCGGGGCGAGCCGAGCGGCGGCGCCTGCTGCGCCTTGCCAGCAGCAGCGCCTATGGTGGCGGTTCGAGCGGATCCTGTCGCGGCCCCGGCGGTGAAGCCTGCGCAAACCCGCGCGTCCCCAGCGGCCCGATAACCACCTCGCTTGAGCCCAGCAGCTGCCCGAGAACAGGAGTAGAGCTGCCTGGCCCCGGCGGCACTCGAAGGTCCACTCTTGGCATGGCCATGTTTTTGGAAGGGTGAGTTCCCATCCTCCTCATTGTGTAACTAACAACTTGGTAGAGTCTTTTAACAATTAGATTAAGCTATATAGGTCCATGTATTTGGATGACTTTATGGATAAGATTAGACAATTGATTATGTTCAAGTGGAACCAAAGGAGAAAAGTGTCACAAAACTTAGAAGGTTTGATTCTACCCCACATAATCAAAAGGTTGAATGAAAGGAGTAGAGAAGAGCTGGAAATGAACCTGAGCCCATGAGCATTGCCTAGGATGAAAACGGATCGGATATGGACGGATATCATTGATATTACATTTGTTTTCGTATTTCTGTCCAGATTCGAATTCGAATATGAATAATGCAAACTATGCCGGATAGGATACGATTGGATATCGACATCATAAATATACGATTTGAGTATTCGGATACGGATACGATATCGGATATTGAATATCTGGACTCGGATACGGACAGATCTTAACCTCTCTAAATGGGTTCGGTCTCAAGTACGATCGAAAAATATCCAACCGTTTTCATCCCTACCTACAGCAAATGAGCACGCTAACTCAGCTGCAGCACATGCATCCAAACCGGCGATGGCAAAACCGAAGGTCAAGTCCAAACCAAAGGCAAAGGGGAAAACGAAGGAGAAGGTGCAAACTGTGGTCTCCTTAACTTGGACACTTGATGTATGTGTAATATTCCTCATGCTTTCTATGTATTGTGTAATATTGACCACTTTATGTAATATCCTTAACATGGACACTATGTATGTGCGAACTGTGGTTTGTGGTTTAAGTAAGCTGTATTTGCTAATGTATCCGAACATGGACTTAAACATGACTTGGTTTAAGTATTCTGTACTTGATGCATGTGCCCATTAATTTCCATGTCGATTGGTGAACCTTATGCTTGAATCTATCGGTTTTGTCAAGTGCAAGCTGCTGTTGTTGCAAAATATGGTGTGAAAAAAAAATTACTGTTAAAAGTTGTTCTTTGTTGAAAAAAAAATTCTGTCCAAAACAGGTGCTGCTGTCCACAGGGGTATCCTGATGTCCAGAAAATATCACTGCAACTAAGTTGGTGTTATACAGATGAAACAAAGGGTATAATGATTTTTTCCACTACTTAACAGCATTGGAGGATAGAACTAGTGCTAGATATAGGGGATAAAAAATAAAACCAGTACACTAGTTTCTCCCTAAAAAATTTACAACCTATCGTATGACACATGTATGAAGTATTAAATATAGACTAAAAAAATAACTAATTATATAAATTACGACTACTTTGCCAGACGCCCATGATTTGATAATAAAGTGCTACAGCAACACATGTGCTAATGATGGATTAATTAGGTTTAATAAATTCATCTCGCGGTTTACTAATGGGTTTTGTATTTGTTTTTCTATTAATATCTGAACACCCCACACGACACTCCCATATAACACGTGATGTAATAATAAAATTTTACATCCTGGAAGGAATTTTCTCAAACATATCCGAACTTCGAAGAATCGACGGCCGATTCCATGTGCCGCCGCTGCGCCCTACTGGTTCCGGAGGGCGTCGGCCTCCTAAGGAAAAAAAAAAAAAACTGAGGCCAGCAGTAGCCCAAAACCACAAACATCCCAAGTTCCCAACAAGAAGCCAGAGGAGAGAGAGGAGGCAGCTGGAGCCGGCCGCTCCAGCCTCCAGCTGAGAGCCTCGAGAGGGAGGGGGATCTCCGGATGGCGATGGGTGACGCGAAGCCGTCGGTGCTAATCCCGATGCCCATCCGCGACCGCGACCGGGACCGGGACCGGGACCTGCTCGTGCCGACCGCCGCCGTCGCCACCCATGCGTCCCCGTCCGCCCGCACCGTCACCGGCTCCGACGACGACGAGAGCAAGCCCTCCTCTGCCTCCGCCGCCGCCGCCGCCGCGCAGACCGGCCGCGAGGTCGCGGCCCTTCCCTCTCCCCCTCCTCCCACTTCCGCCTCGCCTCGCGTGGCGGTGGCTTCTCGAGTCAGATGTGGTCTGCCCGAGAAATGTCAATGCGCGAATTGTTGTGGGATATGAAATGTAGCTGATTTTTTTTTTGTGCTTCTTGTTTCAGGCATTCCATAAGGTTGTGCATAGCTGGGCGTCCAAGAAGTTCATGACCGGATGGTATGTATACTCCTTGGATTCTGAATCTCTAATCCTCGATTCGTAGTATTGGGATGGAACTCACATTTTGTAGGGATTTTATTTGTGCGACGCTGAATCCAATAAATCTTTTGCCGCTGTAGCTGTATACTATGAAAAGATGGGATTTTTTAAGTTTTGGTATTTCGTTTGTAGGGCTAAAATACCATTGAAACATGAAAAATGCAGCAGGTTTTGTGGTTTTGCTGTTGGGTTTATACCCTAAGATTGAATATGGATGCATTGTGAAGCTGTTTGTTCTGTACATTGTATAATGTCAATGCAGTTTTGTGCTGTCAGTTTATTGCTATTGAAATTCTTGTGATAAATTGTAAACGGAGTATAGGCTGCACCTGAAATTGCAAGGGAATTGGTCATTTACTACAAGCTTTTGCTTCAAAGTACCAAAGCTCATTTTCCCATTCTTTCACTTTGTCAATTTTAAGCAAAAGCTTACTGTCTAGTAAAATTTTTGATTGGTTCTGTCATGGGTTTCACAAATGTTTTATATGTGGACACTGGTTTAAAGTATTTTTTTGAATCCTATATATGCCACCAGACATTAAAACACTAGCTGTAATTGTTTACCTTCTCTGTTGCCCTCATATTATGTGTACTGTCCTAGCAGAACTTCTAGCTATGTTTTCCAATAATTTTGCTGAATAATATTGTCAGAATATCCTTCTGCTGGGTACAAATGGAGCAATGTGAATATTATATTATCCTTGACTGCTTTCGAAGTGTTTGATGTTGGAAAACGGTAGAAATGAGAGTTAATACCACTAGAGTGGTTCTTAGTACCAGTATGTTGATGCTGGCCATAAATGACATGCATAAATTGAATAAGATACAGAATGTAGCACCAGAAGATATTAGTTAAACACGGAATGAACTATAATTTTCTGCATTTAGATCGAAAAAGTTATGGATAAGTTTTTTTAAAAGATGAATTTAGAATTGTCTCACTGTATCTTCATTTATTTTCTCCATATCTCTCACAATAACGTTTCAATTCCACTTTCTACATTTCTTTTTCAGTTTCATCATTATCTATCTTGTTATTAATGATGTCATGATGTGGTCACAAAGCATAAGCTTAACATGAATACATTTCATCATAAGTTGGCTATGCAAATGAATATTTAGGAAAGAAGCGATTTTTTTAGTCTGTCTACTTTATTTGTTTTGGCCTGACATATGCTTTGTGCCTTTGGCAACATGATTTAAGCAAAATGTGAATTATTTCTAATGTTAAAAAGCAGTGCTATAAAATTTATTTAGCATTAAATCTAGGTGAACATGGGCTAGAATAATACATTATATTGAGTTGACTTTTTATTTGCAAGGCTTCTGTTCATCTAGATGGGGTCAGCCATGGTAGCATAAAGTCTGATTTCTCTATTTGTGTCAGGGAAGGATCAGCATAGAATGAAATTTGAGATGAACCAACGTTCTGATCATATTCTCTTCAATATAGTTTGGCATATTCACAAGCTATTGTACTGTCGAGTGCTTAAGTAAAAAAACTTAAGATTAGTGTAAGGTACATTCTTTTCAGGTTATTCCTTTATCACTCTACTGATGTGGTTTCCCTAATTTTCTTGCAGTGTCATCCTCTTCCCAATTGCAGTTACATTCTATGTGACATGGTGGTTCTTTCGCTTTGTGGATGGGTTTTTCTCCCCAATATATGCTCACTTGGGAATCAAAATATTTGGTATGTATGAGATGCAGAGTGATTGTTGCTGCAGTTTACAAACTTTCTAGAATACTTACCAGAACTCTGAGTTGTACATATGGTGAGATGCAATTTTTATAGAAAACTAATAATGTTTATTTATGTAGCTCACTATTAGCAAAAGTATGCTTCAGTCTAGATTACTATTTACCTTTGTCTATTTTATATCTTAATGGCCATTAGACTTACTGCAGAATCTTAATTCATAGTGTAAGAGTGATGTGCACCTATTGGGGTGTTTGGTTTCCAGGCGAGCTTTGCCTTGCCTTTCCAGTTTGGGCGAGGCAAACCTTGCCAAGATAGGAGAGCGGAATTGGCTCCCTCACAGCAGCAAGGCAGAAGCTTGCCACTGCAGCCTACAAGGTGTGCTTGCCAGCAATACAAACACATATTTAGCTGCAAATCCTTGCTGGGCAAGGCGAGGCAAGCTTTGCCAGAGGATCCAAACTGCTGCATTATCATTGACATCGTGGGCAACCTTTGAGACCTAGCCATCTAAGTGCATTTCCATGTATCTGTAAAATGTAGCAACAAATGGAGTTTGGAAACACAGCATGGTCTATTTAGCTGTTTGTTTTGCAATGTCAGTTCATGAAATCGTTAATGTTTATGTCACCCCATGACCATGAGCCTGCCTTGTCCTCTGCCCATAGATTTGTGCACTGTTGTGCAAGTGCATGCGAGACATTAGAATGGCTGTTTTTAATCTAGTGATGGATTCAAGCTTTTCCTTCAACTTGGTTCCTAAACTCCATCCTCTTAGTTTACTATCAGTGCCCTGTTTTAATGCCTCATCATTTATCAAATTTGGCCAAGTATATTTTCCCAAATTCATAGCTCAGTTGCATTGTATACTAAGCAAACTAATGCTCTTTTTTAGCTTGTTCATGGAATCCTCTCTTCTTTGATGTTCTGTCTACATTGAGTAGCTTTATATGGAAATCTCTAGAATCATCTTCGAATTTTCACTAATTTTTTAAATTTAATGTCTTTTTTTGTTTACCTTCTTGCAGGACTTGGCTTTGTAACATCGATATCTTTCATTTTTGTGGTTGGTGTATTCATGTCATCTTGGCTGGGGGCATCTATCCTTGGTCTTGGAGAGTGGTTCATAAAACGAATGCCATTTGTTCGCCATATTTATGATGCATCTAAGCAAATCAGTGCTGCCATTTCACCTGGTTAGATTCATTGCCATTTTATGATTCTAAAAATCATAATTCAAATGTGTGTAAGTAAATCACAGCTTCATGCAGATCAAAACAAGCATGCATTCAAGGAAGTGGTCATCATTAGGCACCCAAGAATTGGCGAATATGCATTTGGATTTATCACTTCAGAAGTTCTACTTCAGGTTTGTATGCTTTTACTGTTTGATCTGGTCGATTAACCATTATCATAGTATCATGATTGTTTTTCATTCATTTTATCTGTGTAACCACTCAGTTTTTTCTCACTGTTCTTGATGTTGTTGACATATTGTTTAAAATAATGCTTCTGAAAAATATGCTGCGGCCATTTTCATCCATATATAAGTTCCTGCTCCCTGCAGGGTTTTTTTTTTCATTTTACGTTATCCCTGTTAAACAAGCTAAGCAAATCATTAATCTGCTGAACCAGTCACTATTATAATTAACACAGACTGAGAAAGTCTGGCTGTTGGTGTGAGCAATACAACTACAAGCTTTGACTTTCTGAAAATTCATCTTGATTTGTTAATTGTAGCTAATGTGGAACAACAGATTTTTCCTAGGAACATATCTTAGAAGTAACAGGACTTTGTGCAATTGTCATGCTTTGTGAGTTGAAAACATTCAGTGTCCTAAGTAAAAAGAATCTCTGACCAAAAATGTAGATTCGGTTCATGCGTTTGGTTCCTGAAATTGTGCATATGTATTAGCTAGTTTAATGTGGATGTAATATTGTATATGGATATACCCCTTTTTATGCACAGCTTAGATAAAAGTTTACATGGTCAATTGCATTCATCTGGACTGTAAGCTCATGTAAAAACTATTGCTGATGTATTACTCTTTTTGAACTCAGGGTTATTCTAGTGAAGAACAGATGTACTGTGTTTATGTTCCGACCAACCATCTCTATATTGGTGACATATTTCTGGTCAGCTCAAGTGACGTGATTAGACCGAACATGTCTGTTCGCGAAGGCATTGGTATGCTCATCTCAGTTCTTTTCCTCTTTTTTCCCCGTCATATTTATATATTCAGATAAGTATGCTTTGAATTGCTTTGATATTAAACATCATCTTATTGCAGAAATTGTTGTCTCTGTGGGCACGACGATGCCTCAAGTGCTATCGATTCTGGAAACTGAGCCAAACCAGTTGAACAGGATCAGATCCACCCGAAGCTGAGATGACTTTACATTTTGTGATTTCGTGTTCCAGAGTCCTTGTTTGTGTAAGTACAGGAGTAGGTTCTGACAGATTGTACAGTTCTGGGTGTGGAAGCAAAATCTGTTTGTGGGCACATCTCACCTGAATACCCATTGCTTGTATGGCAGTCTCAGCTTCTTCAGAAATGTAACTTAGCAGTTGAAGTAGAGTTGACCTATGTTTGAGAGGTGCTCTTCGCGCTTGCCACGCGGTTAGAGTTGACCTATGTTGAGTTCTCAAGTTTTGCGGTGGAAGAATTTTTCATACCCCATTGGTTCATGCGTGTCTCCGAGTCTTGTGAGGCCTGTTTGAGTGGGAGGGAATCACTTTTTTTACAGTCTGGTTCAAACTTGATCTGAATCCCAACAAGTACGATCGTGTAAAAGGCCTCCAGCAGTTTCCGTTCGTTTGTCAAAGATAGCATGCTGCCCATTCCTTCATTTTTTATTATAACAAGAGAATGAATGGTACATACAAAAGGAGTCAGTTGCATGCAGCTGCACTGTTGAAAAATCAGAATTTTGATTCATATCCCCATGATTGGTTGGTATTTGTGATTTGCATGAAATTTGTGGCAGCAATTGTTTGATATCCGTCTCAATATCTATGAAAATGGCTCCGTTAGAACCGAGAAAAGATAGCTCCTAATGCTAAATTCAGTATTTAACATCGATATCTGTTAGATACATAACAACGGTATACGGCTATGGCCAGACAAAATACTCGTGGCTCGTCAACTCGTGTCCGGCTCTGTGCGGCTTGTTTTAACTTTTTTACGAGTTTAGCTGAAAGTCTAGCTTGCTATTTTAACGAGCCAGCCTGCGAGCTGCTCACAAGCTAAAGCCTATCAGCCCATGACCATGAATCCAGAAGATGATGATGCTGATCTAGAAGTATATACCTATTCTATTGGTATGTAATCCTTATTTTCAGTTGTTTCATATGAATTTTAATTTTATAATTGTTGTGGTACTTAAATGTTGATTTTATGGATTGTTTTTCAGGGAGAAAATGATGATGCTGACATTGAATCTGTGGACTTTCCTAAGTTTGTGGTTCCAAGCAACTAGTTAGTATGTTGGAACTGCATGATCATGGATGAACCAACTATGTTGCATGGTTGATACTTTTAATGAACCTGATATGTATTAATCATGTATGGTTACATACTTCTGAAATTAATATAGCATAAACATTATAAACATGTGTGTCCTATTTTTTTTAGTAGCTCGTAAGCTAAAAGAGCTAGCTCGAGCTCGGTAACAAGCCGAGCCGAGCTGCCCCTCTAGCTCGTAATATTAACGAGCCGAGCCAAGCTGGCTTGTTAGCCTAACGAGACAGCTCGAGATGGACCGAGCCGAGCTGGCTCGATATCCAGCCCTATCTATGGTGACCTTCAATTGTTGGTAACATGATTCATTATCCCTCTCAGCATATATCAGCCTGTTCGCTTGCTCGTAAACGACCGTAAATTTCCAGCCAGGAATAGTGTTTTTCTCTCACACCAAACCAACCAGCAGTAAATAATCCACGATCGTTTACGGCCTCCCGAACAGGCTGATAATTTTTTGAGAATGCCGTGTGCAAGATATCTCTGGAGGCTTATATAAGCTGTTTGGATCTTTTTATTTTGAGGGAATCGAAATCTACTTAATAGATTAGGCTATTTGTTTAAAATTTGACATCGTACAACCTTCTTAAGTTCACATATAAGATTATTTTAAATTCATAGGATAGAAGATAGAAATTGATTCTATAGATCATCATTTTATGTTTCTCCTTTGTAACTTATAACACAGTCTTCAACTCGCTCTCCTAGGGTATAAATACAACATATAAGTATATCTCTCGTATGGCCTACAATAATATACAAATATATTTCATATACAATCATATTAACTTAATTAATATGTGTATAAATTATAATTATTAAAATGAATTCAATTCCAAGATCTAAATGGGTAGCAATTAAAGCACCAGTAAATATGACGTAGTTGCTTATATAAGTCTATGCCAACATGCAACACATCTCTGGTCTCTCTGGAGGCTTATATATAAGTCTAAGAGCATTACACCATACTTGTTGAAGATATAAAATTTGAGGACATATTTATATACACCATATTATACAAGTATATACAAGTAATACACATACATAGCGTGTACAGCACAAGCTACTCCATTATTCACGCATTTTGACCAGCATCTTCAAATCAAACTCCTGTGACTAGTGATGAGTCACCGGAAAAAAATAATCATGGATGATGGAGCTTTCATCATCACTTGAACTGCAACTTGCACTACAGGAAACAGGTCCTTTGCCTACAGCCGAAAGCAGTCGGCAAAGGCAGTTTTCCTGTCGGCAAAGGCTTTGCCGACCGTTTCTCCACGTGGCTGTCGGCAAAGATCTGTCGGCAAAGAATTAGTCGGCAATGACTTCTTTGCCGACAGCCACGTGTCAAGCTGTCGGCAAAGCCTTTGCCGACAGCCAGCTGTACAGTCCGCAAACGCTGCACAGTGGCTGTCGGCAAAGCCTTTGCCGACAGCCGTCGGTCAGGGCTGTCGGCAAAGCTTTGGTCATTTTGCCGACTGCCCTGTAATCCTGTCGGCAAAGCTGGAATCCGTGGTCAGGGAAACCCAGCTTTGCCGACTGTTTCCTGTCGGCAAAGCTGGGAACCAATTTTTTTTTTCAATTTTTTTTCCTCATTTCAGTTGCATTTTAACCACATTTAAGCCACATATTGCATACACATCACATTTGAACACAGTAATTCACAATAATATCACCGAAACAGCGCATTTAACAATAAAATTCAGTTTTCACATGAATCCATACATAAAGGTCCCGAAATACAACGATACATGTCCAAAACGAATCCATACAAGTCCAACATGCACATAACATGTCCAATGTGCCACACGTTCATCGATGAAGGTCCAAAAGCGAGAAGCAAAGATACCTAGCTCTGTGCGTCGTCCCCAGGGGTCCCAGAGCCACCACCGTGCTCATACAGACGCCAACCCGACTGCGAAGACGTACCGTAGTTCCACCTGTTCTGCGGCGCTGTGATGCTTGCCGGCCCGGAGTGCCCCTGCTGCGTCGGGAAAGGCGGCCACGAGGAGTACCCCTGCGACGGTGGAGGGTACATGTACGGCTGCGTGGGGTAGGTCGGGTAAGCTTGGTAGGGTGGAGAAGGACCCAGTGGAGGGCTAGCACCTGGAGTCGGGTTCGAACCTGCCGACTGTGCCTGCACAAAAGCCAATTGATGTAATTAGTACCTGCATGATGGGCGTACCAGCTAAAGCAACAGACAAATATACTCACTGGAAAAGGTACAGGAGCAGGAGCAGGAGCAGACAGTGGAACTTCTGGTGGAGCGAAGAGCGAGGCAGGAGGCTCGTCCGTTCCCGGCATCTGGGACCGGAAGTAGCCGGTCAGGTCTGTCAGCTGGCGCTGGTAGTGCTGCGAAAGTGCCAGCATCTGCTGCTGATGTAGTGCCTCCTGCTGCTGACGTAGTGCCTCCTGCCTCGCTTCCTGGGCCTCTTGGTAGGCCTGCATTTGTGCGATCTGCTCCTGCAATATTACACCCACAAATGTTAAGGCAAGGTAGATCATGTGTGAAACGAGTGAACAACAAATGAAACGGCACTTACCTGAAATTGCGAGAACATCTGTGCGCTGCTCGGCTGCCGAGGCGCTATGGGGATGTCGGAGGAGCTACTGGAACCGCCTCGTCGAATCTCCCTCAGCGTGGGGGCAGACGACGGGTCGATGGCACTGTTGGCCATCATGTAACTGCCGTGCTGCTTCCCTGGGCCCAACCTCATCAGGAGGTCTGTGTCCAGAGGCTCGGTGGCGGGGTCCGACGTCTCCCCATGGCGCTGGCGAAACGCCCTGCGGTACGCGTCGATCTTGGGGTAGACGCTGCTGTTGGTGTACGCGTCCGGCCCGTCCTCCTCGTCGTAGACGTTGTCAGGCGCCGTCGCTCTGCCCTTGTGAGAAAGGGCGTACCCCATCATCTCGTTGCAGTCCTGCCCACCATGCGCCTGGGACTGGGATGAAAACACAAACATGGTTACAGGTAATGACGATTCAGTGTTAGAACTCAAATTTGAATAGAAGCATACCCATTTTTCAATGTACTGCGGGAGAGACCGGTTCCCCTGGTGGTGTGGTGCCCCTTGCATCTGCAAGCGGCGGCGCCGACGTTCTCTATGTTGCTCGTACGATGTTTCCTTCTTAATTACCTGCACGTACTGCTCCTCGGTGAGGTCGGTCTCCCTCTGCTGGAACATCTCCCTGACTTGCGGCTTCTTCACCACCTGGCCAAGCACGTTGGCGCAGTAGGTAATGACGCACTGGAGGCGCGCCTCGTGGTACAGGTCCTTCAAACGTAATTTGCACACCGCCTCCTGAACTCGTGCCGCATGCTGCTCTTTCCCCTCCTCGCACGTGAAGAAGTCCTGCACATAGACAACATGTATCAATTGTTTCAATAGCATCCAACAAATGTGTAGTATTGAGAAATACGGTGCAACAACACATTCTCACCCATAACTCCCTCTTGATCTTCGCCGCAAGGGTCTCGCCGTTGGAGATGACGCTGTAGAAGTGCTCCCACTTCATGGGCGGCTTTTCCTCACCATTGTGGGTGACAAAGCCAGGGTAGTACTCCCTAATGAGCAGGCCTTGGATGCCATTGATATGGCGTGAACCGTCGGCGCCGCTCACAAACTTCCAGCTACTGCAAGAGTCATTAACAATTGTTAGTCATTAACATGTCATATGAACAAGTATTGAAATGAATTATGGTTACTTACGCCGTGCCCACGGGCCTAATCACCGGCCGGCGGCCAGGGAGCGGTCGTGGGTCCGGGAGTGAAGCTGGCCCGCGCTGGTAGGGCTTCCTCGAACCTGAGGAAGCCCCCGTCTCCCAGTCGTCGTGGCCCCCGTCCTCGTCCTCCTCGTCCTCGTCCTCGTCCTCGTCCTCGTCGCCACCGCCGGTACCACCGTCACCGGTCCTCCTCGTCCTCCTCCTCGTCCTCGTCCTCGTCTTGCACTTGCTGCACGGACACCGCATCCGACATGACCCTCTAGCAGCTGCGCCAAAAGCAAGCTCTAGGAAAGCATTGACACCCCTCACCCAGTCACCGCTCTTACTTGCAAAGCCCGTGTACATCCACTGACGGTCAGCCATCCTCTGTCATGCGCCAATGTAAGCGAGAAATAAAACCAGCATTTGCATCTACAAAGCGTTCCTGCCATCTAATAGGTGAAGGATAGGTCCTAATCCCACCCGAGGATGCGTAGATAAGGTTAGGTTCCATGTTCTGCTCCCGTCCGAGTCAAAATTTCGGCAGCACCTCCCCGTTGTTCTCCAGATACACGTCCTTTTCGGAGAGTGTGTATCCGAAGAACAACGGGGAGGTGGTGCCGAAACTCCGACTCGGACAGGAGCGGAACATGGAACCTAACCTTATCTACGCATTCTCGGGCTGTCCAAAAAACGTGGACAATCCGAAACAGATACCGTCGCAGATATGCAGTGATCCGCATACCTCGAACCATATCTGTTTCGAACGGGAGACGCCTAACTGGGGTACACGATCGATCTACGGCAATGATACGAGAGAGAGTATGTGTATACCTAGGGTGGCGAAGGAGTCAGGCTAGCGGGGCAGTGGCGAGTCGCTGCAGTGGCGAGGCGACGCGGTGCAAAGGCTTCACCGGCTTTTGGACGGAACAGTATTGCTCAACCTATCAAAGCATTTATTTAGACGAGTGAATAAAATGAAGTATTGCTAGTAAATTAAGAACCGGTGGGCGCGCGTGGGGGAGCTGCCTGGCGGGCATGGGGGGGCAAGGGAGCAGGGGCTGGCGAGCAGGGAGCTGGCGGGCAGGGGGATGGCGGCAAGGGAGCAGGGGGCACCTGGAGTGGCCTGCTGGCCCCCGGGGTGGCCGGCTGGCGGCCGGCCAGTCGGGATCTGGCCGGGGCGGTGGGGGACGCGGCCGTGGAGGGAGGGGCGCGGTGCGCGAGCGGCACGGCCGGGGAGGGGCGGCCGCGGGGGCGCGGCCGGGGAGGGGCGGCCGGCGGGGCGCGGCAGGGGAGGGGCGGCCGGGGAGGGCCACGGCCGGCAGGGTCGGCCGCGGGGCGGCGGCGGGGAGGGGGGGGCCGGGGGGAGCGCGCCATGGGAGGGCCGGGGGCGAGGCGGCCGGCTCCGCGCGCGACTGGCGGAGCGGCGGCCGGGGTGGCGTGGGTCGGGGCGCGGCGGTCTGTCGGCGGCCAAGGTTGGCCGGGGCGGGCTGGTGGCGGCCACGGGTGGAGGGCGGGCGTTAGGGCGATGCGGCGAGGCTCCGCGCGCGCAGCTGGCGGAGCGGCGTCCGCGGTAGGAAGGGGGTCGGGGAGGGGCGGGAGGCGGCGGAACGGGGGGACGGGGCCTGGGCGGGAGGCTAAGGGAGGGGTGGGGCGGCCGGGCAGGCGGCGTGTGGCGCGGAGGAGGTGGCCGGAGCGGCGTGGGGCAGGGCGAGGCGGCAGGGCAGCGCAGCGGGCGGCCACGGGCGGGCGGCCGCTGCGTGGTGCGGCGCGGGCGAGGGATTGGGAGGAAGAGGAGGGGATAAGGCGCTGGTGGGCGACCTGGGCTTTTTAGGGTTGGCTCTTTGCCGATAGCAGGACAGGGCGGCAGTCGGCAAAGGCAGCTCTTTGCCGACTGCTAGGTCGGCAAGCAGTCGGCAAAGTCTTCTTTGCCGACGGCCGCCACAAGCAGTCGGCAAAGTTTTCTTTTTTTGGTTGTTTTCCTATCTAATATTTTTTGTACGTTCTTCCAACATTAAATACGTCACAAATTCAAAAGTTGGAGAATTTTTTAGTTTTTTTATATATTTCGTGAATTTATTTCATTTTCATGAATTTTTTCGCGTAATTCAATTTTGAATTGTAGGTGCATGAAAAAACGAAACAGGGCATTCGAAAAATGATATTCATGTTGGACAATGTATTTTGAGGCTGTGTGCATAAACTCACCGAAAAGTTTGAAGTCCTTGCCCACAAAATAAGAACATCTCGACGCGGTACAAGTGCTTTTAAATTATATAAAATCCAAACAACGTCGAAAAATCACGAAACTTGTGGACGTGTCGTGTTATCGCATGTGGAGGCTACGATAAAAATTTGAGAAAATTTGGAGCAAGTTTGAGCTGGTGAGTGTTCAAATCCCATAACGCAACTGGATGTGTCCTCTTATCACATGTGGAGATCTCTGGGTTTGAACACTCACCGGCGCAAACTTGCTCCAAACTTTCTCAAATTTTTATCGTAGCCTTCTAATGCGATAACACGACACATCCACAAGTTTTGTGATTTTTCGACGTCGTTTGGATTTTATATAATTTAAAAACATTTCTACCGCGTCGGGATGTGCTTATTCTGTGAGCAAGGACTTCAAGTTTTTCGGTGAGTTTATGCACACAGCCTCAAAATATGCTCTCTAACATGAATATCATCTTTCGAATCACTAAGTTTCGTTATTTCATGCACCTGCAGTTCAAATTTGAATTACGCGGGAAAATTCATGAAAATGAAATAAATTCACGAAATATAGCGAAAACTTTCAAAAATCCTCCAAATTTCAACATAGACTTGTAAACAATATAGTAAGGTCACACAAAAAGTCTTAATTCAAAATTCAAAAAAAAAATAAAAATTTTGCCGACAGCATGTCCTGGCTGTCGGCAAAGGGCTGCCTTTGCCGACAGCCTGACGGTTGGGCTGTCGGCAAAGCCGACGGCGTCTGTCACCGTTACCCCCAGGACGCGATTTGCCGACTGAGGTTCTTTGCCGACCGGCTGGCTGTCGGCAAAGCGACTTCTTTGCCGACCGCAGTCTATCGGCAGTCGGCAAAGCCGGCTATGCCGACTGCCTTTGGTGGCTGTCGGCAAAGAGGGTCTTTGCCGACAGGGATATTCCATCCTGT
This sequence comes from Miscanthus floridulus, assembly GCF_019320115.1. NCBI lineage: Eukaryota > Viridiplantae > Streptophyta > Magnoliopsida > Poales > Poaceae > Miscanthus > Miscanthus floridulus. The sequence goes on from NC_089587.1 coordinate 35,505,769, forward strand.
CGGCAAAGCCCAGGGCTGTCGGCAAAGCCCCGTTTTCCTGTTGTGTTGGATGCAAATGTTTGGCCAAACTTCCATCCTTGTGGCACCACGTCTGTGAATTCAATAGTTTGTCCGTCCGTGTCGGTGACCCTAAACGAGAGCATCTGCCCTGTGAGATAGGCCAGAGAGTGCCAGTTTGCGCCCCAGTTGCGTGCTAATGGAGACCAGTTACTCGAACTGGAGGTCTTGACTTCCATAGACTTGATGGAGCCGGCAGCCGCAACGTTGGTCACAAGCACAAGATTGAAGTAGTCATGCCCATTGATCGTGAACCTGACTCCACCTCGCTTCACGCAAGGAACTCTAGAAGCAAGAATTTAGTTGTAGTATTAGGATATCGCGCTGCATGCATCCCAAATTCCCATCAAGTTTTTGTTTTTTTTATGATAGATCGAAGCCAGCTAGGAAGATGTAGTAGGGAATTAAATAAAAATACCTCTTGTACATGACGGGGATGATGCCTCCGCCGTAGACTCCAATCTTCTCCCACGCCGGCTGCGCCATGTCGAAGTGCGGGCGCTGCTGATTGCACCAGCCGCCGTCGGGCAGCGCCGAGTTGGGCGGGCAGAAATTGGTGGCGGTGACGGTGACTGTGACGCCGGGTTTGCAGAACCTCGGGTCGGCTCTCTTGCGATCGCACGCGATCTTGTAGCACTGCCCGCACGAGGCGCCGTCGTTGAAGAGCACCGTGCTGAGCGCCGCCGTCCGCGTGCCGTAGCCCTGGGAGTAGAGGTTGCCGTACCCGCACGCGCCGCCTGCCACCATACACATATATCAGAAGATGACAGATGATGTGCATCATGTTCATGGCATATATATATAGGAAAGCTATCCCATGCATGGTTCTTGAGCGGCCGGCTAGCTAGCTTACCCATGGTGTCGGAGGCATCAGCGCCTCCGTAGAAGGTGGCATGCGCCTTCAGCCACCCGGTTGGTGCCGGAGACGACGACGTGGTGCTTGTGGGGACGGCGTCATTAGCGGCCATGGCCGACGCCCAACCGGCAGCTGCCAGCAGCAAGAGTATGAAAACTCGAGCTGGAGCCATACCTCTAAGAACCGTAGGAGAACTGGAGAAGAAGCAGGAGACTATATGTACGTAGCTCAGAAAGCAGGAGAAGCAGATGGATCGAGTTGCCTGAATAATTTTGTGGTGTGTGTATGTATGCGTAATTGGGTATGGATATAGAGTTTGTTTTGATGATGGTGCGATGATTGGTCTTGTATATATACACAGCCATTACCCTTCGTAGTCACGGTTGATTGGCGGCTCTTGGGATTATATTGGCTAAACTTATTATGGGCCGGGGTGCCGATCGAACGAAGCAAGCCTGGTAAGGGCGTAATGCTAGCGTGCACATGCATGTCTATGGCTATATATGATGAAGCCCCATCATGCATGGCTTAAGGTGCAATCCACAAAAGAGAGACGCACGCCGCCGCAGATGCGCGTTATGGACATTTGTATATATACTTATTATAACCACTGCAGACGCGCACGGCGGCGCGGGTGTGAAATGGAGTATAACGAGCGGTTTCCTCTTCTCTAAGGCAGGATGTCGTTTGTTTCGTCGGAGACACGAGTGATGATCTGCACCTGCACCGCAATCAAACCAAGGCCTGATTGGGCGATGGTGTCTCCGCGCCGCGCCGCGCCGGCAGCCATGCCTAAGCTGTGGCAGATATCGACGTTTCGTCCGCCGAACCTTTGTCACGCTAATAAGGGATAGCCTCGTCAAACTACGTTCATACTCTATCAAGAAAAAAGTCAATTCTACTTCCTATTCTAAAACTTTGTCAGGATAAACCCTAAACAGAATTTATATGTAGTTCTCCCACTGATTTTGTAAACCAGTGCACCATTCACTTTACAGTAATGCTCTCCTCAGGTAGTCCAACCGTCCGGATGCCACGCTTCCCAGTCCGCGCCGCTCGCTCCTTCTCGTCGCGTGCCCCACCCACAACGCTCGTTCCCGTCCGCGCCCGCGACGCTCGCGCCCCACCCGCGACGCTTGCCCCCGCTGACGACGCCCAATCCCCTTCCTCTATGGCCTTTCTCCAGCGCAGGGGCGCCGCGCCACAAGCACGGCACCCACTCGCCCACCGCGGCCTTCTCCAGCACGGGTTTCCCCCACTCCGCGCAGGCGTCGATCTCCATGCCGGCATCTAGCTCTGCGAGCCGACGAGCCTCCATTCATCCAAGCAGCAAGGTGGTATTGTGCTTAATCCGCATGTTGCAAGTGTATGTTTCAAGTGTTTCAGATGTATGTTGCAAGTGTTTTATATCGATGTTGCAAAAGTAGATCAGGATGTTGCATATGTTGCAATGGCTACACACATATGTTTCAAGTGCATATTCCAAATATTTCATCTGTTTTTGACTTATGTTGCAAGTGTTTCATTTGGATGTTACAAAAGTAGATCTGGATATTGCATATATATATGCAAGTGTTTCAGGTGTTTTCATATGTACGTTGCAAGTGCTTCATTTGGATGTTTGCAATGGCTACACACATCTTTTTAAGTTTTTTTCTGGTGTTTTGCAAGTGTTTCAGACGTATGTTGCAAGTGTTTCAGTTGTTCTGGACGTATGTTGCAAGTGTTTCATATGGATGTTGTAAAAGTAGATCGGGTGTTACACATGTTGCAATGGGACCCATTGCCGAAGCCACCTGCTGCAGTTGCTGGAGGTGCCACCGTGGGTCACCGTGCGGGTGAGGGCAGGTGACTAGGATCCATGGGTTCCTGCATGCGAGCGTACTGGTTAGGCGAAATAGCAGCATGGGGTCCACGCGGTGGGGTGTGCGAAAACATGCGGTGATGGCTTTCTCGTGTGGCACGGCCTCCCGCAAGAAGGACTGGAGGCGTCCGATATTTTGGGCAGCTCTAGACATCCGGGCGATAGTAACGCCCTTCACTTTAACCCCTAATATAATCAAAATATGATTTACTTAGGTTGGGGGTAATTTTGCTCTCTAATCATGACACATGACATCTGACATGCACACGGTGGGGTACCTAGGATTTTTGTAGTGGGTATGCTCACAAGAAAAATGATATATGATTTGGTAAAATCCATTTAACAATTCAGTCAATAAAATTTCCCAAATCGATTACATATAGGTCAAACACCACTTTAATAGTTCAAAATATGCATAAAAATTGTTACATTTCTGCAACTCCCACATCTATAATGTACAAAGACATGTATACACATGTCTTGTCATCAGCAAGTCTTCTCAATCAATTGCTTAAATCTGCTCTAGGAAACAATGGAAGGATCTAGGATTGCTAGAGGGACGGGTGAATAGTCTATTTAAAAATCTTCAAGCACAATAAAGTTAGGAATCTTGTTAGTATAAGAGGTGACCCTTACAACAACTACAAGCCTAGCCTAAGCACTCAAAGCAAGCCTTTCTTACACAATTCTAATAGTAGGACAAGCTAGAAGCTATAGCATTCAACCTACTCGAAGCTAGATACTCAACTAATCGAGCTACACAAGAATAGCTACTCAAATTACACTAAGCAACTAGTCGAACTACTTTACCAACTACACGAGCACAACATCAACAATAAGAAAGAGCTAGTGTAGTAGAGGGCAAACCAACAGGACAAGTGATACAACGAATTCTCATCCGAGGTTAGTAGGTTGCTTACCGTCAACCAACATCCCTTTTAAGGTGAGTCCTTGAATATCACTCCGCAAGCAATGAAAGCCCTCAAGCTTGATCCTCAACGTGGGTGCTCATAAGGAGTTGACCAAACAAGGCACTCCATGTAGCCTCGATATATTCACTAGAGTTGCTCTTTGGGATCCCCACAAGGATGGGCACAAATCCTCTTACAATCACTTGACCGGAGGCACGCACAATCACCAAGCAGTGCTCAATGATCCTCCACAGCTCCAAGTCATCTGGCAACCACCAAGAGTAACAAGAAATCTACTACAACACGATGAATTAGTGCAACTAGATGTAGCTAGCTAAACAAATATAGTAGATCTCTCTCCAATCTCACTCTAGATCAATCTCAAGTCAAGCAAGCGAGTGGAGGTGTGTTCTTGAGCACTAGGGGACACTAGTAGAGAAACGAGCTGTACTCCCGGTTCTCAACCCCCTTTAGTCCCGGTTTTGGAACCGGGAGCACGAATCCGGGACTAAAGGGTCCCTCCTTTAGTCCTGGTTTCACGCCCGGAACTAAATGTCCACCTTTAGTCCCAGTTGGTAATACCAACCGGGACTAAAGAGGCCTCCCAGCCTGACCACGTGGGTCGTCCCTTTAGTCCCGGTTGGTATTACTAATCGGGACTAAAGGTTCTTTTTTTGTTTCTATTTTCAATTGATGATTCGTTTTGGTTTTCGAATACGCATTCTATGCTGCTAATAACATACGTATTCTACGCGTTTATAATGTTCGAACATTTTGTACAAACTAAAGTATGAAACTAACGTATATATTACATGCATATACATATATTGTACATAATTTTATGTACATAATATATATATATATATATATATATATATATATTACAAATAAAGCTTGCATTGTATATTCTATCATATCCTTGGGATAACAAATTCACTCCATCTGGTTTGGCTTCCATGTTTCGTTGACATCACTGTAGAACTCGCCGGCGGGGTTGAGGACCTGGTCATTAAGAAATCCTGCTATGATCTCTTGAATTGCTTTCAGTTGGTCACGTCGTATGACTTTTTTCTTCAACCATAGAGTCTTCAATAAAAGCTAAAGGAAAAGTATTAATATATATATATATATATATGTGTGTGTGTTTTGGTCACGTGATTACTTATATATATATGAGCAATAAAAGAAATTGTAAATATATGAATATATTTATATAACGTACTTTGAGGTTCTATTCAGGAATTCTTTTTGAGTACGCCATGATGAACTCGCAAACATAGTATCCGCAGTAGTTGTTCTCCTGTTCTTGCCTCAGAACCCACTTTTACGAGAAAAAAGATCCGGTGAATTGAAAGCATGCATGATGTTAATTGAATTATATATATATATATATAGCTGGTACTTACTTTGTGTGCAATTACATCCAGTGGCGCTTTGCAATGTTTCATGTGGTGTTCCTCAATGAAACTTTTCCAAACACTGCGCCCAATAAAATAAAAAATTAATTTGGCCTTTAATAATTGTTGCAGTTAAGAGATCGGGGTATATATAGTTGCTAGAGAGACCAAATTACCCTGGGATAATATCTATCATGTCTTGATACTCTGTTTGCTCTTTTCTTAACGAGTCTAAGATGCGCAACCGACTATTGGCCATATCGATGACTATCAATATCCAGTGATTGCTGCATATGTTTTTATACATAAATATGATCGACATTAACTAGAGTCAACATATGTACATGTGAGAGATATCTTAGCTAGTAAGCAAATAATTGAACAAATGTACATATGATAGACATTAATTATTTAACACTCACTTGAAGTTGTAGGGGAATAGTATGTCCTTGTTTTGTTGGTTCACTAAGAACCTCATGAGATTTTTCTCGAGTCCAGCTTTCCATCCAGGCGGCGGGGGATCAGGGTGTTTGAATACGACATTTGGATCAACAAAACCAACATCGTTATCCTGTCTCTTTCTAAGTTCTGTCATCTCATATCTGCATATATAAAAATATAGTGTGAGGATATATAATTTATATATATACATGTAGCTTTATATATATACACTTTAATAGTAGAAAATAATCACACTTACAGACAATAGCAGCTAATGAGACTTTTGTCGAGAGAGTCTAGGTGGCATAGTTGGTGTAATTCTCCAAACTCGACATATATAATGTCATCGCCACGAAAGTAATGTTGGTTTCTAATTCTGACAGAAAGGTACATTTGCGTACCCAGTTCACCTAAGGCCTCAGGGTTGTATAGACTCTTTCCATGTTCAAATTTCTTCTAAGGATCCACTTTCGGAGCAGATGGTCCTTTAGCGAGCACTTGGGCAAGGTCCAAACCTGTATCCTCGTAAAACCGAACCAGTTCCTCAAAATCGACGTCCGATAAGTCTAAGTTTGAACCATATTCATTACGAATGACAAGAGGGGGACTGATCGTTGCGATTGTTGTCCGAGTTGTGCAACACCTTTTTCTGCTCTAGTCTTTTTCTGCGCCGCCTCAAATGACTTGGTGAGAGAGCGGTCGTAGTCCAATTTTGGCCGGATCTTTTGAGATTCCCGCTTTTTTTGGTCTACCTTCTTTCTTAGAAGATCTGGAGCTAGGTAGAAGTACGGTTTCTCTGGGTTCTCCTTCGCTTATCGTTGCTTTCTTACATTTTCGAAGAAACTTTTCACATCTTTTTGTACTTCAGCCTTTAATTCCTTTTCACTTTTCTCGTAAGACAGTTTTTGGGGAATAACTGGATTAGAGGAGACTTTCTTCTTTGCCGGTTGGTGGGCCAACGGCTTCGTTTGCGGGGTAGACCTCTTAGGAGCTGGAGACCTCCTTGGAGGCGTTGGAGACCTCCTCGGAGGTGGCGGCGGTGGAGACCTCCTTGGAGGCATTGGAGACCTCCTTGGAGGTGGCGGCGGTGGCGGTGGCGGCATTGCATAATCATTGCCCAGAGCACTATGATGATATAGAGATTGAATAATTGGACTTAGGTTGGCGGAGGCCCTGCTGTGTGATTACAAAAAAGAATAATTATATACGAAATTGTTATTATTAATCATGCATGTCAATAGAAAATTTGTGAAAAAATTGTTTCGTTCACTTTTGTCCGCACCTATTGTCTGATAGTTGAGGAGGCGGCGGTGGACTAGAGACCCTAGGAATAATGATGTAGCGCTTGCGCCATAGTATGAATGTCTTCTCTGCTTCTCCTAGAGTCTTCTCCCCATCACCTCCTGGAATGTCAAGAGGCAGATCACTAAAACCTTTGTTAACTCTATCCACTGAGACGCTAACATATCCAGGTGGTATTATTGCCCCATGGATTCTTGGTGTCTTGGTAGGATCTGGAGGAGAAAAGACACCGAGAGCCACCATGATTGTGGCATTCTCTTTTGGAATATGTAGCTCACATGATGTAAAAGGTGCAGTGATGTCATCCACGGGGAAACATAGCATTGCGTCATCTTGATTTGGCAACTCTGTGGAAGCGCAGCTGCTTTTCAACTGATCAGGGGGGCTAATAATGTTGATTCCTGGATCTGATGCCTGTCTTTGGGCACTCATTGCTATTTGCACTTGCTTTTTGATTTCGTCATGCATTCTAGCTTGCATGTCTTTTTCGCGCTCCTGTGCTTGAAGCAACGCCTCCCGTGACTCACAAACCAATTCCTCCAACCTATTGATCCGCGCTGCATCCTCATCCTTCCTTCTCTGCCGGCTTCTGTAGGTATCTCTATCATCAGGGAAACCATGCTCCCGAGAAATGTTTCGTCCTAAACCTCTCATTCGGCCACTGTGTTCAGCGGTCCCGAGGGCATACGTCAGTTCATCCTTCTCTCTATTGGGCCTGAACGCACCAATAGCTTTAGCTTGTAGTGCATAAGACAATCTTTGTGTTGCTCTTTCGAGTTTTGTGCCATGAACTAACTTCCCGGTCTCTAGGTCCAGTCTTCCTCCATGAGCGAAAAACCAATTCTTCACGCGTTTGGGCCAATTGAGTGATTCTGGTGTGATACCCTTGGCAAGAATGTCCGCTTCCATTTTCTCCTACTTGGGAATGGCAGTCGCATAGCCACCTGATCCCATGCCATGGTGGTATACCTTCTGTCGGGCATTCTCTTGGTTCCTTCTCACCCATTCCTCACCCTCTTCCGATGTCTTGTACTGTACAAAATCATTCCAGTAGGGCCTCAACTTTGCGAGTGGGCCGCTAGTATTG